>NC_133296.1:10776103-11388085 GCF_005239225.2 Populus alba | reverse complement strand
CTCCAACCAGAAAGCATTCCATAACGCCTGGAAAATCACTTGATAGTCCACATCAAAGCCGCCCTCATAAGGAAATTTTGTTTCCTAGATATATCATAAGTCAGAGATCCGGAGGACCACAACTGCGCCAGCTCATCTATCAACGGTCGAAGACAAACATCTATATTCCGCCCCGGGCTGCTTGGACCGGGTATGACAGTAGATAGAAAACATGAACTCCGGCCTCATACACATTCCCGGTGGCAAGTTATAAAACTGTGAGAATGACCGCCAACAAGAATAGGGAGCAGCAAATGACCCAAATGGGTTGAACCTGTCTGTACACAACCCAAGTCGAACATTCCTGATTCAGCAGAAAAGTCAGGATGAACACTGTTTAAAGCGTTTCCACGCTTCGCCATCAGAAGGATGCACCATCACACCATTCAACGACATCGTGTGTTTGGTGCCATGTCATGTGCTCAGCAGTCCTTGGTGACATAAATAACCTCTGCAGTCTAGGTGTGATTCGGGAAAATATCTAAAGTTTTTTATATGCCACTAGAGTCTTCCCCCTGCCAGTTTTGGGTTTGTAACGGGAATGCCCGCATGTCATGCACTCGTCATCACAACATTTTCAAGGTAGTATAACATGGCAGAAGTTAGGGCACATGTCAATTTTCTGGTATCCTAAACCGAGGGGTTTCATCATGGACTTCGCAGCATAGAAGTTCTCTTTGAGCCTGTCCCTTCTGGTAAAATGCTTCTTGCCCAATCAATAATTTTGTTCATACCCGGCCTTCACTCAACCCGTGATCTGACTTGATGGTGAACACCTGTGCCACAGCCGATAATTTACTGTGGTTTTGTGCAGCCATCCCATAATGGTTCGTCAGAATCTTTCAACAAATCAAAAAAACCTAGCTGCCTCTACATTAGGTTCTTCTTCTTACGATTGGACATTGATTGACATTATCTTGATTCATTCTCATTGCATCCATAAACCATGTTTTCTGTAAGGATTAGTGTTGTCATTTGCCGCTTCATGCACGTTGCTAGCACTAGAAGTTGACCCAACCACCGTTTCTCCCATTCTCCTATTACTAACAAATACCTCTCCATGTGCATACCAACACTCGTAAATCCTCCACAAACCCTTTGTGTAGAAGATGCATCATTACAACATCTGGATGCAGATACTTTTTTATTTTGACACTTCCTGCATGGACACCTAATACCGCCTCCAGTAAAATTTATGCGGAATAGATGTTGCGAAATTAATAAACCCTGAACCCCGTTACAATAATCCATCCTCCGCAATCCTTGGTGTGATCTAGATACATCCATGAACGATCATCCATGACTTCTATCGAACCTCTATAAAAAGGACCCATTAATTAAGCAAGCTCTTTAATTATTTCAAAACACAACATGTAATTCGGTAATTCTACAAATTAAATTTTAACAATTTTCAAACAAATACAATCTTACAAAATCTAAAACAAACCATAACAAGTATAAAATTATACATTCATATACTACAAGTTTGTTTGAGAAATAACAATAAAACATGTACATCTACTAAAAAAAATAATACATATACTAAAAAAACAATAAAATTAACATTTAAATGTTAAAATTTTAAAAGATAGAATTACTTACAAAAAATGATAAAATCCGTCGGTAAATCAGAACACGGATGCTGTGACCACAAAACAAATTACAACTTGTTTGTGCTGAGATGAGAAAAATTCTTGTTTTGGGGTGAGGGGGGGCTGATTATTTTGCAGATGGGGAGGGTTAGGATTAGGAAGAAGAAGGAGAAATGGGGGAGAGAGTGTCGGCAGAGGAGCCATATATTAACTTTTGCCGACAGACTTACCGACGGACATTAATACCGTCGGTGAATCCGTCGGCAAAACCGTCGGTACACGTCACCGCACGGACCTGTTGTTCAAATCCATCGGTGATTCCGTCGGTATTTTTAACGGTGCACCCGTCACGTCACTGGTACGGATCTGGCATTTCAAATCCGTCGGTGATTCCGTCGGTTTTTTTGACGGTGAATAGGTCCCCTCACGCGTACGGGCCCCAGTTTTTAATTCCGTCGGTGATTCCGTCGGAAAAATCACCCACCAAAACCTCCGCGCTACTGCCCGCCCTTTTTTCATTAATTCTGAATTTTCGGTCGGTAATTCGGTCGGAAATTACCGACGGACTATTTCCGTCGGTACTGACCGACCGAATTACTGACGAATATTTTCCGTCGGTGATTTCGGCCAAAAAATACCGACAGAAAAAATTCCGTCGGTATGTCCGTTGGTATTTAGCGATTTTCTGGTAGTGTTTTAAGTGAAAATTTGTACAAAATTTATTATTATTATTATTATATGCTTAATTAATTAATTTTATTTAAAAAAAAAACGGTAATAGGGTTTGAATTCTTGATTTTTTGTTAGCAAAACTTTGATACATTATCTAAACTTAAAAAATCTCACCTGATCCCATACCTATTAAAGTACTTTCTCTCATTCAATTTGAATCTAAATTATTAAAATAAAAATAAATTATATTTAGCGTAATAGTTTATTAAGTAGTTGTGGATATATTGTTTGATATTATTATTTAAGGCTTGTATCTTAAAGAAATTATATAAAAAATATTTTTATGTGAATATATTAATAGAAATAACTTTATTATTGGACCCAAAAAAATCAATAGAAAATGGAATATGACTTTGGCACGTGCAATAACTTACCTTGATAATTAATTTAAAATTAGTGGTAAGATTTGAGTATAATGGTGCAGAGGATAAGAATATAAATAATATATTATTGAAAGTGTGTTTGAAATAACTTTCAAACTAACAAAGCATAAATAAAAATATATTTTTAAAAGTTACATAACTAACCCAATTATATAAAAAGTGCTCTATAGTATTCAAGGGTATCTCTATGGTTCTAAATGCCGACACTTGTATACGTTTTTGCAAGAGTGTTTATTGATGCAGTTAAGATGGGTTTGGATTGATAATTATATCAAATTTAATTTTTGATATTTTATAAATTATAAACTCAAATTATTAATTCTTTTTTTAGGAACCAAATGAATTTGATATATCGAGTTGGTTAAATGTTTGTTTTAATATTATAGATATCCACAAGTTGAACTTATATTTTTAATTTTCATGGGTTGAGCTTAATTAGAATTAAGATTTAGGCTCAACAAATTAGCCTAAAACCTATTATAAGGGTTAAAAAATAATTTAGGTTTAATATACTAATTGAATCAATAGACTAAAATGAAAGAATCAATTAAAAAAAAAGACATAACATATAACATTAAATTAAGTTTGTTGTTATAGAGTGTATGAGTTGGGTCTGGTTGGCTAGATTTTTAAAATCCCGACCTGCCATTTAACTTATGATATTAATTTTTATTTTTTTTATCCATTATCATGTATAATATTTATATTATTTGACTTTGACAGGTTGAGTGGAGTTAGATAATGTATATATTATAGATGAGCTAGTTTTTTTCAATACCCCTACATTCACATACACCATTTTTAACTTGAAAATCTAAATTATTAGGTTATAAATCCATATTGATATATAAGTAACCGCTTCAAATTTATCATCCCAACTAATTAATATGAGGTTATTTAATAACTTATTTAACTCAACAACCACTCCTAAAAAATTGGCAAATACAAACAGGAATACCGATGAAAAAATTCTGTTTGTAGATTGCGATGAACTTTACCAACAGAATAATACCGCGCTGTATCTATTGGTACACACCAACAAAAATATGTCCTCTGTATATACTGAAGGAATTACAATGAGAAAAAAAAAAACTAAAAAAAACCAAAAGGTATAATGGCATGTTATTTATATAAATAGAATTATTGATGAAATGAACTTGATAGTGAAATTTATCCATCAATCCATCAGTAATATTTAATTCATGACATGGCAAGTAACCCCGCTTTCCTCCCTCGTTTTTTCTTTTTTCCTCCATCAGCTTCGCAATAAACAATATAACCCCCTTCTCTATTTTATCATAAATCAACATCCCACGACAAATTCAGCCACCCCAAGTTCTGTTAGCATCCCTATTCTAATTCGATATTTTTTGAGGATTATCCACATCAAGTAAGAAATTTTTTTTATTTTTTTGTTTGAACTCAATTTTAAAATGTTAATTTTTATTGCATATTTTTGTAGTATATGTAGTTTATTTTTGTGTTTACTTATTTTATAGCTTTTTCCCATATAAATTTGTCGTATGAATATATGATCTGTACATGTTACGGTCTGTTTAAGATTTTGAAAAAATTATATTTGTTTGTAATTTGATGAAATTGATTTTGAATTTTGTAACTTAGGTGTTTTATAATGAAGCAAATAATAGGTTATTTAATGGATACATTTTATATTTTATCATTTTTATTATTGAGTTGAAATTTTTAGTAAATGTGTATGAATTAGAATTTATATAGATAATTGATAATGATATAAGAGTACTATTAAAATAGATTGAATAACTTTGAGTTAAACCAATGTTAGCTAATTTATTTAGTTTACAGAATTAATTAATACATGTTATCATCAATATTTTATATAGGTTTGATATAAGTAAATGATGATTGTTTATGAATGTATCGAGATTCACATAAAGGGTTGCGTAAGATGAATTATTGTAATGAAGGTGAGGATTTTATTAATTACACACTATCTAATCTAAGATATATTAGTGGAGATAGTATTAGATGTTCATATAAAAGGTGTAAAAATAATAATAAAATTCTCTATCTAGATGTTATAACGATTCATCTTTTACAAAAAAAAGTTCATGGAGAAATACTTATGTTGTTTTGTACACGGAGAACCATATGTTACTTACGAGACAATGGCAAAAAGGATTCTTGGGTTAACTTTTAGTTCTAGAAATGTGCATGGAGTTACAGATAATAATAATAATCCTTATAGAATAATGGTTATAGATGTGAAGCGAATGTTCAATCATAAATGAAGAACCAAATGCAGACGCGACTAAGTTTTTTTGTTCTTTTGAAAGATTCTGATGAACCATTATAGGATGTATGGATAAATTATAGTAAATTATTGGTTGTTGCACATGTATTCACCATCAAGTCAGATAATAGGTTGAGTGAGACCAATTATGATAGAATTATCGAATGAGTGAGAAGCATTTTACTTGAAGGGAATATGATGAAAGAGAACTTTTATGCTGTTAAATCCATGATGAAACCCCTTCAGTCTAGGATACTAGAAAACTAACATGTGTCTAAACTTCTACTTGTTGTACTACATTGAAAATATAGAGTTGATCGAGTCCAAAACATGTGGGCTTGCTCTTTATAAACCCAAAACTAGTAAGGGAAGGACTTTTGTCACATATATAAAACTTACATACTCCCCAATCACTTCTAGATCACAAAGGCTATTTATGTCTGCAAAGACTACTTAGTATATGACATATAATCATTCACAAAATACGGTGTATAAAGTCATCATGCACCCATTCGATCGTGAAGCCTGGAAACATTTTAACAGGGTATTGGGTTATCTACAGACAAATTTAATCTATTTAGGTCATTTCCTGCTTATTCTTGGTGGTCAGTGATACTCATGGTTTATAACTTGTCACTGAGAATGTGTATAGGGTTAGAGTTAATGTTTTTATCTATGATTATACCCGGTTTTAATAGTTCAGGTTGGAATATAGATATTTATCTTTGACTATTAATTGATGAGTTGAAGCAGTTGTGGTCATCCAAGATTTTGACTTATGATTCTCGAGAAAAATATAATTTTCAAATGAAAGTGGCTTTGATGTGGACTATCAATGATTTCCTGTATGAAATAGTTTCTAGTTGGAGCACACATGAAAAGTTAGCATGTCTATACTATATAGAAAATAACAAGGCTTCCATATCTGAAATGGTGGTAGATAGTTTTTTTTTATTGCCATTGATGATTTTTGCTAATGAATCACAAGTATATAAAGAACATAAAGGATTTCTTTGTTGGTAGAGTTGAAAGAGATGTTACACCAACGCTACTGTTAGGTGAAGTATTGTATAAAATGATGTCATAATATGATGATATTGTATTGGTTTTCAATCTGGTAAGTAGAAGTTTTCTGATTTTGGTGTAACCTATAATTAAGTAAAACAAAATATTTTCTGAGAGTTTTCTTATTGGACGATCAATCTTTTCCACCATAACCTTGATCTCATGTGCATTATGTGTATTCTCATGAAAAGAAAAAAAAAATCACTAAACCTATGATAATGATTTGGGACTTGGACTTGATAACAGAACCTAATCCTCACTTTTAAAGCACTTGCATTAGACCTGAAAGGATTAATGATACATTAGGCTTTGAGCATATTTTTTGAGTTATATCCAAATTGGCTCAAAGGTCTCCACACATATTTATTGGGCCTTGATAGAGTCATATCGACTCAACTCAATTTTACTCACAATGATGGGGCAATATCCTAACACGTGAAATATTATAAACAAGATTTTTCACACATAGATAAAAATAAAAGAGAAAAACATTTACAAACATCGATAAAATTCATATGGCATATATATAATATATATATATATTATATATATAAACAAATGTTCTCATTCAAAATGTGACTCTGTTTAGACCAAAAAAACAAATAACCTTTTCAATTCACATATAAAATCCACATTTAAGAAAAATCAATATATATGTATAACTTTGAAAACATGTCATTTTTTTTCAAATTCCAAAAGAAAAGACCCATTTAATGATCATACTATCTTTAAGTTAAATATAAATAACATAAAATAGAATAAAAATATTTTTTTCTTTATTATAAGAAAAATAACAAATTTTTAACATGAAATGAACATCACTCGTTTAATTATCATATTGATAAAAACAAATAACACAAGCTTTTACACACATACACAAGAAAAATACTCCTGCCACTGGCTTTTTTTTTTTTTTAATCATCGAAAATCTTAGTATTCCGGATAAAAAAAAATCCACATGTAAACGCATCCAACACGAAAATAAAATGTCTACCCACAAAAGTTATCCATACATGCCAATCAACTATGTTCACATAAAGTCAATAAAATCATGCTAAAAATTATACAAAACAAACAAAGTCATTTTGGACACGAAATTGACCTTCTACAACTATCAGAAATGAACCGGAAAGAGGTAGAACAGTGTTGGTGCGGGCTGAATGAGTTACTGTGGGGTGGATAGGGCGTGTGTTACAAGTGCAGCTGACATACAAAAACAATGGTTTTTTTTGGTGGTAATCATGTTGTGATTTCTAGTTTTTTCTTGGGTTGATTTTTGGGTTTTTTTTGGCTAGAATCTCGGGTGGTTTTGTGATTATTTTCAGGTTGATTGGGTCTGATTTTTTTGAGGACAGATCAAGACTAATTTTTGAGGAAGCAGTGTTGCAAAGACTTGAAGAATGGCAGCTCTCCTTGGTGTTGCTATTATGAAGGCTTGCAGAGAAGATAACTTCGGTTGGACTGGATTTGATGTTGGAGAAAAAGGAGCATGTCAGATCGGAGTAGAAAAACATGGTAACTGGTGGCAGATGGTTTTGTTGATGATCAAAAGATGGAAATGGGGCTGCTGCTATCCTTTTTTTTTTTTTTTATGCAAAAAGTGATGGATTTTTTACCCTTTTTATTGGTTTATATATATATATCTTCTCTCTAGGCTATTGCATTATAGTGTTTGCTTCCCCTTTTTTCTGTGTTCTTGTTTATTTTTCAATATTCTTTGATTTATTTATAGTCTTTTAAACTATATATCTTTTCACCCATATTAATACTACTAACTCTTTATCTCATATCTTTACTTCCATATCCCTTAGGTTGATAGGAAGTGAATAGGAAGAGGAAGAAATTTTCATCCCTCCGATCTAAGTATCATTCCCAAAGCTACTTATGTAATGCAATATAAAGATATGATGGATATCCCTACCTAAGGCTTGGCTGCTATAGGTATTAACATATTGGAACAACATGACAATAAGGTTAAGAGCTATTGTGAGAAAGGAAAGGTCGTAGAAGGAGAAGATTTTTTATTGTAACTAATTGTCCAAATCATGGAAGAAATGTCTGCAAAGACCTTTATGTGAAAGTTGAAAAGTGGCAAAATGTTCTAAAATTAGGTGACCCAAGAGTCTCTTGTAGTCATAAAAAATTAAATGACAATGTTGTTTTAGTGTGATTTTTATGATTTTTTCATAAATCATGAAGAACTCGTCCGAATATGATGCTCAAAGTGAAAGCCGAGATAGAAAAGTTATGGGATGCTGGTTTTTTGGAGGTGGTTAGATATCTACAATGAGTTTCTAATGTAGTAGTAATTCCTAAGAAAAGGATAAAATTAGAGTATGTGTAGAGTATAGGGATTTAAATAAAGTAAGCCTTAAAGATGTCTTCCCTTTGCCACACATTGATGTCCTAATTGATAATGCAACATGAAACTCTATGTACTCCTTCATGGACGGTTTATCTGGGTACAACTAGATCAAAATGGCTAACAAAGTTAAAGACAAGACAACCTTCGTTACTCCATATGGGAACCTTTTGCTACAAGATAATGCTATTTGGATTAAAAAACACCAGGACCACTTATCAAAGGGCAATGGTAACTCTATTCTAGAATATGATGCATAAAAAAAAAATTAAAGTGTATGTGAAAGATATGATTGCTAAATCCAAAAAAGGAAGAATACCATTGTCAGAATATGAGAAAACTGTTCGAAAGGTTAAGAAAGGTTAGTTGCAGCTGAACCTTGTAAAATGCTCATTCAGGGTAAAATCCAGAAAGCCAATAGGATTTGTGTTAAGTAACCAAGGTATTGAAGTTAACCTTGATAAAGTAAAAGCAATTCAGGTCATGCCAGCTTCTAAAATAGAAAAAGAAGTAAGAAGGTTCTTGGGTCATGTGAATTACATTACTCGATTTATATCTTAAATGACAACAATTTATGAGCCAATCTTCAAACTCCTTTGAAATAAAAATCCTAAGGTATGGAATGAGGAATGCTAATAAACTTTCAATAAAATCAAACAGTATTTGCAATATTCATTTTTTATGGTGCCTCCCATGATTAGTAGACTGTCGATTCTATATATCACAAAAAAAAGGGATGAGTACTTGGGCAACATGATGAGTCTTATAAAAAAGAGAAAACAATATATTATCTGAGAAAGAAGTTCACAGATTACGAGTCTATATATATAGTGGTAGAGAAGTTTTGTTGTGCATTTGTATGAGTTGCAAAACAACTTCGATAGTACATGTTGTATTACACTACAAGTCCGATTTCAAAATTGAATCCTCTAAGATATATATTTGAAAAACCTTATTTATCAAGCAAAATAGTAAAATGACATGTGTTGTTGGCTGAGTATAACGAAAAGTCATAAAAAGAAGTGTTATCGCTGATGATTTGGTAGACAATGCAATTAAAGTTTATGAGCTTTTGAATTTTTCTTTCCTAGATGAAGACATGTTGGCAGTAGAAAAAGAAGTACTAGATTGGTGGACAATGTGTTTTAATGGAGCAGTAAATATATATGGCAATAGGGCAGGGCAGGGCAGGGCAGGCAGAAGTAGTGATAATTTATCCTAACAGAAAGCAATATCCTATTTCGATCAAGCTGTATTTTGAATGCACCAATTATATAGTTGAGTATGAAAATTACATTCTTGGATTATGGAGACACAATGCTGATAATCTGCTAAGTGAAGGGAAAATGACAGAAAAAAGATGAGAAACTGAGGCAATATCGAGAATAATTGTCTAAACTAGTAGAAGAATTTGACAAGATAAAATCCACTCATATAGAAAGAGAAAAAAAACTAATTTGTTAATGTTTTAGCCACTTTAGCTTTCATGACCAAAATTGATTATAAAAATAGAGTGCAACCCATAAGTATTGAAGTCAATTTTTTTTGGCTCATTACTGCTTAGTTGAGGAAGAATTGGATGAGAATTTTGGGTATAATGATATCAAACAATTTATCCAACACTAAAAGTATCCCTCGAGGGAATCTAATATAAATATAAAAACCTTATGAAGTTTAGCCATGGACTATTAACTTAATGTAGAAATGCTATACAAGAGGTCATCTGATGGAACATTGTTGAGATGTTTGGATGAGATAGAAGTAAAAAAAGCACTCTAGGGAGTTCACAAAGGGATTTGTGCAACTCATGTTAGTGGATATATGATGGTTAGGCAAATACAGAGGTCAGGGTATTTCTGAATGACCATGAAAAGGGATTGCTTAGAATTTGTCAGAAAATACCATAAATATTAGGTGTATAATGATAAGATAAATGTGCTTCCTACTATTCTATTCAATTTAACATCTTTATGATCATTTGTAATATAAAGAATCGATATACTTGAGTATGTCAATCCAAAGTCTAGCAATTGAAATTGGTTTATCCTAGTGGCCATTGACTAATTCATAAAATGGGTGGGAGCCAGTTTAAATGCTAATGTAACCTAGAAGGTAGTGAAGAGATTTATTGAATGAGATTTAATTTATCAATATAGAGCACTTGAAAAGATAGTGACTGATAATGCTCAGAACTTCAGTGAAAGAATGATAGTAGAGCTTTGCATAAAACAAAAAATCAAGCATTTAAAATTCATCTCCATAAAGGCAAAGATGAATGGTGTTGTACCTACCAACAAGAATATAAAGAAGATTATGCAGAAGATGGTATAGTCATGTATAAGGACTGCATGCATATCGCACCACAATAAGGATGTTTATAGGCGCTACACCTCATTTCTTAGTTTACAGGATGGAAGCAGTAATGTCATTAGAAGAATAAATCTCTTACTAATGGAATCAGAACTTGAGAAAGTTGATTGAGCCAATATGAGATACGAGAAGTTAAATATGATAAGTGAAAAGAGGTCAGCTACAATATGTCATCATTAATTGTATCAACAAAAATGGCTAAAGCATATGACAACAAAGTTAGACCTAGTGTGTTTCAGGAAAGGTATCTAATACTGAGAACGATCTTACCTCTACTTAACAAATATTATAGTAAATGGGCACCCAACTATGAAGACCCATATCTAATGAAGAAAAAGTTATTTAGGGGAGCTTTGTTGTTGACAAGAATAGATGGAGATGACTTGCCTAGCCTATGAACTTTGAATCTGTAACAAAATACTATGTATAATGTACTCACCATATTTAAATTAATAAATTTTATTCATTTAGTTACATTTGTATTTTGAAAATGATCTCAAAATGCTGAATAAAAAAAACATTTTCTATTAAACAAAGGTTTTCAAGATTTGATTTTGGCTAATAATTTTAAGAAAAATCAATGATTTATCAAGTGCAATGATTCACTTAGTAACTCCCTAGGAGATGATTAAATACCTAGAAATCTAAATGGATGACCTAATCATTAAATTTTATTGTGCAAAAGCTACATGAAATAAAAAAGATGAAGTTTTCATGAGTCATAAGCTTGTAAAACAAATTTGTGCAAATCACTACGATAATAAAGTCAATTTATTAGTCCTAACTAATCTTGCTTGAAATGAGGAAAAACCACTTTTGATATTCCCTAGAGATGAATATGTCCCTTGCAATCCTAATTTGAGTTGAAGTGAAAGTTTTTCCTATGTAAGATAACCCTAACTAGGATCAAACACTACACTAGGGGCAAGTATTAGAAAATGATGAGAATGAAGGTATTTGAGAATGTCCATTAACAATGAGAAAGTGGTTGAAAAACCTAAAAAAAAAAAAAAGAATACCTATGAACATAATCTATGAGATCTTGATTGAGGTTGTAGAATATACACACTTGTATCTAAAAAACAAGCAAAAGCTTTTCCTACAGCTTTAACAAACAAATAAAAGGAAAATCATTGAGGAACTTGCAAATGAAATAGAAATGGGAGTTGGTATCTTGATATAAGTAGATAAAGAGATTTTAGGAATGAAAAGCTGATTGGGTGTTCGATCAAAGGCTTAAAGTTTTTTAAAAAAAACCCTGAAACAATGCCTTGTCTTAACTTCTAAAAGTGAAGGTCTTTGATAGCATAACATATGTTGGAAGAATAGAAAAAAAAGAGATGAAAGGGCATAAAAGAGTGAAAGTGATCCTAGACCCATAAAACCCCCCATCAAAAACCATTTGATCCTATGAGCTCCTTTTATTTAGAAGCCATAAAACTCAGCCTTCATTACATGCCTTGAAAATTCAATTTTAATCAAGCGAGTAGGAAAGACTTAAGGAACCATTTATGAGAATCATGATGAAGTGAAAAATTATTTGTGTTTGTTGACATTGAGAAAATCAAAACAAAAGACTTCACACAAGTATTTGATCTTTTTTTGAACCCAATGCAAAAAGGCCATCTCCTAAACTAATCACCATGATGAAGTATCTTTCTTTAAAGACTAATACAAATTATGAGAGTTGTATGAACGTTGTTATTTGACATGTCATTGAAAAATCTAAAGATTTCAAAAAGACAAAGTAAATCTTGCGAAATCTTTGTTATTGAAAACACCCTAAAATATAAACAAAAGTGTGTGTCATGAGTATTTGCAAAAAGCATAAGAAAAACAACATTGTCATAAGATAAAGAGTTTAAATTCATTCCTAATTAGAAAAAATATGATAGGATTCACCACGACTTAAATACTCATAAAAGATGAAGGCTACAAAATCACCTTGACACTCAAGATATGAAAGTAACTTGCAAAGACTTGCTCAAGTAAACTGGGAAGGTGAGCTACCAAAAGATACCACTTTAGAAATTAAAACCCTTATAAATAAAAAAATAGATTATGAAGAAAAGAGGGGCCTATATTTTGAAAGGCATGCATTACATCTGGTTTTACCTCAACTTTGAAATACTGTAGGTGTAGGATTCACCAATCAAGAGGAAATGTGGTGAGATATGCATGGGTGAGCAAAATACAAGAAATGACAAAGAAATTTCATCTATAGAGTATGGATAACTAAGGCCATAAGACAAGGTGCTCGTTTTAAGAGTTTACCCTTTGAGGGTATTTTGTTTTGAATTTTGGAATTTGATAAAGGTAGGTTATCTATGAAAATAGACAATTTTTGTAATTTCAAAATGGGCATGTCGCTTGTGAAAATAGACTAATTTTAGGGAAGCATGAAGACTTGCTAAAATTATTTTTGGAATTTAAAAATGGGCAAGTCACCCATAAAAAAAGGTTGACTTTTGGAATTTTAAAATAGGCAGGTTTCTCGTGAAAATAAACCAATTTCAGGGAAGCATGAAGGCTTGTTGAAATTCTTTTTAGAATTTAAAAATGGGCAGGTCGCCCATGAATATAGGCTAGTTTTTTAATTTCAAAATGGATAAGTCGCTAATAAAATAGACTAATTTCAAGGAAGCATGAAGGCTTACTAAAATTGTTTTAAGAATTTTAAAAAGATAGGTTACACATCAAAATAGGCCACTTTTTAAATTTTAAAATAGACAAATCGCCTATTAAAATAGATCAATTTCAGGGAGGTATAGAGACTTGCTAAAATTCTTTTTGAAATTTGAAAAAGAGAGGTTGCCCATGAAAATATCAATCTTTGAATGTCATTCATATCAATCTTTGAATGTCAAAAGGGGCAGGTTCATCTGTGATAATGAGACCATTTTTTTTTTTTAAAAAAAAAAACAAAGTCTTTGGAATTTCAAGATTGGTGGATCACCCAGTAAAATCGTCAAACTCATTTCTCTTTACAATCTTATTATGCAAAACCTTAATTTGAAAACGAAATCCAAAATACAAGAGGATATACATGTAGAAAGCTTAGAAGATTGTCCAAGTTAGTGGTGAAGAAACAAGTGAAAAAGCTAGATGACTAAAATATATAAAAATGACAAAATTGGCAACTTCGTCCTGATTGATAAAAAGCCCCATTGGTGAAAATATTTTTATTTGGGGTAAAAATACAAATTTGGATAGGTAAGGACTTAATGAAAATTTTTAAAGGACTTAATTGCAAGAAAATTTGATTTTTGAAGTCAGTTTAGGTTTTAATTAGAGAAAATTAAAGTCTAGGGGTATAGTTGCATAAATATTTTAAAGAGTTAATTTGGTCAAATCAAAGGCTTAATTGCATAAATATTGAAGTTTGATGGATAATTAAAGACTTTATTGAGGAAATCCAAAACCAAGGACCAAACTAAAAAAGATGGATGAATGTAGAGGTTAAAATTGACAAAATCAGGGGCGAAATTGAGTTTGGCAAGGGTGAAATTGCATGAAATTAAGAGTTTGAAAGACAATTTCAAGTGCAATTAAAATAAATTGAAAGAATAGGGATTAAAATGAAATCTGTTAGATCCCAAATTTAAAACTCTAATTTCTAGGGTTTAACCTAGATGATGTGTCATTCAGCCACTATTTAGCTTCTTCTTCGAAAGTTTTGGCGGATCGAGTATGTACTTTGAGACGAATAAATGTGGCATTTCCGACCACCACTATTCAACTAAGAAATACCCCCTCTACATAGATCAACTACTCCCATCAAACATTTACATCACATTTTCTTCAATGAACTCAACATCTTGTCCCTGAGCAGCCATTACTTAATTTTCTGATTCTAGACTGATCAAGTTGACATTTTCAAATGAATGAATGTGAAACTATAAACTTTTAAATTGAGCAAGGTTGAATCTAAACAGAAGGTGAGTTGCCCCTCTACTAAGAGTAGGTGGTCTTCAATGACGATGATATCGAAGTTGCTCTAATAAAACCTTAAAAGTGGTTAACTCGGTCATCTATTGTTGTGATACCCATTTCACAAAACCATTAATATTTTCCATGTGTTCCCACTTTAAGCTTTATCAGTAGGTTCTTTTCAAAAGTTGGTCACATTTC
Source organism: Populus alba (assembly GCF_005239225.2). NCBI lineage: Eukaryota > Viridiplantae > Streptophyta > Magnoliopsida > Malpighiales > Salicaceae > Populus > Populus alba. Next base: position 11,373,139 of record NC_133296.1, on the reverse strand, counting down.
TTTCTAGAACTAAAGGCTAGAAACAAGTTCCTTGGTTTCTATGTTTGGAAAAATCACCAAAACCTCCAAAACCCAAGTTTGTTGCAAAATCATCATTGAAAAAACAACATAGGTACAGAGCTAAAAATTGTAAAATGCACTCTAGAACCCTCTCATTTTGATTAAAAGGGCTAAGCTTTGATCAATCTATCTTTGAATCCATCAAAAACCCTATAAATACCCCATAGGAAAATCAAAGTAGAGAGGAAAAAAAAAGGTTAATAAAGAAACTCTAAGTGTGAAGGTTTAAGAGCCCAGTACAAGGATTTCTTAAGCTTTTAAAGGGCAGTAAGTTTGTGGAAGCAATACTTACAATGAAAGCAAAAAAGGTAGTAGCCACTTTAGGAGCTTGAAGGTATACTTTCTAACCAAAACTGAATTCCATTTGGTTTTCTTGAATGATTTTTTTATTGTCATTTGGTCTATTTTATATTTACAAGCATGGAGATGAGATTTATAATGCTTGGCAAGTAGTTTTATGGTTTCCCCTTTCATTACTATAATAGTTTGATTCTATTTTTTGAAGGGTTTTTTTTTTTTAATGTTTTAGATGAAATAAAAGTCTTCTATTTCAGTTATTTTTATAAAATATTGTTGTTTTAGTTTAACTTAAGCAATGTATTATGAAGTAATGATGTATATCCTTGATTTTCTAGGCCTGTTTATGACCAAAATGAGTCTTGAAAAACTAATTTTGAATCCATATTACATAAACATAAAGGCTGTTTTAAGGTGATATTTTTTGGATTTGAATTATCTTGTATAATTTAGATGATTTGATGTTATTTGTTGGATCTTTTGATTCAAATATGCATGTTTATGGTAATGTGGTTTGTCAGAACTAAGAAACATGTTTTAGAGGCCTACAATGCCAATTTTGGGTTTAACAATGACTAGTTTGATAACTGGGTATTTTTCTGGTTTGAAAGCAGTGTTTTTGAAAAGAACATTGTCTTGACCCTATGATTTCGATTAATTTTAGTGCAATTCTTTGCATAGAACCCTTCGAGCGACTTTATCAGTCAATAATCTAGGGTTTATTTGCATTAGTAATATATTTTCAGTAGGTTTTAAACCAAATAGGTCAACATTAGGCCAAAGGTTAAAACCTTGTTTGGCTAGCAATGTTTTTGCTAAAGGTTTTCTTTAGCTTAAGGTTGTATATGACAAACACCTCTTAAAACTATTTTGACAATTTTAATTTTTGAAAAAAAAAGGGGTATTTGCAAAACATGGCCTTTAAAAAATAAAAAAATTATGCTTGTTGCATGCGGCCTAATCCTTACAAAAAAAATTGCATTTTATTTATAAAGAAGGAGAGAAAAATGTTTTTCTTTTTAAAGTTGTTTTATAAATCTTTGTGTTGTTTTGTTTTTGCATTTTTTTGGGAATTTATAATAAGTTTTTAAAATTCCTTAAGGATTTGAACAATATTTCAATAACACTAAAAAACATTTTCTCTAATAATTAATGGTCAACATTCTAGTATAAATGTTGGACTTACAAGTAGGCTGATATTTAAATATCAGAAGTTGACTAGAAAACTCTAAGAATTGTTTTGAATATTCATTATTTTTAATTGAGAGTATTTTTCACTATAATATACAAGTTGTGGAAAACGCTTTCATCTTTCAAGATAGATGAACCTTGTTAGGGCACCTACATGGATTCTTCCTATAAAACTTTATTTGGGCATATGAGCCCATAATAAATTCAAAATGTCAGATGTATTCATGAGCATAAGTCTTTGTTTTAAGCCATACACAAACCATCAGTTAGGAATCTATCAATACCTTTAAACCACATCCAGACCACTCACTACAACTTACATCATGTAAGGTGTGTTAAAAATGCTATACCTTTCATTTCTAAAACTAGTTCCTTACCTTAAAATTTCAAATAAGACTATTTAACTTGGATTTTCTAGTGACCCTACACGAAACAACTAGGTGGTGACTCCTTGATCTTAACACCTTGCCACATCTCGATCGTTATGTGCAACATCACCAATGGCAAAAGATCCTCATAATTTCCCCTAAACTCTAACACACATGTCCTTAAAAGGTCTTTGAGAGTCTGAATAGTCCTTTTAGATTGACCATCTGTCAAAGGATGAAATGCAGTACTTTGGTTCAATTTAGTTCCCATGGCTCGTTGTAGACTTGGGCATAATTTTGATGTAAACCTCAGTTGATACTGACACCTTATATAGTCCAATCACAGCATTTACATTCAATCTGGCTGACTTATCCAAAAAATCAGTCATTTTTACAGGTAAAAACAAGGCAGCTTTTGTTAGTCGATCTACAATCACCCATATAAAATCACTACCCTTTTTGTTCTTAAGTAAACCCAATACAAAATCCATGACAATGTCTTCCCATTTGCATTCAGTAATTGATAATGATTGTGCATTTCCTGTAAACCTCTAGTGTTCTATCTTTACTTATTGATAAATCCCGCAGCTCGACACAAATTCTATTATTTCACTCTTCATGCTAGGCCACTAGTAGTACCCTTTTAAGTCTTTGTACATCTTAGTACTCCCTAGGTGCGTTGCAAATCTAAATTCCTAGGCCTCTCTCAACACTTCATTCTTTAGTGCATGATCTTCTAATAAATAAATTTGCCTTCCATTGGTACTTACCTATGTTTTAAGATTTGAAAAGGCATTTCAATTTCTCCTTTCCTTAATCCTTTTCACTTCCTAATCCGACTATTAATACTTCAACATCTTATCTTGAAGTATAGATCGAATTTTAATATGAGCTTAACCATAGATCTATCATTTTCAATTCTGCTAGATCCCTTCATTCTTGAACCTCCATATCACAAGCTATTACCTTATATTTTAGACTTAAAGCATCAATAACCACATTAGCTTTTCCTAGGTGATAATCAATTACACAGTCATAATCTTGTATTAATTCCACCCACCTTCTTTGTCGTACATTGAACTCTTTTTACGACATCAAGTATTTCAAACTTTCATGATTCATAAATATTTAAATTTGTGATCCATACAAATAATGCCTCCATACCTAAAGAGCAAACACTACTGCTATAAATTCTAGATCATGCACTGGGTAATTCACTTCATCTCGCTTCAACTATCTTGAAGTATAGTAATTACTCGTCCATGTTACATCAACACACACCCCAAACCTTTCCTGGAAGCATTACTATATACTATAAATCTTTATGTTCCTAAAGGGAGGATTAACACCGAAACTGAACTGAGGCTTCCCTTCAACTCTTGGAAACTCTCTTCACGTTCTTTTGACCAAACAAATCTAACTTCTTTACAAGTCAACCAAGTCAAGGGAGATGTCTACTATTTACCTTATATGCTTGTTCTATCATAGAATTTGATAGTTCGTTTGAATTTTTTTACAACACCCGATTTAATCAATCATTATTTTAAAACTACCATTACATACAATCAGAATAGGATAATATTAATATTTATCAATTTGACATCCCCAAGTTATTTCAATATCAATATCATTATAATTCCACCAAAGTCCATGACAAATAGTTTTTTTCATTTCCGCATATGACATGTCTAAACTACTATGTAATAACAAACTACTTTCACCATTATATGTGATACAACTATTCACATTAAGAATAAAAGTACCACCATAATGACATAAAATAAATATGTTATAAAACATTCTAAAAAAACAAATTGTATTTTGGTCAATTGGATGTAATTTTAACTAAATTGTGTTACCTCAACCCTAATTGGCAAACTTCATAGTAAATTCAATCAAATTTCTAAAATTTAATGCAAAAGCATACTTGATCAAAATTAAACATGATTCATGATATCAAATCTAATTGATATTTCCATACTCAAATGCATTAAATCAAGCTTAAATTTATAGCAAATTAAAAAACTCAAAGAAAATACAAAATTTAGCAACTTATCCATAATTCTATGCAACGTGTAATTCATCATAATTCTACTGCATTCATGCTCTATTGCATGAAATCATGAAGTGCAGTTGATAATATTATTAGTTGATTCCAACAATCCCTACAAAATCCCTAATTCTCCTACTTATATAAAATTCAATGTAACACATAGTTAATTGAAATAATTATTTTGCAATTAATTTAACTTATTTTTATATTCAATTATATCAAATCAACCCTAATTAATGGTATTTATAGTTAACTTATCATTAATGCAACAAACTCTAAATTTAACCTAAAGAATGATTTTATTTCAACTAAACCAAACACAAATTCATATCAATGTAGTATATTTATCTTGCTTGTAGGACTAGAAAAAAGGTTGGGGTGGCAGGGGCAACACTGATAGTAGCAACAACAATTGATTTTGAAGAGAAAAACATCATAAGATGCTTGGAAACTAAGATGGGTTTGATTTTGAGTGTCTTAGTGACAAAATAACAAGTGTTTGGTGGGTTTTTTTTTAAGAGAGAAAGGTTGTGAACATTAGTTTTTTTTAGAGAGAGAGTTGTGTCTATTTGTGTTCTTTGATCTGAAGAGTGATTTAAATTTCAAGACATGTAGTATTTTTAAAGTGTGACACATCAAGTTATTGTGCTTCTGAAGAGTGATATGTTAAATCGTTCTTCTGAAGCATGATAATTATCTTTTTATGTTTGAAAATAATGATATTTAAAAATTTGCTAATTTAAAAAGTGTGATATTATATTAAATTTTTTTAAAATGATGTTATTCTATTAAAATAAATAAATAAATAAATTACTATGATAATTTTAAAAAAATATTCTGAATTCTAGAATTCATCACTGACTTCGAAGTTGCTGTGCTTTTGTTAGGTAGGAAAGGTTAATTTGCTGCACCCTTGCCTGGAATAGACCAGTACCCTACCCCACTTTTACCTACCCTTGAACAATCTATAAAGAGGACATGACCCACTTGGACCACACGTCAAAAAAGAAATTCCTCGTCTAGCTTGCAAAGGGCTTCAAAGACCTAAACTCCCACTAATTAGTAATTAGCAATAGCGCATTGCAAGACTCTTCTTGATTCACTGAACATGTCTACTTAAAACTCCATGTGCGGGGGAAAAGATGAATACCATAGAAATAACAATATTCAAGTGTCAAAGATATATTTCCAAAACGTGATCTATTTGATATATTTCTCTACGCACAAATGATTTGTTAAAGCTCATAGAGTATTTATCATACAGAGTTGTAATAAATTAAGAAGTAATCGGGATATAATTAAAAATTTTGAAGGATTTATAATGTAGTTATATCATATAATACTTCCATTTTTACTTAAATCAAAAGAGATTTTAATAATTATTACCTGCATTAATGACACCACTGTTTTTAAGAAATAAATATTGGTACGTATTTGTGGTTGGCACCAAGATTTCTCTACATGCTTCAACGTCTATATCTTTTCACCAACACCACCACATAGAATCTCTCAAGCAACTCCAATCTGTGCTTTATTATAAGCTGCAAATACACTGCTTGAAGTTGCAGAATTTCTGAGCCAGAGAAACTGAAAACAGCTGGATCATGCTAACTCTCAACTATCTCAAGAAACTAATATAAAGCACCTCTCCGAATTATCAATGCCATCATCATTATTTCTTTGTTAGGAGTTGATTAATGGCAATTGTATGTACAAATACATATGCATATACTGCTTCCGCGTTCGCTAGGACCACATGGCTACAGTACTTGAGGGAGGCAAGAAAAGCTCCGGTACAAATCCTTTTTCCTCTATCCATCCAAAGATGAAAATGACTTGAGAAGATATACCTAGATTTTTGTTTAGAAGCTGTGTGTTGATGCATGAATATGGAAATTGAGCCCAATTAAAGGCATGATGGTGATATATCATGACCCAACATATTTCTCTGTGGACCCGGGGAGTTTTTTGAACCCTGGTTTTATGCGGGCATTGCTACAGTGCACAACGCCTTTAATCATTCATGTTACTAGCTTTACAGACGTACCATACACACCAAAAAAAATTACCCACTTCAATCCATAAATAATTCCCTGTACTGATGAAATAATTTAGTAGGTGATTGCAGTGGTATTTGTCATAAATGTTTTCTAATTTTCTGGAATAATAGTGTTTTACCATGACAAATTTAACTAATGCAATTCTGTGCTTCATCATCGTTCCCTCGTAAGTGCTTCAGGAGGAAATCAAACAACAGTCCACGCAGAAGCTAAAACGAAAGAGGATGGCCAATTTTTGTGTAGATTTAGTGTTCATAATAGAGACGAGATGTGGATAAAAAGTTTCCTCATCTCACTTGAAGTATTAGACGTCGATAAAACGTAATATATTTTATCAACATGTCTTGTATTTGTTTTATTATTTTATGGATGAGGTGGCAATTTAAAATATATCATGGTTTTTCGTTTATAAGATGCATATTAATATATGCGGTTAACTATAAATATACTCTTATCCATCAGCTTTGTCACAATTTCACATTTTATCAATCTAGAGAAACATCTAATTTTTTGTCTCACGTTTCGCAGGCAATGTTTAGTATTATTATTCATACTGATAGATTTGAGAATCACCAAGATTTTAATTGAGCTAATACAATTTTGCATCCTTTATTTCAATAGAATTTATAGTTTATTGTATAGACTGAGAAAAATTATTAATTTATATATTTAATTTTAATATACAAAATTAAATAAGTAGCGAGTAATATGTGAAACATTCAATGTTATTGTTTCTTTGAGTTTTCTTAATAGTTGTCGCACGTCGTGCGACATCGTCTAGCAATTTTTCTTTTTTTGTTTGTTGTGGTTCGTTCGTTGGGAGTCGCCCCTAGTATTTAATTGAAGGCTACTAGGAAACCCAAGTGTACTGTTCCTGTCAGAGATTCATGGGTAAGGGACTGATTGTGGTTAAGAACGGTAATAACATCCCTAACGCACCCTACCTGATGTAAGCTGCTTCGTGACTTTGATGCATTAAAGAAGTTTTAAAATTTTATCTTTTTATTGGATATTAGAAATACGACTTACGTGTAAGTTCATAATTCTTGACCGTGAAAAAAATCAAAATATTAAATTCTTCTTTAATCATTGCAATTTTATCATAAATAAAAAAACAAACATCCATAAAACAAAAACAAACACACACATACACTTTTACTATATTTTTTTCCCTTTTCTTTTCTTTTTATTTTTTACACACTACAAATTATAAAAATTCAAAAACAACTAAACAAAAATTACATTAAACATTTTAAAAATTACTAAACAGACCCCTACAAATCCATAACAATGCTGGGAAACCTTCTAGAACTGCATGAATAGTGGTGGCATGTCTCCTCCACATGCCACAACCATTGGTGGCCCGTGGGATCATGCGCCACTGCACAAAAATAGGAAAATCGGGTGGGTTTGGCGTAGCTTCTTCTTTTTTGGATTTGTTTTGGTCTTCTCCTTTTCAGATTTGCTTCAATGCAGATCTTTCTTTGGTTTATATCTTCTTCACCTTCGCTTCAGGTGGCTGGCGGCATGACCAAAGGGTTGTTGGCGACTAGGTTTCTGTCGTGTCGGTGCAGATAGATGAGAACGGGCTCGGTTCTGAGGGTTAGTGGGGACACCGCTGCTGGGAGGAGGATATGAAGGAGAAGATTGGGGAAGTGGTGAGGCAATGTGAAGTGGGGTGTTCATTTAAGGGGGTTATGTGGGTATGGTCTGTGGGTAACAACCAGGTAGAAGGTTTAGTGGAGGCTGAGAAGGGAAAAGGAAGGCTTGTGCGGGGAAGGACAACCGGTGGGTTGGCTGAGAGAGGAGAGTTTTGGTGAGGGGGGGCTGTTGTGTTTGGGCAGATGCTGAAGGAAAAATCACCGGGGGGAAAATGGTTTTGGGGGCTGTGAGAGGAGAAGGGGAGCTCTGGTTTCTGTCGGGTGTGTGGCTGAGGGAAGAAGAGGAACAGGCTGCCGGATAGGAATAGAGGATAGTGAGCGGCGGGGGAAAATATAGGTGTTTGATGTGGCGGAGGGTCCTTGGCTCTTAGGTTCTGGGAGAGCAAAAGCCAAGGACCCCGGGGGGACGGCGGCCATGTGGTTTTTTTTTAATCTCTTAGCCGGGGGGGGGGGGCGACTTTTCTTTGGCTTAAGGAGAAAAATTTAGGTTTAGGGTTTTTTTTTGTGTTACCTCCAAATTGGCAAAATTGTCCCCCCTTGTGTAGGTGTTGGAAACTTCTATTTATAGGCAAATATGTTGCCAAGTCTTCAAACTTGGTCCCTCAACTTTTTTTTTGTAAATTTGACTATTCTTATTTTTTTGGATTTTTCTTATCAACATTGACTCGAATGAGAAAAATCGGTGATTTTAAAAATAACGTGTTGAAAGTCGAACACATTCCTGAAAATTTATCAAAACATGGGTAAAAAATTGGGAAAAAAAAATCAATTTCCAAACAATCTCAATTTTGAAGGATCAAGTTAAAAAAAAAAAAAAAACTAGTGTAAAAATAATAAAAAAAAACAAGACTAGTGTTAAGTCAAGCTAACCTTTCAGACTAATGACCTGAGTAATGAGATCAAGATCACCCTATTAAAAAAAAATGAATTCTAAATCTTAACCAACCAAATATTAAAGGATAAAATTAAAAAAAAATAGTGAAATTTTAAAAAGGGATCCAAAGCAAAAAATAACATTCAAAAGAATAATGATCAAAATTAACTTACAAAAAAAATGATATGACACCTTTTAATTTTTGCTAGACTAGAGCGAATCCCAAAAAAGGATAATTAAAATAGGGAGGAGGAGAAAAATATATTGTTGAATTTCCAATTTTCCACCAACATGCATCACCTCTCATGAAAGCCCTCTCCATGCCACTCCTAATACCACCAAGGAAATCGGTGTTCAGCCCTTGGATGAAGTCGCACGCATTGCTTGAAGATGAGGGTTTCCTCTATACAATGGCTCGTGTTATGCACTTGCCAACCAATTTGTCCCGCTCATTTACTTCAGCCCGCCATATTTGTTTTACATCAATAGAATTTTATTTTATATTGCCAAACCTAGCATTAATCGAGTGTGAGAATTGTTTATCAATATCGCAAGATCCATATATCTAAGAAACCAAAATAAACTATAAAGTCAAATACCATATAAAAACAATGTGAAATATTTAAATTTTAAAAAATTAAGTTATAAAAAAAGGACATGAACTCTTTCCCTGCCAGTGCAAATCAGTTCTTGATATTAGAAAAAAAAATACTGAACATTTGTTTAAGCTTCAAATTCTCTCAGTGTAGTTCTAATTCCTTAAATCAATGAAATTGAGTTTTATTTTATCAAACCAAGCATTAACCAAGTAAAGAAGCATTTTCTCTACACCATGAGATTCATATACACAGGCATAAAAAAAATCACCATGACCAATACAATAAATAAATGTACCAGTTGGCATAAAAAAAATCACCATGACCAATACAATAAACCAAAAAAGAACAACCATGAGAATCCATGACCATTCCTCTCACAAGTCACTTTGAATCACGGATGGCTATTATTATATCAAATGTTTTATACAATAAATAAATGTACCAGTTGGCTAGTCATATACTCGAGAAAAAAAAAAAACTCTTCTTTTCTAACACTCAACAAACATAAAAGGATCATCATCATATTCATGTTAAGATTGAAGCTTGATAAATATACTTTAAGGCGTGTTTGGTAATGCAATCTAACCAGTTTTTAAAGCATTTTTCACTTAAAAAGCATTAAATTGATTTTTTATGTATTTTTTTATGGTTTTGATGTACTAATATAAAAAATATCTAGAATAAATATTGTTTTAAGACATTTTTAATTGAAAAGAACTTTTAAAAAATATCATGTACCACATTACCAAACACATATTTAATCAAGCATAAATAATCACATCTCCAAGAAACCAATAATGGCAAGGTTGGTGGCGCGTCAACAATAAATAAGGTGGCAAAAGCATAATAATTTTTTTCTTTTCAAAATCCATTAAAAATAATCCTATTGATTTAAAATACATTTTTTAAAGGCGCATCTCTTAACAAACATAGCCTTAGTATATTTATTGTATTGGCCTTGTATATTTTAATTTAAGCTTCAAAAAATAATTTTTAAAAAATTGAAAGTCCTATTAAAAAGAAATCCAAAAGGAGTGTTGATTTTGTTGTAAGATGCATTGTGGCATGTGAGGGGAAACATTATAAATCACGATAGTTTTTTCCTTTTTTATCCTTTATTGTATTCAATCATGAAACTTTTGTTTTTCAATTCCATCATTCCATGTAGCGTTGACTTGGAATTAGGTTTTGTGACTTGGTTTGCTTTAATTTTTATGTTGTTATCTCAATGTCAAAACAAATCCCAACATTAAGTTAATACTTGATTGCACAAAAATAACTATGAATTTAGTTCTTTGAAAAGAATTAAAATTTAAGGACTAGAATTGAGGTAAAGAAAAAAATTATTCTTTTTTTTTTATTATTATTATTATTTTGTGTTGCATTTGAATGTTATACATATCTTATGTAATCTTTGTTCTGCCTTTTTGTTTGTAAATAGATTTATAAAAATGATTGTTAAGTAATATTTGAGGTTTCTATATATATTAAGTCTTCATTATTGCATCGTTGTGAGTTGATTTTGGTTGGATCAATGTGATCCCACCATGACCCATTGAGTGTGAGTGGAGATCTTTGTGTCCATTGTGGGCATTATCAAGAAAAATAGACTTGAAGCTCAATTTACCATTTACTTTCTTTTTTGGGTTCAATATTTGTATGAAAATAAAGATTAAGCTTTATTATCATATCCAAATTTCAAATTACAAATCATTGCCAAAAGTTTTAGCAATCCTTTTATCATAAACATGCACACATAACAATTTAGGCTAGGTTTTAGCAATAGCACAATAGGTACTTGTATCATAAAACAAGCAACAATATAGCTCATAATAGGAAGAATGCTTTAAAGGGTGTTTTTTTTTTTTTAGCATAAGTATCCTCTTATCTAGAATTCTAAAGACTAGTTTAGATTTTTAGTCATAAAAAAATTAGGTGATGATTGACACGACCAAAAGCTTGATGTCTTCTTCCAAGTGCAAGAGTGTCGAAGTAATGATTAACCCGGCAAGACCGGGGTCGAACCACAGAGAGGTTAATTGTATAAATTATAAATAACAACGCAACAATAACAATAATAACGATAATAATAACAATAGTAGTACTAGTAATAGTAATAATAATAATAATACTCAGTACGTGACATTGTTATACCTGAGAATGATCTAAAAGATCGGGTCACAGGTTTCCAGCCTATATACTGAGTTTATGAACATATAATAATAATAATAATAATAATAATAATAATAATAATAATAAAAACAACAACAACAATAATAAACAAGAGAAGGAAGAAATTAATGAGAACATTGAGTTGAAAGATTAATGTAAGGATTAAACAACGATAAAAATAAATGTCAAGGTTAGAGGATCCATTAATGGTACTTCAAACAAGTATAGTATAAACTCTTATTACTCAATTGGAAAACACACATAAAGGAGGTTCCAATCAGATTATAAATTGTTAACATGATTACATTAGTTATCTTATTCGAATAAAGCTAATACTTGTAAATATAGGCAGGCATTCATGATTATAACTTATGTTAACGACAAATCAAGTTCCTTTCATAGCTCAGGTGTCGGTTATACCATACAGTATGGGCTATGAAAGTACTAAGTATTTGTTGTATCAAGTGTTATACAACATAAATCTAGATTAACCATTTAACAAGCAAAGTATTAAAAGTGAACAAGATAACAAATATAAAACATGTTAGTATCCAACATTAAGGTCCATGTTAAGTTTATATTATACTTATTCTTACACCATTAGTGTACCCTTTTCACCTTGACATAATTAACTTAGCTAAACATAATGAAAGAAAGAAACATAGATGAACAAGATAAGAACATAAATGAGAAAGAAGTTAACTAAGTAAAGGAAAGTAAATGAAGTGCATAAACTTGATATTAATGAAAGCAAAACATAAGCAATACAAAGAGAGAAAGCAAGAGCATGATCTTGATCTGGAAACCAAGATGCATCAATACATGGTAAGTGCCTCCTTTTATAGGCCAAAATTTAGAACTATTGATTTGTTGACTAATTGATGAGTGGGTGGCCACATCTTGACTTGGTGACAATCCTTATCTTCTTGTCTGAACAAGACATCATTGCTAACATCATAATTTTCCCAGAATCCTCAAGAATGTTCTAGGAAATTATCTCAGTTCCAACAAAAAAAAGATGAGGTCATTTGGACTTCTAGAACTCAAGATATGGGCTGAACACTAAATAGTGTCTGGGCTGCAGGACAGCTTCGGACTTCTTCGTTGTTCCTTCAGTTTGGACTTCAAAACGGCCTGTTTAAATCTTGGGCTCCGCATGAAAGTTGTAGGCCTTTGTCTTACCTTTCCATCCATATAAAATAGACTTAAATCCAAGATTTGGAGTTCTAGATATGATCCAATTACCGAGCAATGTTCCGGTTTGGACTACACCGGCATCTCTTTGTCCTTTCACTTTCAATACTTAAACTCATCAATCAATCCTTTTATTTATGTGATAGGCCTGCATTTAAGATGAACATTTACCATAAATTAAGGTATCTTATAGTATCAAACTTGTTATTATAAAACATGCTTTAGTTAAGGAGTTATTGATACTTCAAGTGTAAAATGATGATATAAAACCTTGATAAACATGCACTTTTAAGTACTAATCACACCCCCCAACCAGCTTATTACTAGTCCCTAGTAATCTGAAGCGTTAAAATAGAGAAATAATTTGCAAGTTTCACAAAGCAAGGCATTCATCATTCAACTTCCATTAATCTATCCAGATAAACAAACTCTCATTAAATTTATATTACTGCTTCATACTTCTTAAACAAGATATTAATAAACCTTCTTTTTATGTGCTCAATATATGAAAACATAGATGATGGGGATTTTGTTGGAAGAAAACAATATTATGTTCAAATGTTTAGGGTGAACTTCCTTGGGTTGGGATTATTATTATTATTACTTTTTTTTTCTCTTTTTTTTTCTTTTTTTTTTTTTTTTTTATATACACATACAACTTAAAACACAATGTATCTTTAACCCATATAACGAGTTTTAGGCTAATGACTCCCAGACCCGTTGGTCTTAGGGCATTAGGTGTTGAGACACCCCTACGAGCTTAACAACTCGGGTTGCAAATACTAATACGTAGATAGTGCAATGTTTGATTCCCTTAAGCTTTTCTCCTTAACCCATGTAACAAGCTTTGGGCCAATAGCTCCCAAGTCAGTTGACTTTAGGGTATTAGGTGTTAAAACACCCCTTCGGGCTTAATTGCTTAGGTTAGGGAGGCTACGAAACCAAACTTATCTACATTTTTATTATCATCAATATTATCAATTTTTTTTTTTTGCAAATTATATTCTATCCCTTTTCCTTAGTTGCTACCTTCAACAAAAGAACATAAATAATGTAATAATCCAATGTGCAACCCACAATCATATGTTAAAGTGTGTGTGTGAAAATGAAGGTTTAATAAAACTTGTTAAATGAGTATATGAGCATAATCAAGTGATAACAATGCGAGAGTTTGTAAATCTGAATATTTCAAGAAGTATTCTAATAGGCCTTGTTATGAATATTACAAATAACCATTAGAAAATTTTTACTAAGATGCGTCTCAAGAATAATTCTTCTTTACTCTGTTATCCTAGTAATAACAGTTTTGCCAAATGGTTTTTTAAAAACATCAACAGTTAGTTGGTTAGTTTTTTTTTTTCTTAAACTACAACCCTCTCCCCCCAACCAAAACGAGACATTGTCCTCAATGTCCTAAGGTAGAAAGATAGAGTATCGAAGACATCACCTGAAACAACAAACAATGACAAACCTGAAACACACTTAAACAAATATAAGAAGTAACAAAACAAAATAATATGATATTAATAAAACCAAAAGACACAAGGTTTCACAGATGAAGGCTCAAATCTAATCTAAGCTTTTTACGGCTTTCCTTAGCTTACCAATCTAGGCGACTCATGCAAGGATCAATGACAGGGATGAAAGATTGTAGTTGGTCAATCAATTGTTCAGCAGTAGCAGCAGAGATTATGATTTGTCATGCTGAAGATGTTAGAAATTCTTGTTCCAAAGCTTGATCAAGGAAAGACAGCAACTTATCATAAAAACCATTAACATTTAACAAACCTATAGGTTTATGGTGAATGTGCAGTTGGGCCCAAGATGAAATATGAAAGATCTCTTCCAATGTGCCCAGACCACCTGGTAAGGCAATGAAGGCATCAGCATGGCTAAACATGGCATTCAGTCGATCAGACATTGTTGGGACCTGTAATTTCTCTCCAATTGTTTTTCCAATGATGTCCCCATTTGTTAAAGCTTTGGGGACAACCCCCAAAACTTGACTGCCTCCTAAAAATGCAGCCATTGAAACACCTCCCATTAACCCAAGGTTGCCTCCCCCATACACTAAATGAATCTTTCTCTCAGCTAGTACTTGACCAAGATGATTTGCTGATTCTAAAATCTCTTTTTCTTTCCCAGGGCTGGATCCACCGAAAACACAAATATTTCTTATGTGATGACTTGAGGAACCTGCCATTTCTACACACTTCTATATTTGATGAATGTATGGGATGAGTAGAAATGAAGGGAAGGAAGAGAAGAATTTATAGATGAAAAAGTGAAAATGCAATCATACCACCTATATATAGGCCAACTGTAGTCTTACACTCTCTCTCTTTATTTATTTATTTTGACAAAGCATGTATGTACAGGTAGTTGTGATTGTGGCTCACATCTTCCCTTGGTTTTACGTCCAAGAACGGCTTAAACGTCCTCTATGGGTCAGGGATAGGCTTCCCATCCAGTTTTCTTAAAAACTGGCAAACAAGGTCTTGTTTTAGTCAGATTCCCAAGACTAAGTTGATCATGTTCTTTATAGAATTGTGGCCATAAATCATGAATTACACGATGCACATCTCCACTAGGATGCGTCTCAAGGGTCAACAAAAGATTATCTAAAGACCCCTTACTCAAGCCATCCTTAATGAATTGTATTTTATCTTCACGGTTTACAGATACCATTCCTAAAGAACGACATGTCGCATTACAAGTCCATCTGACACATCTGTGACAGACTTTCAGTCGTTTTACACGATGTTTCTTTGCAAAAGTGCTTTTACCTGTTCCAGGCATGTGTGAAATGAAAGAATTGGAGGACTCACCTGATAATCGGACCTTTGCTTCAATCAGCCAACGAATATCTTCAGGAATTCCATGGTTCATTAACAACCTCAATCTTTCACACCTAGCAAGGTAAATTTTTGTAATCGCATTCTGAGGCAGAGCGGGAAAATACTTTTTCAATTTTTTAAGAGTGGTGTCCATTTTCAAATGAGAATTGGATGGGAGATTCAAAGAAAGAAGAAAGAGCAGAGAATTGCACAATTATATAAACAGATATCAGTTATCATGGGAAACTGAAAGAACCGACTTAAGAGTCACAAAGTACTGTTATCCGCCATTTGACCGGGGTGAGAGAAACTAGCAAAACAAAAGATACACCAAAACAAACACAAAACAATGTGAGAAAAAGAATCAATCTTTATATACAAGATCACTCAATTCAGTAGAGTCATTTTCAACCGATGCCCATTTACCTTGAAAACATTGTCATTCTTTGGATTCTCGATATCACAGGCCCTATATGGATACACTTGTTTCACAATAAAAGGACCGCTCTATCTTGATCTTAGTTTTCCAGGAAATAAATGGAGTCGAGAATTATAAAGCAAGACTTTTTGACCAACATTGAATGTTTTTCTTAGTATTTTCTTGTCATGAAACTCTTTGATTATTGCTTTATGAATTCTTGAATTGTCAAATGCATCATTTCTAATTTCCTCAAACTCATTTATTTGTAATTTTTGCAGCTGACTAGCATCATCAATGTTTGAATTGAAAGCTTTAATAGCCCAATAAGCTTTATGTTCAATTTCCACAAGCAAGTGACAAGGTTTTCCATAGACTAGTCTATAAGGTGACATACCTAATGATGTTTTATATGCAGTTCAATAAGCCCAAAGTGCATCATTAAGTCTTAAAGACCAGTCTTTCCGATTAGGGTTCACCGTTTTCTCCAATATCTGTTTGATCTCCCTATTAGCAAGCTCTACTTGTCCACTTGTTTGAGGGTGATAAAGGGTGGTAACTTTGTGTGATTCCATATTTCTTCATTAAAGAAGCAAATGGCTTGTTGCAGAAATGTGTTCCACCATCACTTATTATGGCTCGAGGGATTCCAAATCGACTCAAAATATTATCTTTCAAAAACTTTATCACTGTTTTGTGATCATTGTTTCGACTTGGAATTGCCTCTATCCATTTTGAAACATAATCTACTGCGACTAATATGTACACGAAACCAAATGATGGAGGAAATGGACCCATGAAATCTATACCCCAACAGTCAAAGATCTCAATGACAAGAATAGGATTTAAAGGCATCATGTGACATTTTGAAATAGATCCTAATTTTTGACAATTTTCACAAGTTTTGCAGAATGCATATGAGTCTTTGAACATGGTGGGCCAATAAAATCCACTTTGTAAAATTTTTGCAGTTGTCTTTCTTGATGAGAAATGACCCCCATATACCTCAGAATGACAAAATTTAATGACACTACTTACCTCATTGTCAGGAATGCATCTTCAAAATATTTGATCAGGACAATATTTGAATAAATAAGGGTCATTCTAATAAAAGTTCTTCACTTCATTCAAGAACTTTCTTTTATCTTGGGTACTCCAATGAGCTGGCAATTGTCCTGAAACAAGAAAATTAACAATATTAACAAACCAAGGCATCGTAGAAACGGAAAGTAAAGATTCATCGGGAAAATAGTCATCGATTGGTGTGATATCAAATTTCGAATCTGTTGTCAATCTTGACAAATGATCTGCAACAATATTTTCGGTGCCTTTCTTATCTTTGATTATGATATCAAATTCTTGAAGTAACAAAATCCACCGCACCAATCTAGCCTTAGAATCTTTCTTAGAAAGAAGATATTTCAATGCTGCATGATCACTAATAACAACAGGTGAGCCAATTAGATAAGACCTGAATTTATCACAAGCAAATACTACTGCAAGTAATTCTTTTTCAGTGGTGGTGTAATTCATTTGAGCACTATTTAAAGTTTTACTTGCATAGTAAATCACATAAGGTTTCTTATCTTTTCTTTGTCCCAAGACAACACCCACAGCATAATCACTAGCGTCACACATTATTTCAAAAGGTAATGACCAATCAGGAGGTTGAATGACAGCAGCAGAAGTAAGCAAGTTTTTAAGTTTAACAAAGGCTTCTTCACAATGTTCAGTCCATTCAAAAATATTATCCTTTGTTAGAAGGTTACTCAAGGGCTTAAATATTACACTAAAATCTTTGATGAACCTTCTGTAGAAACCAGCATGTCCTAAGAATGATCTAACATCTTTAACATATTTTGGTGTTGGTAAGTTGGCAATTAACTCGATTTTAGATTTGTCAACCTCAATTCCTTTCAATGAAACAATGTGACCAAATACAATGTCGTTTGTTACCATAAAGTGACATTTTTCCCAATTTAGTACAAGATTCTTTTCTTCACACCTGCTCAAAACCTTTTCTAAGTTAGTCAAACAATCATCAAATGAATCACCAAAAACAGAAAAATCATCCATAAAAATCTCAAGAAAATGTTCAACCATATCACTGAATATGCTAAAAGGCATCCTTCGATATGCAAAAGTATCAAATGGACATGTGAAAGTAGTCTTCTCTTGATCTTCCAATGCAATTTCAATTTGATTGTAACCTGAATAGCCATCTAGGAAACAATAAAATTCATGACCTGCAACTCTTTCTAGGATTTGATCCATGAAAGGTAAAGGGAAATGATCTTTTCTAGTCATTGAATTAAGTTTTCTATAATCAATGCACATGCGCCAACTAGTAACAGTCCTAGTTGAAATTAACTCATTTTTCTCATTTGTTATCACAGTGACTCCAGACTTTTTGGGTACAACTTGGGTAGGACTTACCCATTTGCTGTCAGAAATAAGATAAATGATTCCATTATCTAGAAGCTTAATGACTTCATTTTTCACTACTTCTTTCATATTAGGATTAAGCTTTCATTGCATTTCTCTAGAAGGTTTAGCATTTTCCTCCAAATAAATCCTATGTGTGCAAATCAAAGGGCTAATTCCTTTTATGTCAGCTATGGTCCATCCTAATGCATTTTTGTGCATTTTCAGAGTCTGTAATAACTTACCTTCTTGATGTGCATTAAGTTTGGAATAGATTATTATAGGAAAAGTTTCATTTTTTTCCCAAAAATGAGTATTTGAGATTAAATGGTAATGGCTTCAATTCAGGTTTTGGTGGTTGAACACTTGAAGGTATGGGCTCAATTGATCGTGGTGGCAATTCTTCAATTTGTGGTCTCCAATTGCATGCCTTTGATTCCTGAAAGTAGACCATTTGCAAATCATTAGATTCATCAATCTCAGTTTCACTGGAAGTGATTTGAAATTGATCATGAACTAATTTTTTAATAAAGTCCACTTCCGGTAAATCATTATCATCCCCAGGTTGCTTATAAATGTTGAAAATATTCATCTCCAATGTCATGTTTCCAAATGATAGCTTCATCAGTCCATTCCTACAATTAATCAATGCATTAGAAGTGGCAAGAAATGGATGTCCTAAAATGACAGGAATTGAATTACATGCTTCAACAGGTTGTGTATCCAAGACAACAAAATCTACAAGGTAAATGAATTTATCAACTTGTACTAACACATCCTCAACTATTCCTCTAGGCACTTTTACAGATCTATCGGTAAGTAAAAGAGTTATAAAGGTTGGTTTTAACTCACCTAGATTGAGACTTTGAAAGACTGAATATGGAAGTAAATTCACACTAGCTCCAAGATCAAGTAAGGCTCTTTTAATTTTATGTTCTCCAATAAAGCAAGAAATTGTAGGACAACCAGGGTCTTTATATTTCAAAGCATTATTGTTTTGAAGAATGGCACTTACTTGTTCGGCTAAAAAGGCTTTCTGTTTCACATTCAGTTTTCTCTTCACAGTGCACAGATCTTTCAAAAATTTAGCATAGGAAGGAACCTGTTTAATAGCATCCAATAAAGGTATATTGATCCTTACTTGTTTGAAAGTTTCAAAGATTTCAGAGTTGTGATTGACTTTTCTTTGTTTGGTCATGGCATGAGGAAATGAAAGTGCTAGCAGGGAATCAACCTTCTCTTTGCAATGTTCAGGTTCAACCCCTTCCTTACCCTCAAAGATAGACTCATCATCTTTCTCACAAGGTTCAAGAATGGGTTTTTCAATAACCTTACCACTACGTAGAGTGATGACTGATTTGACTTGATCCATGTGTTGGCTTCCAGAACCACTTGCATTTGCATTGTATTGCCCCTTTGGATTTTGTTGTGGTTGAGATGAAAACTTACCTTTCTCTTGGAAACTGAGAGCAGGTGTTAATTTTGCAAGAGCATCTTTAAAATCTGTCATGTTTTGAGCAAGTTGAGTGTTGATTGTCTCCTGCTTTTCAATGAATGCATGCAATGTTTCCTCAAGATTTCTTCTAGGAGGTGGAGCATAAGGAGGTGCATATCCATGAGAATTTTGAAAATTATGGTGTGCTTGAAACGGTGGCTGTGAAGTTTGTGCATTGTTGCTATCACTCTTCCAACTGAAATTTGGGTGATTTCTCCAACCAGGGTTATACGTTTGTGAGTATGGGTTATGGTTGGGTCTTTGGAAATTGTTTAAAGCATGGGCTTGTTCATGGAGGCATTCCCTAAAATAAGGCAAAGTTGGACAATCATTTGTTGAGTGTTCCTTGGTTTCACAGATTTGACACACAATGTCTTAAACAGATTTTAATTGACCACTCTTTTTCAATTCAAGTGCTTCGATTTTTCTAGCTAAAGATGCAAACTTGGCTTGGAGGTCATGATCTTCCCTAAGGTTGTGTATACCTCCACTAGATGTATGAGGTTGAGTTTTACTTGGTGCCTCATAAGTACCTGTGATGTCCTAATTTTGAGCATTTTCGTCTAGCAAGTCTAGGTACTCCATTGCTTCATTAGGGTCTTTATCTTCGAAAGTTCCATTGCACATCAATTCAACCATTTGCCTATCTCTAGGTGTTAAACCTTCATAAAAATGTGAAACCAATCTCTATGTTTCAAAACCATGATGAGGGCAAGTATTAAGCAAATCTCGATACCTATCCCAACACTGGTAAAATGTTTCTCCTGGTTTTTGAGTGAAAGTGATGATCTGTCTTTTGAAAGAGTTTGTTCTGTGAGACGGAAAAAACTTCTTTAAAAATTGTTGTTGCATTTCATCCCAAGCACGAATAGATCCTGGTCTCAAATTTTGTAGCCATGTTTTAGCTTTATCTTTTAATGAAAAAGGAAAAAAGCTTCAATCGAATGGTGTTCATGCTACAATTTGAGTCATTATAGGTATTACAGACCTCCTCAAATTCCCTTAAATGCAAGTATGGATTTTCTAAGTCTAAGCCATGAAAAGAAGGTAAAAGTTGAATAATGTCTGACTTAAAATTAAAATGAGATGCATCAGGAGCGAAAACTATGCATGATGGTGCACTTGTTCTTGTGGGATTCATGTGGTCTCTAAGTGTTCTCATACGGTTATTCTCATTATGAAGCGATTGATTATCTTCTTCGGCCATATTTTCTGAAAATGATGAGGATACCCTACAAAGTCGACCACTTAATGTACGTGACCAAACTCTCATGCACGTGTAAGAAGAGAATAAAAGGACGAAAAGAAAAGAGAAGAAAAAGAAACAAAAGAAAACAAAGAAAACAAAAGTTAGATAAAATAAAAAATGAAAAGAGAAAACAAATTAAATATTATAATTTATACAAGAATTTACCTCCCCGGCAACGGCGCCAAAAACTTGACAGGACCAAAAGCTTGATGTCTTCTCCCAAGTGCAGGAGTGTCGAAGTAATGATTAACTCGACAAGACCGGGGTCGAACCACAGAGAGGTTAATTGTATAAATTATAAATAACAACGCAACAATAACAATAATAACGATAATAATAACAATAGTAGTACTAGTAATAGTAATAATAATAATAATACTCAGTACGTGGCGTTGTTATACCTGAGAATGATCTAAAAGATCGGGTCACAGGTTTCCAGCCTATATACTGAGTTTATGAACAGATAATAATAATAATAATAATAATAATAATAATAAAAACAACAATAACAATAATAAAGAAGAGAAGGAAGAAATTAATGAGAACATTGAGTTGAAAGATTAATGTAAGGATTAAACAACGATAAAAATAAATGTCAAGGTTAGAGGATCCATTAATGGTACTTCAAACAAGTATAGTATAAACTCTTATTACTCAATTGGAAACCACACATAAAGGAGGTTCCAATCAGATTATAAATTGTTAACATGATTACATTAGTTATCTTATTCGAATAAAGCTAATACTTGTAAATGTTGGCAGGCATTCATGATTATTACTTATGTTAACGACAAATCAAGTTCCTTTCATAGCTCAGGTGTCGGTTATACCATACAGTATGGGCTATGAAAGTACCAAGTATTTGTTGTATCAAGTGTTATACAACATAAATCTAGATTAACCATTTAACAAGCAAAGTATTAAAAGTGAACAAGATAACAAATATAAAACATGTTAGTATCCAACGTTAAGGTCCATGTTAAGTTTATATTATACTTATTCTTACACCATTAGTGTACCCTTTTCACCTTGACATAATTAACTTAGCTAAACATAATGAAAGAAAGAAACATAGATGAACAAGATAAGAACATAAATGAGAAAGAAGTTAACTAAGTAAAGGAAAGGAAATGAAGTGCATAAACTTGATATTAATGAAAGCAAAACATAAGCAATACAAAGAGAGAAAGCAAGAGCATGATCTTGATCTGGAAACCAAGATGCCTCAATACATGGTAAGTGCCTCCTTTTATAGGCCAAAATTTGGAACTATTGATTTGTTGACTAATTGATGAGTGGGTGGCCACATCTTGACTTGGTGACAATCCTTATCTTCTTGTCTGAACAAGACGTCATTGCTAACATCATAATTTTCCCAGAATCCTCAAGAATGTTCTAGGAAATTATCTCATCTTTGCAACAAAAAAAAGACGAGGTCATTTGGACTTCTAGAACTCAAGATATAGGCTGAACACTAAATAGTGTCTGGGCTGCAGGACAGCTTCGGACTTCTTCGTTGTTCCTTCAGTTTGGACTTCAAAACGGCCTTTTGAAATCTTGGGCTTCCATGAAAGTTGTAGGCCTTTGTCTTACCTTTCCATCCATATAAAATGGATCTAAATCCGAGATCTAGAACTCCAGATATGATCCAATTACCGAGCAATGTTCCGGTTTGGACTACACCGGCATCTCTTTGTCCTTTCACTTTCAATACTTAAACTCATCAATCAATCCTTTTATTTATGTGATAGGCCTGCATTTAAGATGAACATTTACCATAAATTAAGGTATCTTATAGTATCAAACTTGTTATTATAAAACATGCTTTAGTTAAGGAGTTATTGATACTTCAAGTGTAAAATAATGATATAAAACCTTGATAAACATGCACTTTTAAGTACTAACCAATGATTTTTATTTTTTATTTTTATGTTTAGTTTGTCGAGATGTCCCGTGCCACAATTTCTTTTCTATTAAATTTGTGTTAGAAATATACTTTTTTTTTCAATTACTGAAACTTACATTTGTAATTTTGATAAGTTTTTGTTTAAAAAAATAAATATTATGGTAAAAAAAGAAAAAAAAAAATTGAAATTAATGAGATAACATGGTTTTAATTGAAGAAAAATGTTTTTAATCATATTTAAAATCATCTTTTTTTATTTGCTTTCAACCAAGAAAAAATTATATTTTTTATTGAAGAAAAATTTATTGATAAGAAAAGTAGAAATTATATTAGAAAATCATTTTTTTTCAATGGAGTTGAAAATATTAAATTTTTTTAAAAAAACTATTTTATTAATTTATAATTAAATAAATGCATTTTGAAAGGCTTTGTGCGTAACAAGATTATATATCTTAATATGTTTTTTATTTATGTTTGTTGACTCAATCTTTTGTTACTTTTAAGAGAAATTTTAATATTTATTAACATTTATTCTATTGAATGCATTGCATTATCTTTTTTAGTTGCAGTTAAATAAAAAATGAAGTTAAAAAACACATTTCCAACTATTGAAAAAAAACTTATGTTCAATCCAACAACGAATCTTTGAGGGAAAAATTTATATAGGGTTTAAGTTTAGATTCTTTTTGTTGGTTCTCCAATCTCAAGTACATTAGGTTGGAATTATATATATATATATATATATATATATATATATATATATATATATATATAGATTTTCCAAAAGAAAAAACAAAGAAAGAAAAAAGCTATGCCAATAGAACCCTTAAAAAAAATTTATCAACTTTGAGATTGATCCAACTTCATGATGTAACATGAATTCGTCTGATCTAATGATGAACACCATAAGTTCAAATCAATTCAAATGAAGATGAACTGTTTATAAACTCATTAAAAAAACATACCCTTGATATATAAAAATTAGGGTGAGGATAACAAAATTAAATTATGAACAATTCCTCATATATCTGCTCCAATTTCCAATTTCTTTTTGGTTGACAACTCTTTTTATTTCCACCTTCTGGATGATTTCCTGGCATTACTTACGATTTTTACAAGATGGGATGTTTAGATGGCGGATGATCCTTAACCACCGTACATAGCAATGTGGTTAATGGTGGATGACAAGTCAATTGCTTAATCATTCACTGAGGGGATAAGAGAGCCTTTACCCTTTTGCCGACTACCATATTTACTTTAAATAATCAATGTCTAGTAACAAGAACATTATAACTTTTTATGATTATTATATATAAAAACATTAGAGGTTGTTTCCTCTGGTAAAACTCCATATTATGTGTTGGCAGATTTTTAGCCTTGGACCTTAGAAGTTTGAGCATTAGGTCATCTGGCAAGTGGGAAAGTGAAATGAATCAAATGTTGTTTTTAAAAATCTGAGTTTTCTGGTTTTAAATTAATTTTTTATATTTTTGAATCATTTTTATAAGTTAATATCAAAAATAATTTTTTAAAAATAATAAAAAATTATTATTTTATAGCATTTCTAAATAAAATCATTCTAAAAAAATAATTGCTGCTCTCAAACAAAGCATGGAAAACAGCTGCGTCGCACCTATAAAGATGGGTCTAATCCTCATGACTGAAATCCACCGTCAATGAAAGGTTGATATCGGTCCATTCTGCAGTTTTAATTTGATATTTTGTGGACTACCATTAGAATGCCACTTCGAGGCACAGTGAGAAAATCAATAATTAAACAATATAATATTTTCTACAACGTTTTTACTTTTATTTTTAATTTTTGTGCATCCATTACCAGTAAAAAAAAAAATGAAAAGAAAAAAGAAATATCCATGTGCATGGTAGCTAGGAGGAAATAGCCTTGAATTTACCAACAGACACGGGTGGGTTAATATGAACAGTGTTTTTTCCCTAGTTTTTTAATATATACTAGACACTTGACCCGCGCGATGCCGCGGGTTATTTTTTTGCATAAAAAATATTATAAAAAATAATAATTTAAAATTTTTTGGTTTTTCTGTAAAGTTATACCCAAGAATCTTAGGTTTGGCTATAACGTCTGACCTAAAAGTAATATTTATAATATTAATAATAAAATTAAACTTGCATGACCCAAGTTTAAGTGAGTCTAACTGCTAACAGACGTTTGTTTTAGGAGTAAAAGCATAATATATTTTTTCATTAACTGAGGAGATATATATAGTTACATATGCTGACCGACTTCTCCTATTTGACAGGAAGACCAACTCCTAATGGATTACAACCTGAGATCTTATCAACTAAAACTGTGAACAATGGATTACAAGCTGAGATCTTATCAGCTAAGGTTTTGAATATTCTAAGAGCTTTAAGACCTAACCAAGGATAACACAAACACCCGAATACTTTAAGTTTTGAAAAATTAGGACTGCTATGAAAAATAGACTCATATGGAGAGGACATTTGTAACGTGGGAGTAGGCATTATGTTAATTAAATAGACAGCAGTACTGAAAGCATAAGTCCAGAAAGTGGTCGGAATGGAGGCATGAGAAAGAAGAGCAAGACCTGTTTCAACAATGTGAAGGTGTCGTTGTTCAGAAAATCCATTATGTTCAGGCGTGTGTGGTGGAGTAGTGAGATGACTTATGCCATTTTCGGAAAGAAATGGTTTGAGAGCAATGTATTCACCACCATTATCAGAATAGAGAGACACAATATTTTGCTGAAAATATTTTTCAACAATGGCTTTATAACGTTTGAACACAATTTGTACATCAGACTTTCGTTTTAAGGGATAAAACCATATGTATTTGGTAAAATGATCAATGAAAATAACATAATATTTGTAACCATCATGAGAAACAATTGGAAAGGTCCAAACATCAAAAAATATGATTTGAAGAGGACGAGATGTGATCAAAGTTTATGACTTTTATTGCTTAAGCATGCATTGCAGCAGAAATGTTTATGGGGAGAAAAATTCAAATTATAAAAGGACAAAATATGACTAAGAATAGAAGATGCTGGATGACCAAGTCGTTGGTGCCAAATGGAGGATGTTGTTTTGACTGTGGAGAAGGCAAGAATAGGAGAAGAGGATGAGCGAGCAACTGGCCATTCATAAACTCCATCTTTAGTTTCGCCTTGCAGAAGAATGGCCTTCGTCCGTAGGTCCTTCACATGAAAACAAGTGGGAAAAAGTTCAACAGACACTTTATTAGTTTGACAGAACAAGGCAATGGAAATTAAATTTTTTTGCATGGTTGGAACACACAAAATTTCTTGTAAATGAAAGGAAGAGTTAAGTGTAGGAAGTGATACTGAACCAATGTGAGTAATGGGAAGAGTAGTACTATCATCGATCATAACATCATCATGACCGGTATAAGGTGCATGAAGGGAAAGATTGTTCAGGTCTGCAGTGACGTGATGAGATGCTCCACTATCCAGTAACCACGGTGCAGCATTGGATGAGGATGGAGAAGTAAAATTAGCCTGAGGATGTCCTGATGGTGTCATGCCATAAGAAGAATTGATATTATGAGAACCTGAAATAGGCACCAAATGAAAGGAAGGACATCGTTTGGCAGTGTGGCCTTGAATATTGCAAACTTGACAATGTCCCAGATAGGGGTGTGCAGGCAATCTACTGCTGCAACCATGATTGTTAGGAGTAAGGGACATAGCAGGTCGAAAGTTTGTGGTGGTTGATGGGCAAAAGTTGTTCCCGAGAGGATAGAACGATGGTCGCCAGGTAGATCGTGAAGGGCGCCAGTTGCTATTGTTGGAGTTTCTAGCCATGGAATTGGC
Source organism: Populus alba (assembly GCF_005239225.2). NCBI lineage: Eukaryota > Viridiplantae > Streptophyta > Magnoliopsida > Malpighiales > Salicaceae > Populus > Populus alba. The sequence goes on along the minus strand of NC_133296.1, from coordinate 11,346,448 downwards.
AGTGACAGGACCGATACTTGAGGAACGTGACTGTGTCTGAAGCGATGCTTCAAACGAGAGAAGCTTTTCATGAAGCTCATCAAAAGAGATAGCAGAATCGCGAGCTTGGACAGCACGGACAAGCTCCTTGTATTCATCATCTAAACCATCTAAAATCTTTTCAGTAAGATCTTCAGTATCCATGGGAGCACTAAGGACAGCAAGTTCATCAAATCTTGCCTTGACAAAATAAACAAAATCTGTAATGGTCATTGTGCCTTTAGTAAGATTTTTCAACTGGTTCTTTACGTGTTTGATACGGCCACATGAAGGTTTTGCATACGTGACAGCAAGAACATTCCATGCTTCACGAGAGGAAGTGGTTCGTGCAACAAAGGAAATCAGTGGGGGGGGGAGACTGCCAATAAAAGCATTTAAGATGAGTTGATCTTGTCTAACCCAAAAACTGTATGCAGGATTACGAGCAGTTGTGTCGTCAACTGTGAGATTTATTGATGGACATGGCTTTGATCCATTGATATAACCAAGAAGATCATAGCCAACAAAAAGAGTTTCAAACTGAATTTTCCAGGAAGCATAGTTGGAAGAGTTCAGTTTGAGTGGAGCTTGAGCAGCTGTGTTAATGGTGATGAGGTGATTGTCGGTGTTTAATGGAATGGAGTTGGACATTTTTTTTGTGGAAGAAAAAAATTAAAGAAGAATCAAAGGGAGGATCAGAGGAGGCTCTGATACCATAACAAACGTTTGTTTTAGGAGTAAAAGCAGAATATATTTTTCATTAACTGAGGAGATATATATAGTTACATATGCTGATCGACTTCTCCTATTTGACAGGAAGACCAACTCCTAAGGGATTACAACCTGAGATCTTATCAACTAAAACTGTGAACAATGGATTACAAGCTGAGATCTTATCAGCTAAGGTTTTGAATATTCTAAGAGCTTATCAGCTCAGCCAACTTGATTAGAGTCCTATTCATAACAGAGTCCTTGAAGGTATGTTTGTTATCAACTGCAACACCGGACCCAAGAATATTAGATGTAGGTCTAGCTATAAGATCGTGTCATAAAAGTGTGATAATTAAATAGATTAATTAAAAAAAACAAAGAAAAAAAATCAACAGGAAGGAAAAAACCAATGAAGAAAAAGAAAAAAAAATTAAATTACTTAGGTTAACCCTTTAAATCAGGTTATCCCGTAAAACCTGAGATTCGCTTCATGAAAGTTTGATAACTACATAGAAAAAAAAATGACGGGTTTACCTAGAATTAACCGGGTTAACCCATCAAACCAAGTTAACTCGTCAAGCCCATGATACATGTCATGACAGTCTGATAATTAAATAGAAAGAAAATTAACTTTAACAAACTAAACTAAATGAAAAAAATAACACGTCATATTAGGTTAACCCATCAAACATTAACAAACTAAATTGAATAAAAAAAAATCATTAAACAAATTAAAAAGCAAAAAAAAAGAAAAAAAAACAGTTATATAATATAATATAATATAATACAATATAATTATAATTATAATTATAATGAAAAAACATGGAGAAAATTTAAAAAAACGAAAAAAAAAAAGTGGGCAAAGCTAAAGCTAAAGCTAAATTCTCAACCAACTCAATATTGAAAAAATAAATTCGACAAAGATAATTTAAAAAAAACAACATGTGGGGGAAACACTACAGCCAAACAAAAACCATGTAAGGGAAACACTGTAGTAATCCATAGTTTTTTTTTTTTTTTTTGAAAAAAGATACAAAGCTAAGATCTCAACCAGCTCAATATATAAAAAAAACCGACAAAGGCTATTTAAAAAAAAAAAGAAGAAGAAGTCAATTTTGGGTAAAAGAAATGAAAATAAACAACATGTAAAAAAAAAGGAAACAAAAGAGAAAAAAAAACAACACGTTGGGAAAGCTATAGTGTTTTAAAGAAAAAAAATACTATTTAAAAAAAAAAAAGAGTCAATTTTGGGTAAAAAAAATGAAAAAAAAAACATGTAAAAAAAGAAAACAAAAGCAAAAAAAAAAAGAACACGTGGGGAAAGCTATAGTGTTTTAAAGAAAAAAAATAAAAATAAAAACTAAATTTTCAACCAGCTCAATAGTAAAAAAATAAAATCAACAAAAATAATTCGGAAAAAAAAGAAAATATGTAAAAAATGACAATTTAAAAAAAAATAATAAAAAAAACATGTGGGGAAAGCTAAAGCTAGATTATCAGCTAACTCAATATTAAAAAAATAAATTTGATAAAGATAATTTAAAAAAAAACATGTGAGGAAATACTATAACAATCCATAATGTTTTTTTTAAAAAAAGCAAAAACTACAAAGTTAAATTTTCAACCAACTTAATATAAAAAAAAAAAAATCTACAAAGATCATTTTGAAAAAAAGAAGAAGAAATAAAGAAATCATAAAAAGAAAAAGGAAAACAATGTATGAGAATATTATAGCAATCCACAATGTTTTAAAGAAAAAAACTACATAGTTAAATTTTCAACCAACTCAATATTAAAAAACAAAATTAGTAAAGATAATTTTGAAACAAAAAAATTAAAAAAAAAAAAGAAACAAAAAAAGAAGAAGAAATCAATTTTGGGTAAAAAAATAAAAGAAAAAAAAAATTGCTGCAAAAAAAAAAAAAAAGCTAGAGTGGCTGCTACAGTGAAAACACCACGCGTTTTAGAGTTCTTTAATATTTCCATTAAACTATTTCTCCACCGCTCAATATATATCATCTTCAAATATTTAAGTAGAACACCCTACCCAACAAGATGAACAAGCCTCTCTTGCTCAAGATATTAAGAATATTGCACCGTGCAGCATCATCATAATTTATCAAATTAAAGGAAGAGAAAAAGAAAAGGAGAGAGAGAATCACCGTAAGAGATTTATAATTAAAAAATAATTAAATAATTTAATTTATTAGCAATTCAACAATTGATTAATTTATATTTGAAAATTAGGTGTATCGTCTAATAATGTGTCATGATCCCTCAAATATTAAACGGTTTGTCAGTGTAATTAATATTATTTCATCGATAATGTTTCAATTCAACATTAAAACATGAAGTATATCTATCATGTTAAATTATGTTTGTTCTCTAGATAATAGTTATTGTTCGTTTGAATATGAACTTAAACTTTTTTCAAATCTCATTCCACCATGACTAGGGATTTCTCTGTTAATACTATTTGAAAACAAATGTAATATTTTTTTCTAATTCACTAGAGTGATAAATCCTCTCATGATCACTGAAATACTTTCATATAGTTCATGATATACCCAATGTCTATCTCTTCCTTACCTCGATTAAGATAATATGTAACATGATCAAAACATAACATTCTTTATATAAGATAACTTAATAATATCAAGTCCAAGTATCATTTACAAAGTATAACAACTTTTTTCTTTTAAGAATAATACTTTGAAGCAATAATAATTTTATAATTATAACAACTTTATAATTTTTTTTGCAAATTTTTTTTATCTCATGGACTTTATCTTTACTCTAGATTCATAAATCAAATATTAGATTCCTTAATCTAATATTATATGAATATTAAAGATAAATTAAGTATTTATTGATAATAAATATATCTTTACACAAATATAATGATACTACATGTAATCATTTGATTGACTACATAGTATATTAAACTAACAAAAGGTTCCTTAATGTTTTTTAAAAAACATTGTGATGGTTAGAAAAGTTAAATATACAACATCTACACTCTTATTATATTTCAATTAAGCCCCTTACTAATAAAATTTCATTACGTAATATTTCTTTTAAACATGTTAAATTCTATTAAATTAAAGCCTTGATATTTTTCAATTTATCACTTTAGGAATAAGATTATGCAATAATGTAATATAATTTTGTAATATGTCTTTCAAAATAAATAACAATTAAGAGTTTAAATTGAATATGTATAGAGGGTATAAGATATATTATACATAAATTGTTTTTTGTTTTTTTGTTTTAATTTATTATAATCAATAAAAATCAAACAAATATTTGTTGAAGAATAAGTGTGTTTGAATTGGATAGGTGCAATATATCAAGCTATTAAGGAAATAATTTAAATTGTTAATACGTTTTTTGTTTTTTGCAGACTTCAGGATTTGGACATTAAATGAAATAAGATTTGAATTAAGCATAGGAAATTAATTTGGATTTGATATTTTTTCTATTTAAATAAAAAAATAATTATATAAATTAATTAGCACAATGTTGCGACATGATTATCATATATAAAATATTATTGTAATAATTGTTTTTCTTATTTTTCAACTTATCACTTTATGAATAAGATTATAAAAGCCATACAAGTATATAATATTGCATGTACATCCTACACCAATCAACACACAATCGCAATAATTAATAGAGAAGGAAGAGTCTTGATATATTGAATTACTCAATGTCCTTGGAAGGGGGTTGTTAGAATGTGTTGGAGAATACTGATGGCCATTAGACCATTTCATTTGAATTTAGAGGGTTTTTTTTTCATTATTTATTCAAATATAATGATTTAATTGGTATTTATATTTTAAGACTTCAAATTCAAGATTTATTCAAAATCCTTTTCATGACTATTCCTAAACATAGCGCTATGTTTATTCCTTTGTGTGTGTGTATCATGGACATATTCCTAACCATGATTCATAGGTGAGTGGTAACTTTCAAGAGCAAACCATGGTGGGGAGCTCATCTACTCGAGATTCTCGGTCAATCGGATACTTACATGTAAGTTGAAAGATGCAAGCGGTAGGATTTAAATTAGGATGCCCTCTCCTCCGAATTGACTCTTGGCCACATGACTATTATGAGTTGAGTTACTAACCCCCTTGCTTGCTATATATCTTTTAGTTTAGATTTATTTTCAAAGGAGAGGAAAAAATACATAACTTTAACTAAATAAATATTAATATTAAATAACATTAACAAAAAAAAAAATAAACTAAAAAAGGAGGGGATTTCATTACACTTCTCATGTAACACTATTAATTGGAATAATGTTTTTCTTTTTTTCCTTTGTATTTTTTTTTTCAATGTATTTCTTTTTATGTCAATTTCAATTTCATCCTTTAATATTAGATTTATTGGGATTGGACTTTATAATAGTTTTTAATTTATTTTTATAAGATTATCATAATCTTATGACCTGAACTACAAGTTTGATGAATTAACTCAATTGACTCAAGTTTTTTTTTTTTTTCATTTTCCTAATTGATCTTTTTCTCAACGTTATCCTTTCACATTGGGTTGATTGAGAATTAAGTTTTGTTATTTGTTTCAATTTTCTTTCTAGAAGGTTATCCTTGTCTAATGGCTCGAGTCATAATTTTGACGGATTAAGCCGAGTTGACTCAAGTTATTTTTGTGTCTTTTATTAATTGATTTTTTTTTCAATTTCATCTTTCAGCACTAGATTGATTGAGATCTGTTTCAATTTTTTTTTTCTATTGATTTATCCCGGTCTCATGACCAGGTTGTGAGTTTAGTAGGATAACCTGGGTTAACTTAAGTTATTTTTTTATTTTATTTTATCCTTCAACATTGAGTTTATTAGAAATTGAGTTTCATAATTTGTTTTAATTTTCTTACTATGGAGGGTTATCATGGTCTCATGATGTGGCATGCAAATTGACAGGTTAACTTGGGATGATCCTAATCCATCCAATATGTTATTATTTCAATATTTATAAACAAAATCTCATATTATGTACTTTTTTTAGTCAAATTGTGTTTTTAACAGTTATCAAAGTAGCTTTTGAACTCGCCAAGGTGACTAGGTCACATTGTGTCAATCTACACTTCATTAAATTTTCTTTTTTATTAGAAAAAACATTAGCAATGCTTATATATTTTTTTTCACATTAAATTTCTATAACCTAATTTTATATAATTCAACTTGAAATTATAGGGAAGAAAAATATCAAATTAAAATATGGAGGAATGAAATGTAAAGAATATATAAAAAGTATGCCTAATCCAATATTCTTGACAATTTTTATTTTGGTCCAATTTATATTTTTTTTAAGTCCTAAATTTTGAGAGATGAAATAGAAAGTCACTTGAAAACGATAAAAAGAGAAAATTATCGGTTGTGCCACTTTTCAGCGATGAAACTTGTCATTCTTGTTCTCAACAAGTTCCATTCGATAATGAGAATTTGATGGTGGTTGTTTTGAACATTCATCTTGCCTAAAAAAACATATCATGTTCTAGAGAGAATTGTTTCTTGGTTTGATTTTTTTAAGTTGTTTTGGGAGAGTTTATTTTTGCTTGATATATTAAGTGTTTTGGGCTAAAATAGATTTTTCATTCCAAAATACCCCAACCCTGATTTTTTAGTGACTACAATGATGATTGGATTCCAGGCATTTTTCAAAAAAACAAAAACAAAATTGGGGTGAACTACTAGTTGTGTGCCCTTTACAAAAGAAAAAAAATTGATGGCTAAGTGCATTAGGTTATCCAGGCCCGTACGCTTTCCTGACCACTCTTTTTGTTATTTTATTTTTCCACTTTGGAATATCAATTTTTTAAGGTTAATTGTGTTTTTGAGATAATTTAGTTATCACATGAAGACTTAAATAAATATGAGTTTTTCTTTTTTATAAATAATAGCAAAAGCTACCAATTCATTTGTCTCGTTTGTCTAAAATATTAAACTAATTACGCATAATTTAGCCAACGAGACAAACAAAGCAAGGAAAACAGCTGGCCCGCACATATAAAATTTTTATATTAATCTTGAAATAAGTAAAGCCTTCTAAACGACATTATAATCCTTTTGACTGGAATTCAATGGCACTGAAGGATTTACAGGTGTGCTTTCGGCAGCCATATAAATGGATTCTGTTGAGTCCCATGGAAGAGTGCCAGCACCACGCACAATGATAGCATCATTAATTCTATCTATCATAACATCTACTGATTTCTACTATGATTTTCTTTTGAAAAAAAATGCATCTACCCTACAGCTCAAAAAGAACATTTAAAAAATTTAGGAGAAAAGATGAATCCATTACCACCAGACACAGGAATATGGCAGAGGCTAGTTAGTTGGGCTTTATAAATGGATGTGGGCTGTGTAGTTTTATTTTGCTCCTTTCATCTACCATGCCCAATAACAACTCTTAAAAAAAAAAAAAAAATTAAAGTATCCTCCTGCAAATGCCCAACAACAACTAGATATGTTTAATAGGATTCTAGACACTCCCAAATAATTTTGTATTATTATTTTTATTATTTGAATGATATTCAAGAACCCAACAAAAAATTAGACAAGCATCATCTGCAAATCCGGCTTGATCACAGATTGATAGAACTGCTTTGAAAGTGAAATCGTTTGGAGTTTGATTGCATCTTTCCATGGGTTATTATATCCATAAGCCTCTATAATGGCCGTCCATGTCATTGAACCCTAGCCAGGAACTGCATTGAACACTGGTTTGGCTCGACGACCCAATGCACATCTCCGATACATCTTGACAAGTTCAGCTGAAACAAAAGGAATGGACTCAAAATCTTTCTTCAAGATATGTCTATGAATCTCTTACCCTAGCTTCAAAGCTTTAATTTCACTGAAAATGTTCAACATCCTTGCCATTGTAGCAGAGTCTGGCCTGTGCTTCGACCACTGTATAAACCTGAATACATTGAATGCTTCATATATGAACCCGGTCTCTACATATGAATCGATCATGGCTATCCATGCGATGACATTCCTTTCCCCCACGCCATCAAACAACTTGACACTGTAATAAAAAAACACCACACTTCGAGTACATTGTTGTTAGAGAAGTAGTTAAAGATACATTAGGCAAGAACAGTATCTCCTTTCCATGCTTCAGAGTGAAACTTTGCACAAACTGGAATAACAGTTGCAACTGTGACGACATCAGGCCTATAACTTTCTTGCTGCATCCAAACAACTGATCTCAATGCCTGCTCAAGCCTCCCATTAGACACATAACTAGACATTAAAGCAGTCCAGCAAATAGGATTCCTTTCCCTTGATCCATAAAACACACGCCACCCCGAATCCATATCCTCATATTTGCAATACATAACAATTAACCCTGATTTAAGAGAAAAATATGGCAGAAGAAAAGAACAAAGTAGCGGAGATGGTCGTTGAATTAATTCTCCTTTTCTTTTTATTAGTATAACAAAACAAGGCCTAAGCACACTACGTATATATGTGCAGGATGTAAATATATATAAATAAGAAACAAAGTAACTATTGACTTTTCATAGTTATATTTGTTTCTATAGTTACAGGATTTCCTGATTATGGAGGCTGATTTGTCTTTGATTTGTTGCCATTCTGGAGTGTAAGAGCCGTTGGGGTATTTTCTTGATTATGGTGGTTGATTTGTTTTTGATTTGCATGCAATTGTAGTCTTCATGTATGATGAGTTGTCATTCTAGAGTGTAGTAGCCATTGGAATATATATTTTCCCTACAATCTTGGATGTTGGCACGACAGGAGTTGATCAAGATTTGGTCAGGAGATGCTGTGATATTGCTGCTGCTCCTGTGATGTTGCTTCAGGGGATGCTATGATGCAGTTGCTGCTACTGCTTCGGTGATGTTGTTGCTCTTGTGATGTTGCTTCAGGGGATGCTGTGATGCAGCTGCTATTACTGCTTCGGTGATGTTGTTGTTGTTGCTAATCCTGTGATGTTGCTGTTGTATTATTGCTAATACCCTCCCTTAAACATTGTTGGGGTTGGAGGCAAAGTTTGCTCTGAAAACAAAGAAGGACAGCTTTGGATACAGGCTTAGTAAATAGATCAACAATCTAATTAGAGGTAGGAATGTGATGTAATAAGGTTCCTAAGAGCCACTTGTTCATGTACAAAATGATAACTAAGCTCAATATGCTTGCTATGTGCATGGAAGACAGGATTGATCGTCATGTAGAGAGCACTAATACTGTCATAATAGAGCAGCGATGGAGATATCAGTGGAAGGTGTAAATCACGAAGGATGTAGGTCAACCATTTAAGTTCTACGACAGTTTTGGCCATAGCGCAATATTCTGCTTCAATGCTAGAGCATGAAATGGTGTGTTGTTTCTTGGCACACCACGAGATGAGATTACGACCAAGTAAGACACGGTAGCCAGTAGTCGAACATCTTGTAGTAAGACATCAAGTTGAAAAGGCAGATAAATGAAGCTTAATAGTAAAATGTAGACCATTATTAATGGTTTCTTTGATCGTAAGATATGTCAAATGATTTTCAAATGAGCAGTTGTAGGAGCATGCATGAATTGAGAGACATAGTTAACACTAAAGAAGAGGTATGGCCAAGTTAGTGTGAGGTACTGCAGGGAGCCAACAAGTCCCTCAAAGAAGCTGACATCTTCCATAAGAGGTGTATTTGATAAATCTGCAGTTTTTACTTCAAGTGGTGTACTCATCGATTTACAATTAACCATATCAGCACGTTCTATAATTGTAAGGACAATATCTTCTATACTCTATCTTTCTACCTTAGGACATTGAGGACAATATCTCGTTTTAGTTGGGGGGAAAGGGTAGTAGTTGATATTAAACAAGAAAAAAAAAACTAACTGTGTTTTCTATTTCATAAAACATTTGCAAAACAACTTTTGTTACTATGATGACAGGGTAAAAGATTTCTTTTGTTAAAGTGACTTTTGAGATGCATCTTAGTAAACATTCTTAACAAGGTTTATCATAATACTTCTTGAAATATTCAGGTTTACAAACTCTCACATTATCATCAATTGATTCTGCTCATATACTCATTTAACAAGTATTCTTAAACCTTCATTTTCACACACACACTTTAACATATAATTATGAGTTGCACATTGGATTATTGCATTATTTATGTTCATTTGTTAAAAAAATGAAAAAACAACAACAAATTGATAATATTGATGATAATAAAAACGTAGATAAATTTGGTTTTATAGCCTCCTTAACCTGAGCAGTTAAGCCCGAATGGGTGTTTTAATACCTAATACCCTAAAGTCAATTGACTTGAAAGCTATTGGCACAGTGCTTGTTACATGGGTTAAGGAGAAAAGCTTAAAGGAAATCAAACATTTCACTATCTACGTATTAGTATCTGCAACCCGAGTTACTAAGCTCGTAGGGGTGTCTTATCACTTAATGCCCTAAGACCACCTGATCTGGGAGTCATTAGTTGAAAGCTCGTTACATGGGTTAAAGATGCATTGTGTTTATATATATATATAAGATAATAATCCTAACCCAAGGAAGTCAACCTTAAGTATTATACCAAAATATTGTTTTCTTCCAATAAAAGCCCCAACATCTATGTTTTCATACATTAAGCACATAAAAAGAACGGTTTATTAATATTTTGTTTAAGAGGTATTGAGCAGAATATATATAAATTTAATGAGAGTTTGTATATTTGGATAGATTAATGAAAGTTGAATGATGAATGCCTTGCTTTGTAGAACTTGCAAATTGTTTTTATATTTTAACGCTTTGATTATTAGGGACTAGTAATAAGCTGGTTAAAGGGTGTGATTAGTACTTAAAAGTATATTTTTATCAAGGTTTTATATCATCATTTTTCACTTGAAGTATCAATAACACTCCTTAGCTAGAGCATGTTTTATAATAACATATCTAATAATATAAGATACCTTTCATTTATGGTAAATATTCATCTTAAATGCAGGCATATCACATAAATCAAAGGATTAATTGATGAGTTTAACTACTAAAATTGAGAAAACAAAAGGAGGGCTAAGCTTATAGAAGAGATACTGGTACAATCCAAACTGGAACACCATTTGGTTATTGGATCATAACTGGAGCTGTAGAGCTTGGATTTAGGTCTTCTTTATATGGATGAAAAGTTAAGATATAAGCCTAAAACTTTCATGCGGAGTCCAAGATTCATAAATGTCATTTTCAAGTTCAAATTATAGCAGCAACGGATAAGTCCGAATCTGTCCTCCAGCCTAGACACTGTTTAGTGTTCAGCCTATATCTCGAGTTCTAAAAGTCCAAATACACTGCTTTTTTTTTTTTGGAAAGATGAGAAAATTTTCTAGAACTTTCATGACACAAATCTGTTCAAATTCTGACGTTATCAATAACGTGTTATTCAAACAAAAAGATAAAGATTGTCACCAAGTCAAGATGTGGTCGTCCACTCAATAATTAGTCATCAAATCAATAGTTTCAAATTTTGGCCTATAAAAGAAGGCATTTTCCATGCATTTAGGCATCTTGGTTGTTTAGATCAAGATCTTGCTCTTGCTCTCTTTATTTGTATTTTGTAACGTTCAAGTTTTATTCCATGTTATATTTTCATTAATCTCTTGTTTATGTCTTTCATTTCCTTTACTATACTTATATAATCATGTTCTCCTCTTGTTTATTTGTATTTTCTCTTCTTTATAATATTTTAGCTTAAGTTTATTATGTAAATGTGAAAAGGTTTCACTAATGTGTTAGAATAGGTATAATATAAACTCAACATGGACTTCAATATTTATATCCAATAAAGTTTGTTATTAACATGTCTTATCTTTTTATCTTACTAATTCTTAATACCTCGCTTGTTAAATGGTTAATCTAGATTTGTGGTATATAACACTTAGTACAACAAATACTTGGCACTTTCATAGCCAACCGTATGGTATGAAAGGAACTTGATTTGTTGTTAACATAAGTTAACATCATGAATTCCTGACAATATTTAAAAGTTTGATGTTACTTAAATAAAATAATTAATATGATCATGTTAAAAATTTATAATGAACTATTAAGGATAAATCCTCTTATTGGAACTTCTTTGTCTGTGGTTTCTAATTGATTAATAAAAAGAGTTTATACTATACTTATTTCTAATACTATTAATTAGTGGATCCTCTAACCTTGACATTTGTTTTTATCATTATTGAATCTTCACATTAATCTTACATCTCAAAGTCCTCTTTAACTTATTATTATTATTATTATTATTATTATTATTATTTAATTTACATAGTTAATCTCTTTATGGTTCGACCCCGGTCTTGCCAAGGTTATTTATTACTTCTGTCGCATATCCCCCATACGGCGTCTGATAACGATTTTTTATTTGTTTTGATTGATTGGTTCTTTGGAGTCACCATTTAGTATTCTGGTCACGAGGAACCTTAACTGGTCTTTCAGAGATTCTAAGGCAAGGGACTGGTTGCATAAAGGAAAGGTATTAGCACCCCTAGGACACCCTACCTAAAGCAAACTGCTTGGTGTTTGGTTTGCTTTATAATTGCTACGATGTTGATGTTTTTTAATTCTATCAGTTTTTTCTAGGTTTGATTCAAACTAAATTTATTAAGATAAAAATCCAATGAGGTTCCATGTGCTTTAAAAGCTCATTTTTCCCTTAGTATTTCAAAAGTTTGCAACTTGTAAATCGCAATGAGGAGGGACAAAAAATTATAAATCTAAAGAAATTCAAAGCGCTTTAAAAGCCTATTTTTGCCTTGGTGTTTCATACTCTCACGGCTCGTAAACCGTGGAGTAAAAAAAGAATTGAAATGTCCTTGATTATAATCAAGACTTCTTTCAAGGATATGTAATGACTTATTATTCCTAAAAAAATATTTTGAATATTTACCACTTAGGGTTTTTTTATCCAAATATTAACAATGACTAATAACAAGTTCGTCCCAATAATATTTTGGATATTAATCCCTTTGGAATTTTTTTATCCAAATATTAACAGTGAATAATAGATGAATTCCCCAAAAAATAAGATTTTTGTATTTTTTTGAAATATTAACTAATACCCTTTGGAGTTTTACAAATATGTTGTAAAAATCTAGAAATGCAAGAAAATAATTTTTGTTGTGTTTGGGAAATCCATGCGAAAACATATTTTCAAAACTTCAATTATTTTTTTTAATAAAATTTTTTTAAAACATGTTAGGGTATTGGCCGTATGTAACACACAAAAACATTTTTTTATATATTTTTTGTTAAAAACACAAAGTTCACATATTAGTCAACAAACCACATGTTAGTCAAATTCTTAAGGATTAATAAATCAGTTATTAAATCCCAAAAAAATATGTAGAAACGTGTTCTTACATTTTCATGGAAAATACAACATGATTTTATTTGTCCTTTAGATACTTGACCATATACAAATTAAAACATTAAATTAATTTTTTTGTCCTTTTGATTTTATAATTCAATAACATACATTAAAAAAAAACACACACACACACATATCTTTTTTTATTATGTTTTTCTCACACATTATTTTTACATGATACAAAATACCATAAATTTACAACAAATCTAATGACATAATATACAATTCAAAAATTGCAAAATAGACCCTCAAACATTTAGATTTGCAGAAGAAGACTTCTGGGAATGTAGGAACAGTGGCGGTGCGTGGGTTCCATGCACCACCGTCACTAGTGGCGCGCGAGTTCACACACTGCCAAAAAAAAAAAAGAAAAAAAAACGACAGGGGAGATCTGCAACGGCTTCCTTCCCTCTTCACTATCCTCGCCGGCAGTGACAACCATCATTACATGCAAAAGAAGAAACACAACAAGTAGTTGATTTTAATTTTCTTTTCTCCTTTTCAGAACTGTTCTCGGGTTTGTTTTTCTGCTTTGGTTTGTTGTTTTTTCCTCTTCTGGTGGCCGATCTGGCGGTTGTAGAGGGAGCTGTAGTGGTGGTCAAAGCATTGAAGGTCTTTAACCCTATTGGTAGCAACAACGGTTAGGCTTGCTGCTGTCGTCCATGAGGCTTGTGGAGGGGGGTGTTGTCTAGGTTGAGGCGGAGACACTACCACTGGGAGAATGAGATGAAAAAAAAGATCGGGGCTACAGCCTTTCGGTCAGGTAAGGGAGAAGAAGAATCTGTGGAAATAGGGGGAAGCTCCACTGAGGACGGCTGGTTCGAGTGGTCTGTTAGGAAGAAGAAAAAGGAAATCAGGGAAAGAGAGGTGAGCGGGTCGTGAGAAAGCTATGAGTGAGGGTGGCGATCGGACGTGTGCGAGGATGAAGAAGAGATGGAAAGGCAAAGGGGCTAGTGTGCTCTTGGTCAGCTGAAGAGAAGAAGAAAACCAAAAGGAAAAGGCTGGAATCGGGGAGAAGGGAGTGTTGGTGGAGGCTCTGTTGAGAGGGAGATGAGGGATGATTGAGACAGAGATCTGAGGAGTGGAGTGGCTGATGCAACCATATTATTCAATAGTTTCACCTACATTTAACTAGTGTTTTGCCTATGTTTTATATATAAAATGCCTTAATATTCTTTGTTTTATGTTTTGAAGGCACTTTTGGATGAAAGATGCAAAAAGAAGTAAATTGAAGGTAATTGGCAGATTTGACGTTCAGTTGATGTTTTGTGCAGAGCGTGAGCTCTAAAGGTTGAAATGAAGTGATTCCAATGGAATTAAAAAGCTAACATCCATACCTTTCTGGACATCTAAGGCAAGACAATAAAATAAGGAAGAGCATGGAAATCGCAGCTTTCAAAGTCAAATCTCGCAATCTGCCAGTGTTGATCTTCGATCATTCCGACTTGAATATCTGGAGCTAAAGAAGTCCAATTGATGCAAACTTAATTTTTTTGGATTCTAGACTCAAAGACCTATAAACGCTCCAAATTTCAGCCAACAACGATGTCATATGAGGGAGATATGATTTTTCAAAGATGATAACTGAATTCTGCCAGCAAACAGGTTTCGTGAAGAAACGAGTCCAAATTACGTTCCGAAGCATCCAAACTGATATCCAAGTTTTTATTTCGGCAATGTAGCTCCTCTAAGTCAAAGCTTGAAGATTTCATGCAAAGCTATTTCTCCTTTTTTAGGAAAATAGTTATTGAACTACTTAAATGTAAATTGTCTACTTAAGGGAGGACTATTTTGTAAAATAGAGATTAGAGTTTCCTAGCATATAAAAAGAATAAGAGAAAAGAAGGGGGGCAGCCACCCAAGAGGAGAAAAACGCCCCCCTACTCTAAGAAACCCTAAATCATGCATTCTTCCATCTTTTTGATTAGTTGTTCAACAAACATGCAAGGCTAAACTCATTTTCTTGGTTGCAAGGACACGGAAACCTTCAGATTTCAAGAACTGTGAGATTTATTCTTTCATTTATCTTTAGTTTGTATTATGAATGAGTATGTTTTTTTTCCTATGCATATTTCCTATGATTGTTTATCTTAATTTGCTAGAGCGGACTCTAAGGTATTATTGTGAACAATCTATTGCTAAGTTTGATATCAAAACCGGAGTTATGGTATATAAACTTGTGAAGCAACTATGCTTGATAATTGTAGCGGAACTACGTTATTAAACTTAGGGAGAACATTAGATCAAAGCAACATAAGCAAACAACTTGGTTGTTAAGATTAATGAATTTATCTAGATCTTAAGGCTGCCATTGGATTAAATCATTAGTGCGGACACTGTGATTATTTGATGGTTAGGGTTAGTTAAACGGCGGATCCGTTAACTAACCAATGTTAAGAAGAGATAACTATTCAAAATATAAATTGATGTTTCGTTTCCATGATCAGTTCTGATTTCTATAGGTGGATATGTGATTGCGACCAAGGTTTGTTCTCTTGATAATTTTTTGATTTTATTAAATTCTGTTTAATAGTTTTCCGTTTTATTTTGCTTTAGCCTATATAAAATCCAAACCCCCACAAATTGCATAACGTATAGCATAAAAATGATAGATGCCTGGATGTTAAATTATAGATTTTAGTTCTTAGACTTAAATTGAAGAAAAAGTATGAGTTGTTAAATTAAAGAACTGCATGTGTTGTGTGTAAATGGAAAGGCTGACGAATCTGGATAGCTCTTAATTTTCAGAGAGATTTCGGACAGGAGGATGAAAGAATTAGGATTAGATTCCTTATAGAAATTGTAGTTTTGAATGTTGGCTAACTAATGAAATTGGTCTTGCTCGATTTGGAGTTATAGAACTCCAGCTATAGGTCACCAAAATGAGACAGTGACAGTTCAAAAAATGTCGAGACAGTTCAAAAACGAGACAGTGACAGTTCAAAAAATGTCTAAACAGTGACAATTCGGATTTTAAGCACAAATAGTTCAAATATATGTATAAAGGAATGATGACTACGGTTGCACAAAGAATGACAATATTAATGGGTGAAATAAGAAAAACATAAAATATTAAAAAAAAAATGATGACTGAAAGAAAGACTTATTGGTTGTTGATATGTTTATAATAAAACATATCCTTGAGTGAGAAGAACTTATGGGATAAACCTGTAAATTTCAGGAGGGACCACAGGCGTGGGGCAACAACAACAACAGCAGCAGGGGAGTACAAATAGAGCTTCTATTTCAGGTAGGTGAATCGCACCTATACATCCTAGTTAATTTCCATGATTTATTTATATTACCTATGTGAAATGTGAATTCTGAATGTATGGGTATTCAAGGTGAAAAGTTGTGTTAATTGCCAAATGATGAAATTATCACTGACAAAGAAAATATGAGAAGTACGTTTTGAGGCGTAAAATAGCATACATTTAGTCTATGTTAGGATCCCGGGTAAGGGGATCATCATATATGGACTAGCATACATTTAGTGTATGTTAGGATCCTAGGTAAGGGGATCACCATGTATCGGCTAGCATACATTTAGTGTATGTTAGGATCCCGGGTAAGGGGATCGCCATAATTGGACTAGCATACATTTAGTGTATGGTAGGATCCCGGGTAAGGGGATCATCATGTATGGACTAACATACATTTAGTGTATGTTAGGATCCCGAATAAGGGGATCACCTTGGAATGACTCATATGGAGTGATGATGATGGTACCGGTGATATTGGTATCGGTAATGTAATAAGCAAAAATAATCATGTTCAATCTCATAAAGTCTAGAACGAGGGTTGAAAGTGGAAGAGGGAACAATTAATAATCGTTGGACAAGGAAGGGATTCTAATAATAATAATAAATAAATAAATAAAACTAGAAGGGAGAAGCAAATGAACTATGAATACATGTTACCTTGTTAAAATTGTTAGATGTTCATGTTGTCATATTTATTGTAATATTCACCCTTTCAATAATATGTATTTTGTTTCAGGATCATCACATGCACGACAAGAGTAGATCCTAGCTTATGTTCCCTTCTTGTAATCTAGTCCTAGGGAGTATACCCTTGTATTTTGTAAATATGAAAATGTTTGTATAACTTAATTTGTATAATAATGTTTAAACTTGACTGAATGAATGTAACCATGTAGTTTATATATTCATGCTTCATGCCTATGTAATTATACTTATTTATTTTTATCTATCCATAATGATATCTTGTTATATAATGCGTATCGTAAATATTATGGTTGATAAAAGTGAGTATAAGTGTGAAAATTGAAAACGCAGGATGATTGGGTGGGGAATTGAGTTATGAGATACGAGCTATTAGAAGTGTAAATAAATTCATGTCAATAACCTCGGACCTTCCGGTATATGGGGGAACTCCGTTAAATTCTGGTATATTTTAATACGAAGACCATGAACATATATGTACAAATATATATATATATATATATATATATATATATATATATGTGTTTTTTTTTCGATTGATATGAGATTGTCGTTTTATCCAGAAATGGAGGATGTTACATTTTGGTATCAGAGCCGACCTCACTGGTTGTCCCGTTGTGCCGACGGGGTCGTCGGGCTCCTTAAGGGGGGTGGATTGTAAGATCCCACATCGGCGGGTGAGGGGTGTGTTGCTGGCCTTATAAGTGGTGCTGGTTGCCAACTTGTTATACGCGTTTTGGGGCGTCAGGCTCAGAAATGGGCTCGCGTCACCAGGAACAAAACTGTGAGGGGCCCAAAACGGATAATATATGGCAAGTTGGGTCGGGCCGTTACATTTTGGTATTAGAGCCCAGGTTGCTGTTCTTGGGACAAGAATAATTGGATGATTTTGAAACGTGTTTCAGGATGGTGAGAACAAGGCAAGGGGCTAGGACTGATCCATCCCCTATTCGAGGAAGTGATCAGAGTTTTCATAATGAAAGTGATCCAGATTGGGATCCCTTGGCAGACACCTCCTCTCATATACCTACAGCACCAGTGTACTCAGAAAGGGGTGAGTCAGTGAGACTCCAAGATGATTCGCTGTCCCGTCAGGACGATGTATCCATGCCCGAGGTATTAGACAGACAAAGGGGAGATAATATACCCCCACCAGTGGCACTAGTAGCTGGATCAAACCCATTTTTAGATCCTGTTTTTATGGAACACATAGTGAGAGTTGTAGCAGCTGGAATGGTAGCGGGAGCCTCCAATACGACTCCTAGATTAGGGGGAGTAGTCACCATAGTGCAATGGGTGAAAGGTATGAGAGAGATGGGTTCTATGACTTACCATGGCGAAGTGGATGCTGAGGTTGCTGGGCATTGGCTGAGGAAAGCGAAAAGAGTTATAAACCAGATGCTGGTGCCAGAGGAACTACGAGTGGATTGTGTGACTCAGCTGTTGGTTAAAAGTGCCCACTCTTGGTGGAAGACCATTAGAGAGAGGAGATCAGGGGAGGTATTAAGATGGAGGGATTTTCATGAAGAGTTTGAGGAGAGGTACTATTCTTGGGAGCATAGGAGGGAGAAAGAACAAGAGTTTTTTGGATTTGAGGTAGGGAGATTTGACGGTTCTGGAGTATGAGAGGAGATTTCAAGATTTAGCAGTTTTTGCCTCCACCTACCTTCCTACATAGCGCCACAGGGTGGAGAGGTTTCGTGATGGACTGAGGCGAGAATTAAGGATGATATTGATAGCCATGCAGTTTCAGTCTGTGCGGGATTTGGTACGACCTGCTCAGGGTATGGAGAGGATTATAAAGGATACCCCGAAGTTAGTGGGCGAGCAGAGTCAAGCAATGGGAGCTAAAAGGAGAGATTTTGAGCTTTTGACTGGGAGACCTCCTCTTTCAAAGAAGGGGAAAAGTGGACAATCATCAGGACAGTTCCAGACAAGAGGTGAGAGTTTCACCCCAGGAGGGAGCTTAGGAGGATCTAGACCGATCAGTGGAAGAGAAGCTTGTGGAGGACAGTCTAGAAGGGAGTTATAACTGCTGAAGGGTCTACAAAGCAGAAGGGACTCGGATATTTATTTTGTCAGAGGTGTGAGTAGCGACACCCCGGAAATTGCTTTATAATGCTGGGGAGATGTTATATTTATAAAGTTGAGGGGTATTGATGGAGAGAGTGCTCGCATGTAGGCAAGGGCTGTTACTATTGTGGGGACATGAGTCACAGGAAGAAGGATTGTCCTCGTAGAACCATAGAGGGAGTCCATAGTCAGAGGACTAAGGTTCAGAGCCAACAGCAATCAGTGACAGTTGATCGTCCTATCAGGTCTACTCAGTTAGGGACAAGTGCCACTCATGGGAGGCCCAGAAATCAGGAGGGGAAGACTCAGGGTCGGGTATATCACATGACCCATGAGGATATGAGAGTTGTACCTGATGTGGTGGCAGGTACTTTACAGTTAGATACAATACAAGTTTATGCTTTAATTGATCCTGGAGCTAGTCATTCCTTTATATCTTATAGAATTGTGAATAACTTGCGTATGTTATCTAGTAACTTGGGTATAGGGGTGACAGTTAGTACACCTCTAGGAGAGAATATACATATTGATGATATTTATAGAGGGGTAAAACTATATATTGGAGGATTAGAGTTGAGGGTAGATCTTATGCCATTAGAGTTATATGATTTTGATGTGATTCTGGGCATGGATTGGCTAAGTAAACATAAGGCACAAGTGGATTGTTTCACCAAGACGGTGACAATCCAAGGAATATGTGATAAAAGAGTAGTGTTTAAAGGGGAAAGAAAGGTAATTCCAAGTTGTGTAATCTCAATCTTAGTTGCTAGAAAATTTCTGAGAAAAGGTTGTTCTGCTTGGTTAGCCCATGTAAGAGAATTGGGAAAGGGTAGCATAGATTTAGCTAGTATTCCTGTTGTGAGGGAGTTTCGAGATGTATTTCCAGAAGAGCTGTCTAGATTATCTCCAATTAGAGAAATTGAAGTTTCCATAGAAACTATTCCAGTAGTTTCTCCTATAGCCCGGTCTCTTTATAGGATGACACCTATGGAATTGGTAGAACTAAAGGTCCAACTTCAGGAATTGTTAGATAAAGGCTTCATTCGGCTTAGTAACTCGCCATGGGGAGCTCTGGTATTGTTTGTAAAGAAGAAGGATGACACCCTTCATTTGTGCATTGATTATCGTCAATTGAATAAAGTGACGATGAAGAATAGATACCCACTCCCACGAATAGATGACTTGTTTGATCAGTTAAATGCTAGAGTGTTCTTTAAGATAGACCTGAGATCTGGATACCACTAGTTGAGAATCAAGGAACAAGACATACAAAAGACTGCCTTCCGAACCCGTTATGGGCATTATGAGTTTTCAGTGATGCCTTTCGGGTTAACTAATGCTCTAGCCATGTTTATGGACCTGATGAATCGGGTGTTTCGGCCTTACCTGGACCAATATGTGGTTGTATTTATTGATGATATTCTGGTATATTCCAACTCTCACTTGGAGCATAAACAACATCTAAGGGTTGTGCTACAGACTTTAAGGGAAAATCAATTATATGCAAAGTTGGATAAGTGTGAGTTCTGGCTCAAGGAAGTAGTATTTTTAGGCCATGTAATATCCGCAGAAGGAATAATTGTGGATCCAAGAAAGGTCGAGGTCGTGTTAAAATGGGAAAGGCCTACCAACGTGATAGAAATCCAGAGTTTCTTAGGTCTTGCTGGATATTACCGGAGGTTTATTGAAGGGTTCTCCACCATAGCATCACCTTTAACCAAGCTGACTCGCAAGGAAGTCAGGTTTGTTTGGTCGGAAGAGTGTGAAGCGAGCTTTCGAGAATTGAAGGAGAGGCTCACTTCTGCTCTTGTGCTGGCCCTTCCATCGGGGACAAAAGGGTTTGTGGTATATAGTGATGCCTCAAGAAGGGGTTTGGGATGTGTATTGATGCAGCACGATCGTGTGATTGTTTATGCATCAAGACAATTAAAATCGCATGAGGTGAATTACCCGGTTCATGACCTAGAACTTGCAGCGGTGGTGTTTGCTTTAAAAGTATGGAGACATTATTTGTATGGGACACAAGTTCAAATCTTTACAGACCATAAAAGTCTGAAGTATTTGATGTCACAGAAGGAGTTGAACATGCGACAAAGAAGATGGGTAGAGTCAATAAAAGATTACGATTGTGTTATTGACTACCATCCTGGTAAGGCTAATGTAGTAGTTGATGCCTTAAGTAGGAAGGGGAAAATAATGATGAATGATATGGAGCTTAAGGAACAGGAAAGTATAGTAAAGTTAAAGAAGATGGGCTTGCGGCTAAGTGTTGGGCCCAAGGGATCACTGTTAGCTCAATTAAAGATCCGATCTGTGTTTCGAGACAAGGTCTTAGTGGCTCAACAGGCAGATGGAAAAGTAAAAGAGATTAAGGAGAGGGTAAACAAGGGTATTGAGACATCATTTCAAATGCTATCCAATGGGCTAATAGCTATGGGTAGACGAATCTATTTGCCTGAGGATAAGATTTTGAAGGATGAAATATTAAGAGAAGCTTATGAATCTCGATTTGCTACTCATCCGGGGAGCACAAAGATGTATAGGGATTTAAAGGAATACTACTGGTGGCCAAGTATGAAGAGGGAAATAGCAGAATTTGTATCGAACTGTGGGATCTGTCAACAAGTAAAGATAGAACACCAAAAACCTGCAGGGGAATTACAACCATTATCAATTTCGAAATGGAAATGGGAGGATATTTCTATGGACTTTATGACGGGATTACCTAAGGGAAAGAAGGGGAATGATGCCATATGGGTGGTCGTGGATCGACTAACAAAATCTGCTTTGTTTTTACCTATGAAGATGACTGATTCGGTGGATAAACTGGCAAAATTATATGTAAATGAAGTAATCAGACTTCACGGCGTGCCAGATTCAATTATATCGGATCGGGATCCAAGGTTCACATCGAGATTATGGCCTAGCTTACAACAGGCAATGGGGACAAAGTTGAATCTAAGCTCGACATTTCATCCTCAGATAGATGGTCAATCCGAAAGGACCATTCAAACTCTCGAGGATCTCCTGAGATCCTGTGTGTTGGAGTTTGGAGGGATTTGGGAGGATCTCCTGCCATTGATAGAGTTTACTTATAATAATAGTCATCAAACCACCATTGGTATGGCTCCTTATGAAGCATTATATGGGAGGAAATGTCGTACCCCAATTTATTAGGAGGAAGTAGGAAAAAGGAAGCTTTTAGGACCTGAAATGGTGCAACTGACAACCGACAAAGTGAGGGTGATCAAAAAAAGGATGAAGGAAGCCTAGGATAGACAAAAAAGTTACGCAGATAGCCGAAGAAGGCCCTTAGAATTCCAAGTGGGGGATAAAGTATTTCTAAAGGTGGCTCATTGGAAAGGCATCATTCGATTTGGAGTAAAAGGGAAATTAGCTCCGAGATATTTTGGCCCTTTTGAGATTAAGGAAAGAATCGGTCCAGTTGCATATCGATTAGAATTGCCTGTATATTTGGATAAGATTCATAACATGTTCCATGTGTCATTGCTGCGAAAGGCCAAAATAGACCCCTTACGGGTATTGCCACAAGTTCCTATAAAGATTGAGGGGGATCTAACCATGAAAACTAAGCCAGTCAAGATTTTAGATCGAGGTGAGAAGCTGTTGAGGAATAAAAGAGTTCCCTTAGTGAGAGTATTATGGAGAAGCTTTCAAATAGAAGAACAAACATGAGAAAGAGAATCCGAGATGAAGGAGAAGTTTCCGCACTTATTCTCCGACATAGGTACGTAACTTGAATTTCGAGGACGAAATTTTATTAGGAGGGGAGAAAGTAAATCCCGAGAAAAAAAAAATAAAAAATAAAAATCAAGGCTGGATTAAATTTAAAGGAAATAAACTAAACTAGAAAGAAGGGGGCAAAAACAAATACACTTAAAGAAGATGGGGCCTAAATGCAAATAAGAATAATTATGAGCATAAGTACTCCTCTTGTCACCAAAAACAGATCTAGAGATAACGTGAAGAAAGAAAAGAGGGAGTTTTATGTTTATTTTTACAAATCAGATAGAAACACTGGTGGGAAAGGGATTAACAAGAAGAGAAGAGGGAAGGGTCGGTTGCCCTTAAAAACAATAAAAAAAAAAAGGGATCGAAACTTTGATGCGTATCGGGTAAAGTATTCTAAACCTGCTTTTATAAGTCATTTCAAGTTGATTATGAATTGATGCTTGAATGTTAAATTATAGATTTTAGTTCTTAGACTTAAATTGAAGAAAAAGTATGAGTTGCTAAATTAAAGAACTTCATGTGTTGTGTGTAAATGGAAAGGCTGACGAATCTAGACAGTTTCATCTCTTGATTTTCAGAGAGATTCTGGGTAGGAGGATGAAAGAATTAGGATCAGATTCCTTATAGAAATTGTAGTTTTGAATGTTGGCTAACTAATGAAATTGGTCTTGCTCGATTTGGAGTTATAGAACTCCAGCTATAGGTCATCAAAATGAGACAATGACAGTTCAAAAATGAGACAGTTCAAAAACAAGACAGTGACAGTTCAAAAATATCTAGACAGTGACAGTTCGGATTTTAAGTAGAAATAGTTCAAATATATGTATAAAGGAATGATGACTACGGTTGCACAAAAAATGACAATATTAATGGGTGAAATAAGAAAAACATAAAATATTAAAAAAAAAAAATGATGACTGAAAGAAAGACTTATTGGTTGTTGATATGTTTATAATAAAACATATCCTTGAGTGAGAAGAACTTATGGGATAAACCTGTGAATTTCAGGAGGGACCACAGGCGTGGGGCAACAACAACAACAGCAGCAGGGGAGTACAAATAGAGCTTCTATTTCAGGTAGGTGAATCGCACCTATACATCCTAGTTAATTTCCATGATTTATTTATATTACCAATGTGAAATGTGAATTCTGAATGTATGGGTATTCAAGGTGAAAAGTTGTGTTAATTGCCAAATGATGAAATTATCACTGACAAAGGAAATATGAGAAGTACATTTTGAGGCGTAAACTAGCATACATTTAGTGTATGTTATGATCCCGGGTAAGGGGATCATCATATATGGACTAGCATACATTTAGTGTATGTTAGGATCCCGGGTAAGGGGATCGCCATAATTGGACTAGCATACATTTAGTGTATGTTAGGATCCCGGGTAAGGGGATCATCATGTATGGACTAACATACATTTAGTGTATGTTAGGATCCCGGATAAGGGGATCACCTTGGAATGACTCTATGGAGTGATGATGATGGTGCCGGTGATATTGGTATCGGTAATGTAATAAGCAAAAATAATCATGTTCAATCTCATAAAGTCTAGAATGAAGGTTGAAAGTGGAAGAGGGAACAATTAATAATAGTTGGACAAGGAAGGGATTCTAATAATAATAATAAATAAAACTAGAAGGGAGAAGCAAATGAACTATGAATACATGTTACCTTGTTAAAATTGTTAGATGTTCATGTTGTCATATTTATTGTAATATTCACCCTTTCAATAATATGTATTTTGTTTCAGGATCATCACATGCACGACAAGAGTAGATCCTAGCTTATGTTCCCTTCTTGTAATCTAGTCCTAGGGAGTATACCCTTGTATTTTGTAAATATGAAAATGTTTGTATAACTTAATTTGTATAATTAATGTTTAAACTTGATTGAATGAATGTAACCATGTACTTTATATATTCATGCTTTATGCCTATGTAATTATACTTATTTATTTTTATCTATCCATAATAATATCTTGTTATATAATGCGTATCGTAAATATTGTGGTTGATAAAAGTGAGTATAAGTGTGGAAATTGAAAACCCAGGATGATTGGGTCGGGAATTGAGTTATGAGTTGCGAGCTATTAGAAGTGTAAATAAATTCATGTCAATAACCTCGGACCTTCCGGTATATGGGGGAACTCCGTCAAATTCTGGTAGATTTTAATACGAAGACCATGAACATATATGTACAAAAAAAAAAAAAAATATATATATATATATATATATATATATATATATATATTATATGTTTTTTTTTCGATTGATATGAGATTGTCGTTTTATCCAGAAATGGGGGATGTTACATTTTGGTATCAGAGCCGACCTCACTGGTTGTCCGGTTGTGCCGACGGGGTCGTCGGGCTCCTTAAGGGGGGTGGATTGTAAGATCCCACATCGGAGGGTGAGGGGTGTGTTGCTGGCCTTATAAGTGGTGCTGGTTGCCAACTTGTTATACGTGTTTTGGGGCGTCAGGCTCAGAAATGGGCTCGCGTCACTAGGAACAAAACCGTGAAGGCGGTAAGGCCCAAAACGGATAATATATGGCAAGTTGGGCCGGGCCATTACAGATTAAGAGTAGCTTTGAGCTTTAACTATGATTTTACCAAGATAGAAGAGATGGAAAGACATATATGTGTACCCCGAAATATGCATAACTCTGCATTGGATTTGCAAGCTTTGCAAATTGTCCTCCATGATGCAGGAGTCATTCACCCCATCACGGACAGTGATTGGGTGGCGCCTATCCTTTTGGTGCCCAAAAAAATTGGAATTACGTTGGAAGAAATACAAAATGATGCTTATGAGAATGCAAGGATTTACAAAGAAAAAACTAAGAGTCTCTATGGCCGAATGATTACAAGAAAAGAGTTTAATATTGGAGAAAAAGTCCTTTATCATTCGTGATTGAAACTTTTTCTTGGAAAGTTTCGCTCTCGTTGGATTGGACCCTTTTTTGTTTCTAATATTTTTTCTTATGGTGCAGTTGAAATTACAAGTTTAGAAATCAACAAAGTACTCAAGGTCAATGGGCATAACTTGAAACCTTTCTATGAAGGTTGGACGGTAGAACTCACCGCTTCTGCAGAGTTAGCTGAACCAATCTATGAAGAATGAGCATGCCACATGTCAAGCCAATGATATAAAACAAAAGCGCTTACTGGGAGGCAACCCAACACAAAAAGAAAAAAAAAATTAGATTTGCTTTCTTTTTCCTTATCTTTTATTTTTTTTCGCATTTTAATTTATTTTCTGTCATTCTCTTATGTTCCTTTGCTTTTATTTCAACATTGAGGACAATGTTGTGTTTCAAGTGTGGGGGTATTGGGAGAATTTTGGTTTTTTTATTTTAGTTTTCTTTGTTGTTCTTTAAAAAAAAAAAATTGTGTTTGATCTTTTTAACTCTCATTGGTTTTTGAGAATATGAGTATTATGTATGAGAATTAATTGAGATAGATGAAGATATAAATCAAATGAAGGAATATGCATGCAAATTTTAAGGTTTAATTGGTTTAGGGATTGACTTTGAGAATATGCCATGTTGACTTCATAGTGTAATACCAATGCAAGCTTTTGAGCCTTCAACATTATATTTTTTGATTGTGCATTCTTTCAATGATATGCATCTCTAGAACTTGCTTCATATCTTGTTGAGATTACATTCGCATTACATATATACATGAAGATGATAAAGGCATTAGGAATTTTAACCACTTGAGCCAAAAAGCCAACCTAAAGCATATTATCCTTAGTGATCCCCTTTTGAGCTTCTTTATCTTTTCTTTGCTTTATCCATGTATAAGCCTTAACTTTATATATGTTTTCCTTTTCCCCTGGCAAGGGATTATAAAGCATATACTTATGATATTTCATGGAATTATGGTTGGAAATTATGTGAAAAGAAAGAAGAAGTGATGCTTGATGAAAAGATGGGCAAAGTTGCGAAAAAAAAAAAAACAAAAAGAAAGAAAGAAAGAAGTGTTCCTTTATGTTCTTAAGATTTTATGTTGAAAGAGCTTGAAATCAAAATAAGTTAAGTATTGGTGATTAAAGATGAAAAATTTATGTGCTTTGATGGAATATCTTGTTTGAAATATTATTTTTTAGAATGCTCTACTTTCTTTGGTTTGAACCTTCTCTTTTACTCTCTTTTACCTCATCTTAACCTTAGCCCTATTACAACCGGAAATAAGACCTTTTGATTCATGCATTGCTTGTAATATGTTAATAATGGAGATGAGATTGAAAAGCAAGCTTATGGTAGAACATATTCATTGATTGAATTTGAGAGATTTAAACACATAAGCCCTAAACACGTGAGTGTTGGAGTGTATATCAATGAGAGGACCTATCACTTTGGCATGGCATAGATTTCATTTATATCCTGACGATTAATTGAGTTTTGAAGTTTGCATGTAAATAAATTCATGAAAATTTATACTCTTTATCCTTTTTAATTGTGTTCTTGTTTATAATGCATATATTCTTGGATATTGATGGGAGATTAGGATATTGGTCATAGTGATTTGATTTAATTTAACTTCGATTTGATTTTACCTATCCTTTCTCGAGGACGAGCAAAAGCTAAGTGTGGAGGTATTTAATGCAACCATATTATTCAATAGTTTCACCCACATTTAACTAGTGTTTTGCCTATGTTTTATATATAAAATGCCTTGATATTCTTTGTTTTATGTTTTGAAGGCACTTTTGGATGAAAAATGCAAAAATAAGTAAATTGAAGGTAATTGGCAGATTTGACGTTCAGTCGATGTTTTGTGCAGAGCGTGAGCTCTAAATGTTGAAATGAAGTGATTCCAGTGGAATTAAAAAGCTAACATCCATACCTTTCTGGACATCTAAGGCAAGACAATAAAATAAGGAAGAGCATGGAAATCGCAGCTTTCAAAGTCAAATCTCGCAATCTGCCAGTGTTGATCTTCGATCATTCCGACTTGAATATCTGGAGCTAAAGAAGTCCAATTGATGCAAACTCAATTTGTTTGGATTCCTGACTCAAAAACCTATAAACACTTCAAATTTCAGCCAATAATGATGTCATATGAGGGAGGTATGATTTTTCAAAGATGACAACTGAATTCTGCCAGCAAACAAGTTTCATGAAGAAACGAGTCCAAATTACGTTCCAAAGCATCTAAACCGATATCCAAGTTTTTATTTCAGCAATGTAGCTCCTCTAAGTCAAAGGTTGAAGATTTCATGCAAAGCTATTTCTCTTTTTTTAGGAAAATAGTTATTGAACTACTTAAATGTAAATTGTCTACTTAAGGGAGGACTATTTTGTAAAATAGAGATTAGGGTTTCCTAGCATATAAAAAGAATGAGAGAAGAGAAGGGGGGTAG
Organism: Populus alba; assembly: GCF_005239225.2. NCBI lineage: Eukaryota > Viridiplantae > Streptophyta > Magnoliopsida > Malpighiales > Salicaceae > Populus > Populus alba. The sequence continues at coordinate 11,318,137 of NC_133296.1, read as the reverse complement.
CCACCCAAGAGGAGAAAAACGCCCCCCTACTCTAAGAAACCCTAAATCATGCATTCTTCCATCTTTTTGATTAGTTGTTCAACAAACATGCAAGGCTAAACTCATTTTCTTGGTTGCAAGGACATGGAAACCTTCAGATTTCAAGAACTGTGAGATTTATTCTTCCATTTATCTTCAGTTTGTATTATGAATGAGTATGTTTATTTTCCTATGCATATTTCCTATGATTGTTTATCTTAATTTGCTAGAGCGGACTCTAAGTTATTATTGTGAACAATCTATTGCTAAGTTTGATATCAAAACCGGAGTTATGGTATATAAACTTGTGAAGCCAGTAAGCTTGATAATTATAGCGGAACTACGTTATTAAACTTAGGGAGAACATTAGATCAAAGCAACATAAGCAAACAACTTGGTTGTTAAGATTAATGAATTTATCTAGATCTTAAGGCTGCCATTGGATTAAATCATTAGTGCGGACACTGTGATTATTTGATGGTTAGGGTTAGTTATACGGCAGATCCGTTAACTAACCAATGTTAAAAAGAGATAACTATTCAAAATATAAATTGATGTTTCGTTTCCATGATCAGTTCTGATTTCTATAGGTGGGTATGTGATTGGGACCAAGGTTTGTTCTCTTGATAATTTTTTGATTTTATTAAATTCTGTTTGATAGTTTTTCGTTTTATTTTGCTTTAGCCTATATAAAATCCAAACCCCCCTAAATTGCATAACGTATAGCATAAAAATCTGAACTAAATCTTCCTCATGGGATCGATCCCTTGCTTGCTCTATACTATCTTGTGTGTCATGTTTTAAGCTAGGGTAATTAATTTGTGCGACCGCGACATTGCAACAGTGGCAGAGAGGGAGAATTGGAGTGGCTCGCTAGTGGTTGACTTAGGAGAAGAAGATGGGGGACGGCTGGCGACTGCTTTTTTATTTTTTTTAAAAGACGAGGGGTTACTGCTAAGGAAGATAACCTTTTTTTTTTTTGAAAAATTCCCCTCTCGTGAATATTCCCCCCCTGTGCATATGGTTGGAAGTTCACTTATATAGAAGATCTCTACATGTGCTATTTAAGGAAATATTACAATAATTATTGTAGAGATTGTCTTCTATAACCAGCACCAACAAATCCTATATATATGGTATTTTATATTGCAGTGATTATTTTCCATAACCAGCACAAATCAAATCATATATCTATGGTATTTTATATTGCAATAATTATATATGATTCAATAATTATCTCCTTAAAATATTGTTTCCTTAATATTAGCCCTGGTGCTCTAGGTTATCACCACATGTAAACCTTTATTTTTTTATTTTTTATTTTTTTTGAAAATTTATCAAAACATGGGTCAAAAATTGGATAGCAACAACTTTGACATTCCTACACTTGGGAGAAGACATCAATCTTTTGATCGTGTCAGCAGGCTGATCCACGTTATACCCTCTCTCCTCAATAGGATTCAACCTCAGATCAAAACCTGTGTTAAACAAAGTATGATTAACAATATTAAAAATAACACTAACATCATACTTGAAAAATTAACTTTATAGGTATTATCATCGATCTTCTCAAGTTTAGATCATAATTATGAGATTTAACTTTGATTTTCTATGATGGGACAGGCATTCTTTGCACATGTGCATCTATACCTAATTTATAACTACGCTACTAAACCTTTCACACATGTCAGACATTGTTTGAATTAGTCTTTTTCTTTATTATACGTTGGTTCCTCTTGCCATATCCAAAAAAAAGAATATCTTCCTCATATTCCCTCTAGAAAAACATAGTAGAGTACTCCACAAAGTAATATTACAAACCTACCATTATCCATCCATTGTTTACACCAATCATATGCAGCTCCCAGATTTCCATTCTACCCAATAATGGATGGAAAGCTAAGACATGGGCCTAAAACTTTCATGAGAAGTTCAAGATTCAGAAAGGCCATTTTCAAGTTCAAATTGTAGCAACAATGGAGAAGTCTGAATATGTCCTTTAGCCTAGACATTGTTCAGTGTTCAGTCCATATCTCGAGTTCTAGAAGTCAAAATGCACTGAATATTTTTTTTTTTTTGAAAAAAAAAGATGAGACAATTTTCTAGAACATTCTTGACACAAATCTGTTCAAATTCTGACGTTATCAATGACGTATTATTCAGACAATAAGATAAGGATTGTCACCAAGTCAAGATGTGGTCGTCCACTCAACAATTAGTCATCAAATCAATAATTCCAAATTTTGGCCTATAAAAGGAGGCATTTTCCATGCATTTAGGCATCTTGATTGTTCAGATCAAGATTTTGCTCTCTTTATTTGTATTTTGTAACGTTCAAGTTTTATTCCATGTTATATTTTCATTAATCTCTTGTTTATATCTTTCATTTCCTTTACTATACTTATATAATCATGTTCTCCTCTTGTTTATTTGTATTTCTCTTCTTCATAATATTTAGCTAAGTTTATTATGTCAAGGTGAAAATGTTTCACTAATTGTGTTAGAATAGGTATAATATAAACTCAACATGCACTTCAATATTTATATCCAAGAAAGGTTGTTATTAACATGTCTTATCTTTTTATCTTACTACTTTTTAAGACCTCGTTTGTTAAATGGTTAATCTAAATTTGTGTTGTATAACACTTGGTACAACAAATGTTTGGCACTTTCATAGCCAACTGTATGGTATGAAAAGAACTTGATTTGTTGTTAACATAAGTTAGCATCATGATTTCCTGACAATATTTAAAAGTTTGATGTTACTTAAATAAGATAATTAATATGATCATGTTAAAAATTTATAATGAACTATTAAGGATAAATCATCCGATTGGAACCTCCTTTGTGTGTGGCTTTAGTTGATTAATAAAAATAGTTTATACTATACTTATTTCTAATACTATTAATTAGTTAATCCTCTAACCTTGACATTTATTTTTATCATTGTTGAATTCTCACATTAATCTAACATCTCAAAGTCTTCTTTAACTTATTATTATTATTATTATTATATAGTTAACCTCCCTATGATTCGATCCCGGTTTTGCCGGATTATTTATTATTTCGACACTTCTACACTTGGAAGAAGATATCAATCTATTGGTCGTGTTAGTAGGCTGATCCACATTATGCCCTCTCTTCTTAGATCAAAACTTGTGTTAAACAAAATATGATTAACAATATTAAAAGTAATACTAATATCATATTTACCTAAAAAAAATTAACTTTATAAGTATTATCATCAATCTTCTCAAGTTTAGATCATAATTATGAGATTTAACTTTGATTTTCTATGATGAGACAAACATTCTTTGCACATGTGCATCTATACCTAATTTATAACTACACTACTAAAACTTTCACACATGTCAGACATTGTTTGAATGTGTCTTTTTCTTTGTTATACGGGGTTCCTCTTGCCATATCCAAGAAAAGAATATCTTCCTCATATTCCCTTCGGAAAAACAAATTAGAGTACTCCACAAAGTAACATTATAAACCTACCATTATCCATCCATTGTTTACACCAATCATATGCAGCTCTTAGATTTCCATTCTACCCAATAATGTTGACATGATTCATATAGTACTACTAATTATTGAGGGAATAAACTGAGAAATCACAAATAATTTATATTTTACACGGTAATTTATTGGATATGTAACCCTCTCTATTATATATTGGATAATTATGTGTTAATTCAGCACTCCTTACTAGAGACATTTCCTCGTTTTAAAATATTTTTGGACTCGCAATGTTATTTATTTATGTGATGGTGGCATCCACTTCATGTTTATATGAATTCTCTTACCATAATATATATATATATATATATTAATTAATTAATATGAATATTCAGGATTTCATGTTGAGATTATTAAAACTCAAATTAATAATATATTATTCTTTTATTTTTTTTACCATATCTTGCTTTACAGGGAGATGTGTTTTTCATGCTTGTCGGTATCGGAGGTCCAATATGTGGAAGCAAGGAATCGCAACTTGGATATTCCACATAATGAAACAAATGTTGGTGGGGGCCTACCGGCTTCTAATACCTTCATTTGATGGAACGTCTCATCTATCCGAGTTATATATATATATATATATACGTGCTATATTTATTGTAAGATTTATCCGGGCACGTTTGTTATTATGAGTTTTTTCAAAAAGATTTTTTTTTGTTTGAAAATATTTTGAAGTAATATTTTTTTTATTTTTTAAAATTAATTTTTAATATCAACAAATCAAAATAATTTTAAAATAAAAAAATTATTTAAAAATATAAAATTTAATTTTTTACAAAAGCATTTTTCAACCACAAAATCAAATAGGTCCTTAATAAAGTTTATTTTAGAGTATAAAGCTTTTGGTTTTTAGTATTTTTTAAAAGTATATTTATCTTGAAAAAAATATTAACTTGATATTTTTTAACGATTTTGATGGGTTAATATTTAAAATAAAAAAAAATCTAAAAAATTGTTTTAATTTATTTTAAAGTAAAAAATACTTTTAAAAAACACCATCAACCACAATACTAAACGCACACTTAGTCTTGTAACTTACATCATGATATTAGAAAAATTCTATGTTAATTTTTATTCGATGTTATAAATATATTTACTGATATTATAATTTTTTAATTAAAACAAAAACAAATTATGCTTAGTAAAATAAATTAAAAATAATGTGTTACTATTAATTAATTAAATATTAAAGTGGAAAGTTGATATTCCTAATAAACCTAGATATACATGCAAATATTTTAAACCATCTATTTTTTATTTAAAATTTTTCCTTTATTTTATTTTTATAAAGTGATTTTAGTTCTTAAGAACACCTTGTTTTTTTTATAACGTTTATATATATATATATATATATATATATATATATATATCATGTAAAAACAATTCAACGGTATAAAATATAATAGGAAGAAATTTAAAGATAAATTACAATAATTTCTTTTAAGTTTCATGAAATTAAAAAAATGAAAATAAAAAAATTAATATTTAAAAATAATTAAAATAAAAAATTTGAATAAAGAACTGAATTGTGATCTTTGGGCCCCCAAGTAGGCACATTTTGTCATCTTCAATAACCATTTGTGAAACGTGTGTGCACTAGCGTTGGCAAACGGATAAGGAGTCACTGTCGCAATACATGACTAGATTCTTTTACATTTATTGTTGTCCTATGATCCTATCCTTGATTTACTCTCTTTTTCTCGTTTCTTCTTTTAGCGGTTCTAAAATGTTTTGGAGTCCTTGTCACGCAATGTAGGTTGATTGTTTATTTAGAATTGTAGTTGTATTTATTTTTTAAAGTGGTTTTTATATTAAATATATTAAAATAATATTTTTTTAATTTTTTAAAAAATTAGTTTTAAGATCAATGTATCAACACGATCTAAAATATATAAAAAAATAAAATTAATTTTTAACAAAAAAATATATTAATTTTTAAAAAGGAAAACACAGATAGAACCATATCTCTGAAAGTTATATCAATGATTTCCGACAAGATATATCAGTAATATCTTGACAGTCAAATTCATATGTGTCCGACAAACAAGTATAGTGATTCTTGATTTTTTTTTAACACGCTTTCATTGGCATAATAACAAAACAAATCAGTGTAGTCATTGTTCACCTTTCTTTAAAGTCTTTCTCCCACCTTTTTTACTCAATAAAGTTACAAATAAAAAATTGATAGTAAAATTTATTAATTAAAACTTTTTATTTGTTTATTTACGATGCTTCATAATTAAAGAATAGATATATTCAAAGTTTCTTACTAAATCTAAAAGATATTGAAATATCCAAGTGATTCATGCTTACCTTATAATATGTACATAATTCTAGTACCTCACTTTACATAGTTCTTTGACACCGTAATGTTTAATGCTGATAGGTGTTCTTGTGATTTATATTAGAGAGGTGGCTCAATTTTTTTTGACGTTATACTTAAGGATAGATGAGATATAGGAGACATCAAATGAGTTGTTAGGTTGTTTTTTCTTTCTTATAAGAATACCTCCTTTTTTATATATTTATATATATAAAGGATGTATAAGAACAGAATATATATGTGTATATATAACAACGAAACACAAAACTTTTACTTATTTCTTGGAGTTTAGGTGATAAAATTTTATTTTTCAATTAGTTTGTCATTCTCCAACTATATTTTATCTTGTTAGTGTGTATTTGTTCTTGTTTCTGTTTTTATGTTTGTTGTAGGGTACAACCTTTCACAATAAAAAACACGAGCAAAAGCAATAAATTCATGTTTTTGCTGTTGTTTTTTTTTTGTTTTTAGTGATGAATCTCACCACTAAAAGCCAACGCAACAACAAAATTAATCATAAACTTTGTATTCATGATTACTTCAAAATATTTATTTGGAACCCTTGTTAATTGGTATTTTTTAGATCAAATTAAAAATAGAGTCTACTTAATTACTTTTAAAGTTAAAACTTCATTGGAATTTATTTTCCAATAAAACTCTTTAATATAGAACATTAACATGGTTAAACAAATAGAGTCTACTTAGTTTGTTTAGGATTTATAGGAAATTGATTTAATTTATCACTTGATGAAATTGAGTATTATTTTATAACTTAGGTATGTTACAATTAAAGAAATGATGAGTAATTTAATAGGTACCAATTATTTGTTTTTTGTCAATTTTATGGTTAAGTTGGAAATTTGGGGGAAATTGATTTTGTATTGAATTTGTTGTAACCCATTTTTGGGTCCCCATAAAAAAATAATAAATACAAAAAAAAAAAATCAAAGAAAGCTCAAAACAGTGCCGTTTTGAACGGCATTGTTCCCCTTCCTTCCCCACCGAGCATACAGCAGGAAAAAAGGGAAAAGAATGCATATTTAATGACGTCGGTCCCTCAAGCCCACCGACCGCCGGTCCTTCTAGCCCACCGACCGAAGACATTGGCCGACCACCTACCGCACCGCCGAAACCGAGGGAGGCACGCCTGGACAGCCGCGCCCGACCAGCCGCCGCATGACCCGTTCCTTGGCTCCACAATGAAAAAAACATGCTCACGGGCTCTATAAATAGAGGAGGAACAGCAGAAGAAGGGGAGAAGAAGGGGAAAAGAGAAGAGAAGGGAGAGACAGAGGGAAGAAAGCAGAAGAGAAGGGAGAGAGAGCGAAATAAAAGAAGAAGAATAAGAAGCAGAGAAGAGAGTAAAAAGAGGAGAGAGAGAGAGAGGAAAACAGCACCGTCGGCCACCGCAAAACAGCCAGTTTCACCGCTGCCACCCCTGCCACATCAGTTGATGCCAACATCACCACCGCTCCAGGTAGCCTTTCCCATCATTTTTTTTGGTTCAGTTTCATCTGCATGCAGATCGTTTTACGTTCTGCAGCAGATGAAGATTAATTAGCGAGTTACTGTGCTGTAACTCGCTAATTTTACGTTTTACGTGCACAGTAACTCGCTAATTAATTCACGGTTACTGTGCATGTGCACAGTAACCCGCAGATTAATTCTCTGGTTACTGTGCACACAGTAACCCGGTTACTATGTGTACAGTTACTAGCCCATTCTTTGGGCCAGGTTCGGCCCAGCCCATATATTTGGGCCTGATCCGGCCCATTTCAAAAAAAAAATATTTTTTTCAGCATTTTATTTTTCCATGTAATTTTTATGTCATTTTGATTAATATTTGGTGGTATTTTTTTTATGTTGTTAAAAATACAAAAATCTGATTTTCAAATACCCGGTTTTCGTCAAAAAAAACTTCCAAAAATACAAAAAAAATTAAAAAAAGAGAAAAAAAATGTTTTTCTGCATACGGCCAAGTGTCTCAAAGCTAAAAAATTCATATTGTATTTTTCATACACCAAAAAAAATATTTTAGCATGCATTTTGGCTTTAATAACCAGTTTATTAAAGTCAAGAGAATATTGGCCAATATTTCAAAAACAACAAAAATTTTATTTTGTTTGTCTCTTAGTATCCGGGATATGACTTTACACGTAATGCATATTCCGGATATTTAATTCTTTTTTTTTTTGGACAATAGAACCTGGGGTATGACATTACACGTAATGCGTATTCCAGATATTTAATTCTTTTTTGTTTGGACAATAGAACCCGGGGTATGACATTACATGTAATGCATATTTTGGACAATAGGAAACCACAACATGACTTAGATTTTATTAGACAAAACAATGCAGCCTACCTTAGGTAGGGCGTAGTTGGGGTGCTAACACCTTCCCTTTACGCAACCAGTCTTCGTACCTGATCTCTAAAGACCAGTAAGGGTTCCTAGTAACCAAAATACTAGGTGGCGACTCCCAGTCCATATTTTCACATGTAGAGACAAGAATTCCTTGTCTCTCCTTATTTGCCAGGAATAAATATTCCGTTTTTTTCCTTGAGGGTGGACGATCGCCGCGCCGCTGCACACGTGCGACAGAATGGCGACTCCACTGGGGAACCTTGTGGACTAAGCATTATTTTGTCTAGTTTTTTTCTTTGGATTTATTGTGTTTTATTTTGAAGATGAATTTCCCTTAGTTATTTGCTCATATGCTTTAAATTTGTACATATTTGTTCATGCATTATAGATTGTGTCATGCATCATTTATATGAGAGTTTGTACTGAAACTTTAAGTTAAGTGGGGGACTAGCAGCTTACCTTACGACTTTTAGTCAAGGTTTAAGTTTATATAAACCCCAACTCTTCGCTGAGTGCTTAGACTGGTAATAGTTGGTACACGTGCCATCTCATTACCTACAAGCCCCCATATTGCCTCCACGAGGGCGATCACTGGGACAGCAAGAGACCCTTTTTTAGAGACTGAATAACCAACATGTTCACATAATAAAATATGTCCTTAGGTTGTATGTGTTATCATTGTTTTGCATTCGAGCAAGCCCTTCTTGAAGCATCTTGAACTCCAGACTTATGGGTGACACAATGACCGTCGCTCAGAAAATTTTCATTGTAGAGTTTGTGCAAGAATCAAGATTCTTGTTTCATCATACAAGAGTTACGACCATATGTCACCCCTCGAAGGGCGAGTTCGTCATATAGATTACATGTTCATACATTTAACATGCATACATGTCAGATTGAAATATAGGTCCCCAAAAAGTCTACAACACCCGACTTCGAGCGAGAAACATGGAAGATGAAGAGCGTGCTCAACGTGAAGCCTATTTGCACAAAGAGTTGGAGTCTTTGAGCAAAAGCTTGACTCACCTCTAGCTTACTCGAGCATATATTGAGAAATGCCTCTGGTAAAGGTCCTTCCAATTGACCTGTCATTTTTGTTCAAGCCCCAACAAAGACTCAACCTGAAGAAATTGAGGGCCCACATGATCAAGAGCCTCAACACAATTTAAAGGGGAATTGCATCACCGTTGCAGAATGGAGCCTGTTCTTTCTCTGCCAAAATAACTACCTCAGTTTGATCATGCCTCCAAAAACTTGATTTTTTGTTTCAACCTATTCTAGTTTTTGTTGGCCATTTGGCTAAAAAAATTCCACAAGACTTTCCTTGTCCACTGAGCCTTTCTTGTTAATAAAATCATGTGTTTTGTTGTGTTCATCACATGCCTTCATTTTTGTTGTTTCATGCAAATAACACATTGAGCATAACCTTTAAGCATGAAACCATCGCGCCCAAAATCTTGTGGTGCATTTCCCTTTTCTTTCAAAACTATGCATGATCGCATGTTGAGGATTTTTGGGAATTCAAAGTTTAGTACAAAAACAGAAATCATGTTGACGTTAGTCTGAAATAAACAAGTTCTGGAAATTCAGGTGATTCCTTAGAGAGGTAACCATACACCTAGAAAAAACCAAAAAAAAAAAAAAACATGATGTGACTCCAAAAACTGGGTTTTATTTGCATGAATAATGAGAAATCACATTGCATACTCGCATGAAAGCAAGGCTTACCGATCCTAAATGCATGCATTTGAGATGAAGAAAGGCCATCTTTGATAATCCTTTCACAAAGCTGAAATATATCATTTGTAGTCCCCTTTTGAGCCTAAAAACTTTTTCTTGAAAAATAACCCTGGCTAGGATCACACCCTTACACTAGGGGGCAAGTGCAAAAAAATCCATAATGATTGAAAGTGTCCAAATACTCTTGGGGGCATGAAAAAGTCTTCAAACAATGAAAGTGCCGAAATAATATTGGGGGGCATAAAAGAAAATTCTCAATCATCAAAGGTGCCTATACAAAGCTAGAGGGCATGAAGAAAAATCCAAAGGATTCAAAATTTTGAGCAAAAATTACAAGGCCAATGCAATGATGCTCAAAATCAAATGAAGAAAACAAAAACAAAGAGAAAGAGCCCAAGCCCAACACTGGGGGGGCACCGTGGACCATTTTACAAATCAATCCTAAGGTCCAAAAATGTATGAACAAAAGAGTTCGGGATATAAAGCACTTGTGATCCTTAGTCTTAAAGTCCCTTAAACACCTTTTGAGCCTGCAACATATCCTTTTCTTCGTAACCAATAGCCAAAGCCTACATTACATACTTGATAAAGCCCTTTTCGATCAAAGGCAAGCAATCTGGATCGGTATGCAGTGCTTTCTCATGCGAGTCAAATCATTATTCAGGCAAATAAAAATAAATGCTTTGAATCAAATCGGTTCTCAATAACCCTCAAATTGACATTTACACCTTTTGTGACCAACCAGATGTCACCTTCATCTTTAACCAAAAGCAAAAAGCTTTCATCACTTCAAGAAACATGTCCATAGGAATCACTTGAATTTTTTAGAACAAGTTTATTTTGAACCAATGTCAAAATAATTTTTGTGATTGGAATAACTTGGAAAGTTCCAAAAATTTTGCATGAAAACATTTCATGGTACAAAAAAACCCAAACTTACTTTCACATATCCTCACCCCAAACTAAACCCAAGTTGAACACTTGGGGGGCATGATCAAGCTGGGGGGCAATCAAAAACACATGGTAGGGCTGGCTCCATGATTCTTGTTCTAAGGAAAATGTCGAGCAAAATTGGCAACTCTTGAGATAAAGGGTGAAGGACAAAGATGTATGATGGCATCAAACCCTTCCCAGAGGTCAAGATCACAATATGTAACATGGGTAAGCAAAAGTGGAAAAGCCATCGAAGTTACTACCAACACTACAACTTTTGAGAGAAAAAAAGACACCATGAAGAAATGGGGGCCTATATTTCTCAGGTAAGTATACATGCATATCAATCATAATGCATTTGCTTTTCAACATTGACAAATCATTGTTTCAACATCATCTCTTTGGTAGTGCGTTTTCTAACCCTACCTCCTTTTGAGTGTGCCTTTGAGCCCTCACCTCCATTTTGAGTGCGCCTTTGAGCCCTCATCCCTTCGGTAGTGCGTTTTCTAACCCTACCTCCTTTTGAGTGCACCTTCGAGCCCTCACCTCCATTTTGAGTGCGCCTTTGAGCCTTCATCCCTTCGGTAGTGCGTTTTCTAACCCTACCTCCTTCTAAGTGCGCCTTTGAGCCCTCACCTCCATTTTGAGTGCGCCTTTGAGCCCTCATCCCTTCGGTAGTGCGTTTTCTAACCCTACCTCCTTCTAAGTGCGCCTTTGAGCCCTCACCTCCATTTTGAGTGCGCCTTTGAGCCCTCATCCCTTTGGTAGTGCGTTTTCTAACCCTACCTCCTTTTGAGTGCGCCTTTGAGCCCTTACCTCCATTTTGAGTGCGCCTTTGAGCCCTCATCCCTTCGGTAGTGCGACCAATTCTCCATGTTTTATATCTGGGTAGGTCACCCATTACAATGAGACCACACTTCACATTCTTTCCTTTTTTTCGGGTTAAAGGGGATTGGCGAAAGGAATCTCAGTTTAGCCCAACCATACACAGGACTTTGGGTCCGGTTGAAGTTTTAGGTCAATCAAATTTTGAGACGACCAGTTTCGGAAGACCAATGTTTTTTTCTTTACAACACTTACTATGCACAAATCTTTGCTCCGTAAGCATTGTAAAGAGGGGGGCAACTGTTGTAACCCATTTTTGGGTCCCCATAAAAAAATAATAAATACAAAAAAAAAAACAATTTAAAAAAAAAAATCAAAGAAAGCTCAAAACAGTGCTGTTTTGAACGGCACTGTTCCCCTTCCTTCCCCACCGAGCATACAGCAGGAAAAAAGGGAAAAGAATGCATATTTAATGACGCCGGTCCCTCAAGCCCACCGACCGCCGGTCCCTCTAGCCCACCGACCGAAGACATTGGCCGACCACCTACCGCACCGCCGAAACCGAGGGAGGCACGCCTGGACAGCCGCGCCTGACCAGCTGCCGCATGACCCGTTTCTTGGCTCCATAATGAAAAAAACATGCTCACGGGCTCTATAAATAGAGGAGGAACAGCAGAAGAAGGGGAGAAGAGGGGGAAAAGAGAAGAGAAGGGAGAGACAGAGGGAAGAAAGCAGAAGAGAAGGGAGAGAGAGCGAAATAAAAGAAGAAGAATAAAAAGCAGAGAAGAGAGTAAAACAGAGGAGAGAGAGAGAGGAAAACAGCACCGTCGGCCACCGCGAAACAGCCAGTTCCGCCGCCGCCACCCCTGCCACATCAGTTGCTGCCAACATCACCACCGCTCCAGGTAGCCTTTCCCATCATTTTTTTTTTGTTCAGTTTCATCTGCATGCAGAACGTTTTACGTTCTGCAGCAGATGAAGATTAATTAGCGAGTTACTGTGCTGTAACTCGCTAATTTTACGTTTTACGTACACAGTAACTCGCTAATTAATTCACGATTACTGTGCATGTGCACAGTAACCCGCAACCAGTCTTCGTACCTGATCTCTAAAGACCAGTAAGGGTTCCTAGTAACCAGAATACTAGGTGGCGACTCTCAGTCCATATTTTCACATGTAGAGACAAGAATTCCTTGTCTCTCCTTATTTGCCAGGAATAAATATTCAAAACAATGTTTTTTTCCTTGAGGGTGGACAATCGTCGCGCCGCCGCACACGTGCGACAGAATTGATAAGAATTAAAAGGTATTAATTTAGGTTGAATAAGTTTGAATTGAACAAAATGATGGATAATTAGTTAGGTCCCAACTAATTTTCGCCAATTATAGATTTTGTTATAAATTTAGAGAAAATAAATTAATGAGTAATTGATAGTAATCAAGGTATTAGTTTATATTATTATTTATTGAGGATAGTATGATATAAAATTTTTTGATGTTTATGATATAGATAGTAAAGGTGATGGAAGTAGTTATGATGATAACATTTTTAATGATAGTTATAATAATCATATCGACAATAGTGATGGTGGTTGTTATGGTAATTGTGATATTATTTGCTGATTATATCAAATTTGATTCTCAAATTTTTGATTGCTATATATATTTTTTGTTTTGAATATTTTTTTTTTTCAATTTCATTTCTTAAAATTTAATTTTTACATTACATTTAATCCTTATTTTTATAATTGTTATTTACTTTTTTATTATTATTTTTCAACTTAAATTATTACTTTTCAACAAACAAACAAGGCCATGAACACACTTAATTTTTTTTAAAAAAAAAATCAAGATACACCCAGAGTTGATAGGCAAAGCTCACACACCTACCTTTAGAAAAAGTGCAGCTTAAAAAGCAAAGTTTACATGCTTAGCCATTAAAGAAAAATATTGGATGACATGTCGACTGCCTATGTCATCCTTTACTATAATTTCAAAGGTTATAATTTCTTGTTCTCTTTAATAATTAGAAAATTAGGGTTTAAGTTTTTTACTCATCTTAATTTCATTTATTATTTTACATATCCACCAAGTAGACTCGTTTTACTTTTCTTTTAACACCCATGTTAGTATCATTTACCCAAAACTGCTCAAACCGACTTCTCTAGTCTATTAATTTATCATTGAGGTAACCTGTCATTTATGCAAGACTTGATTCGAAGTTGATAACTCCTTGGTGAAACATCAAACGTCATACAAGATGGGTCCATATATAATACAGGGCTTTCTTGTAATTGCATTAAAATAAGCTTTGATTGATTTCTATATAAAGGGACATGAGGAGCACCCCAATACCACAAAGCAGCTTGCATTTCTAAAGTACTATCCGTCTGCTCAATCCACTTCACACAATGTCGAGTATCAAGTTGGCAGTACTGCTGGTGCTTGGGCTGCTGCTGGCTACGGCACAGCAGTCCATGCAGTTGAGTTTGAGAAACCCTACAGCTGAGATCGAGACAAGCAATTGCAAAATTGCAATCCTTCGCCTAGGCCTTGTTTTTACTTCTGATAACAACGAAAAGGCCCTTCTAGACTCTGGTCTTTATGAGCCTGACAGTGAAAATCCTTCTGTTGACATTGCCGGAAGAAGGTTCCATATTGGAACACTTAACAATAGCCATATTATATATGTTAAGGCCGGGAGGCACTCAGTAAGATTAATTCTATCTTAATTTCTTTTTTTAGCTATGATCCATTTCGTTTAAGTTCCATGATTCCATTTTTATTGTTTGTAGATATAGTATATGGATGTTACTCTTTCTTTTTCATTTTGATCATTTACATTAGTTCATATCGTACAACTTTAAGATACAAGCTTCTTTTCCCTCTCTCTTTTGTTAACAGAAGATACTTGCATCCTTTTTGTTTCAAAAATTTTACATGACAGGTAAATGTGGCTGCAGCTGTGCAAATTCTCTTGCTTAGATTTCGTACTTCCGGAATCGTCTTCTTTGGAAGTTCTGGAAGCCTTGATGAGAAGATGTTGGTGCCAGGTGATGTTGCTGTGCCGAAGGCTGTTGCCTTCACAGGAGTTTGGGAATGGAAGGTGCGTAAGGCCTTTGCTATTATTTATTGTTTTCGTTTTAAAACTTGGTTTTTTTTTTTTTTTTCAATGACGTAAACACCAACAATCTATCCGCAAAATATTTGAAAGCCAAACGTAATGGTAATTCATTCGCCTATGTTCTTCTATATCATACAGAAATTCCGATCGGAGAAAGGTAGACTGGTATTTGGAGACTTCAATTATCCAGAGAATGGAGAGAACTTGTTGGGGACTGTAGAGTATGAGAAAATTAACATGTTCTCTCCAAGTGAAGCACCCAAGGAAGTTTTCTGGCTTCCAATCACCACATCCTGGTATGATGCTGCCACTGAAGCGCTCAAGGTTTGTCAATCTCAGAATATTTAGCTGAATTAGCTGCATGTTTCTTCTTCATTGCCATTAAAATTATCGCTAAGCCTGTAATGATATTATTGAGACCGTGAATATTTATATCTTTGAATCTTCAAGTGGATTAACTACAATAATAATTGATTATTCATTGCAGGATTTGAAGTTAAGACAGTGCTATTCTGGTAAATGCCTGCCCGGAAAACCCAAAGTTGTCTTCGAATCGAAGGGTTCTACTTCTGATTTTTACGTTCGAAACAAAGCATACGGAGACTTCCTTAACAAAAATTTTGCTGCAAAAACTGCCGATACAGCAAGTGCTTCTGTAGCTTTGGTTAGTAAAAAAACCTTCTACGAGCTCAAAAGTTTGTGTTTCTTCTTCTTCTTCTTCAGATGCCTTTTAGCTAGGAAGCTACGCATGATTAATTTGGTTAACGAATTTGTTTGTGTCCGGATTTGCAGACATCTTTGTCAAATGAAAAGCTCTTCGTGGTGTTCCAAGGTGTTTCAAATGTAGCTGGTGTAACAAGCTCAGACTCAGGAGTTAGCTACTTGGCCTCCTACAACGCCATGCTTGCTGCCACCAAGTTCATTAATTCAATCCCTACGCCACGACTTGCTTGTGAGTGATGAGAAGATGAATCTCCTCGATCGATCGTGAGTCTTTTGAGCGGTCTGATAATAAAGGATGCCCTAATATTGTACTAAAATAAACTATATGTTATAAATGGCCTCCTACCTTAAATAAACTGGGTGTATATCATCCACATGTACGTTCCTTTTTTGATGAAATATATGGGCGTACTTATGCTTGCAGTTTTTGTCATGCTAGATCTAATTATATGTTACAAAAGGATGTACAAAATAGTTAGTGTTTGTGCAAAAGCACGTACCCGGCTAAGAAACAGCAAAGGGATAAAATGGCCTTGGAATCCAGAGTTAAAAGCTCTTTAGCAATTGCACTATCAGGGTGTTTACAGCCCATAGCATATAAAAATTCCTTTAACACTTCTATTTCTCTGACACCGTAAATTCTGTCTAATATAAAAGAAGGCAAAAATACAGAAATTTAATTCTTTTGATACCCAAAATTAAAGTATAAGAATAAAAGTTAAGCATAATAGAAAGAAAAAGGACTCAATCAATTGTAACAGCAAATAGATTTCCAGATTGCAAATAATCCTTTACATTTTACATATTTTCAATGATTTCACAGACATTTTATATATCTAGATTACGAGCTCAGATATACAAAATAAATATTTTTTTTGTTATATAATTGTTCAAAATAAGAAATTTAATTGATTAAAAATAAATATAAAACAAAGCTTGGAAGGGAGTCCTATATTTGGTTTTTTAGAAGGGAATATCACGAACATATTCTTTTCTTTGGCACATCAACGGGAGCCCACATATAATAAGGAAACAAAATTCCAGAATTACCTTCTCCATTATCCTAGGTTTTTTTTTTTTTTTTCTTAGAGATACACATGAATTTGTATGTCGGGAAATGCGTGATGGATGTTGTCGGAATTCATTCAATCAAGTTCTGCCTGACAAAGACTCCACAGCATTTTAGAACCGCAAAAAGAACCGAGGAAAAAAACAAGAAACAGCAATGATACGATAGATTGGGACATTCACAATGCAAGTTCGAGTGACAGCATCGCTGTGAAACTAATCATTATTATATTAAGGTTTTATGTGGAATATTTTACAGTTAATTTTTAAATTTAATATATTTTTTAAATAATATATTCAATTCATGATATTTTATAAAATATTTTACTAATAATAATTTATTTTTAATATTATCCTATTATCTTCTCCACTATATTTTCAAAATTTAAAAAGCATAAGCTATGATAATACTAAACGTGCATTTAGTAGTAGTGAATGTAATGTGCTTCTATTCCAAAGAATTATGCATGTAATTTAATTTGGGTTGGATGGACGTTTATTTAAACAAACTGCCAAGAACCAAAGCCCCCCAACATTTGTTTAAATACTTCACGAGACCATCCAAGTTATGTTTCCTTTTCTCTATATATTAACCTTTGATACTAATAAGCATGAAAAGACAATCCTATTGAGATATGTTTAGAGATTTCTAGACAAGCATGAAGAGCCTATTTAGAAGTATGATGCGATGTAATTCAAACTATATTTTGCTCTAATTATAATTTTGATAATGTTTACTTAATAATGTTTACTTTTTTTTTTCATCAAAGCTTTTGTATGGATCTTATTAAAATATTTATTTTTAAAGCTTTGATGAAAAAAAAAAAGCTATAATTTATAGTTTTTTTTAACCTTTTTTTTTTCAAACCGTAATGGCTAAACCTACTACAATGTTAAACCCATAAACTATTAGATAAAACAAAATGAATATTGCTACACAAAATAACATTTTGAGTCCAAACCAATGAAAAACAAACAAATTTATCTAATAGGAAATTAATGAAACGATTCTTTTAATCTTACCCCTTATAAAATTCAAAAACAAAATCCAAAATTAGCCAAACAAAATATGGTTTTTTGAGGTTTATTTCATTTCTTGAAGTTTTAAATGAAATTTGAAGTCATTTGGCATATTTTCATATTTTATAAAACAAGAAAAAAAAAACTTGAGAAATAAAAAAATGAAAGGAAAAAAATGCTAGGAAATAGGTCCAAGGTTGCCAGTTCAAACCCATGCTGAAGGTAAAAGACCAGCCCAACCGAAATAAAAAAAAATAAAAAAAATTGAAAAAAGAAAAAGAAAAGAAAAGAAAGGTGGAACAATTTTGTTTTTTTTTTTTTTCAAGAGACAAAGAAAAGACATTGAAACCTCTTAGCATAATTATAAGACCTGACATAACTTAGCAAGTCAACTCAATAACCTATTGATCTAAGGTTTGGCCCAAACTAGATCGATGAAAAAACTATCTTTTATTGAAATGATATCGTTTCAAGGATTTTTTAGGGGTTTCAAAGAGAGAGGGAAGATAAAATTTATGTGTATTAAGGGCAGGGAACCTAAATGGGTTTCTTTTATTAAAAAAAAATCATTTAGTTCCCTTCTAAAGTTGCAATATATAACCAAAAACACTATACACTCACATTTAATGAATTGTGAATTAAGGGTTCATCAACAATAAATTTTTTACATGTGAAAATGCATAGTTTAGTCTACGTAGTTTTCTTTTTTTTTTGTTTTAGACCTTTTAATTTTAGATGGTTGTGTTTTGATCTAAAACTTTATTTTTATCATGTTTTAATTCTTGAGTGTTGGAGGAATAAAGAGAAGGTTTCAGAAATAAGGTGAGTGAGAAAATTTTTGAACAAAAGAATTCAATCATAAAACAGGTCAACATTAATTTTAATAGGTTCAACGTTGAGATGATGCTTTAATAGAGATGGCTTCATCCTTCAATCATGTAAAAAAATAAAGATCAAAACCTCAAAAGTTTATTTTGATTCGGTTTGAATTTGAGTCTTTATATTGATGTATGGTTGTTTTAGGTTGAAAATAGGGTTACTAAAGTTAATATGGTATTTTTAAGGTTTTTTTTTTGCCAAAAAAAGGTTGAAATTTGGGTTCTAGATTTAAAATACCCAAATTCTATTTTTACAACCTCTAAAAGTGGAACAAATTTGCTATATAGGACAAAAAAATCATCTTCTTATGCAGACAACACATCTTACCCTCTATTTTTATTTTTTAAATAACTCAAGTGTATTTCAGCTTGTTTTAATAAGTCAAGTGCATAGACCTGATCTTTTTAAAAAAGTCTAACTGCACCTAGCCCTGGCCTTATAGTCATAACTCCTGGGCTTTATTCTTTAGGCCGTATAATTTTTTTTCCCTGTCATATTTAAATAGAATTATTAACATGATATATAAAATAAAATCATCCCATTATGCCATATTTCTCAAATAAGATTTAAGATTTTTATTATAATATTAACAATAGCTCTATTTATAATCTTTTAAGAGAAATCACTGATGAATATTCAATGAGAATAGAATATCTATTTTGTTATTTTTTTATTGTTAATTTTTTTATATAGTTTTCATAAATTAATGATTATTTTTTCATGCGGCTATATGAAAATTACATAGCCATGTTTTTTTATTATTATTATTATTAAAGATTACTTTTCAGATTATGGTTAGTCTTTTTTTTAAAAAAAAAAATATTCTTTTGACAAGAAAAAGATATGTTTTTATCGAAATAGAAAAAAACATTGATAGTGGGATGGATCTTTAATTAAAGAAATATATTTTTTATTTTTTTTAATTTAAATTATTGGAGTTCTTATAAAGATATAGAGTAATAGCATTAAATTTTATTAAAAAAAATATGTTCATAAAAAAGGTCATGCGTTTTTTCGAACAAAGAAAAAGGAGCAAAAGAATAGAGGACTTTTTTACTAAAAATAGAATGCATCTTTTCCTAGAGGATTTAAATAGGTTTTATTTTAGTTACTTTAAAATTAAATAAAAGTAGATATACACAAAAGATATATAAAATTTTAAAAATAATATTTTTCGAGAACATCTGAGTATGAAAACACCCATGACCAAATCAAAGGAAAACAATAATCAACTAAGTTGAGAAAATATTACAAATTTTAATCTCGGGTCAAGACAATTACTCCTTTGTATCATAGTTATTAAAATTGTACTGGCCTGGCGGGTCGACCCAGGGGCTGGATCAGTCCAGGTTTGTCAAAAGACTAGCCAGTGCAACGACTAGGCCAAACCCGGTCGACACAGAGGGTTAACCCGTGGCCCAGGCAACCTAGGTGTGACCCTGACTAAATTCAGTGGTTTTTTTTTTTTTTCAAATATGAGATTTGAAACTTATTAGTATATATACTTTATATTTCCAAAAAAAAAAATTATATCTTTTCAATGTGGGATAAAAAAACGTTTTGATTTAAATACTTCAACTTAAAAGGATAATATAATATCTTTTTAATGTAAGATAAATTTTTTTTTAAAATATCCTTTTAAACTTCATTATTTATAATATGTATAACCTTATTTACATGGATTTTTTTTTAATTTTTTCATATAATATATAAAAACTTTAATATTTTTAATTTTTTCAGGTTGACTATAGTTAATCCAAATTAACCCATAAAACCTGGAATCCAGCTCTTTAATCGAGTAAATCCTAGAATAGATTTAATAATTATGCTTTTTACTAAGGCTCTCAAAGCTCCCTATTTGTTTTTTTTTCTGTTGTCTTTTCTCTCATTAAAAAGGACATGTAGAGTTCTGTTTTAAGAATTGAACGAGCTCCACATGTAACTCTAATAAATCTATCCGAAAAATTCTTAAAAAAAATTCAAGAATGTGATTCATCTTCTTATAACATCTTTAAATTTGTACTCTTTGTTTTGTCGGGCACACATGAATTTGTCTGTCGGGAAATGCCTGTGATATATTATCGGAAGTCATCCAATCAATACCTGACAAGGACTCCAAAGTAATGCTAGGAAAGGACAATAATGCATGTACGAGAATCTAGCACCAGCCTGACAATAATAAATGCAGCGATAGAAGCAAATGTGGAGCGTAATGCTAGGATACGGCAGTAATAATGGACAGCATCTCACATATATGTTTTTTTATATTTATTTTAAAAGTAATTTAAAACAAAAATTGGAAATTTTTTATTTTTTTATTTTAAATTAATATTTTTTTATCATTTTCAAATAATTCTAATGTATTGATATCAAAAATAATTTTTTAAAAATGAAAAATTATTATTTTAATACAAGAATAGAAGTACACATAATGCTAGGATACAACAATAATAATGGACACCGTCTCTTTCTCTCTCTCTCTCTATATATATATATATATATATTAAAAGTAATTTAAAAAGTTGGAAATTGTTTTAATTTTTTTATTTTAAATTAATATTTTTTGGCATTTTTCAAATAATTTTGATGTTTCTAATATCAAAAATAATTTTTTAAAAATAAAAAAATATATTATTTAATGCATTTTAGAGTGAAAAACACTTTGAAAATCAACTACTACACTTTTTAAATAATCCATAAATAGTCTTGGAAGATGACATTGGGCAGGCACTGCTATTAGAGGAACCAAGGGTCAGTCCAAGCTCACACTCTCTCTTTCTTCTTCTTGTTTTTTTATTAAAAAATTAGCATAATACCAAAAACAAAATTCAAAGAATAACATAAGTCAAATGAATAACATTATAACTTCTTTTTTTAATTAACACAATTTAGCTAGACTAAAGCCCTGATTTCACTTTCTTTTCTTTCATTATTTCTTTTTTCCTCCATTACCTCTTTATCCTTTCATGACCCACTATGCACTATAGCTACCCAATTTTTAATCTATGTTTTAATAATTTTTCAGAAAAATTCAAAAATAGAGAAAAATATCAAAAATCCAAAAAATACTTTTTTAATACATTTACATCATTTTTAGCATTTTCAGTGTCGTCTAAAAATAATTTAAATTTTCAAAGGTTTTTCAAGCACGTGCAACTTTTCACGCGTCATTTTTGAAATCATTAATTTTCTTCATTTAGTCGACGTTGATATTGCTTGTTTTCAAAAAATACAAAAAAATTAAGAAAAAACAAATTTACAAAAAGAAAGAAGTTGAGGGATCAAGTTTGGAAACCTAGCAACATTTTTGCTTATAAATATTGGTTTCCTCAACACACTCAAGAGGGTGCAATTTTGAAACATAAAAAAAATACAAAAAAAAAAACCCTAAACCCTAAAAAACCAAACACAACCGCCCCCCCACCCTTTGCCTTTGATTTTTCCAAATTGGACAAACAGCAGCCCCTCGGCTTGAATTTCTTCTCCCCCCTCAGCTGGTTGATTATCGATCCCTCAAAAACCCACACTATCTCGCTGCCAGCCATACTTAAACAGTCCAAACACAGCAGCTCCACTGCCTCCAAGCCACAACCGCCAGCCCACCGACAGGGGTAAAGACCATCCAGCAGCAACAACCCACACCGCGTCTCCATCGTTCCCCCTTCTCCTCCTCTCAACATTGTGCTCATCACCGATCGTAGCACCGTCCTCACCGGAGATCTAGCAGTTGACAGATCTTCCCTCAACAATAATGACCCAGCTTCAATAGTACCCACAAACCCGCCTCTAGCAACGACACTCATCTCGCCTGTTCCTCTTCCTTGCTGGCGACCCGAAGTAGAGGAGAAAAGGATGAAACCTATAACAACTGACCCGTAGTGAAGCAGATTCGAAGAAGGAGAAGGGAGAAACAGACAGATCTAAAAAAGAAAAAGCCGTAGCAGATTTCAAAGACAAATGAAATAAAAAAAAAACTAAAACAACTAGTTGTTGTGGTTTTGGTTGTTTTTTCAGGTCACCGTCGGCGTAGGAAGATAGAGAAGAAGAAGATGTTTTCGATCCACTGTTTTGTTGCCTTCATCGGCGGCGGCGCGTGAACTCACACGCCGCCAATGGCGGCGGCGTGTGGAGCAACGCGCCGCCACTGTTCATACTGGTCCAGAAGGTCTTCCCTGCAATTTCTGGAATTTTTAGAGGTTATTTTGTAAATTTGAAATTGTGTAATGTAATTTTTGCTTAGTTGTTTTGAGTTTGTATTTTGAGTTGTAGATGTAAAAGGAAAAAAAGAAAAAAAGAAAAGAAAAAGAAAAATATAGTAAAAGTGTATGAGTGTGTTTGTGTGCTTTTTATGGATGTTTTTATTATTATGATAAAATTGCAAAGATTAAAGAAGAATTTAATATTTTTATTGGATCATGGTTAAGAATTATTAACTTATACGTAAGTTGTATTTCTGATATCCGATGAAAAGACAATTATTAAAACTTCTTTAACATGTCAAAGCCATGAAGCAGCTTACCTCAGGTAAGGTGTGTTAGGGGTGCTAATACCTTCCCTAACCACAACCAGTTCGTTACCCACGAATCTATGACAAGACGAGCATACCTAATTTCCTAGTAGCCTTCAATAAATTACTAGGTGGCTACTCCCAACGAATCAAAGCAAGAGCAACAATGAAAAAATCATATGTCGATGCCGCGCGGATTTTGACGTGCGACATGCACCACCAATATATCCCTCTCCCCCCACCTCGAAACACCTACTTATAAATTTTGACGTGCGACATGGTGAAGAAGACTGATTCTCTTTCATCTCACTCACATCTTTCTTGTATTTCAGCCACCATTGCTACAAAATTAAAATAAATAAATAAGAGTTTCATTGACAATTCTATCAAAATGTTGACACATTATTATTTACCAAAAAGATTATTCAATTGGAAAATATAAATAAGTTATAAATGAGAATTCCCTCCCCCTCTTGTTCTCGTTCTTCTTCTTCTTTCTATAAAAAGAAAATACTAAATAACCCCCTTTATAAAGGATAGTGCTATGAAATTAAGTAAGCAAAAGATAAACTGGTGAGGTGGGGGCTTAAAGAAATGACCTTTTATGTGGCTTTCTATATATGATAATGCCTCCAAACAAGTTATGTGTTTACCTTGCTATATAAGATAGCGAATATACAATATATGAGACCTTGAGCAAGAGTTATAAAGAATGAAATGCTTGTTAAGGCTAAAAATGAAAGGAAAAAAAAAACATAATTATGCTTGTTGTAACCCATTTTTGGGTCCCCATAAAAAAATAATAATAATAAAAAAAAAAATCAAAGAAAGCTCAAAACAGTGCCGTTTTGAACGGCACTGTTCCCCTTTCTTCCCCGCCGAACACACAGCAGCAAAGAAGGAAAAAGAATGCATATTTAATGACGCCGGTCCCTCAAGCCCACCGACCGCCGGTCCCTCTAGCCCACCGACCGAAGACATTGGCCGACCACCTACCGCACCGCCGAAACTGAGGTAGGCACGCCTGGACAGCCGCGCCCGACCAGCCGCCGCATGACCCGTTCCTTGGCTCCACAATGAAAAAAACATGCTCACGGGCTCTATAAATAGAGGAGAGGAGACCCGAGAGAGAGAAAAGGAGGAGAAGACGGAGAGAGAGGGAATAGAAGAGGGAACAGAAGGGAGAAGAGAGGGGGAAGACCGAGAGAAGAGAAAGGAAGAAGCAGAGAAGAAAACAGAAAAAACAGAGGAGAGAGAGAGAGAAGGAAAACCGCCGGCCACCGCGAACCGCCAGCACTGCCACCCCCACCCCTGCCGCATCAGCTGCTGCCAGCATCAACACCGTTCCAGGTAACTTTCTCCACTGTCATTTTTTTTGCTTCGGCTTCGGCTTCATCTGCATGCAGAACGTTTACGTTCTGCAGCAGATGAAGATTAATTAGCTAGTTACTGTGCTGTGCACAGTAACTGGCTAATTAATTCACGGGTTACTGTGTGCACAGTAACCCGGTTACTATACATGCTAATTAATTCTCTGGTTACTGTGCACACAGTAACCCGGTTACTATGTGCACAGTAACCAGCCCATGCATTTGGGCCAGGTTCGACCCAACCCATGTATTTGGGCCTGACCCGGCCCATTTCAAAAAAAAAATAAAAAAATTTTTTTTTTTCAGCATTTTATAATTTTTCCGTGTAATTTTTATGTCATTTTGATTAATATTGGGTGGTATTTTATGTTATTAAAAATACAAAAATCTGATATTAAAATACCCGGTTTTCATCAAAAAAAAAAACTTCCAAAAATACAAAAAAATTGAAAAAAGAAAAAAAAATGTTTTTGTGCATACGGCCAAGTGTTTCAAAGCTAAAAAATCATATTGTATTTTTCATACACCAAAAAAAACCATGTTTTAGCATATATTTTGGCTTTAATAACCAGTTTATTAAAGTCAAGAGAATATTGGCCAAAATTTCAAAAACAAACAAAAATTTTATTTTGTTTGTCTCTTAGTATTCGGGGTATGACATTACATGTAATGCGTATTCCAAACAATAAGAAACCACAACACGATCTTAGATTTTATCAGACAAAACAATGCAGCTTACCTTAGGTAGGGCGTAGTTGGGGTGCTAATACCTTCCCTTTACGCAACCAGTCTCCGTACCCCATCTCTGAGACCAGTTAGGGTTCCTAGTAACCAGAATACTAGGTGGCGACTCCCAGTCCATTTTTAGCTTAGAGACAAAGAACTCCTTGTCTCACCATATTTTCCATGCCAAATAGACAACATACCACACCCTCACGAAGGGTTGGGGTGGACGATCGTCGCGCCGCCGCACACGTGCGACAGAATGGCGACTCCACTGGAGACTTTGTGGACTAAGCATTGTTTTGTCTAGTTTTTTTCTTTGGATTTATTGTGTTTTATTTTGAAGATGAATTTCCCTTAGTTATTTGCTCATGTGCTTTAAATTTGTACATATTTGTTCATGTATTATAGATTGTGTCATGCATCATTCATATGAGAGTTTGTACTGAAACACTTTAAGTTAAGTGGGGGACTAGCAGCTTACCTTACGACTTTTAGTCAAGGTTTAAGTTTGTGTAAACCCCAACTCTTCGCTGAGTGCTTAGACTGGTAACAGTTGGTACACATGCCATCTCATTACCTACAAGCCCCCATATTGCCTCCACGAGGGTGATCACTGGGACAGCAAGAGACCCTTTTTTAGAGACTGAATAGCCAACCTACCCATGTTCACATAATAAAACCTGTCCTTGTTTGTAGTGCTGTCATTATTTGCATACGGGAAAACCCTTCTTGAAGCATTTTGAACTCATGATCGTCACTCCAAAAATTTTCATTGTAGAGTTTGGGCAAGAATCAAGCTTCTTGTTTCATTATGCAACAATTACAATCATTTGTCACCCCTCGAAGGGCAAGTTCATCATATATATTACATGTTCATACATTTAACATGCATACATGTCAGATTGAAATATAGGTCCCCAAAAAAATCTACAACACCCGACTTCGAGCAAGAAACATGGAAGATGAAGAGCGTGCTCAACGTGATGCCTATTTGCACGAAGAGTTGGAGTCTCTGAACAAAAGCTTGACTCACCTCTAGCTTACTCGAGCATATATGGAGAAATGCCTCTGGTGAAGGTCCTTCCAATTGACCTATCATTTTTGTTCAAGCCCCAACAAAGACTCAACCTGAAGACATTGAGGACCCACATGATCAAGAGCCTCAACACAATTTAAAGGGGAATTGCATCACCGTTGCAGAATGGAACCTGTTCTTTCTCTGCCAAAATAACTACCTCAGTTTGATCATGCCTCCAAAAAACTTGATTTTTTGTTTCAACCTATTCTAGTTTTTGTTGGTCATTTGGCTAAAAAATTCCACAAGACTTTCCTTATCCACTGAGCCTTTCTTGTTAATAAAATCATGTGTTTTGCTGTGTTCATCACATGCCTTCATTTTTGTTGTTTCATGCAAATAACACATTGAGCATAACCTTTAAGCATGAAACCATCACACCCAAAATCTTGTGGTGCATTTCCCTTTTCTTTCAAAACTATACACGATCGCATGTGAGGATTTTTGGGAATTCAAAGTTTAGTACAAAAACAGAAATCATGTTGACGTTTGTCCGAAACAAACGGGTTCTGGAAATTCAGGTGATTCCTTAAAGAGGTAACCATACACCTAGAAAAACCAAAAAGAAAAAACATGAAGTGACTCCAAAAACTGGGTTTTATTTGCATGAATAATGAGAAATCACATTGCATACTCGCATGAAAGCAAGGCTTACCGATCCTAAATGCATGCATTTGAGATGAAGAAAGGCCATCTTTGATAATCCTTTCACAAAGCTGAAATATATCATTTGCAGTCCCCTTTTGAGCCTAATACATTTTTCTTGAAAAATAACCATGGCTAGGATCACACCCTTACACTGGGGGGCAAGTGCAAAAAATCCATAATGATTGAAAGTGCCCAAATAACTCTTGGAGGCATGAAAAAGTCTTCAACAATGAAAGTGCCCAAACAATACTGGGGGGCATAAAAGAAAATTCTCAATCATCAAAGGTGCCCATACAAAGCTAGAGGGCATGAAGAAAAATCCAAAGGATCCAAAAAGTTTGAGCAAAAATTACAAGGCCAATGCAATGATGCTCAAAATCAAATGAAGAAAACAAAAACAAAGAGAAAGAGCCCAAGCCCAACACTGGGGGGGGCACCGTGGACCATTTTACAAATCAATTCTAAGGTCCAAAAATGTATGAACAAAAGAGTTTGGGATATAAGCACTTGTGATTCTTAGTCTTAAAGTCCCTTAAACACCTTTTGAGCCTGCAACATATCCATTTTCTTCGTAACCAATAGCCAAAGCCTACATTATATACCTGATAAAGCCCTTTCTGATCAAAGGCAAGCAATCTAGATTGGTATGCAGTGCTTTCTCGTGCGCGTCAAATCATTATTCATGCAAATAAAATAAATGCTTTGAATCAATTCGGTTCTCAATAACCCTCAAATTGAAATTTAAACCTTTTGTGACCAACCAGATGTCACCTTCATCTTTAACCAAAAGCAAAAAGCTTTCATCACTTCAAGAAACCTGTCCATAGGAATCACTTGAATTTTTGAGAACAAGTTTATTTTGAACCAATGTCAAAATAATTTTTGTGATTGGAATAACTTGGAAGTTCCAAAAATTTTGCATGAAAACATTTCATTGTACAAAAAAACCCAAACTTACTTTCACATATCCTCACCCCAAACTAAACCCAAGCTGAACACTTGGGGGGCATGATCAAGTTGGGGGGCAATCAAAAACACATGGTAGGGCTGGCTCCATGATTCCTTTTCTAAGGAAAATGTTGGGCAAAATTGGTAACTCTTGAGATAAAGGGTGAAGGACAAAGATGTATGATGACATCAAACCCTTCCCAGAGGTCAAGATCACAATATGTAACATGAGTAAGCAGAAGTGGAAAAGCCATCGAAGTTTACTACCAACACTACAACTTTTGAGAGAAAACAAAGACACCATGAAGAAATGGGGGCCTATATTTCTCAGGTAAGTATACATGCATATCAATCATAATGCATTTGCTTTTCAACATTGACAAATTATTGTTTCAACATCATCCCTTTGGTAGTGTGTTTTCTAACCCTACCTCCATTTTGAGTGCGCCTTTGAGCCCTCATCCCTTCGGTAGTGCGTTTTCTAACCCTACCTCCTTTTGAGTGCGCCTTTGAGCCGTCACCTCCATTTTGAGTGCGTCTTTGAGCCCTCACCTCCATTTTGAGTGCGCCTTTGAGCCCTCATCCCTTCGGTAGTGCGTTTTCTAACCCTACCTCCTTTTGAGTGCGCCTTTGAGCCCTCACCTCCATTTTGAGTGCGCCTTTGAGCCCTCATCCCTTCGGTAGTGCGTTTTCTAACCCTACCTCCTTTTGAGTGCGCCTTTGAGCCCTCACCTCCATTTTGAGTGCGCCTTTGAGCCCTCATCCCTTAGGTAGTGCGTTTTCTAACCCTACCTCCTTTTAAGTGCGCCTTTGAGCCCTCACCTCCATTTTGAGTGCGCCTTTGAGCCCTCATCCCTTCGGTAGTGCGTTTTCTAACCCTACCTCCTTTTGAGTGCGCCTTTGAGCCCTGACCTCCATTTTGAGTGCGCCTTTGAGCCCTCATCCCTTCGGTAGTGCGTTTTCTAACCCTACCTCCTTTTGAGTGCGCCTTTGAGCCCTCACCTCCATTTTGAGTGCGCCTTTGAGCCCTCATCCCTTCGGTAGTGTGTTTTCTAACCCTACCTCCTTTTGAGTGTGCCTTTGAGCCCTCACCTCCATTTTGAGTGCGCCTTTGAGCCCTCATCCCTTTGGTAGTGCGTTTTCTAACCCTACCTCCTTTTGAGTGCGCCTGCGAGCCCTCACCTCCATTTTGAGTGCGCCTTTGAGCCCTCATCCCTTTGGTAGTGCGTTTTCTAACCCTACCTCCTTTTAAGTGTACCTTTGAGCCCTCAACTCATTCCAAGTGTGCCTTTGAGCCACCACCAGTCAGGTAGAGCGTTTTGTAACCCTACCTCCTTTTGAGTGCGCCTTTGAGCCCTCACCAACATTTTTCTGGGTAGGTCACCCATTACAATGCGACCAATTCTCCATGTTTTATATCTGGGTAGGTCACCCATTACAATGAGACCACACTTCACATTCTTTCCTTTTTTTTCGGGTTAAAGGGGATTGGTGAAAGGAATCTCAGTTTAGCCCAACCATACACAGGACTTTGGGTCCGGTTGAAGTTTTAGGTCAATCAAATTTTGAGACGACCAGTTTCGGAAGACCAATGTTATTTTTTCTTTACAACACTTACTATGCACAAATCTTTGCTCCGTAAGCATTGTAAAGAGGGGGGCAACTGTTGTAACCCATTTTTGGGTCCCCATAAAAAAATAATAATAAAAAAAAAAAAATCAAAGAAAGCTCAAAACAGTGCCGTTTTGAACGGCACTGTTCCCCTTTCTTCCCCGCCGAACACACAGCAGCAAAGAAGGAAAAAGAATGCATATTTAATGACGCCGGTCCCTCAAGCCCACCGACCGCCGGTCCCTCTAGCCCACCGACCGAAGACATTGGCCGACCACCTACCGCACCGCCGAAACTGAGGTAGGCACGCCTGGACAGCCGCGCCCGACCAGCCGCCGCATGACCCGTTCCTTGGCTCCACAATGAAAAAAACATGCTCACGGGCTCTATAAATAGAGGAGAGGAGACCCGAGAGAGAGAAAAGGAGGAGAAGACGGAGAGAGAGGGAATAGAAGAGGGAACAGAAGGGAGAAGAGAGGGGGAAGACCGAGAGAAGAGAAAGGAAGAAGCAGAGAAGAAAACAGAAAAAACAGAGGAGAGAGAGAGAGAAGGAAAACCGCCGGCCACCGCGAACCGCCAGCACTGCCACCCCCACCCCTGCCGCATCAGCTGCTGCCAGCATCAACACCGTTCCAGGTAACTTTCTCCACTGTCATTTTTTTTTGCTTCGGCTTCGGCTTCATCTGCATGCAGAACGTTTACGTTCTGCAGCAGATGAAGATTAATTAGCTAGTTACTGTGCTGTGCACAGTAACTGGCTAATTAATTCACGGGTTACTGTGTGCACAGTAACCCGGTTACTATACATGCTAATTAATTCTCTGGTTACTGTGCACACAGTAACCCGGTTACTATGTGCACAGTAACCAGCCCATGCATTTGGGCCAGGTTCGACCCAACCCATGTATTTGGGCCTGACCCGGCCCATTTCAAAAAAAAAATAAAAAAATTTTTTTTTTTTCAGCATTTTATAATTTTTCCGTGTAATTTTTATGTCATTTTGATTAATATTGGGTGGTATTTTATGTTATTAAAAATACAAAAATCTGATATTAAAATACCCGGTTTTCATCAAAAAAAAAAACTTCCAAAAATACAAAAAAATTGAAAAAAGAAAAAAAATGTTTTTGTGCATACGGCCAAGTGTTTCAAAGCTAAAAAATCATATTGTATTTTTCATACACCAAAAAAAACCATGTTTTAGCATATATTTTGGCTTTAATAACCAGTTTATTAAAGTCAAGAGAATATTGGCCAAAATTTCAAAAACAAACAAAAATTTTATTTTGTTTGTCTCTTAGTATTCGGGGTATGACATTACATGTAATGCGTATTCCAAACAATAAGAAACCACAACACGATCTTAGATTTTATCAGACAAAACAATGCAGCTTACCTTAGGTAGGGCGTAGTTGGGGTGCTAATACCTTCCCTTTACGCAACCAGTCTCCGTACCCCATCTCTGAGACCAGTTAGGGTTCCTAGTAACCAGAATACTAGGTGGCGACTCCCAGTCCATTTTTAGCTTAGAGACAAAGAACTCCTTGTCTCACCATATTTTCCATGCCAAATAGACAACATACCACACCCTCACGAAGGGTTGGGGTGGACGATCGCCGCGCCGCCGCACACGTGCGACAATGCTAATAGGTATATAGGTTACCATATGTGATGTATATAGTCTATGATATTGGTAATTAACTCATTTTACTTGTGAGGTTTAAGACATGAATTTTGTTGATTCATAAAATAAAAGAGTTAATATAAAAATTATGTTTTACAAGGGTCTATATGTATTCCTACATGTTGATAGATGAGCTAACCACATGGCCAATGCTCAAATGAGCTATTGTACTAGAATGGTTGTAATAGACATATTTTATGATTAAATTGTATTATAATATGGCTAATGCATAAAGATTTAAGTAATAATTTTTGTTAATTCATAAAATAAAATAGTTAATAAAAATATTATGTTTTACATGGGTCTATATGCATTCCTATAGGTTGATGGATAGGTTACCACATAGCCAGTACTCATATAGGATATTGTAGTAAAGGGGTTGTAATAGAGAGATTTTATGATTAAATTGTATTACAATAAAAGGACAAAAAGACATTGTTAGATATATATATCCATTGGTTGATAAACAAGTGTTATATATGAAGAGAATACTTATTTTAAGGACTTGAATAGAGACTTTACTTAAATTATGATAGAAATTAAAAGATATAAATCATAATTGTATGATTGAGATAAAGACCAGAGATGAGTTAAATAATATGATAAGAATATAACTAGGTGGATAAAACATCAATACGATTTATTGATGTTAAATGAATGAAAAGAAATTGACCTAATGTTTCTTCGATGTTCAATACTCAAAGTATCCTCTAATATTGTGGAAACTCAGGGCATTACAAGATGAATGCTAACCATATGGGTTTGCCCAAACATCTGACTTTTATATTTATTATTTTCTCCTTGGTGCATACAATATAAGCATCAAGATAATGGATAGTGTTGTCGCTTTTAGGTTGTGTGTATAACCCGCTCAGCCAACAAAATATGGTCTTTTAAGGTGTTTTAAAAATCATATCATCAAGTTGTTTCCAAGAAGCTCCGACATGTCCTTAGTGGCCTATTCTTTCATTATTTTTTCTCTTTTTCATTTTTTTGTCCTTTCTCTTCTCTCATGACATATCAATATTATAATGAATATTTCAGCCCCATTGATAATTAGTACTTAAAAGTGTATTTTTATCAAGGTTTTATATTATCATTTTGCACTTGAAATATCAATAACTCATTAACTAAAGCATGTTTTATAATAACATATCTAATAATATAAGATACATTTAATTTATAGTAAATGTTCATAATAAATTCATCCCTATCACATAAATGAAAATTTTGATTGATGAGTTTAAGTATTAAAATTAAAAAGACAAAGAGAGGGCTAAACTTAAAAAAGAGATGTTAGTTTAGTCCAAACTGGAACACTATTCGATAATTAGGTCATATCTAGAGCTGTAGATCTTGGATTTAGGTCTGCTTTATATGGGTAGAAAGTTAAGACATAGGCCTAAAACTTTCATGGAAGTCCAAGATTTAAAAAGGCTGTTTCTAAGTCCAAATTATAGCAATATCGGAGAAGTCTGAATTTGTCTTGCAGCCCAGACATTGTTCAGTGTTCAGCCCATATCTCGAGTTCTAGAAGTCCAAATAACCTTAATTTTTTTTTCTTGGAAAGCTGAGATAATTTCCTAGAACTTTCATGGTAAGGTTGGTTTAAATTCTGACGTTATTAATGATGTTTTGTTCAGACAAGAAGATAAGGATTGTCACCAAGTCAACATGTGGCCACCCACTTAACAATTAGTCATCAAATCAATAGTTCTAAATTTTGGCCTATAAAAAGAGACATTTGCCATGCATTTAGGCATTTTGGTTATTCAGATCAAGATCATGCTTTTTATTTCTCTCTTTATATTTTTGCAATGCTTAAGTTTTGCTTTCATTAATATCTTGTTTATGTTTTTCATTTCATTTCATTTCCTTTACTTAATTAACTTGTATCTTATTTATATTATTATCTTATTTATTTATTTATGTTTCTCTTCTTCATTATGTTTAGCTAAGTTTATTATGTCAAGGTGAAAAGGTTACACTAATGGTGTAAGAATAAGTATAATATAAACTCAATATGGACTTCAATGCTTATACCGTAAACAACTTGCTATTAACATGTCTTATCATTTTTATCATATTAATTCTTAATACGTTACTTGTTAAATGGTTAATCTAGATTTATGTTGTATAATACTTGGTACAACAAATGCTTGGCACTTTCATAGCCCAATCGTATGGTATAATTTACACTTGTGCTATGAAAGGAACTTGATTTGTTGTTAACATAAGTTAGCATCATGAATTCCTAACAATATTTAAAAGTTTGATGTTACTTAAATAAGATAATTAATATGATTATGTTAACAATTTATAATATGCTATTAGTGACAAATCATCCGATTGGAACCTTCTTTGTGTGTGGTTCTAGTTGAGTAATAAAAAAGAGTTTATATTATACTTGTTTGAAGTACCATTAGTGGATCCTCTAACCTTGACATTTTTTTTTATCATTGTTTAATCCTCACATTAATCAAACATTTCAAAGTCCTCTTTAACTTATTATTATTATTATTTATAATTTATATAGTTAACCTCACTGTGATTTGACCTCGGTCTTGCCGGGTTATTTATTACTTTGACACTCCTACACTTGGGAGAAGACATCAATCTTTTAGTCGTATCACTCGTTTCCTTCTTTTCATGCATGTGTATATAAAGGTAGGGAAATGTGTTTTTACATGGGTGAAAGTAGGGGGTGAGATGTTTTATGCAATTGTTTTTATTTTAGGATATGCCCAAATGGATTTTTTTTTATGTCAGCTTGTTTAGGTCATAGCCCAAACATATATATTTTTTAATGTGCACCATCATATACACCACTAAGTCTTTCAAATGGACATGTTTAAAAGACTTAATTAGTAGAAATGGAGGGAGAAAATACTTAAGATATAAATTTTACCTGATGTGGATAAGAGAATGTTACCATGCTAGACATTTGAATGTTTACCTATTTGTGTCTGATGAAGTGTCTACATGAAAACTTTCTTTATGTAAATTTCTGATAATATTATTTTGAAAATGATCTTTAATCCTTTTAGAGATTAGTAATCGTGGAGACCTGAATAAGGATCCTTAATCATTTTGGAGATATTTGAGACATATAAAGAGATTTAATTAAGATACATTTAAAGATGTAAAGGCTTGGTAATGAGATTTTTCATAGACATGTATGGAGATAAAAGATCTCGCTGTAAAGATTTTCATATAGATATATTTAGAGATTTTAATGTAGATTTTTTTTAGAGACATTGGAGATATGAAGAAAAATCATTGTTTTTATTAAAGATTTGAAAAGATGGAGATATAATTCCTATAGCTAATTTGAGGATTATTTAACCTAAGGTAAATCATCAAGTGTGTAAACTTTCATCCTTTTATTATGAGGTTTTGTTTCCTTTTTCATGAACCAATGAAAATAACCTTTGATGATCAATTTTTCTATCTTCTTTTTCAAGGCATGGCATTCTTTAGTGTTATGCCCATGATCATGATAAAAAAAAAAAAAAAAGGGTTAAACTTATTAGTGTTCCTCGTGTTTGTATAATTTTTAATGGGATAAGGATATTGTATAAATTATTTCCCTCCATTAACAGTTGACATTTCAGTCTGTGTGGGAGTTCGAGAGATAGTCAGGAGCTTAGAGAATATCAAACGATCATAAATGTGTCATTTGATGCTTATTTTAGATAATCTAGTTGGAAACTAGTGATGTTAAGGATACTAGTTACATTGACTTCTTCCATCCTAAAACAATTTTTCATTCATTATTTAATCAAAGTTATAAAGCTTGTTTACGAGTCTTTTCACGTTGAACATTTTCTTTTTAGACCTTTAGAGATAAGTCATAGTGCTCTCATCTTCTCTATGTGTGATAGAGAAGATCTCAATGGTGTTATTTTTGGTATCTATATGATACCATACAGAAGCATATCCATGTTGCGTTCTTTACGCGAAGCATCATTATTTTAGATGACAATCTCTATGATACTTCTCATATATGTATTCTTAATATCCTGAGCTTGTTGAGATTTTCCCATACAATTGATTTGAGTCATTTTTCTTTTTATTATGCTTAACTTTCATTCTTATACGTGTCATGAAAATTATGGTGTAGTTGTACTTTCATTTTGTAACATATAATTAGATCTAGCATGACAAAAACTGCAAGCATAAGTACGCCCATATATTTCATCAAAAAAGGAACGTACATGTGGATGATATACACCCAGTTTATTTAAATTAGGAGGCCATATAATTTATTCTAGTACAGTAGGGCATCCTTTTTTATCATACAACTCAAAAGACTCACGAGGACACTCATCTCATCACTCACAGGCAAGTCGTGGCGTAGGAATTGAATTAATGAACTTGGTGGCAGCAAGCATGGCGTTGTAGGAGGCTAAATAGCTAACTCCTGAGTTTGAACTTGTTTCACCAGCTATATTTGAAACACCTTGGATCACCACGAAGAGCTTTTCATTTGACATAGATGTCTGCAAATTGGGACACAAACAAATTCGTTAACCAAATTAATCACTGGTAGCTTCCTAGCTAAAAGGCATCTCAAGAAGAAGAAACACAAACTGTTGAGCTCATAGAAGGTTTTTTTACTAACCAAAGCTACAGAAGCACTTGCTGTGTCGGTAGTTTTTGCAGCAAAATTTTTGTTAAGGAAGTCTCCGTATGCTTTGTTTCGAACGTAAAAATCAGAAGAAGAACCCTTGGATCCGAAGACAACTTTGGGTTTTCCGGGCAGGCATTTATCAGAATAACATTCTCTTAACTTCATATCCTGCAATGAATAATCAATTAATTATTGTAGTTAATCCACTTGAAAATTCAAAGATATATATATATATATTCATGGTCTTAATAATATCATTATAGGCTTAGCGATAGTTTTAATGGCAATGAAGAAGAAACATGCAGCTAATTCAGCTGAATATTCTGAGATTGACAAACCTTGAGCGCTTTAGTGGCAGCTTCATACCAGGATGCGGTGATGGGAAGCCAGAAAACTTCCTTGGGTGCTTCACTTGGAGTGAACATGTTAATTTTCTCATACTCTACAGTCCCCAACAAGTTCTCTCCATTCTCTGGATAATTGAAGTCTCCAAATACCAGATGACCTTTCTCCTCCGATCCGAATTTCTGCATGATATAGAATTGATTACGTAGTATTAATTAGTCCCAACACCACTGCTGATATACAATGTAAGAACTTTTTGATTTTTATGGATTATTCTTGTTATTTGTCGAGATTATAATATATCATTGTTTTCTTATTAGCTATATATTATACTATATCACTGTCACTATGTCAGATATGATGTACGTCTTTAAAAAAAATTTAAAAAATCAACTTTTAAAACAAAAACAGAAAATGAAAACCATAAATAATAGCAAAGGCCCTACGCACCTTCCAGTTCCAAACTCCGGTGAAGGCAACAGCCTGCGGCACAGAAACATCACCTGGAACCATTGTTTTCTTATCCAAGCTTCCAGCGTTCCCAAAATAGATGACTCCGTGAATGTGGAATCTAGCTAAAAGGATTTGCAAAGCTGTTGCCATATTTACCTGTCATAAAACAATTATTTAAGACACGAAAGATGCAAGTTTCTTTCGTTAAAAACAAACAAATTAAGGTAGAGTTAGTCTTACTGAAGCACTCCCTGTCTTGACATATACAATAGAAGAACCGTTCAGTGTCCCGCTATGGAACCTTCTGCCCGCAATGTCAACAGAGGAGTCTTCACTGTCAGGGCTATAGAGTCCGGAGTCTTTCAGAGCCCTTTCGTTGACATCGGAGGTAAAAACTAGCCCTAAGCGAAGGTGTGCGACTTTGCAATTGCTTTTCTCGATCTCAGCAATGGAGTCTATCAAACTCGCTTGCATGGACTGCTGTGGCATAACCAGCAGCAGCCCAAGCAACAGCAGTGCTGCCAAATTGACTCTAGACATTCTATGTAGCTCAAGTGTTAAAGTGAAGTGACAATGCTTTAGATAATTAAATGCAACTGCTTTGTGGAATGATGGTATTTGGGTGCTCCTCTTGTGCCTTTATATAGAAATCGACCATAGCTTCTTCTTTTTTTAACGCAATTACATAAAGGCCCTGTATTGTTATAATTGTCGTTGAATATCTCGATGCCTCTCTCATAGCAATTTTTTTATATATAATTTTTTTATTATATATAAATATCTAAACCAGCTTACGTGTAACTTAATTAATATTATAAATTTTAAAATTAACAATCATATAATCCTTTAATAACTTTAAAATTTGTATGACTTAAACTTTCAAAAACTGCACACCAAACTTTTTTTTATAAAACTAAAATTCAATTATTAAATTTAATATGATATTAAAATATTGATAATTAAATGATTATGATTTCAAATTTTATTAGCTTTATTTTTTAATTAAATTAAAAATTTAATATAAAATAAATTTAAACAAGTTTTAAGTTTTATTTTCTCCAGCTTATTTGGCTTATAATAAAAGAGAAAAAAAGGTCCGTGGTCGAAAGAAAAAGAATTTGAAAACTGCAATAAAAAATAGTTTCTTTTTGAGCTTTAACCTTTTGAAGATTTTTTCATATCCTGAGAGTTGTCATCACAATTAATGAAGAAAAAAAACAAAACCGTCACTGGGCCCAAAATAATTTTGCATCGTTAGTACATCTAAAGAAGTATTTGGATTTGAACAATCGTACACACATTATCCATAATTTCTCCATTCAAAATTAAAACAACATAAAAAACAAAATATAGAACGACAGCACGTCACTTAAACAAAAGAACTTTCAAATTTTAAACCATATCCTTTAATGGGTTAAGTATTATTTTATTTTTAAAAATTATCAATTTAAATTTTATAAATTTTAAAATTATTAGAGATATATATTATTATTAATTTTAAAACTTTTGAAATTAATTAAAATATATACAAACTAATCCAGATACCAATATTAAAAAAAAAAACTAAATCCATCATTATTTAAACTAAAAGTAAGAAATATCCTTGCCTCATATAAGCCATGCCATGTTCTGAATTAATACTATTTAGCATTATATATTATTTTTAAATAAAATCTATAAGTGATAAATTAAAGTTTCAGAATATGTAAGTGACCATTATAAACAAAGTTTAAAAGTTTCAAATCATCTTCCATGATAGTCTTGTTGAAGATATGATTGTAAATGAGTCTTTTCAAGTAGTTGTAATTATTGAAAAGTTGTCATATATTAAAAAGACTTCAAGAATAACATTGCTCAAGAAAATAAGAGTTGTAGACTTTATTTTGATATTAAGGATATAAGAGGAAAATAAATGACCTAAAAGATAAGCCAAGCAAACATTGTAAAACAAGTGGCAAAGTCCAACAAAAAAAAAAGTTAAATGAAAAATCTTGTTGTAAAGAGAAAATAAATTGCTAAGAAGTTCAATGGTAAATTCTGCAACTATAACAAGATTGAACATTTGGTTAAGGATTGCAAAAATAGAGCTCAACAAGGGAACCCTAAAAAGAAAAGGACTACTCAAGCTAATATCATCGAGGTTGATCAACTCACTAATGAAGTTTTGAAAATGATGTCAACCATATTAAGAATTCGAAGCAATAATGGATTAATATTGATGTAACAAGACATTTATACACTAAGAATATGATGTTTTTCACTTACAAATAAGTGGATGATGAACACTTGGACATGAACAATTTATCAACTCTCAATGTACTAGGTAGAGAATTATGTAAATATTATTGTCTTGATTTATATAAAACACTGAATAATTCAAAATATTGTGTTCACTATTTAGACAAACTACATTAGATTTACTAAACAATGTTCATAGCCAAAATCCACCTATTATAAGTAACGACCCTCCAAATTAGTATCTCTTATGAATCTTTGATTTTTTATACCTGTCAGATCAATTTCTATTTAATGTGAAGGATTGTTGAAAAATATTTTTGAAACCATTGTTAATTGGCACTTTTTGAGGTCCAAATTAAAAACGATGTCTACTGACTTTTAGAGTTAAGACTTTATTGAAATTTATTATCCAACAAAAGCTCTTTAACATATTATATTAAAATTAGTAAAATAAATTATAGGTAACTAAGAAATTAATCTTAAATAGACCTTTTATTGGCATGTTTTGAAAAATCTAAAACTCTCTATCAAATATAGAA
The DNA here is from genome assembly GCF_005239225.2 of Populus alba. Lineage (NCBI taxonomy): Eukaryota > Viridiplantae > Streptophyta > Magnoliopsida > Malpighiales > Salicaceae > Populus > Populus alba. The sequence goes on along the minus strand of NC_133296.1, from coordinate 11,278,812 downwards.
AAGAAAGAAGATTTTCTTGTAGTTTATATAGTAGAAAGATAAAGAGTTTGAATTAGTCCCAAATAGCGCAAAAGCTTTTATAAAAAAGTAGCTAAGCAAAGTAAGTTTTGAACTTAAGTCATACAAGCACGCTAACTTGGATCATCTCGCACTTGAGCCTCAAGCTAGGCTTAGACTTGAAGTTGAAACAATCTATTAATTCATTGAAGAAAGAAATATTAACAAAACAGGGTTTTAGACAAAATGCTTTAGGAGTAGCAATTTTTTTTTTTTTAATGATGTTTTTTAATAATCCCAAATCTATGTTTCTGGAATTAAGAGCTAGAGCTGGTCTTCGAAATTAACGATTTATAGGTAGCCTCGCATCACCCTTTGGGGTTTGGAGAAGCCAACATCGTGCATCCTCTTATAAAAAATGAAGGTGTAACAAATTAAGTTCATTGAATATATAATTGATGTGAGAATCTCTATGCTCAAGAAAAATTATGTGGGATTCTAGTGGAAATCAATTCCAAGCAACAACATATGGATGTGATTATTAGATATCACAATATCTTTCATAGGAGATAATTATCATTCTCTCTCTCTCTCTCTCTCTCTCTCTATCATTTCCAGAAAGTTTACACTTTCCAGTAAAAGAAAAATTTGGCTTGGTTTTCAGGAAAAAAAATTTGATTTCCGCATTATTTGTTGATTATATCAAATTTGATCCTCAAAATTTTGCCCTATTTTTATCTCTTCATTTCATTCTCATTCAGCTCAGTTTCCATGACATAACCAAAAACACTTTCCAGTGTTCATGAAAACTGAGCTGGAAAATAGCATCATTCCGAAAGCAATTACATGTGAGAGAATATGTGCTTATAGTGCTCTTTCTTTATAAAGATTATCAAGGACAAAAAAAATTAATTCATTGAGATAATTTTGTTTAAAATCCCAAGAATCGCTATAAATTTTTTGTCGGCCACCCATGAATTTATCTGTCAGGAAATTAGTGATATATATTGTCGGAGATCATTCAGTCAGTAATCCCTGACAAAGACTCCGAAGCATTTTAGAACCGCAAAACGAAGAAACGAAAAAAATGAGAGTAAATGTAGGATATGATCATGGGACGTCTAGTCATGGCATCGCGACAGCAACCCCTCCAAATTGACTCCTTATCCGTTTTACTACTGGTTGCTACTTGCTACGGAGCCGAGGATAACAACTCTGCAACTTCAAAAGCTTATTAGCTCAGTTTTTAAATTTATCTTTTAATATTTATATTTGTAAGATTAATTGGATTGTATATAAACTACTTCGGATATTCATATTAATTTTTTTTATAAAAAAAAAAAACTCTGCCAAAGCTTATTGTATATGACTACTTATTTTAAAACAATAATTTTGAACTTCTACAATGACATTATCCACACAAAAAGAAAAAAAAAAGTGATTTCTTAGTATGATTAAACTTTTCTAATTTTTTTACTATTTTTTTTTAAAAAACAAAACAACTATCCTCGATTCTGCATGGGAAACTAAGTTTTGTACTAAAAAAATCACCTCAATCAGTTTAAAATATCAAATAAAAAAACTTGAATTACAGTTTAAAAATCATTTTCAAATCAGTCGGCTTGAACACTAATATTAATTAAAAATAAAATATCAAATAAAAAACCTAAATTACGACTGGACGTTTCTTAAAATATCAAATAATAAAACCTGCATGTTTTCAGCTTATATCGACCGAAAAGAACTAAGATATATATATATATATATATATATATATATATATATATATATATATATATATATTATTGTATGAATAAAGAAGCCTAAGATATCATCGACGACGAGTTTTCTCTCTTCATCATACGTGGGATCCCATGAACATAATATCTTCAACCATATTCACTCTGAGCAAGTAAATATATAAACTTAAGATTATCCATCCAGCTCTCTTCTCACCATTCAGAGGCCGCTCACGAGATTCCATTTCTATCCATTACAGTAATCGAAACATGAAAACCACCTCCTTATGCTCCACGTGGTTTGGAATGTCATAAATATTTGTACTTTGAAGCAGATAGAAAGAGACATTACAATCAAAACAAGCTGCCAAAAACCCAGAGGCCCCTCAGCATCTGTTCCCATAGCCTTTTCTCCACGTATTTATTGACCCTTTGATTCCGACAAACATGAAAATACAGCCCTCTAAAGATTGCTAGAGATTTCCAGATGAGCATGAACTATTTCAGACAACCAAATGAATGCCTGCTTCACATATGTTTCATATTTTTCAGTGTCGTTTCATGTTCTAAACTAAAACTATTCTTTTATGTTATTGTTTCGTCGACAGATTTTAATGATATATATATATATATATATATATATATATATATATGATTTTACAAGGACCTAGGATCCAAGTTTAATTATTTGAGATACGAGCCTTGCACTGAGAATGTGCTTCAAGTTAAAAAGCTTTCATTTTGTGACGTTGAAATATTTCCGGATAAGTAAAAAAAAAAAAAACCACGCGTGAATTTGTTTGTCGGGAAATGCATGATATATTTTGTCGTAAGTCATTTAATCAATGCCGGACAAACATTTTAGAACCGTGAAATGAAAAAGTAAGAAAATGATGGGATAGGAAATTACCAATCCTTGTACGGCCTCTTTGAAATGACTCGCTACACTATGCAAGATGACAAAATGGGCCTACGATCCATGTCAGACGTGGGAGGTATGTCATTTGGATGTATTAATTAATCTATAGTAATTAATTAATTTTACTTGTTAAAAATATCTATATTTATTATTATTATTATTATTTTGCTAATTCTCTCATAAACATCATGAACCGTGTTGGAGTACGTGTGGTGTCAAAGCGTTTTAGTTGCCTGGTGGGAAGTATGGTTGTAGTTGTAATTATGTTTTAAAGTATTTTTTATTTAAAAATATATTAAAATTAAAATTTTTTATTTTTTAAAAATTATTTTTAACATCATCAAATTAAAATAATTTAAAAATAATAAAAAATATTAATTTGAAGTAAAAAAATGTAATACAAAAACATATTTGCACTAAGATTAACACACACACATATTTGCACTCTCTTTTTTTGGTAATATTTCATAAACATATTGAATCTAATACAGAAAACATATAGTGAGGGCATAATATTTCTTGTGAAATTCTCCTTCTTGTCTTTCATTTTTTTCCACTCCCTTGATTTTACAAGGCACCAGAACCTTTTGCTTAAGAACATCCATAACTTCTCCGTGTAATATCTCTTACACTTTTAGCAACAAGAAATAGTAGCCTACCCCTTCCCTCCTAAACAACTAGTAATCTACAATAAGAACTCTATTATTATGATTTCAGAATGCTTATTATTATATTTTTCTAAAACTAACGAATAAAAAGTACTTGCTTTGAAAGGTTAAAACCAAGAGTTTTTTTTATTATTATTATTATTGAAAAATCTTTTATAGCTTCATTGATGGATTAAAATCATCTTTTGCTACTGCCCTTCTTTATTATAGAGAACACATCCATTACCATAACAAACCCAAATTACCTACACATGTTAAATAGGATCCACTAAGAATGAGCATTTTAATTACATCCTTTTACTATCTAAAGTTATTTATTGTCGATTTCTTACTCTATTTGAACAATACTAGAATTAGCCTTCGCCTGACTATCAATAACCCAAATTATATTACTTTATTTAAGCATTTTTGAACTATGACAACTCCTTAAAGAATCAGTTTGACTTATACACATAATGAGAAAACCAAAAATCATGAATTGGCAACATTTAATTAGCATGCTACCCACTTTTAAATTTTAACTTGCATATGTTCGAAAGCCTACGATCAGAGTTCAAGGACTTAGTAACACTCTCATAGCTTGATTCAAACTTGTTACCTTCTTAGAATTCCATAGTTTACTCTTGAATAATAAATTCTTACATAATTATGAATTTGTATGCTTTCTATTAGATCCACACTTGTTGATGACATGAATGTCCATTTGACTAATAGATAATCAACTTTTATTGACAATGGTAACAATTTTAACTCTTATTTCTTCTATGATTGGAATGATGTTTTCAATATGAAGTGTGATTGAAATTAGAGAGATCACTAAAATAGAAGAAACTTTAGACGTTGGAATGAATCATGATGGAATTAACCAAAACAAAACACCCAAAATCTAGTGCTAAATTTATAGTAACTATAATCATACTATCCTATTATGTTCCTTTCATTATTTTAGGTGCTAGTTCACTTCCTAAAGGAAACTTTTTACCTCTTTAATTTTGGATTCTCCATCTTTGGCCCACATGCTTCAACTAGTCACTTTACTTTGAATTATAACCAATCATGACATTTTAATACCAAGGCAACACATCATATCATGCCACACATTACTAGACACATTCACATGGAACCCTATATTGGCTTTGAACAACTCAAAATAGGTGATGGCAAGAAACTAAATATCTTACACGTATTTCAATTCATACAACTCAACGTTTCATAAAATTGTCTTTCATTTTGTATTTTCCTAGTATTATAAAATACTTTCTTTCTATATGTCAAAATGTTTTAGATAATAATTTGTTTTATTATTATCATGGTTACTTATATCTTATTAGGGATCAAGTTTTTAGAGTCTGATATTAATAGTAAACTTCACTTTTTATATATAGATAATAGACTATTTACATATACATTTCAGTTTATGTTAACGATATCATTATCACATGAAATGAACTTTCTTTCATGACTCAGTTGATTGTTTACCATCACACAAAACTCTTTATTTGAGACTTGGGTCATTTGAGTTATGTTTTTGGTATTGAGATATAATATACTTCTCATTGGTTATTCTTCTCTTAGTCTTGATATACCTTTGACATTGTGCACAAAGCTTTCATATACGAATGTTAACTAGTTTCTACATTGATAATTATTGGTTCTTGTCTTTCCAACATCTCTAATAATGGTTCAGCCTTTTTGTTTTTTTATCATACTTTATGTTGAAGATCATTAGCCTTAATCAAGGACTTTTCATATGTGCATTTTGTCTATCCTTAATCACATCCACAATCATATCTAATCCCTTCCTTTTCTCTTACTTACAATAATGTTCATGTAATACATTACACAATCAGATGTATATAAATACAAGAACACTCGCCACTAAATGTGTGGCAGTTTCAAACATTCTCATGGTATCAGAGCTTCCATTGGATTAACATTCCACGATCCTAATGGCTTCCAACTCTTCTAATTCTTCTCCCACCCTTCTTCCCTTAAACACCATGTTTCACATGGTTATAATCAAGCTCTCCTCCTCCAATTATCTCTTATAAAAGAGTCAACTTCTTCCTCTTCTTAAAAGTCAAGGTCTTCTGAGTCATGTGGATGGCATCCTTGTGCCGCCACCACCATTCGATCCTCCCACCTCTCAGACACTAAACAACAGTCACCTAGCATGGAAAGCAACTAACCAGCTTTTCCTTAACCTCAACCTCCTCCTTTCCCCTCTCATAGAGGAGGCAATGGATGAAGTTGTCGATCTCTCCACATCTCGTGAGGTCTGAACTGCCCTAGAAAACACCTTCAATCACTGCTTCAAGAACATGTGAAATTCATCTGACATATGACCTTTAATTGATGAAGTGTGGCACCCGTACAATCACTGCTATGCCCGTGCATTCAAAGCTTTATATGATCAACTTTATGAAATCATCACCAGCTGATGAAACCAACAAAGTTCATTGGTTTTTTCATGCTCTCGGGCCTGATTCCTCTAATGTCTCAATGCTCATATGGCATAAACTCATCTCTCTTGCTTCTCTACCTCGTCTCTAAAGCTAGAGTTTTGAAAATTTTTAAAAATCTCTAAGACTTTAGCGCTTCAGTTGCAGCATTCACTCTCAACAAAAAGCTCTTCTCATCGTGGAAGCAACTCTTTTCGCCAAAATCATGGTCGTGGTATGAGTCCAATAGCAACTATTTCCATTATGGACAGAGCAACACTCACACTAACCAAGGTCGTCGTCCACCACGCTGCTAGATTTACCGGCTAGAAAGGACACTATGATATCGATGTTAGCAGTGTTATAATCAGATATAAACCCAATAACATATCTTGCTGAATCTGACTGGCTTCAGCTCACATGACTCCATCATTCCAAATTAGAGTATACCACATTTTACACGGGTAAGGAATGTGTAATTGTAGGGAATGGTTCCCTACCCATTACCCATACACGTAATCTTTCCCCTTCCCTAGATCTCAAATTGTTAGATGTTTTAGTTGTTCCTCACCTTACTAAAAATCTTTTGTCCATCAGTAAACTCACAAATGATTTTTCTTTATCAGTTACCTTTGCTAATAATTTTTTTATTGTTCAGAATTACCTAACAGGAAAAGGTGGTGGCAACCAGCAGATGCGATGAAGGTTTATATGTGCTAGAGTGTGGAAATTCTGCATTTATTTTTTTCCTTAAAAATAAATCTCTTCATGTTTCATATAATTTATGGCATGCACGCCTTGGACATGTGAATCATTCTATTCTTGTTTTATTAAATAAAAAAGGACAACTTCATCTCACATTTTTATTATCCTCTCCTAAGTTATGTGATACATGTCAACTTGCAAAAAAGCATTACTTGCCTTATTCTTATAATGAACATAGGTCATCAAATGTGTTAGATCTAATTCATTGTGACATATGGGGTCCTTTCACCTATAGAATCTAATTTGGGTCATAACTACTATGTTTTGTTTATTGATGATTATTCTCGCTTTACTTGGCTTTATCCTTTAAAATTGAAATCTGACTTCTATGATACCCTTATTCAATTTCAAAAATTTGTTGAAAATCAATATTTTTCTCGCATATTTTTTTTTGAAAGTGACGGTGGTGCAGAATTTACTAGCAATTTCTTTACAACTCACCGTCATACCTCGAGTATCCATCATTAGCTATCTTGCCCATATACTTTTGCCCAAAATGGTCGTGCTGAAAGAAAACATTGTCATGTGACTGAAACTGGTTTGGCTCTTCTTTTCCATTCTCAGACTTCTCCTCACTTCTAGGTTTATGCCTTTAGCACTGCAGCTTACATCATCAACAGTTTGCCCATACCGTTTCTCGGAGGCAAGTCCCCTTTGAACTTCTATACGGTTATCCTCCCAATTATGATAACTTTCATCCTTTTGGTTGTCGTGTGTATCCATGTTTATGTGATTATATGCCAAATAAATTTTCCCCTCCTTCATGATATGAAAGTTTCCCTTCCACAGCGGCCTTTTTTTTATGTGACAACAAAAGTGCCATTTTCTTAAGTTCCAACCCTATTTCTCACAAGAGGGCCAAGCATGTTAAGTTAGATTACCATTTTCTTCGTGAACTTGTTCTTGCCGATAAGCTTCGCACACAATATGTTCCTTCTCACTTACAAGTTACTGATATCTTTACCAAAAGTGTGCCTGAAGCTCTCATTTAATTTTTTCAATCCAAGCTCCACATCAATCCCAACCTAATGTTTAGCTTGCGGGGGGTGTTGAAGATCATCAGCCTTAATCAAGGACTTTCCATATATGCATTTTTTTCTATCCATAATCATAGGCACAGTTATATCTAATCCTTTCCTTTTATCTTGCTCATAATTATGTTCATGTAATACTTTACACAACCAGATGTATATAAATACAACACTCACCACCAAATGTGTGGCAGTTTCAAACATTCTCACTTTATATCATCGCTTGGTTGAATTTCTTCAGCATGTTACTTTTACAATATATATTGTTAATAAGGTTTGACAGTTTATGCACCGCTCGTTAGAGGATCATTGACTTGTTGTTAAATGTATCTTATGTTAAATTCATAGTACATCTCAATTTGGCATATCTTTTATTGCCTCTTATGATATTTAACTACATGGATTTATTGACTCTAATTGGACTAATAATATTGATGATGAAAAGTTTATAGATGATTATGTTATCCATTTTGGATATAGCCTTATCTCTTAAAAGTCTAGTAAGTAGAAAATGGTTTATCAATCTTCTGTAAAGGTTGAATATAAGGTTATTGTTAATGCTTCTAAACTTGGTTATCTATTATCTTGTTCTTTTATATTATAGTGTGATAGTTTTGAAGCAACTTATCTAATGACTTATCTGATTTTTTCATTCATGCATGAAACCTATTGATTTTTTTTTTTCATTTTGTTCATGATATGATTAGAAAAAGGAATTACATGTTCAGTTTATTTCCATTGATGATTAGATAATGGATTTTCTTATCAAACTATTGAGCTTCATCTATTTTTTCTTCTTTTTTTTTCTAATCAAAGTTGGTTGTGTGCTCCTACCCATAATCAACTTGAAAGGATATACTAAAACCTAATACTAATTAGAAGGCACATGAAACTTTCTAACCATATAAATAAACATACTTTTTATGTTTTGTACCTTTTGTTCTAGTTTAAAACATACTTTTTTTGTTTCTTTTAATTTTCTTAATTGTATTAGGAATAACATATACGTGTGTACATATGTGTGCACGTAATGCATCATAAACACATTGAATATAATACAAAAAATCATAGCAAGGAGGCATAATATTTTCTATTGAATTCTTCTTTTTCCATTCCTTTAATTTTACATAAAAGACTAAGGTGAACAATTATTAAAAGAACAATTCTTAAAGGCTTAATATTGATCAATCATATTAGTCATCACCACATACATTATTAAAGATGCAGGTATGTAAGTTAATTCTTACAGTCAAAATAATTAAGAGATTGATTTGTATAAATTGTAATGGGTGTTTACAATTATAACAACCATCATTTGTATTTATATGTATATGGTTATGTACAATACTAGTAGTGGACTACACTACATATGATAACTAAGCTATGTAAGGTATTTATATATATAAGGATTATTTCCATAATATATCCCCTTCAAGTTGAAGGTGGAGACTCCATCTAAAATTTGGATCGAAGATGAGCAAACAAAGTAAAAGGAAAGATTCAATAGTAATACATAAGCTAGTTGGTCATATGAAGAAATAAACAACTTGAATCTCAAACTTTGTAATGTGAACTCGCAACAAAATGATAGTCAATATACATGTTTTTATACAAACATGTACAAACTAGATTAATAGATTAAAAAAAAAAACATTGTTTGTATAAAAAAAAATAAAACAAGGTGTTCTCAGGAGCTAGAATTGATTTCTAAGATAAAAAAAAAAAAAAAAAAATATTTGCATATGTATGTATATGTTTGGGTTTAGGAGGAGGATCAACTTTCCACTTTGATATTTAAATAACATTAACAACTCATTTTTAACTTATTAATTTCTATGTATTTTACTTTGATATTTAAATAACATTAACAACTCATTTTTAACTTATTAATTTCTATGTATTTTTTATTTATTTTACTAATATTTTATTTATTACAATAATTATAATATCAATAAATATATTTATAACATCGATGCTTTTTTCCTGACGGTACAAATTTAACTTAGAATTTCACTAGCATATTATGATGCAAGTTACAAGACCAAGTATGTGTTGAGTATTGTAAGTTTATAATATTTTTCATTAATAATCATTTCATGTCATCGGATAAATAAGACAATAAATATCCAACCACTTGGATAGATGAGACGTTCCATCAAAAACAAAGTGTCAGAAGTCGGTAGCCCCCCAACATTTGTATCATTATCTGGAGTATCCAAGCTGCGGTTCCTTTCCTCCACATAATGGCATTTGATACCGACAAGCATTAAAAGACATCTCCCTGTGGAGTAAGATATGGTTAAGAGAATTCCAGATGATCATGAAGTATTAAAGAAGACAAAAATGGATGCCAACGCCTCACATACATAAATGTTACAACATTGCTCGTAGGTGGTAAAATAATAAAATAATAAAATTTCGGGATAAATAAATTTATTTTTTTATATGATATAAAGTTTAAATTTTATAATTGTTAAACTGAAAATTTATATAATTATTCATTTTAGAATCTGTGAGATTCATCGAGATAAATATAAATTAGTTCAGACACATTAATTAATAAAAATATAATCATTACAAGTTAAAATTAAAAAAAATATTGCTAGTAGAGGAAAAGGAGGAAATGTCTGCAGTAAAGAGTGCTGGATTAACACATAATTACGGAGGGTTACATATTAATAAAATGACAGATTGTTAAACTCTGGAAATGTAATGTAAATTTTGTGAAATATAGATTGTTTGTGATCTCTCAATTTATTCCATGGTTTTCATGTTTTCATTACTCATGTCAACATTATTGGGTATACTGGAAATCTGGGAGCTGCATATGATTGGTGTGAACATTGTACGAGGATAATGCTAAGTTTATAATATTACTTAGAGGAGTATTATAATTTGTTTTTCGAGAGGGAATATGAGGAAGATATTCTTTTCTTGGATACGTCAAAAGGAACCCACACGTTATAATAAAGAAAAGACACTTTCAATCAATGTCTAAGTATTGTGAAAGGGTTAGTAGCGTAGTTATATATATAAAGATTAAATAACCAAAAAATAAAAAAGATGTATTAAAGTTTTAGTTTTTCAATTTAATTATTTTTATTTTTAAAATTTGTCTATTTGAAATCTTATGTTAGATGTATTAGATCAAGTTAAATAACAAACATAATAAATTTGTGTTAAAAATTAAAAGAAAATGGGAATAAAAGGAATTAAAATAAAATAAATTTATAAGGATCATAATTGACTAGCTGAAAGCAAACCAAAAGGGGCACGAAAAGAAGTGGGAAAAAAAATATAGGTTTTCAATGAATTGATGACATATTATATCTAGAAAACGATACACATAAATTACACACAAAAATAAAGTTAGGTTTATATATAATGAATTTGTAATTAATATTATTAATTTTGAAAAAAAATCATTTATTTTCCTAACTCTTAAAATTAAAGGTGGAGATTTCTTTGGTTTATGAGAAAGTGGAAGAAAGTGAGTAAATTTGATTTATTTTATTTGAACAAGTCTCTTGTTATTCTTTTTTTAACTTGGTTAACTTACATAACAATATGAATTTAAAAGAGCTCAATTGATAAGATTTTTAAGATAAAAAAAAGCCAATGAAACACCTATAGAAAGATATGTAACTCTCCCTCATGTCTTAGTGTTTCTAGATTCTTAACCATGAAAGGAGTTGAAAATAAAGAAATATAAACTAGCTTTTGCTCTATTTATTATAAATGAAACCATTAACAAATTCTTAAGAAAACTTCAAGAGTTTTGGACCTCTCTATAACTAGGGTTTAAAGGATTGAAGCATAAGAGTTAGGCTAACTATTCATGAAGCACTCTAAAACAAATCTTTTATTTTGTATAAAATACTCTCTTAGTTATTAAAATATTAGAGGAATGTAACCTTAAATATTAAATGTTATATATTGTATAAATAGAAAATGAAATAATAAATGCAGTAGGTGTGGAAAAGGAAAATGTTTATGAGTGTTTATATTTATGTTATCCTCGCTCTACATGGTGAACCCATGGACGTTTATATACTAAGAATTAAGTTAACTTGTATGGAGTATATGGAAAAAGTGAGAATAAAGTATGTAATCTATATTACAAATAATTATATTGAAAAATAGTCGTAGGGGTTGATGACGCTTTGTTCAAGGTAAAACACCTTGTCATGTCAACCGTTTTTTAAATTCAAAGGATAGTAGTTATTTTTTAAAGTATTTTTTTTTATTATAAAACACATTAATAATTTTTTTTAAATTTTTTTTAATATTAATATATCAAAATAATTTAAAAATATCAAAAATATATTAATTTGTTTTTAAAACATTACGTGACTGCAATACCAAAGACTGTCTTCAACTATTCCAACTTGACAAGAATCATTGTGTGGACCCATTTATGCAAGTGAGCTCAAGCGGGATCCAAGGAGGATAGTCTTTATGGGCCTACTCCTAATTTCATCCTAGGCTCGTTGGTATTGTTAACCTAGGCCCAGAAGTAGGAGCGTTGATCTAGGCCCATCAATTTATTTTTATGGGAATAATGGTTTTCATTTTTTATTTTCCCATGACTTGTGTCAAAACTAATTTTCCATGGCTTGATTCCTCAGTCCTCACGTCCTCAACAATCCCGCTTCCTGCATAACAATGGCTGCTAGTTAGGCTGGCATGTGGGCTTAAGCGTGTTTGGCAGTGTGATAGTGGTTACTTTTCAAATAGCTTTTCGTGCCGAAATACATGTCAATGATATTTTTTTATTTTTTAAAAATTATTTTTGACATCAGCACATCAAAACGATCCATAAAGTACAAACCAAACTCAATTTTAGCAAAAAAAAAAAAAAATTGAATTTAGGCAAAACACCGTTTGGAACGCAATGCCAAACGATGTCTAACAAGTTAACATAGACCATGGAATGCAACAAAGAATGGCTGCAAGAGGTCGTGACAAAATAAATATATATGTTCCACTACTTGCCCATACATATTGCACACAAACTATAAATCAAGGCTAACACAGAGATAATTCTCAATAACTAACAAAACTTAGGAACAAAATGATAGTTTAAACCCTTGCAGATTAGGACCTATTTTCTCTGTTTTCTTTTCTTTTCATTTCTTTTTTCTTTTTTTAAGTAGACCAATAAAATATAGAGTGCTAATTAAGGAAATAACTAAATTAAATTAAAATATTAAATTTCATGCTTAGAAAAAAATTTATAGGTTATTTTCATATGTCAACTTTTAATTCTTTTAGATAAACACTAATAATATTAAAAATAAAAGTTTATTGAAAAACCTATATATAAAATGTTTATTCATGTAGGTGATATTAATTTAAACTCATGTGATACATAATTTAAAGAAGGGTTTAAAATAAATAAAAAATACATAAGTTAAATAAATTATTTAATTATTATTCTTAAAAGTTAAGTATATTTAAATTTTAAAAGATTACTGTCTCTAATATTCATTGTAAGTCCAGTTAAATATTATTGTGTGTGTAAAAATAAATGTGTAATTGTGATTGATTTAAAATTATGAAAAAAAACATGTGTAAGGATTAAATATTGTTCTATTCCGAGTTAGATATAGTTTTCTAATTTGTGCAAGGATATAAATTATTACTGCCCTATTTGCCTCTCTATATATATTTTATAAAACCTTGAAGCTATATTTCTTTTTCTAACGTGTGTTTAGTATTGTGATAGCTTTTATAGTTGTTGATTGAAAAAAAATTATTTTTATAAAAAGTACTTTTTGACTTGAGGCTAATTTGATATTTATATATGTTTCGTTAAAACTGTGGTTGAAATTGAGGTTGAATAAAAAATAGTTTAATTGTATTTGGTTAAAAATACTTTTCAAATTAGGTTATAAAATAACTAAAAAAGATATATACTAATATTGATGTTTTTAATTTAAATATTGCAGATTTAACTACCATTATTACATCATTAAATAAATAATAATTTATATCAAATATTTTTTTATTATTTAACTAACCTATCTACAATTTCATCATGTACAAAATCATCCGATAAGAACTATAATTTCCATGGTTTTTTGAGCGTGTAATAAAATTAGGTAAAATATCATCAAAAACAAAATTGGGATTGCGATCAAATTCTGCAAATGCTACATCATCATGCGATCTTCTTCTAATTTATGTAGTGTCATTGAATAATATTAAACACTAATTTTTTTTTTAGTAAAACACAATTAAAAAAATTAGATTTTTTTACTAGGCCCGACACGGTCCAATGCATTTAAGTTTGAGCCAGACACAATGAAGACGCTCTCCATTATTCTACTGAGTGAATTTCATTCTGCACGGACGTGACCTAGGGAGAAGCAGTTTGATGTTGCTTTCGGGTAACCTGCGGTCCAAACATAAATGATAGTGGGTTCCATACATAGTAATTAACATTTTATATTTTACCAAACGTTATGTTTTCATGGTTTGCTTCAAATTTAGAAGCAACCATAGAAACAAACACTATTTATGTATTATATGTTATTGTGTTTCTTAAGATCTTTAGTTTAAATAAAATACAAGAAGAAGATATCAAAGATAGCATATTGTAGCAACACCCTAGTGATCATGATAATCATTATCATAACTCAATTTTAGATCCTCCAAAATCTCTCATATAAATTGTTTTTCTTTAGTAATTTCTAAAATTTAATGAAATTAGAAATTTAAAGTCCAAAAATATTTTTAGAACACAAATAGATTAGTATTTGAGCTGCAATGGGTCGAAACACTAAAAGAATAGTCATATAATATTGCTAGCGAAAGTAGGGACTTAATCGTAGAGATTGGAAGTGAAAGGACCAAATTGAACCAAATGAAAAAAGTTGGGAACTCAATGGCATCAATTGAGAACCTAATTGAAGAAAATAATGAGAATTTGGGATCAAAATAAAGAAAGATATTGAAGATTAGGGCAGAAATAAAAAAATAATTAAGTTCAAGGGCTTGATTGAGCTTTAAATGAGCCTGAATTGATTTAATCAAGGTTTTAATGAAAAGAAAAAAATAAGTATGAAAGTTATTTTGGTCAAAATTAAAAGAATTAATTAAGTTAAAGGACTTAATTAAATTTTTAATATTTTATTTGACTTAAATTAAGGACTTGATTGTAACAAAATGAAATTTGGAAGTTGATTTAGCTAAAGTTGACATAATTAATTAAGTTCAAAAATTAATTAAACTTTAAATGGAATTAATTGACTTAATTAATGATTTATTTGAAATAAAATTAAATTTGGAGGCTTAGTTCTAGGTTAATTGAAAGTTTAATTGATGTAATTAGAGGCTTAATTGAAAGTATCATGGTAAAGATGACAAAAAAACAAAAGGATCCAATTGAAGACATCAAGGGGTGAAATTAAAGAAATTAACCCAAAAATTAGTTTTAATTAAGAGTTTAATTGAAAAGATTAAAAGAATATGGACTAAATTAAATAAAGTAATCGACAAGTTGTTTAGTTTTTTAAAAGATAAACTTTAAAAAACACATCATTTAATTACTATTCATTTTCTTCTTCATTTTAACTTGAAAAAGCTACCCAAGTAATGTTGTTTTAACCAGGGATGATTATTTTCAGTTCGGTTTAGTTTTTATCAAAAAAGTAACCAAACTGAATTAAAAAAAAAAACCGAAACCGAACTGAAACCGGGTCAAACCAACCGGTTTCGGTTTTGTTCGGTTTTTTAAGGGAAAAAACTGGTTCAACCCGGTTTGGCTTGGTTTTCTCGGTTTTGGCTCGGTTTTTTTTTTTTTTTTTTTTTTTTTTTTTTCTGGTTTTGGCTCAGTTTTTCTAGTTTGGCTCAGTTTTGTCTTGATTTTTTTCTGTTTCGGTTCGGTTTTTTCAATTTTTTGCTTATAAGTCTGAAAACCGAACCCAACCGGTTGGTTTTTTTAAAATTTTAATCTGTTTAATTGATTTTTTTTTCAGTTTGGTTTTTTTAATTATTTTTTTTCCAGTTTTTTCAGTTTAATCGATTTTTTGATTTTTTTACTCACCTCTAATTTTAACTTGACTTTGTTCCTTATCATCTACCAAAATACTAAAACAAAACTCTTAGAATACACTAATGATTCCCTTAATAAGATCCAACCATCGAGAATCAGTTATTTTTATCTCCAAATATCTTTAAAAAAAAAATAGTACAATAAACTATCTCAATCACAACTTATGAAGAATATATATGAATTGCACTATTTTAAACTACTCCTCACTTTCATCTCTATATCAATCAAGATTACCAATCATGATAATAATTAAGTGCCTGCATCAATAGTCATGATATTCCTATCAAATTCCAAGAGCATTCTTCTTTAGTTGTAATCAATAGTCATACTTTTTTCTTGAACACCAATGTATAAGATTCCACCATCTCATAAGCACTTAACATCTCCATTTCTCATGTAAAAACCAGATAAAACCCTAACCCAAACAACCCTTACCACTATAACCATTGCAAATACCAAGCTTTTCCAAAACCCTCACCTTCTTCCATCCTTCCAAACCTGCCTCATATCCACAAATCATTTACATCAAGCCATAGCCAAGACACCAAAAATATAAACGCAAACGCCATAGAAACATGGCCATAAGGACACTACCATAACCATGCTGCCATAACTGCCATGCCATTATATATTTCGAGCCCTGGCTTCAGGCGTTGAAAGACTTTACACCACTCTTCTTCATCATCTATTTTTTTTGAGACAATAGCGCTCCAAGGAGGAGGAGTCCATACCTTTTCTAACAAGCTGACCATTCTTCTTCATCATCGCATAAGAATGGAACTAAAGGGGCAGGGGGGAGTTAGAGCATAAGCCACACAAAAACAAAAAAAAAAAAAAAAGAGCCACAAACTCGTGACCTCTATCTCTTAAAAAAGAACCATACATACTTCAGTGGGAGGAGAAGCCATCATCTTCAACCTCTCTTCCATATAAAATACGAACACAACCCTTACTCTTTCATTCTTCTTCTATCTACTGCCTAGCTTTCTCCACTGACACAATATATTTCAACCACTAGCGTCGCTCGTCATCCCCGACCATCTGTTCAAACCATCTTCACTAGAGCAAAGCAAAGCAACAACCCCATCACGACCACCAACAGTGGCCACATCTCCAGTCAGCCTCTTCTCCTTCATCTTCTAGCAAAGCAAGGAACATCAAGATTGTCACTACTATTGCAGGTATACAGCAACTATCTTTGAACTCTTTGAGTATGAATGGCGTTTTCTTTTTAAGGTAATTGATTTCTGTTTGCAAGGTGTATTACTGTTTTTCCTTTCATTTGAAAAAAAAAAAAAAAAACAGATGGTGCCAAAGAAATCGACTTCATTTCCTTTCTTAAAAAGAGAAACGTGAGCCCACTCTGCTTTAATTTGTACGTGATGAACGCCATGCTTTGTTCTTTTCTCTCCCTTCCAAAATCATAACCTTGTCTACTAATTTCTCTTTTAACCTATACATGGTTTTGGGAATGCCATAAAAATTATCAGTGGTTTCCATGTGAGGATCTTATCGAGTATGCAGTCCAAATTTGATTTTGTTTGAGGGATGTATATCTTTTGGGCTGTAAAATAAAAAACATGAGGAAGATAGTGTAGTGTTGTTTCTAAAGCATAAAAAAGAATACTAAGATTTTATCCGCAAACTATTCATTTTGATCTTCTAAAGGCCAAGCATGCATTTGCTTAATTAATGTTTGTGGATCAGACCCTATTCTTTCAAAATGGAAATACAGGCTATGCTTTTTTGCTGAAAGCCCGTTCGTTTTTGTGGGCTATAATTTTTGTGGGTATTGAATAAATGGGTTGACATTAGGCTTAGAGTCTTTAAGTTTTGTTTGGGCTTATAAATGAATTGTTTGGATTTGTATTTAGTATAAGATTTGGGTAGGTATTTGAAAGTACATGACTGTGCGGAAACTTTAAGGTTTAAGATTGTGTTTGGTAAAGGCTATAATTTATTAAAAAAAAAAATAATTTTGGGTTCTTAGGTTTTTTTTTGGCAAATACACCTTTAACATAAGTTTTAAACCGTGATTTTTTAAGAAAACACACCCTGACCTATTTTTTACAAGCTTTTTATTTTTTGTATATTTTTTTCCAAACATGCCTTAGCTAAATTTAAATTAAAATTTTAGATTTTTAAGGTATCATTTTGTAATTATTTTAGGTCCTTTATACCCTTTTACCCTTTTATATTTAATTTTTGAATTGTGAATTTATATGCAAGATTTTTTTTTTCATTAAAAAAAGCCCACAAAATCAATTTACGACAAAGTTTCTCTATAAAAAGTTATGTACATTTTTAATACATAAAAAATAAAAAAAATTGAAATAAAAAATACATTAAATGATATAGCATTATGAATATATATATATATATACACACACATACATGGATTATGAACGACATTTTGGTCTAAATTTCAAAAAACACCGTTTATTTTGATATTAAAAGAAAAAATATAGAAAAATATATTTTATCTATAACGACTAGTTTTGACCTGTAAAGTCATGATTCACTCTACTAGGATGAACCCGTTTTTAACCAATACATAGATCAATGGATTAGAAAAACACAACAGAATCTTAGTAATAATCAGAAATATAACCAATACAACTTACTCTTAGATAAGGTGTACTAGGGGTGATATTGTCCTTCCTATACATAACAATTCCCTCTATCAAGACTATTTAACTAGTTAGGGTATCTAATGATCAAAATACTAGGTGATTACTCTAAATCTTTTGAACCATAAAAATATAAAAAAATTGTTCTTTTATACACTAACCAAATCTTGATCCAAAAGGAATGATTGTCATTGTCATGACATATACAACGTAAGATAGCTGGGTAAAGCTTTTGAACTAAGGGGTTTTTAGATATGTTTGAAAAATCATTAAAAAAAAAAATGATCTGAAGGGTTCATGAGTCACCACCTTAGTGTTATGATAAAAAGAAACCTAATAGGTCTACAAAAATCTAGGTAAGGGAACTAGTTGTGCATGAGAAGACTTGTCACCTTTAAACACCTTATCCTATGGTAAACTGTACATTATTTATTTATCTAATATACACTTAAAGTATTGTTGTATTTTATAATTGTTGGTTTGTCTAAGGTTTAAAAAAAATCCTCATTGATAATGTTATTATTTTATCAGGTTGAATTCTAGTCATTCTATGGAGTGAATACATAAAAATAAGAAAAAACAAAACTATTTTTTTATTCAATATTAAAAATACATCTTACGTATAAGCTCATAATCTTGTATATTAAAAGAAATTTTTTTTTTTTTTTAGATGCAAATCAAGTTTTTATAACTTTAATAAACTAGTTATTAAATTCAAAATGCATGCAAAAAAAAAAGAAAGAGAGACTATTTTTGTGGTTTTTAGTATGCTAAATTATGAAAATATGATTTATTTTTAGAAACTTGGTCATATGCATAGAAAATAAAAATGCATTTTTTCAAAATAGGAATTTTTTTATTTTTTTATTTTTATGAAATTTTGAAAAAAAAAAAGGGTTATTTAATACCGGTCAATATCTTACTATATAAGTCTACAATCATGATATTAAATAAAAATGTTAAAAAAATGGCGAGAAATCCATAAACAATTTTCAAATAGTCCCTGAATTGTTTTTTTGAAAAATATCTTGTGATCTGTTTGGAAAAAAAACACAAAAAAAAAAAAAACACTGCTGAAAAATTAGTAGGGCGTGTTTGCCAAACATGTCTCATAATTAAAATTACAAAGCTTTAAAAAATATCTTAAAATTGTGTTTAGCAAACACATTTAAAAAAAAAAATACATTTTTCTTTTGATAAAAACATGACATGTCAAACATGATTTTATGTAAAACTAGATTTAGCCCAACCAAGCGTAGGCTTTCCTAGCCTAAAGGCCCAAGTTTATAAACACGCGACAGATATAGAAACAAAAAGAACGAAAATCAAACGAGGTTTCTGAATATGGAACTCGGAAAGGAGGGAAAACACATTAGGCAATGGCATCTGAGATTCCCAGCAACCACATGCTCTCAAAAAGCAAACTAGCTGCTAGAGAAATCAATACATTGCTTACTTCATGTAAATTGCAACTTTAAGATTTTAAGCTGAGACTGCTGAGTAATTAAGCTATAAAATTTATTTAGTTTGTTTCCTGTACTTCCAATTATATTTTTATATAAAGATGCTTATTATAATCTTCTCAGTTTCTTGACATTGATTATCTTTCTTCTTTTTATTACCAGTGGGTGGCAACCAATCTTCGAACAAATGATCCTCCTGGTTTTCCATCTTTAATTTCTCTTGGATATTTCACCTCGATGGAATTTCTGAAGCGTACCAATTCTATGAAGAAACAAATTTGTGGTAATCTTGAAATATGGTTCAATCGTGTTAAAATCAGTGCCTTGCTTTTTTTTGATTGGGTTTCCTTGCGCTGCGAGGATCTGGTTGCTGAGGAAGGGGGTGGATATGGAATGTATTCCTCTAGTCTAGACAAAAATAAATATAAATTATATCTTAAAATTTTATTTAATAATTTAAATTATTGAGTTAGATGATTTTTTGAACATGTTATTAAAGTATTGATGAACCAAACAGTAACATGTTTTTTAATTATTAAATTGTCTAAAATTTAAAAAAAAATCCTCATCAATAAAGTCATTATCTTTTTTAGGTTAAATCTTAGTTATTATGGAGCGTAAATAAATAAAAATAAATAAAATAAAATATTTTTTTATTCAATATTAACAATACATCTTAACATAAAAAATTTATAATCTCATATATATAAAAAAAATATATATATATATTTTTATTTTTTAAATGTATGTGAAGTTTTCATAGATTTAATAAACTAGTTATCGAATAAACAAATTTGTGGTAATCTTGAAATATAGTTAATCTTGTTAAAATCAGTGCCTTGCTTTACTTTGATCGGGTTTCCTTATGCTGCTGCTGAGGATCTGGTTGCTGAGGAGGGAGGTAGATGTGAAATGCATGTACTTGAAGATGCTGGCCACTGGATATGCTTCTTCTGCATGCTTTAATATCACTAGCTTTTCTGGGACATATTTAATTGAAATGTTGCCTTTTCATTTTGCCAGTTTACCGAGCTAAGGCCTTAAGCTGTCCAAAATGAATACGTTGCCCTTGTGTCTTTTTTTTTTCAACGTTGTCTGAAACCAGTCTTGTGTTCATATTTAGGCAGGTTTGTGTTGGTTGCTAGAAAACTTCCGGAGTTTTTTTAGTGTTAATGCCATGGCAAATATATCCTGGCTTGAGGAGGGTTGCATTTCAAATGCTTTATCGTTAATTCCACTCCAGAGCAGACATTGGACAGAAGTTACATGGAAGTATTTCTAGTCACTTATTCCGTCTATCCTGATATTATTCTAAATATTTGTACCATAGTAGTGTCTTTACACGCGCCACAAATTTTGTAAGCAGAGATTGCATGTAATATCATGGTAAGTTTTGAGTGTCGCTGAAATGAGTAAATATCCTACGCAGGGTAGAGCTTCTTATTATTGCCAGAAGCCAGAATTTGTCTAACCTATGGTCACCAATGTGTTCCAACGCCACCCTCAATTTCTGTGTGAAATCTGGGCCTCTGTAGGTCCTGAGATACTGACAAATTAATATTTTTAAGAGCTCACTTACAGAATAAATATTTGTGATTCTTATTGTGCTAATCTGGTTGATTCCATTTACTGTAAACATATGATATTTTGTCTTGCTCCTACCTGGCCTACCTTTAGGCTCTAACCCAAGATTGATATTTACATGGAAACCCGTGATTCAAAAGTTCAGAAGCAAGCTTTCAACATGGAAGGGGAGATTACTTAGCATGGAAGGATATGTTTACTAAAGAATGTCTTAAATTCATTACCTCTCTATTTTATGTCATCTTTCTTATGCCACAGAGATTTTGCAAGTTGTTAGACTCAATCCAGAGACGGTTATTTATGGTCAAGAGCCTCAAAGCATAGAAGAATTTGCAAGGTGCAATGACAAATGGTGATGCGAGACAAATGCAAGGGAGGACTTGGGGTTGGCTCTCTACTGGCGAAAAACCAAGGCCATGCTATTCAGATGGGTATGGCGTTTAGGGTACTTCTCTTTGGAAATAATATATTTGTAAAAAATATACACAACTTTTTACAAATGGCCTGCCAACATTTTCTCAAAGACTCTCGGGAGTGTGTGTGGTATAACGTCTCTTTTGCAACCTGTTGATCCTTCTTTCGATACTATTAGAAGCAGCATTCAGCATGTTGTTGGAAATGACTCATCTATCCATTTCTGGACTGATGTGTGGGTCGGATTGGTTACTCTTCAAAATGTCTTTCCAAGATTGTTTCTTGTCTCCAGTTCTTGGGATGCAACAGTGGCAGATTCAGGGCAATGGGTCTGGTCCTTAAAATGGTAAAAAGAACTTATGGTCTATGAGTCAGAAGATGCAGCCTCTCTTAATTTTCTCCTAGCTTCATCTGTTGTGCAAGAAATTTGGACAGCACCAGTGATGGAAGCTTTTCGGTGAAGACTTGTTGTGCTTTGATCGATATAAATGGAGGGAATCTTCACTTTCAAACAGATGTTTAGTTGAAGAATTGCCCCTCAAAAATCCAATGTTTTATTTGGCTAGCTATTCAAAATAGATCACCACAAAAAGTTTCTTTCTTCATTGTCGCCTAGTGTTGGAGGCTCAAACAACTTGCAACCTTTCTAATACAGAGATTGAGAACACTTACCTTTTCATTTATTGTAATTTTATTTGAAATATTGGATGGAAATTTATTTTGGTGGGGAACTGGTGGATGTTGTTCTTAAGATGTTTGGATGATATATTATATTAATGGTTTTACATTGGTTACTTGAAATTTTTAAAAAAAAAATAGCTTGAAAGCTTTTATCTTTTTACACAACTTAGAATATATAGCTAGTTTAGAATAATATTGTCTTTCAAGATATCTTAGATTTTGGATCCTGCTTTAGCTTGATCTCATCATCTCTTTTTACTAGGTTGAAGTCCTATCTTCATTAGTTTACATATTTGGAAATCTAATTTTTTAATCAATATAAATGATATTAAGTTTTGGACAAATTAATACAAATGTTACTGATATTTTGATTTGTTTTGTTTTTGTTTTATGTTTTTTTTTTTTTTTCTTTTTTTTATTTTATTTTATGGACTATTGCTTAAATAACCATTTTTTTAATAAAATCAAAGATTATAAAAAAAAAAGAAAGAATCATGGCTGTGTTTATTGTGCTTGAAGGCCCCTGTCCACCTTGTTTTAAACCACAAAGTTAATTTGCTAATGGAAACACACTGCACAAAATGCACGCGATGATGGATATATAGTTGCATAAAACATGAACACAATACATCTATGATATCACACTCAATTGTTTTTATCCTGAACAATGCAGTATTCAAGCATCGTACTAGAACCCTAAGCCCCTCTAACATGACTTACGATACCTACTTGAATGACCCACAAAGATGCAAAACTAGCTCCCCATTTACAAAGCTCAGCATTGGGGTCTGCCTTCAACCATACATAGCCGCAAATACAACTACAAGCACAAGAACAAAACTGGTTGACATCCCATGATCTTCTAAGTCACAGTCAATGCTGGAGCAGCAGACAAGTGAAAGCAAGATTCATGTGCTTGTCTGGATGAGGGAAGAGAAGATATCTTGCTTGAGGGTTCTTCAACAGACCGTCTTCCAGAAGTATTTGACCATTTCATTTGCATGAAGCTTCTCTTTCTCCATGGACCCATGTGGATTTTCTTCTCTTTCATTGATCTCTTGGCTGCGTCACATAGAATGCCAACAATGGTGTTGAGGTATTCAGCTTTTCCGATGTAGTATTCTGGCAACTTGGCCACAAGATTGCGGTACTCATCACATGCTTTAGCCATCTCAAACTGGTCTCGGAATTCCAACTCAATCAGATATGGAATTTTCTTCTTGCTTCCGACTGTGCTTGCAATCATTTCTACGTACTCGTGCTTCCCTGGAAATTTAGGGCATGGATAAAAGTCATGTTAAACGCAAAGAGAGAGAGAGAAAGGGTATCTTAAGAAACATAATAACTCTTTTATACAAGAAGAAAAGAACAGATCTTTTCATGACTATATTTTCTATTTAAATGTGAATTTTCATGTCTAGTAATTTTATATTCCCTTACGAATTTTCATGCTTTAACGATGTTTATGTAATAATCTTTTGTTAAAAAAATTGTTCTTAGTTGTTGTCTAGTATAAACCTTGTTGTCCCTCCTAAAAAAGTTAATTTAAATTTAATAAATCCATCTAATTAAGCAGAGAAGTATAGAATTATGATCACCTCCTGGATACTTTTTGGTGTTTTTCCACTTTGAGGTGCAAAGAGCTGCAACAAATCCCTTTTGGGTGAGCAAATTGACAACCCTCTGCCTTAAACAGCTAGTGCACCCTTTACTGGGCTTCAGGCAGCTGCAAAAATCAGCCTCCTTCGCTACCCCTGTGATTCTGTAGACCTCCTGCCTTAACTTTGAACCTGTTTTGCTACAGCGGTTCAAGACTTCCTGCAAAAAAAATTATCGGTTTCGCTAAATCTCACAATTACAAGTTCCCAGTGTTATTATACATGTGTAATGATGCAATTACCTGTTACATTGTTAAGAGTTTTCACGAGGTAATGAGCTCGTGAGTTGGCTAAAATTACTCCCTATATTTTTATTTATTTATTTATTTTTATAGAAGTGATCGATTCAGTACGTCATATTAATAAGAATTTTTATTTTTTTTATCGCCCGTCTTACCCCACTATCGAAATGAAGTAAAATATAGTCCAATCGAAGCTCTAAAGTTGATAAATTTGTCTTCTTCCTCCAAGATTTTATGGTGGACATCGCTCTCATACCCACCCAATTTGCACACGATTCATTGTTAACAACTGGAGGTTTGCGACGGTACATGTGGCGCCATTATTACCAGTTACGATTAAGGTTGTCTGTAACGAAAATGATGCCAAAATTGAGCAAATTTCCAAATCATTGACAACCATACAAATATCTAACACATTTATTTTGATGTTTATATTTTCTGCCCCCAAAAAAATCTTATATTCTCTGGACAAAAGGACCTGATTTGTCTAAAAATCTAAATCAATATGGTGGTAGTAGTTTCCAGGAAGTCCCCTGGTGTTGCTTGTCCATTCAATGAGTGGATTCAGTGCTGAAAAATCTCAAAATCATATCTCTACAGAAAGAGAAAAAAATAACTATTGATTGGTCACTTTAATTCACAAATCTTTTTTGCGTTGAAGAGTACCCCAATTCAGATAGCATCTTAGAAAAACAAGTAAAATTTATTTTTTAAAATGTGTTTTAGTTGGTGATATATTAAAATAATATTTTTTTATTTTTATAAATTTATTTTTAACATTAATATATTAAAACGATCCAAAAATATTAAAAATTAATTTAAAAAAATTATTATTTTAAAAGCATTGCTCCATTGCAAAAATAAATACTACCAATATCGAGGAAAAAAAAATCTCAAAACAAGCTTCCACTACTATATATCCTATGTTGCCAGGGGTGGAACTAAAAGTTTTTATCTGAGGGTGCCATCATGTAAAAATTATAAGGTTAGAGAGTAAATATTTTATTTTAAAATGTGCTGAATGTATAATTATTATGAAAAATATAAAAAAAAAAATACTAAAATTAAGATATTTTAAAACGTTGGGGGTGCCAAGCTCCCCAAAACATAATGGATGTTGCATTACACAGACAAATATATATTTCGTATTGCAATCCAAGTAGGTATTGCGTGATTTCAATTTTGTCTCAAATCCACAGTCTTCAGATAACACAAAATGCAAAAAACTTAACACTTAATTATTGGTTAAAGGCTAGGATGAGAGATTTTGCAGAACTAACTATCATATTATAAAGAGATTAATTGTGAAAATTCTATTAATATTCATTAATTTCCTCTTCTTCTTTTTTTTGTAAATTATTGTAATTCAAATTAAATACCTGAAGCAAGGCCTCTTGGGATTCCCAAAATATAGCCCTTTCCATGGGGTCATGGAAGCCGTGATCAGGCTCGTAGTCATCTTCGTCCTCGAAAGAGCGATCAGACTCCTCAGCAAAATCTTCAGGAAAGAACACAGAAACATTCTCTTCAAGGCTGTCCAGACGTTCATGACCATAGCCGAGACCCATCTCCTCCGCATGTTTATCACCCATCTCCTGGCTATGTCAGAGAATTATTAAAGGAGAGAGAAGAAGACAAGGGAGAGAAGATTGAGCTCTTGCAAGAATAGTGCCCTTGACGAGAAGAGTACTTATAGGGGGTTCTCACGTCAGCTAGCATTATCTTGCATTCTGTAAGTTAATTTTGAAGGATTCTCAAGGATAAAAGTTTATTTTTGATATTATTAGAAAGAAGTCAACATATATCTGCCAATTTTGTTTTAAGTATATATTTTCTAGAATCTTTCTTTTTTGTGGATCCTAAATGGTATACGTTAAATCCCATCTCGTGAATGAGCCTAATAAATTGCAATAAATTTTATAAATTATTTTGATTACCAATTTAAATATTTAAATTACAAAAAAAAAAAACTATTTTCATGATCACTCAAATTGCCCTGATTTAATTATTTTGAATTATTTGTTTAATAATTCAAGAATCTTTGGTGATGCCAACTTGTTTGGTTGGTTTGGATGATATATAAAAAAGCATTTTATGTATTAGATTGCGATATTTATTCATATACATTAATTAGGTTGCTAAATGAACTCAACTATTTCTCAACTTTTTAGGTAGAATAAATTAATTAATTGCTGGTTGTAACATATTTTATAAATATACAAGGCTCTTTTCCAAAATTATTAAAAAAAAAACTATATGAAAAAAATAAACAATAATAAAGTCAAGTTCAATTAAAAAAAAAAACACTCTACCAAACCTATAAATCAGGACAATTTAGGTATTTGTAAACCACTTGAATTCTATAAAAAAAAAAATAAATAAATTATAAAACTCAATTTTTAATGATCTCGATATTAAAAAGAAAAAATAGACAAAAACAAATTAAAAAAAAATGATAACAAAGATTAAAAAAAAAGCAATATATTATTAATTACTATTGTAATTTATAATGTAATGGGTGTGGATAAATAATAGTTTTTAAAAAATAATGAAAAAAGCAATATAATATGGATTATTATTATAATATTTGACGATATGATATGATGGGTGTGGGTGAATAATAGTTTTTCTATATCCTATAGCGTTTCTATTAATTTGATTGTACATTGTTAGTAACTAATTTTAATAGCCAATATTGTTAAATCCTTGATTTAAGTTGCATAAAAAAGAGATAAAACTTAAATAATATCTATAAAATTATAATTATATTATCAATCAAGCCTTAGACAATGAAATTCAAAATAAAAGGTAAAATTAAAAATTATTCCATCTCTTTTTCCAAAAATATTTGATTTCAAAATCAATTTTATTTATTAAATTAATTGACTCCTAACATTTTATCTCAAATCTTTCCTTTAATTAAAAACTATTGTCTCATAAAATAAAAGATATTTTCAAACTATATGATAAAAGAGTTTAGGTGCATTCATCAAACAAGTTTCGTACATTGAACACTAATTTTTTTTTTAATCATCTATACATATTAAATTTGTGCATTCACAAAAAAAAGAAAAATTAATCTAGAAAGTGATTATAAATATCCTAGTTGGATAAAATATTACTTTTTATTTTTTTATTGGATCTCTATATTTGTTTGGAGTTACGGTTCAACTTGCTTTTCATAAAAATTTTAATTTTTCTTGCTTGAAATTAAATTTTTTAATTGTTTTAATATGTTGATATCAAAAATAAATTTTAAAAAATAAAAAAATATTATTTTAATATATTTTTAAATAAAAAACACTTTAAAAAAATAATATTTACTAAAATTTTAAAGAACACATATTCATCACTCGTAAATAAACAAATCCTCACCTTTTTTTAAAAAAGAAAATGACTTTGGAGGGGAACTACCCAATAATTGCCTGAATTTTCTATAACCTGTCCGCACAGGCACACAAACTTATTTACCAATCTTGTATCTAAAATAATAAATTAAGTAAGAAAAAACAAATGAAAAATGATTGGACTTATAATATAATTTACCAGCGTGTTTGGCAGTGTGGTAGCGATTGCTTTTCAAATAGCTTTTCGTGCCGAAATATATGCAAATGATGTTTTTTCATTTTTTAAAAATTATTTTTTACATCAGCACATCAAAACGATCCAATAAATACAAACCGTACTCAATTTTAGCTAAAATTTTTTTTTTAAAATTTGATGAAACGTAGATACAAAGACAATGCCAAACATAGAATTGTGAAATGACCTAATTGGCACGTGTCTAAGCTATTTTATCCTTTGATTATGCATTTCCATGTCTTAATTGGAATCTCATAAGTTGGACATAAAATTAAAGGAAGGTCTTTTTTTTTTTTTTCTTTTTTTAAGTAAAAATTAAATCAACTTGTAATCGTGATAGGGTTTAAAATTAAATAGATCACTGGATAAACTTAATTAACCTTGGTGGATAATCAACTTGTTTATTTGTCAAGGGATCCATGATGACAATTGATAAGGCAGAGATGGATAATTGAAAGGAAGATTGCAAGGCTTAACAATGGATAATTTTGAAAAACAAAAAAAAAAAAAAGTTATGCTGATAAATGAGTACTCTTTCTCCATATATGATATTCATGCAGGAATTTAATGCTTGAGAAATGATTATGAGCTTACGAGAAACCAAGCTATTAGCCTAAAATTCTATCAGATTGCCTACGAATTGTAACCATCCAAGTTGTAGGTGTTCTGAAACTTGAAAAAGACGTTGTGAGAGAGCTGTTTGCAACTTTATCTGATTTATAAACAGTTTTAAATATTGTGGTAGAATTTGTCGTTGTTATTTAAAAAAATTTATTTTATAAAATTTATTTTTAATTGAGATTAATTTAATATTTATATATGTTTGGTTAAAACTGTAATTTAAATTAAAATAAAACAAAAAAATAATTTAATATATTTGGTTAAGAATGCTTTTCAAATTGATATTATAAATAATTAAAAAGATATATATTAATATTAATAATTTTTTATTTAAATATTATATATTGAACAACTGTTATTATATCATGAAATAAATAAAATTTTATATAATTGTTTTTTATTATTTCATTAAATTATCTATAATTTTATTATGTATAAAATTTATCCGATAAAAACTATATTTTCTATGATTTCCTAACCATCTAACAACATCAAGTTTTCCATAACTTGAGATTTTTTCTAATTTTTATTTTATATGACCGCGTTACATGAAAAATTATCTAATTGTTGCTATAATATATGGTATAAATTAGTAACGTAAACCGATAACAGCAGGAGAGGCGGGGAAAAGGGAATAAAAAAGTAAAAAAATGAAAACAGAGGAGAGGTGGGGAAAGGGAATAAAAAAGTAAAAAATTGAAAAGAGGAGAGGTGGTGAAAGGGAATAAAAAAATAAATAAAAACAAAGTTAGCTAAAATTCTCTTTCAGTATTTGACTCCTTATACACTAATTAAAACTTAAATTAGCATATTTTAATTATGTTATATTTTATAAACATGAAATTTAATAAATATCTTGATTAAAAAATATGATATATTTAAACATCACGCTTTTAAAATAGAACAATTTTAAATATTATATTTTAAAAAACATTTTTTAAACACATTAACTTAAATATCTGTTTTTGAAAGTGCAAAATCAATTATAATGGAAGATATTTTTTTTTATACCATCAGTGAGAGCTAGCCGGAACCTGCAAAAAAAAAAAAAAAACTCAGCATAAATATTCGATTTTATTTTTCTTCCCTGCCTCTATTATTTTTAGATGGGTTCAATCAATAGCTTAGGGGGTTGTGACCAAGAGGAGCAACTAGTGAAACGGAGGAGGCCGGCGTGCAGGAGCTGTTGAAGGAGATTCTATCACGACCTGGCCGGATTGGGTTTGGTTGAAGGTGGAGCTGGTTCTGCTATTAGATACGTGGTGGCTGTTGTTGCTGACCACGGTGAAGAGGGGAGGAGTTGATGGTTGTCGGCTAGAGGATGGAAGCTTTTTTTGTTGTTGGCGGTGAGATGAAAGTTGCTCTATTTTTCATGAACTCTGGAATTCTTTCACTATTCTGGAGATTCAAGACTTGTTTACCAAGTGAAGCTTATTAATGTCCTACACTTTTATATGATTTCTATCTATTTTAATTTTTAATTTTATGCTAATTATTTATCTTGAATATTTTTATTTTATATAGTTTTTTTATATATAAAAAAATAAATTCATAAAATCATAAGCTTTGAAGTTAAAATTCAGAATTTAATCATTGAATTATAGCTAAACCTTTTTCCGAGACTCATGGTATTAAAGGAACCCATTTAAAAGTGGAATTTTGTATTCTAAGGATAAAGAGATTTTCTTATTAAAAATTTCTTAGGCAAATCTTAGTAAATTATAGATATTCAAATTAAGCGATCTTAGTGTCACAATAAAGATAAGAGGAAGATATACAACTTTTATAATTGACTTTCTCAAAATAAATTTATATAAAGAAAATAGGATTAAAAATCAGAGGTTTGAATTTGTCTATTCCAAAAAGAAAATCATGAATCAAAAAAAAAATTTGGATCAAAGAAAAATATAAGATCAAGAAAGAGATCATGACCAAAGCCGGTAAAAAAAGGTTTTTTATTATTAAAAAGAGGGGAGAGAGATAGAAGGAGAGAACTAGAAGAAATCAAGCGCTATAATGGAGTGCTTTTTCAACCAATTACAAGAAAAAAAAAATTTATTTTTATTTTCCTACTTAATTTTTCCTTGATATACTTCAGTCAAAACATGGTTTATTTTAGATTCATTATGAACTAAATTTTTTTTTCTATTTTAGGTTTGAATTTTTTAATGTTGAGTTTTTATCCTTGATCTTATTGCTTACAATTTTTTGGCTAATTATTATTCAATATATTGAATGATAATGAGACTAAGAACTAATTTATGATTAAAAGCTTTCAGGATTAAACAACATTAATTAAGTGAAAGATAAAGATACTATACCACGATTTGTGTTATTTTATATTAAAAAAAATTAAAAAGCCTAATGAATCTTCAATTAATTTAATTTAGATACAAATTGAATTATTAGGTAGAGATATTTCTAATGTTGTTCGAGAGAAAATACTGAACAATTAAGATATCTTTTAATCAATAACATGAAGATTTGAAATTTTATAACAAGTTATAATAAATTGTGTGAAATTAACTAGGTAAAATCAAAAGCTCTATATTTATTTTTATTATCTTTACAACCTTAAGTTTTATTCTCTATTCTTTTAATTTGCTTTTGCCAAACACTTTTGTTTGATTTAAGTGGTCTATCCTATAAAATATTGATTTTATTTCTAAACAATACTTAATTTAGTAAATTTCAATACTCAATATCATAATTAGTCCTTGTGGGTTTGATACTTTTTTATTCACAAAAACTTTAAAACTAGTTACAATTTTGTTCACTTGCAAAGATTTATCTTATTAAGTTTTTGATGCCATTACCGATGATTAATTTTTTGTTATTGATATTAATACTAGCTAAATTGTTACTAATGTAGACTATTTTTTATTTGAAGATTGCTTTGATTAGATCTTAGTTTTGTGTTTCTTTTATTTTTATTTCACGATGTAGAAGTGAATGGTCAAATCTAGACAAAGTAGAGCCTACACTTTTAGATCTTGAGACTAATAGAACTTTATTTAATATCAATAAAAATAAAAGGCAAGAAATCACCACATCTACCATTGCTATGGAAAATCAGTGGAATGAAGAAGTGAATAAGGCTTTGAGGGAATACTATAGCATAAGGAGACCAACTATACAAGCTAATAATTTTGAGATTAAACCAACAATAATTCAAATGATATAGCAAGATGTTCAATTAAGGGAATACTATAGCATAAGGAGACAAAGTAGAGCCTATCAATGGCCTTTTGGGAGAGCAATGCAAAAAAAGGCAACTAGAAGTTTTGGACTTTATTCTATTACCACATTGAAAACACAAATGACAACTTTATCTAAACATTACTAGAAAATTATAAAATAATAATGGGATTATCAATAAAATATTCTCTATCGATAATACGTGATGATAATAATGATGAAATATTTCTATCAACAATGTAATTACTAATGGAAAAAATTTCATTAGTGATTAACGATAGAATCACCGATATAATAAAATAATTAAAAAACTAAAAAAATATCTTGTCGGCAATTTTGTAATAATATGACACATCATCATATTGTGATGGATTGATTGATGGTATTTTCCATTGTAATATTCCATCAAAACTTTTGTTCGCAAATTTAAAAGTATTGCAACCAACATCAATACCATTCTCCCCTTCTACTACCTCTTCCTCCTTCTCTTGAACTACAAATCAAAACTACAGCTCTTTCCACCTATATTTAACTACAAATCTAGGCTCCATCATCATAAATTCAATCATCTAAAATTGAATAAACAATTGAAGGTGAGTATAAATACATTTAAGATATTTTGCTACACTGTTTGAAATAGATTTGATATAGCTGTTAGTATTCAGTTATGATTTTTATTAAAGTCTTATTTATTTGCTGGAAAGTAAATTTTTTTTTAAAAAAGTGATTTTTTTGGAAAATGAATTCCTGAAAAGTGAATTATTTTTTGATGTTTGGTAGTATTATGAGAAATAAGTTGGAAAAAAATTTTCTAATGTTTGACTATGTCATGAAAAATTATCTAAAAAATAAATTGTTAGTATTTGTTTTTTCAAGTTTATTAAAATAATGAGGAACAAATCTTACAAATTAAAAAATTGAATGAGAATAAAATTAAAAAAAAATTATATAATTTCATAAATTATCTCAATAAAATAAATAACAATTAAAATAATAGAGATCAAATCTAACAAATAAAAAAAATTGAAAGATGATGAAATTAAAAAAAATACAATTTTATAAATTATTTCAAATAAAATAAATAACAATAAAAAAATGATGATCAAATTTGATAAATAAAAAATTTCAATTAAAAAAAATAATAAGAGAAAAACAAATAACAATCATAAAAATTAGGACTAAAGTTGATATAAAAATCAAATTAAATCAAATTCTAAGGGATCAAAATAAAAAAAAAGATTCAAAACAAAATATATAGCAATAAAAAGTTTAAGGATCAAATTTGATATAATCATCAAATAACATAATATTTCTAAATTTTTTACAACTTCTGAAAAGTGTTTTCCGCTCAAAAATAAAATAAAAAAACACTTTTTTGGCTAAATTTTTCTTTGACTATAAAATATTTTTGATTGATAAACTTTTCTAGAGACAAACAAAAATTAAAAAAAAATAAAAATAATTTTTAAAAAATCACTTTTCATCAAACAAACTTATCCTTGAGAATTTCCTTGTCACTTTTCATCAAACAAACTTGTCACTTTTTATCATGTAGTTAAATACAAAATAATTCTGGAAAATAAAATTATAATCCCATTGAAATCTATAACCCGATTCACAAGTTTGGCATGTTAGCTCGAGTTACCTGATTCATAGGATTGACGAGTTCACCCACTAGTTGGATATGTTTTTTTTTTTTTTTTTTTTTTTGAAAAATGAAAAATTGATGAAGAATTGTTTATGCATGCTATTTTTATATATAATTATTCATAGCATTACCATTAAAAAACTATAATCTCATTTGATAGAAATATTATTATCATATAATTTTTAAAATAATGTTGTAATTATTTTATTTAAAGAGATTTTATTTTAAAATATTTAAAATTGTAAAAAAAAAAAAAAAAAAGTGAAAGGCATAGCCAGTGAAATCGAGCCTAGACACATGGGCTTGGTTATAATGCCAAGTTTAAACACCTATAGCCTTCGAAAGGAAAAAAAAAAAAAGGCCAAGCATGTTTGGACAAATAATATCTCAATTTATGTATTTTACAAATCCTAGCAATTATATTTTTAATCTTAAAATATCTTTGATCAATTTAAAGACTCAAAATTAAATTAATTTTAATAATGTTTTTGGATTTTAATTTATTTTTTCATTCTAATTAAAGGTTTAAGAATCGATTGATATCCAGATTAATTTTTTGTGGCTAAAATATTATTGACTAAAATATTTTTCTCTCATATCTCTTTCTCACAACATTCCAAGTTTCTATAGCGATCGATGACTGCATTATATCACTTCTCAGCAATAAAAACAACTTAATTTCCACAGTACATTTAATATGATGTAACGTAATGTGTGTGTGTGTGTATAAAAGGTAATCAAACTTTAAAATCAAGTACAGACTTAACATTCACGACAAGTTAGAATATTTCAATTTTCTTACTATGCATGGAAATAAAAAAATTTGTTGTTTATTTATTTTTGATATAATGTAATATAAATAATTCATTATCTTTTGATTATTTGGTCGCAAAATTTTTAGTGATGTAATGAATGCATTTTCAAAGTTTTTTTTTTCGTTCTTGTAATTTTTTTAAAAACAATAGTTAGTCTATATTTTATTTTATTTACATATTGACTATATTTTGAAGGGTTTTTTTTATCCTTGCATTTTGTTTTGAAAAATACACTGTAGTTCTAATTATATTAAATTTTTTTTATAATTAAATCCCTATGTTATTACTTTTTAATCATGGCAAGTTTTTTTAGGTAGCTTTTTTATATAATGATAGCAATGCAACAAACAATTACAATTGCCTCCACGGCATGACTACTCATGTCCATTTTTTTATATAATGACAAATAACAATTGCCTCCACGGCATGACTACAAAAAAAAAAATATTAGGAATTTATTTTTAAAAATTCAGATAATCTTATTTAATGGAGCTCAAAAAAACTTTATTTTTCAAAAACATGCAATGGAGCTAAAAAATTGTATTTTTAAAATGATGATAATATTATTTAGAAGTAGATTGGATCACCACAAGTTCTTGATAAAATTAGAAGTTTTATATGGAAAGCAATGCACAATTTAAAATATCATGCTTGTCTTATCTAAAACTATCTGTATTAGAAATTAAAGAATCCAAAAAACACAAAATTCATGAAAAGAATAAAAAAATAAATAGAAAACCTTAAAGGCTGAAAATTAATATATATATATATATATATATATATATAAAACATTACTCAAGCTAACAAAAAAAATATTTTCTAAGGCTATTTTAAAGGTCTTTTTGACCTCGTATGATTATAGCGAGCTAAATTATTATAAAATTAAGTGTTTAAATTTTTTTAGAAACATTTGAGCTGGATTCAATAAGTAAATTAAAAGTTATATATGTTTTTATTATATAAACTACTTAGCAAGATCATATCTTTTCTTCTTGAACTTGAATTTGTTCATCAAGTTCCAAAATATACCTGTTTGATTTTTCTAGTGGTTCAATTATAACAGATCCCTATCCGACTTCCTACTTGTGGTGTTTTGTCATCTCTTCACTGCTTATTCTTAAGCTAGGCTTCCACTTCACTCTGAGTCGAACCTAAATATTCTTCAAATGTAAAAAAAAAATGTGCAACTATTGTTAATATATTTTCTATTTTCAAGTAAAATAATTAAATACGGTACTAACGACGAAACAAGTCCATCAATTTATTTCTGAGAGTTGAAAAGGAATTACAAAAAATATTATTGCTACTATTAACTCATTAACGGAATAAGTCTGTCAGAATATTATAAAGAGTTGGAAAAAAATTACTATAAATACCACTACAACTATTAACTCACCGATGAAATTGCTAATAGTATTATGTCGGGACATGTAATTTTACCGATAAAATTATATATGATTCAACTATCAATGATATGTTAAATTTTACTGAGAAAATTACTAATGGAATGAAGTGAGTAATTTTATTATTTTGGCTCACATTTTCTGTCTGTAAAGCTATCAATAAATTTATTAATGAGTGATTCACTGTTATATCAGAAACTACAAACAAATATTTTTTTAAAAGAACTATTACATGAGCTTGTCACTAAAAGATTTACTGCCGTGAATATAAATATAGTCGGTAAAACCTCTTTTATATGAGCTCTTTTTTTTCTTCTTTTCAATCCCATTTTCTAAATTTAAGTAATTAGTCAAAATATATTGCTCAGTCAATAATCTTGTGTATAAATATATTGCTTCCTAACCTGTGAATCTGACGTTATAAATGAATAACATGACGTATCCTATAGAACCCCCAAAGCCATGAATCGGGTCTATAAATAGCCATGCAATTGTACTGCACAGCCACAACCCACGACGAAAGCCATTCTCTGAAACAACATCAATATGGCTCCTAAACTTTCCTGTCTTTTGCTAGCTTTCCTCACCTTCTTTTGTATCCAGTCCTTCATAGGTCTGGCGAGGATTTTGAAATCCGAGCATCAGCAATATTCTTTTAGCTCCCTTCAAAAGCTGGAGGGAGTTCGAAAGGGCCAAACTGTGCAAGGACTTGTTGAGCTCAAACAATACCTCAAAAGGTTTGGATACTATCCAAGTGATGTCAATCTCATGACCAGCGAGTTTGATGATCTCTTGGAGTCTGCACTCAAAACATACCAGAACTATTTTCATCTGAATGTTACTGGTATCCTCGACGATAGTACCATCAAACAAATGATGATTCCACGATGTGGAATGCCTGATATCACACCCAACAACACTAAATCAAAACACACCAAGTTCCACATGGTGATGCATTATAAGTTCTTCGATGGGATGCCAAAATGGCCACCTTCCAAGTATCATCTGACCTACACATTTGGCTCGGATAGTGTCCAAGTTGTTGATATGGACACCTTGAGGTCTGTCTGCTCGGATGCTTTCAAAAAGTGGTCAGATGTTTCTCAATTAACTTTCCAGGAGGCCTCTGATGGTGCATCAGCAAATATTGTTATTGCATTCTACAGCGGTGATCATCAGGATGGTTATCCTTTCGATGGACCTGGGAGAACACTAGCCCATGCTTTTAGTCCAGAAGATGGCCGTCTCCATTTCGATGCAGAAGAGAAGTGGAGTACTAACCCCGCAATGGACCAATTTGACTTGGAATCCGTGGCTGTTCATGAAATAGGACATCTACTTGGGCTTGATCACAGTAGTGATTCCAATGCCGTTATGTATTCAGGGATTCCATCTGGAACTAAGAAAAGGGATCTCGCCCAGGATGATATTGATGGCATACATGCTCTCTACGGTAATTATTAATCGCCTAAACTAAACATATAGGTTATAAATTACAAAGCAATTAATAGAAATAATCGAAAGCAAAGATGACAGCCTAAGTCGTCTTATTGGAAGAACGCTGTGCATAGCTTCGGGGTTCATAAAGCACCTGTAGCGTTGTGGAGTATGATTTTAGATTTTCACTAGAAAATCCTGGGTTCAAATCCTAATAAGAATTTACCCTGCTTATGTATATTGTGTAATATTTAATTAAAATATATGAAATTGGGAATGGTTAAGAAATACTTCCAAGTAATTGCCTGCTCTCTCCGATATTTTTTTTTATTTTTGTTAATTACATTTTCGTGTAGATAAGAAAGTCTTGTATGTTTTCCTCCACAGAAGAAGGCATAATTAACGACTCTAGTCAATATGTCATTTTTCAACATTCAACGGCGAAGAAAAAGAGTCTTATTGTATGGATTTTTGATAACCATACATGCAGACGCGGTTTCTATTTATACAATTGGATCTATGCATATAAAAGTCCTTAAATTCCTATACTGTTGTCTTTTAAAGATATGGAAGGAAACATGTTGAATTTCTATTGATTAAAAATTTACAAAAATCATAAAAAATTATTCTTTATTCTTTATTTATGCTAGTTTTTGTTAATGTTTCTTAGCAATTTCTTTTTTTATTCATGGTGGATTTTTATTTTTGGATTTTGAATTTTTTCTTTCTATTTATTTTAAATTATTTTTAAAATTCAAAACAACTTGGGAAAAAATAAATTTATTTTCAAAATGCAAATAATCTTATTTAAAAATAGATTTGGTCCTCACAAGTTCTTGATAGGATTGGGAATTTTATGTAGAGAGCGATGCACAATTCCTTGTGTGCAGGAAGCCTGTCCTATCTAAAATATCATATTCATTCTATTTAAACTATCTGAATTAGGAATTAAAGAATCCAGAAACATAAAATTCATGAAAAGAGATGTCGCGGGGCGCCCGTGGGGCATTGAAAGACAATGGTGTTTGCTTTCTAAGTGTGTTGAAAGGAAATAGATTTTGGGTATAAACATAAAGTTATGATTATAAAATTCAGGAGTTGTCATATAATATCATGGATATTTAAAAACTTATAGCATGTAAGGGTTGATTAAAGACTGGTTGTGCAAGGAAAATATATATCATTTCTAATGTACCCTATCTAAAATAAATTGTATTGTTATATGATTATCTAGATCGTGTTTCTATTTATCTGTTTCATCTAAAATTTAAGCCAGATCTTCTTTCATAAAGAAATTAAGATCCAAATTTAGCATCATATGTTTTTTCTATTTTATATCTTTAATATTTAAGAATATATTTTATTGTTAAAAAATATAAATCTTGTATTTTAATATTCTAAATATTAAAATATATAACTAAATCCTAACATTTTAAAAAAATATTTTCTTGTATTTTTTACTCTGCAAATGATGGATGACTGCTCTTGTCATTTTTTAACATTTTTCAACATTCAATGGCGCTGAAGACTCTTCTTTTATGGAGTTTTGATAACCATA
Organism: Populus alba; assembly: GCF_005239225.2. Classification (NCBI taxonomy): domain Eukaryota; kingdom Viridiplantae; phylum Streptophyta; class Magnoliopsida; order Malpighiales; family Salicaceae; genus Populus; species Populus alba. Next base: position 11,240,259 of record NC_133296.1, on the reverse strand, counting down.
CATGCATACGCGGTTTCAATTTATACAATTGGATCTATGGTTTTCCCTATAACGCATATAAAAGTCCTTACATCTATGGTCAAACTTAATTTCCTTTACTCTTGTCTTTTAAAGATATGGAAAGAAACATGTTAAATTTCACTTGATTAAAAATTTATAAAAACCATAAAAATTTATTCTTTATTCTTTATTTATGCTAGTTTTGTTAATGTTTCTTTACAATTTCTTTTTTATTCATTGTGGATTTTTATTTTTGAATTTTGAATTTTTGTTTCTATTTATTTTAAATTATTCTTAAAATTAAAAAAAATTAGGAAATTTTAAGTTTATTTTCAAAATGTAGATAATCTTAATTAGAAGTAGATTTGGTCCTTGTAAGTTCTCGAGAAAATTGAGAATTTTATGTGGAGAGTGATGCACAATTCCTTGGATGCAGAAAACTCGTCCTATCTAAACTAGCTAAATTAAGAATTAAAAAAATTCATAAACAAAAAATTCATGAAAAGAGTTGTTGCGGGGTGCTCGTGAGGCGTCGAGTGACGGTGGCATTTGTTTCCTAGGTGTGTTTGACACGATCAAAAGATTGATGTCTTATCCCAAGTGCAGGAGAGTCGAAGTAATAAATAACCCGGCAAGACCGGGGTCGAACCACAGAGAGGTTAATTGTATAAATTATAAATAACAAGACAACAATAATAACAACAAAAATAACAACAACAACAATAACAATAATAATAATAATAATAATACTCAGTACGTGGCGTTGTTATACCTGAGAATGATCTAAAAGATCGGGTCACATGTTTCCAGCCTATATACTGAGTTTATGAAAAGATCAAAGAGATATATTATATAATATAAACAAAATGTAAATACTAATAGTAGTAGTAGTAGTAGTAGTAGTAGTAGTAGTAGTAGTAGTAGTAGTAATAAAAGAAGATGAAGAAATTAATGAGAACTTTGAGATGAAAGATTAATGTAAGGATTAAACAATGATAAGAACAAATGTCAAGGTTAGAGGATCCACCAATGGTATTTCAAACAAGTATAGTATAAACTCTTATTACTCAATTTGGAAACCACACACGAAGGAGGTTCCAATCGGATGATTTGTCATTAATAGCTCATTATAAATTATTAACATGATCATATTAATTATCTTATTTACATAACACTAAACTTTTAAATATTATCACGAATTCATGATGTCAACTGATGTTAACAGTAAATCAAGTTCCTTTCATAGCCCAGGTGTAGGTAATACCATACGGTTGGGCTATGAGAGTGCCAAGCATTTGTTGTACCAAGTATTATACAACACAAATCTAGATTAACCATTTAACAAGCAAGGTATTAAGAATTAGTAAGATAAAAAGATAAGACATGTTAATATTAAACATTAAGGTCCATGTTGAGTTTACACCATACTTATTCTTACACCATTAGTGTAAACTTTTCACCTTGACATAATAAACTTAGCTAAACATAATGAAGAAGAGAAACATAAATAAACAAAACAAGAACATAAAGAAAATACAAGTTAACTAAGTAAAGGAAAGGAAATGAAAAGCATAAACAAGATATTAATGAAAGCAAAATTTAAAAATTACAAAAAAAATATAAAGAGAGAAATAAAGAGCATGAACTTGATCTGAATAACCAAGCTCCCAGATGCATGGCAAATGCCTCCTTTTATAGGCCAAAATTCAGAATTATTGATTTGATGACTAATTGTTGAGTGGGTGGCCAACTTTTGATTTGATGAAAATCCTTATCTTCTTGTTTGAATAAAAAAAAAATGCTGGCATCAGAACTGGGTCCACTTGAAAACATGAAAGTTGCAGGAAATTGTCTTAACAAATCTTTGTAAAAATTTGAAGTTATTTGGACTTCTAGAACTCCAGATATGGGCCAAACACTGAGCAGTGTTCGGGCTGCAAGACAGATTCGGACTTCTTTATTGTTGCTATAATTTGAACTTGAAAACAACCTTCTTAGATCTTAATGAAAACATGAAAGTTGTAGGCTTATGTCTTACTGAATCTGTGTAAACATTTGAGGTCATTTGGATATCTAGAACTCGAGATATGACCCAATTACCGAACAGTGTTCCAGTTTGGACTGCACCAACATCTCTTTTCTAAGTTTCACCCTCTCTTTATCTTCACAAATTTCAGTAGTTGAATTCATCAATCAATCCTTTGATTTATGTGATAGGCCTGCATTTAAGATGAACATTTACCATATATTAAGGCATTTTATAGTATTAGACTTGTTATTATAAAACATGTTTTAGTTAAGGAGTTATTGATACTTTAAATGTAAAATGATGATATAAAACCTTGATAAATATGCACTTTTAAGTACTAATCACACCCCCCCAACCAGCTTATTACTAGTCCCTAGTAATCAAAGCGTTAAAATAGAAAAATAATTTGTAAATTTCATAAAGCAAGGCATTCATCATTCAACTTACTTTAATTTATCCAGATAAACAACTCTCATTAAATTCATATATCTGCTCAATACCTCTTAAACCAGATATTACTAAACCTTTCTTTTGTGCTCAAAATATCAACATATAGTTATGGGGCTTTACTTGGAAGAAAAACAAATTTTTGTTCTAATGTTTAAGGCTAACTTCCTTAGGTTGGGATTATTATATTTTTTTTTCTTTTCTTTATTTATTTATTTATTTATTTATTTATGTATATACACATACAACTTGAAACATAATATATCTTTAACCCAGGTAATGAGTTTTAGGCTAATGACTCCCAGACCAGTTGGTCTTAGGGCATTAGGTGTTGAGACACCCCTACGAGCTTAACAACTCGGGTTGCAGATACTGATATGTAGACAGTGCAATGTTTGATTCCCTTAAGCTTAACAAGCGTTGGGCCAATAGCTCCCAAGTCAGTTGACTTTAGGGTATTAAGTGTTAAAACAACCCTTCGGGCTTTATTGCTTAGGTTAGGGAGGCTACAAAACCAAACTTATCTACCTTTTTATTATCATTATTTTTCTTTTCTTTTCTTTTTTGCAAATCAAATTATGTACTATCCATTTCTCTTAGTTGTTACCTTTAACAAAAGAACATAAATAATCTAATAATCCAATGTGCAACCCACAATCATATATTAAAGTGTGTGTGAAAATGAAGATTTAAAAATACTTGTTAAATGAGCATATGAGCAGAATCAAGTGTTACCAATACGAGAGTTTGTAAACCTGAATATTTCAAGAAGTATTCTGATAGATCCTGTTAAGAATGTTTACTAAGATGCGTCTCAAGAGTCACTTTAACAAAATAACTCCTTTTACTCTGGCATCCTAGTAACAACAGTTTTGTAAATAGTTTATGAAATAGAAAACACAGATTTTTTTTAAAAAAAAATATCAACTACTACCCTTTCCCCCCAACCAAAATGAGACATTGTCCTCAATGTCTTAAGGTAGAAAGATAGAGTATAGAAGACATCACCTGAAATAACAAACACTGACAAACCTGAAATACACTTAAACAAATATAAGAAACAACAAAACATAAAAATAAAACCAAAAGACATAAAGTTTTTACAAACGAAGGCTCAAATCCAATCTAAGCTTTTTACGGCTTTCCTTAGTTGACCAATTTATGTGACTCATGGAGGGATTAATTACAGGGATTAAAGATTGTAATTGGTCAATCAATTGTTCAGCAGTAACAGCAAAGATTATGATTTGTCATGCTGAAGATGTTAGAAATTCTTGTTCCACAGCATCATTAAGAAAAGACAACAAATTATCATAGAGACCATTAACATTTAACAAACCTATAGGTTTATGGTGAATGTGCAGTTGGGCCCAGGAGGAAATATGAAAGATCTCTTCCAATCTACCCAGATCACCTGGTAAGGCAATGAAGGCATCAGCATGGTTAAACATTGCATTCAGTCGATCAGACATTGTAGGGACCTGTAATTCCTCTCCAATTGTTTTTCCAATGATGTCCCCTTGTGCTAAAGCTTTGGGGACAACCCCCAAAACTTGACTACCTCCTAAAGATGCAGCTGTTGACACTCCCCCCATTAACCCAAGGATGCCTCCTCCATACACTAAATTAATCTTTCGCTCAGCTAGTACTTGACCAAGATGATTTGCTAATTCTAAAAACTCTTTTTCTTTCCCAGGACTGGATCCACCAAAAACACAAATACTGTTTATGTGATTACTTGAGGAACCTGCCATTTCTACACACTTCTGTATTTGATGAATGTATGGGTTGAGTAGAAATGAAGGGAAGAAGAATAAGGTTTTATAGATGAGAAAAAGAAAATGCAATCATATCACGTATATGAAAGCCAGTTGGAGTCTCTCTCTCTTTCTCTCTTTTTTTTTTTTAAAAAAATATGGATGTACAAGTAGTTGTGATTGTGGCTCACATCTTTCCTTGGTTTTACGTCCAAGAACGACTTAAATGCCCTCTATGGGTCGGGGATAGGCTTCCCATCCAGTTTTCTTAAAAACTGGCAAACAGGGTCTTTTTTTTATATAGTCAGATTCCCAAGACTATGATGAGCTTGTTCTTTATGAAAATGGAGTCATAAATCATGAATTGCCTGATGCACATCTCCACTATGATGAGACTTAAGAGTCAATAGAAGATTATCTAAAGACTCTTTATGTTTTGAAATAAATCCTACCTTTTGACAATTTTCACAGGTTTTGCAGAATGCATATGAGTCCTTGAACATGGTGGGCCAGTAAAATCCACTTTGTAAGATTTTTGCAGTCCTCTTTTTTGACGAGAAATGATCCTCACATGCTTCAGAGTGACAAAATTTAATGACACTACTTACCTCATTGTCGGGAATGCATCTTTGAAATATTTGATCAGGACAATATTTGAATAAGGGTCATCCCAATAAAGGTTTTGCACGTCGCTCAAAAACTTTCTTTTATCTTGGTTATCCAAATGAGCTGGCAAAAATCCTAAAGCAAGAAAATTGTTATTTTTAGCAAACCAAGGCATTGAACTAAGAGAAAGTAAAGATTCATTAGGAAAGTAATCATTGATTGGTGTGATGTCAGATGTCGAATCTATTGTCAACTTTGACAAATGATCTGTGACAACATTTTCGGTGTCTTTTTCATCATCGATTGCTTCCTGTTTGGTCATGGCATGAGGAAATGGAAGTGTTGGTGGGAAATCAGTCTTTTCTTTGCAATGTTTAGATTCAACCCCTTCCTTACCCTCAGAGATTGATTCATCATCTTTCTCACAAGGTTCAAGAGTGGGTTTTTCAATAACCTTACCACTGCGAAGAGTGATGTCTGATTTGACTTGATCCATGTGTTGACTTCTGAAACTACTTGCATTTACATTGTATTTCTCCTTTGGATTTTGCTGTGGTTGAGATGGAAATTTACCGTTCTCTTGAAAACTGAGAGTAGATGTTAACTTTGCAAGAGTATCTTTAAAACCTGTCATGTTTTGAGCAAGTTGAGTGTTGATTATCTCTTGTTTTTCAATGAATGAATGCAATGTTTCCTTAAGATTTCTTCTAGGAGGTGGAGCATAAGGAGGTGCATATCCATGAGAATTTTGGAAATTATTGTGTGCTTGAAACGATGGCTGTGAAGTTTGTGCATTATTGTTATCACTCTTCCAACTAAAATTTGGGTGATTTCTCCAACCAGGATTGTATGTTTACGAGTATGTGTTATGATTGGGCTTTTGAAAACTGTTTAAAGCATGGGCTTGTTCATGGAGGCATTCCTTGAAAGAAGGCAAAGTTGGAAAATCATTAGTTGCATGTTCATTTGTTTCACAGATTTGACACATAATGTCTTGAACAGATTTTAATTGACCACTCCTTTTCAATTCTAGTGCCTCAACTTTTCTAGCTAAAGATGCAAACTTGGATTGGAGGTCATGATCTTCCCTAAGGTTATACATACCTCCATTAGATGTATGAGGTTGAGTTTTACCCAGTGCCTCATAAGTGCCTGTAGTGTCTCAATTTTTGCATTTTCAGCTAGCAAGTCTAGGTACTCCATTGCTTCATTAGGGTCTTTATCTTCAAAAGTTCCATTGCACATCAATTCAACCATTTGCTTATCTTTAAGTGTTAATCCTTGTCATAACCCAATTTTGGGTTATTCCCCAAATTTCATTTTTTTTTAAAATAAAAATAAAAAAAAATAAAATAAAGGCTGGCAACGCGAAGAAGGTAGGTCGGGAAATCAAGCTGCAATTTTTGGAGGAAATTCAAGGCCTAATTGTTCCCCATTATGCCCAAAAAAATAGGAATACAATGCAAATTCAAGGTTAAATTAAATGATTATTGGATGAATTTGCATGAAAATTAAGTCCAAGGACATAATTAAATTTTTAATAGGTCAATTTGATTTAATCATGGGCCAAAATTGAATTTTAATTATGTTTAAGAATTAATTTGGGTCCAATTGAAGGATTTAATTAAGTGCAAGGACTTAATTATACTTTAAATGGGTCAAATTAATTTTATTTGGGGCTTAATTGGTGAAAAAAATTAAGTTTGGGAGCCTAATTTGGGCTTAATTGAGAAGAATGAAATTATACGAGACCAAATTTAATTTTTACCAAGATAATTGATTGAAATCAGGGGCCAAATTGAAAGAAAATTGAAGTTTTGGGGCCAATTAGGGGTTAAATTGACAAAATCCAAAGCCAAGGACCAATCTGCAAAAGGCGCCAAACTATAGGGGTCAAATTGATAAAATCCGGGGGTCAAATTGAAGAATTGGAAAACGGCGCCGTGTTTGTGTTTAAAAAAAAAAAAAAAAAAAAAAAAAAAAAAACGCGGGTACTGTTCATCATCTTCCCCGTGAAGCTGCCCGAGTGGCAGACTTCTAGGCGCATTTTCTACCTCGTTTGTTCCCCAAATCCGACAAGGCATGCACCGACATGTTCACCTGAAATCCCTTTATCCCTTGGAGTGGTCCGGTCGGGTCGAAAATCTTGGAAACGGCTCCATTTATTGGCCCAAAGTGGCACCCTCGGGCAGTCTGCAGCCTTGGATTGCCAAATTTTGCAGTTCGAGGTGCACACTTTGAACCAACGGCTTGGATTCCTCGAGTCTAATCAAGGGCTGAGACTTTTTCCACGTTGAAGACAAGATTACCCTCTTTCCATCCCTATAAATAGGAGCCAATTTCGTGCTTAGAGGGGGGAGATCGGGTCCAAAGTAAGCCAAAAAAAACCAGCCTTCCTCCCTTTTCCTGCTGCAGATTTTTCTTCTTTTTTTTCCTCTTCCAGCTGCAGCCGCTCCAGCCAACTCCACCGCCGTTTCCACCACCAGCTTTAGGTCCTCCTCCTCCAGCCAGCCATCGCCGCCACGCCAGGTGGTCCGCTCACCTTCCTCTTCTTCTTCGGCGTCACTGTTCATGCATGAACAGTAGACGTGAATTATAATTCATGTCTACTGTTCATGCCTTTTAGCCTTCTTCATGCCGTCACTGTTCACTGTTCATGCCTTTTAGTTTTTTTATTCGTTTTTTCTTTTTTATTTTCAAAAAAATATTAAAAAAAAATCATTTAAAAATTGTGGTTTTCTCAAATATTTTTCCACCAAGTTTGCTTAATATTGGGTTGTATACTTACATTGTAAGATACAAGTCCGGTATTAAAATACCCGGTTTTTTCGAAATATTTTTTTAAAAAATATATCAAAAGAAAAAAATATTTTATTGCATACGGCCAAGTCCTAAAAATTTTCCAAGCATGTGTTTTTTTGAAAAATTGCATCTTTCTCACCTTTTGAAAAATCCAAAAAATGGATATCATAACTAGTTTATGATTATCCATTAGGGTTTGGCCAAAATATCAAAAACCTTTTTTCAATCTTTTTCTAGGATCCAAATGTAGACTTTAATATTTGAAAGGTGTAAAATTACATGATAAAGTACACCCTCAAGTATTAAAGATACAAGGTGTAAATAAATGTCATTCAGACCTTAGAATGGTTAGGATTTAATCCAATAAAGTAGAGACTTTCTCATGAAGATAGATCTACCTTGAACCTTAGAAAAGACCAACGAATAGAAATTTGACCTAGAAAAACAATCAAACAACAATGCAGCTTACCTTAGGTAGGGTGCACTGGGGGTGATGCGTCTTCCCCTTGCACAACTAGTCCCTTACTCAGACTCTCGCAGACCATAGGTTCCTAGTGACCATAATACTAGGTGGCGACTCCAACGAACCAAGCAAAACACAAACAATAATAATAAAATCGCCAACAGATTGCCGCGCGCGGGATTTCTTCGATGTGCGACAGAATGGCGACTCCACTGGGGACAACCATGTCTGGTCGGACTAAGCATTGATAGTTTGATTGTTTTCCTTTTGTTGGTCTTTAATTTTAGCTCGCATTTTTACTGCTTTAGCATGCATTTTAATTTTGCGAATAAACCCAATTCTAGGTTAGGTGGGGAGTAGCGGTCTGCCTCATGACTTTCAGTCGGGGTTCAGATTCGTGAAACATCCAACTATGAGCTGAGTGTTTACTCGGTAATGGCGGTCACATGGTGCCCCAACCATTCCTTGTAAACCCCTATACTGCCTTCACGTGAGGTAGTCACTAGGCAGTTCATAGACCCTTTTGAGACCAGATAGAAAACCTACCCATGTACACACAATGAATAAAACCTATCCTTAGGTTGTATGTGCTATCATTTATTTGCATCAGGGCAAACCCTTTGTGAAATATCTTGAACTCAAGATTTTTGGGTGACACAATGGCCGTCACTCCGAAAATTTTCATTGTAGAGTTTGGGCAAAAATCATGATTTTTGTTCCATCATACAAGAGTTACGACCATGTTGTCACCCCTTGAAGACGAGTTCATCATATAGACTTCATGTACATACATTTGTCATGCATGCACCAGAATAAAAAGTAGGTCCCCTCCGAGTCTACAACACCTGATTTTGAGAGAAACATTGGAGACAAAGAGCGTGCTCATTGCAGCATCCATTTCCAAGAAGAGTTAGAGTCTCTGAAAGCAAGTGTGGCTCGCCTCACTAGCTTACTCGAGCAAACACTTAGAAATGCCTCTAGTGAAGGTCCTTCCAATCGGCAAGTCATTTTTGTTCAAAGCCCCAACAAAAACTCAACCCAAAGAAATTGGGGGCTAATATGATCAAGAGCCTCAACACAATCTGAAGGGGAATTGCATCACCGTTGCAGAATGGAGCCTGTTCATGCTCTGCCAAAATAACTACCTCAGTTTGATCATGCCTGCAAAAACTTGATTTTTTGTTTCAACCTATCCCAATTTTTGCTGGCAATTTGGCTCAAAATTCCACAAGACTTTCCCTGTCCATTGAGCCTTTCTTGTGTTTTCCTGTGTTCATCACATGCCTTCATTTTTGTTGTTTCATGCAAATAACACATTGAGCATAACCTTCAAGCATGAAACCATTGCGTCAAAAATCTTTAGGCGTGTTTCCCCTTTCTTCCAAAACTGTGCATGTTTTCACAAGGATTTTTGGGAATTCAAAGTTTAGTACAAAAACAGAAATCATGTTGATGTTTGTCCGAAACAAACGAGTTCTGGAAATTCAGGTGATTCCTTAGAGAGGTAACCATACACCTAGAAAACCAAAAAAAAAAAAAAAAACATCATGAAGTGACTCCAAAGCTGAGTTTTGATTGCATGAATAATGAGAAATCACTGCATACTCGCATGAAAGCAAGGCTTACCGATCCTAAATGCATGCATTTGAGATGAAAAAAGGCCATCTTTGATAATCCTTTCACAAGGCTGAAATATATCCCTTGCAGTCCCCTTTTGAGCCTAATAAATTTTTCTTGAAAAATAACCTTGGCTAGGATCACACCCTACACTGGGGGGCAAGTGCAAAAAATCCATAATGATTGAAAGTGCCCAAATAACTCTTGGGGGCATGAAAAAGTCTTCAACGATGAAAGTGCCCAAACCATACCGGGGGGCATAAAAGAAAATTCTCAATCATCAAAGGTGCCCATACAAAGCTGGGGGGCATGAAGAAAAATCCAAAGGATCCAAAATTCTAAGCATAAAAAAATCTAATGCAATGATGCTCAAAATCAAATGAAGAAAAGAAAAACAAAGAGAAAGAGCCCAAGCCCAACACTGGGGGGCACCGTGGACCATTTTACAAATCAATTCCAAGGTCCAAAAATGTATGAACAAAAGAGTTTGGGATATAAGCACTTGTGATCCTTAGTCTTAAAGTCCCTTAAACACCCTTGAGCCTACAAATATCATTTTCTTCATAGCCAAAAGCCCAAGCCTGCATTACGTGCCTAATTAAGCCCTTTCTGATCAAAGGCAAGCAATCTGGATCGGTAGGCAGTGCTTTCTCATGCGAAATAAATTCATTATTCATGCAAATAAAATGAATGATTTGAAAACGGTTCTCAATAACCCTCAAATTGAAATTTAAACCTTTTGTGACCAAACAGATGTCACTTCGTGTTTTTCACATTTTCACAAACGGTTCTCAATAACCCTCAAATTGAAATTTCAACCTTTTGTGACCAACCAAATGTCACTTCATATTTTTCACCAAAAATCAAAATAAAAAGTTTTCATCACTTCTGAAAACCTCTACATAGGAATCACTTGAATTTCTTCAGAATGAGTTTGCTTTGAATCGATGTCAAAATGATTTTTGTATCTGGAATAGCTTTGAAATTCCAAAAATTCTGCATGAAATCAACTCCTTGTCAAACCTTCCTTCATATAGCCTCATCCCTAAACCCGAATTGAATACTTGGGGGCATGATCAAGCTAGGGGGCCATCAAAAACATCTGGTAGGGCTGGCTCCATGATTCCCTTCTAAGAAAAACATTGGGCAAAATTGGCAACCCTTGAGATAAAGGGGCGGAGGACAAAGAAGTATGATGATATCAAGTCCTTCCAAGTGGTCAAGATCACAAGATATGACTCGAGTAAGCAAGAGCGAAAAGAGCCATCAAAGCTTACTATCAGAGACTCCAACTTTTAAGAAAAGGAGAACTCCATGAAGAAAAGGGGACCTATACTTCTCAGGTAAGTATACATGCATATTGATCATGATGCATTACTTTCATCCTTGACAGATCGGTGTCTCACCATCACTCCCTTTTTTTAGTGTGCCTTTGAGCCCTAACCCTTTTAGGTAGTGTGTTTTCTGACCCTACCTCTCCTTTAGTGTGCCTTCGAGCCCTAACCTTTTAGGTAGTGTGTTTTCCAACCCTACCTCTTTTTGAGTGCCCCTTGGAGCACTCACCTCTTAGGTAGTGTGTTTTCTAGCCCTACCTCTTTTCTTTTAGGGTGCCTTCGAGCCCTAACCCTCTTAGGTAGTGTGTTTTCCAACCCTGCCTTTTCTTGAGAGCTCCTTCGAGCCCTCACCTCTTTGGTAATGAGTTTTCCAACCTTGCCTTTTCTCGAGAGCTCTTTCGAGCCCTAACATCTTAGGTAGTGCGTTTTCTAACCACCTCTCCTTCTAAGTGCGCCTTAGAGCCTTCAACCCTTAGGTAGTGCGTTTTCTAACCATACCTCCTTTTGAGTGCGCCTTAAAGCCATCAACCCCTTAGGTAGTGCGTTTTCCAACCATATCTCCTTTTAAGTGCGCCTTAGGGCCATCAACCATCTTAGGTAGTGTGTTTTCCAACCCTGCCTCTTTTTGAGAGCTCCTTCAAGCCCTCACCTCTTAGGTAGTGCGTTTTTCTAACCCTACCTCCTTTTGATTGCTCCTTTGAGCCCTTACCTCTTAGGTAGTGCGTTTTCCAAACCTTGCCTCCTTTTGAGTGCGCCTTGGAGCACTCACCTCTTAGGTAGTGTGTTTTTCTAACCCTACCTCCTTTCGAGTGCGCTAACCTCCTTTAGAGTGCGCTTTTCATCCCTCGTTCCCCATCGAGTCCTATCATGTCCTTTCAGACATTTTGCCTTTTCACTCGGGTAGGTCACCCATTATAATCAGACCTCTTTCAAAACTTTTTTCATCTTCCATTTGGTCCGGTTGCCCATAACAATAAAACCATTTTTGAGAAATCATTGCATTTCTCCCCACCTTCATACTTTTTTCATTTGGGCCGGTTGCCCATAACAATAAAACCATTTTTGAGAAATCATTGCATTTCTCCCCACCTTCAAACCTTTTCCATTTGGGCCGGTTGCCCATAACAATAAAACCATTTTTGAGAAATCATTGCATTTCTCCCCACTTTCAAACTTTTTTCCATTTGGGCCGGTTGCCCATAACAATAAAACCATTTTGAGAAATCTTTTGCATTTCTCACCACCTATAAAATTTTCATCATTTTGAGAAATCTTCGCATTTCTCACCACTTCGAAAAATCTCTGTATTTTTCACCTCTTTGAAAAAATCTTTGTATTTTTCAAAACCTTTCCATCTTGGGCCGGTTGCCCATTACAACAAAACCACTTTGAAAAATCTCTGCATTTTTCACCACTTTGAAAAATCTTTGCATTTTTCATCACTTTGAGAAATCTTTGCATTTCTCACCACTTTGAAAAATCTTTGTATTTTTCACCCCTTCGAAAATCTTTTCATTTTCAACTTGGGCCGGTTGCCCATTACAACAAAACCACTTTGAAAAATCTTTGCATTTTTCATCATTTTGAGAAATCTTTGCATTTCTCACCACCTCTAAAATTTTTCACCATCTTGAGAAATCTTTGGATTTCTCACCACTTTGAAAAATCTCTGCATTTTTCACCTATTTGAAAAAATCTTTGTATTTTTCAAAACCTTTCATCGGGCTGGTTGCCCATTACAACAAAACCACTTTGAAAAATCTCTGCATTTTTCACCACTTTGATAAATCTTTGTATTTCTCACCACTTTGAAAAATCTTTGCATTTTTCATCACTTTCCATCTGGGCAAGTCGCCCATCACAACAATATCATTTTTGAGAAATCTTCGCATTTCTCACCACTTTGAAAAATCTCTGCATTTTTCACCTCTTTGAAAAAATCTTTGTATTTTTCAAAACCTTTCATCTGGGCCGGTTGCCCATTACAACAAAACCACTTTGAGAAATCTTTGCATTTCTCACCATTTTGAGAAATCTTTGCATTTCTCACCACCTTGAAAACTCTTTTCGTTTTCCATCTTGGGCCGGTTGCCCATTACAACAAAACCACTTTGAAAAATCTTTGCATTTTTCACCTCTTTGAAAAATCTCTGTATTTTTCACCACTTTAAAACATCTTTGTGTTTTTCACCCGGGTAGGTCACCCCTAACAATTCGACCATTTCAAAATCTTTGAATTTTCAAAAAAAAAAAAAAAAATCTTCCTTTTTTCTTCTTTACAACGCTTATTATCTAAAGTATCTTACAAAACTTTCTTTCATAAGCGTTGTAAAGAGGGGGGCAACTGTCATAACCCAATTTTGGGTTATTCCCCAAATTTCATTTTTTTTTAAAATAAAAATAAAAAAAAAAAATAAAGGCTGGCAACGCGAAGAAGGTAGGTCGGGAAATCAAGCTGCAATTTTTGGAGGAAATTCAAGGCCTAATTGTTCCCCATTATGCCCAAAAAAATAGGAATACAATGCAAATTCAAGGTTAAATTAAATGATTATTGGATGAATTTGCATGAAAATTAAGTCCAAGGACATAATTAAATTTTTAATAGGTCAATTTGATTTAATCATGGGCCAAATTGAATTTTAATTATGTTTAAGAATTAATTTGGGTCCAATTGAAGGATTTAATTAAGTGCAAGGACTTAATTATACTTTAAATGGGTCAAATTAATTTTATTTGGGGCTTAATTGGTGAAAAAATTAAGTTTGGGAGCCTAATTTGGGCTTAATTGAGAAGAATGAAATTATACGAGACCAAATTTAATTTTTACCAAGATAATTGATTGAAATCAGGGGCCAAATTGAAAGAAAATTGAAGTTTTGGGGCCAATTAGGGGTTAAATTGACAAAATCCAAAGCCAAGGACCAATCTGCAAAAGGCGCCAAACTATAGGGGTCAAATTGATAAAATCCTGGGGTCAAATTTGAAAGAATTGGAAAACGGCGCCGTGTTTGTGTTTAAAAAAAAAAAAAAAAAAAAAAAAAAAAAAAACGCGGGTACTGTTCATCATCTTCCCCGTGAAGCTGCCCGAGTGGCAGACTTCTAGGCGCATTTTCTACCTCGTTTGTTCCCCAAATCCGACAAGGCATGCACCGACATGTTCACCTGAAATCCCTTTATCCCTTGGAGTGGTCCGGTCGGGTCGAAAATCTTGGAAACGGCTCCATTTATTGGCCCAAAGTGGCACCCTCGGGCAGTCTGCAGCCTTGGATTGCCAAATTTTGCAGTTCGAGGTGCACACTTTGAACCAACGGCTTGGATTCCTCGAGTCTAATCAAGGGCTGAGACTTTTTCCACGTTGAAGACAAGATTACCCTCTTTCCATCCCTATAAATAGGAGCCAATTTCGTGCTTAGAGGGGGGAGATCGGGTCCAAAGTAAGCCAAAAAAACCAGCCTTCCTCCCTTTTCCTGCTGCAGATTTTCTTCTTTTTTTCCTCTTCCAGCTGCAGCCGCTCCAGCCAACTCCACCGCCGTTTCCACCACCAGCTTTAGGTCCTCCTCCTCCAGCCAGCCATCGCCGCCACGCCAGGTGGTCCGCTCACCTTCCTCTTCTTCTTCGGCGTCACTGTTCATGCATGAACAGTAGACGTGAATTATAATTCATGTCTACTGTTCATGCCTTTTAGCCTTCTTCATGCCGTCACTGTTCACTGTTCATGCCTTTTAGTTTTTTATTCGTTTTTCTTTTTTATTTTCAAAAAATATTAAAAAAAAATCATTTAAAAATTGTGGTTTTCTCAAATATTTTTCCACCAAGTTTGCTTAATATTGGGTTGTATACTTACATTGTAAGATACAAGTCCGGTATTAAAATACCCGGTTTTTTCGAAATATTTTTTTAAAAAATATATCAAAAAGAAAAAAATATTTTATTGCATACGGCCAAGTCCTAAAAATTTTCCAAGCATGTGTTTTTTGAAAAATTGCATCTTTCTCACCTTTTGAAAAATCCAAAAAATGAATATCATAACTAGTTTATGATTATCCATTAGGGTTTGGCCAAAATATCAAAAACCTTTTTTCAATCTTTTTCTAGGATCCAAATGTAGACTTTAATATTTGAAAGGTGTAAAATTACATGATAAAGTACACCCTCAAGTATTAAAGATACAAGGTGTAAATAAATGTCATTCAGACCTTAGAACGGTTAGGATTTAATCCAATAAAGTAGAGACTTTCTCATGAAGATAGATCTACCTTGAACCTTAGAAAAGACCAACGAATAGAAATTTGACCTAGAAAAACAATCAAACAACAATGCAGCTTACCTTAGGTAGGGTGCACTGGGGGTGATGCGTCTTCCCCTTGCACAACTAGTCCCTTACTCAGACTCTCGCAGACCATAGGTTCCTAGTGACCATAATACTAGGTGGCGACTCCAACGAACCAAGCAAAACACAAACAATAATAATAAAATCGCCAACAGATTGCCGCGCGCGGGATTTCTTCGATGTGCGACAATCCTTTATAAAATTGTGAAACCAATCTCCATGTTTCAAAACCATGATGAGGGCAAGTATTAAGCAAGTCTCGATACCTATCCCAACATTGGTAAAATGTTTCACCTGGTTTTTGAGTGAAAATGGTGATTTGTCTTTTGAAAGAGTTGGTTCTGTGAGATGGAAAAAAAATTCTTTAAAAATTGTTGTTGCATTTCATCCCAAGCACGAATGGATCCTGACCTAATATTTTGTAGCCATGTTTTAGCTTTATCTTTTAATGAAAAAAGACAAAAGCTTTAATCTAATGGTATTCATGCTACAATTTAAGTCATTATAGGTGTTACAAACTTCTTTAAATTCTCTCAAATGCAAATATAGATTTTTTAGATCTAAACCATGAAAAAAAGGTAAAAGTTAAATAATGTCTGGCTTAAAATTAAAATGGGATGCATCAGGAGGGAAAACTATGCATGATGGTGCACTTGTTCTTGTGGGATTCATGTGGTCTCTAAGTGTCCTAACATGGTTATTCTCATTATGAAATGACTAGTTATCTTCTTCAGCCATATTTTCTGCAAATGATGAGGATACCCTAAAAAGTCTACCACTTAATGTACGTGACCAAACACTCATGCACGTATAGAAAGAGAATAAAAGGAAGAAGAAAACAAAAGAAAAGGAAACAAAACAAAAGAAACAAAGTTAGATACAAGAAAAGTGAAAAGAGAAAACAAAATAAATACTATAATTTGTACAAGAATTTACCTCCCCGGCAACGGTGCCAAAAACTTGACACGACCAAAAGATTGATGTCTTCTCTCAAGTGCAGGAGTGTCGAAATAATAAATAACCCGGCAAGACCGGGATCGAACCACAGAGAGGTTAATTGTATAAATTATAAATAACAAGACAACAACAACAACAACAACAATAATAATACTCAGTACGTGGCGTTGTTATACCTGAGAATGATCTAAAAGATTGGGTCACAGGTTTCCAGCCTATATACTGAGTTTATGAAAAGATCAAAGAGATATATTATATAATAATAATAATAATAATAGCAGCAGCTAGTAGTAGTAGTAGTAGTAGTAATAATAATAATAATAATAATAATGATAATAAAGAAGAAGATGAAGAAATTAATGAGAACTTTGAGATGAAAGATTAATGTAAGGATTAAACAATGATAAAAATAAATGTCAAGGTTAGAGGATCCACCAATGGTATTTTAAACAAGTATAATATAAACTCTTATTACTCAATTTGGAAACCACACACGAAGGAGGTTCCAATCAGATGATTTGTCATTACTAGCTCATTATAAATTATTAACATGATCATATTAATTATCTTATTTACATAACACCAAACTTTTAAATATTGTCAAGAATTCATGATGTCAACTCATGTTAACAACAAATCAAGTTCCTTTCATAGCTCAGGTGTAGGTAATACCATACGATTGGGCTATGAGAGTGCCAAACATTTGTTATACCAAGTATTATCCAACACAAATCTAGATTAACCATTTAACAAGCAAGGTATTAAGAATTAGTAAGATAAAAAGATAAGATATGTTAATATTAAACATTAAGGTCCATGTTGAGTTTACACCATACTTATTCTTACACCATTAGTGTAACCTTTTCAACTTGACATAATAAACTTAGCTAAATATAATAAAGAAGAGAAATATAAATAAACAAAACAAGAACATAAAGAAAATACAAGTTAACTAAGTAAGGGAAAGGAAATGAAAAGCATAAACAAGATATTAATGAAAGCAAAATTTAAAAATTACAAAAAAATATATAAAAAGAGAAATAAAGAGCATGAACTTGATCTGAACAACCAAGCTCCCAAATGCATGGCAAATGCCTCCTTTTATAGGCCAAAATTTGGAATTATTGATTTGATGACTAATTGTTGAGTGGGTGTCCAACTTTTAACTTGGTGAAAATCCTTAACTTCTTGTCTAAATAAAACGAAAATGCTAGCATCAGAACTGGGTCCACTTGAAAACATGAAAGTTGCAGGAAATTGTCTTAACAAATCTGTGTAAACATTTGAGGTCATTTGGACTTCTAGAACTCCAGATATGAGCCAAACACTGAGCAGTGTTCGGGCTGCAGGACAGATTCAGACTTCTCTATTGTTGCTATAATTTGGACTTGAAAACAGCCTTCTTAGATCTTGATGAAAACATGAAAGTTATAGGCTTATGTCTTACTGAATCTGTATAAACATTTGAGGTCATTTGGATATCTAGAACTCGAGATATGAACCAATTACTGAACAGTGTTCCAGTTTGGACTGCACCAACATCTCTTTTCTAAGTTTCACCCTCTCTTTATCTTCACAAATTTCAGTAGTTGAATTCATCAATCAATCCTTTGATTTATGTGATAGGCCTGCATTTAAGATGAACATTTACCATATATTAGGGCATTTTATAGTATTAGACTTGTTATTATAAAACATGCTTTAGTTAAGGAGTTATTGATACTTTAAATGTAAAATGATGATATAACACCTTGATAAATATGCACTTTTAAGTACTAATCAGTGTTGAAAGGAAATGAGTTTTGGGTATAATCATAAAGTTATGATTATAAAGTTCAAAAGTCATCATCTAGTATTATGGATGTTAGAAAATCTATGGTCTGCGACAATACAGATAAAGGCTAATTATGCAGGGGAAAGAGGCATCATCCCTAGTGCACCTTATGTAAGATAAACTGCATTGTTGTTTTATTATTTTTCTAGGTCATGTTTCTATTTGTTGATTTTATCTAAGGTTCAAGATATATCTTCTTTCTTGAAGAAGTTAGGACCCAAATTTAGCATCATATTTTTTTATTATTTTTTTTATATCTTATAATATTTAATATTAAAATATATAACTAGACCCTAACTCGGTATGTTTTCCTCTGCAAGTGATGGCATGAATACTCTTGTCATTTTTATAATATTTTTAAATATTCAATCCATGGTTCCAATTTACACAATTGGATCTATGGTTTTCTCTATAACGTAACGCATATTGGAACACTTTGAACCCTGGTTATTAAACCCAGCCTGGCGAGTTGACCAAGTAGCCGAACCAGTTCAGGTTTAATAAAAGACTGATCGAGGCAATAACCCGACAAAACCCAATTGACCCAGCAGGTCAATCTATGACCCAGGCAGACCCGGACGATACCTGATTTTTTTTTTTCAAACGTGGGATTTGAAACCATGGGGGGACACCAAAGAAAAACCATAAGGAACACTTTGAACCCTGGTTATTAAACTTGGCCTAGCAGGTTAACCTAATGGCCAAATCGATCTGGGTTTAATAAAAGACCGGTCGGGGCAACAACCCGGCAATACTCAATCGACCCAGCGAGTCAACCCATGACCTAGGAGAACCCGGACGATACCCGGTTTTTTTCTATCAAACGTGAGATTTGAAACTCATTAGTATATATACATTATGTTCCCAAGAAAAAGTTTTGTTTTTTCAGTGTGGGATACAAAAAAAATTAGTTTAAATACTTCAACTTAAAAGAATAACATAATATATTTTCAATGTAGGATTTGAAGCCCTTTTGTATATATACTCTCTGTTTCCAAGAAAAAAGTTATATTTTTTCAATGTGGAATTTGGAACTCATTAGTATATATACTTACGTTCTCAAGAAAAAAAATTGTGTTTTTTCAATTGAGATAAAAACTGTTTGGTTTAAATTTTGGGAGTATGGTTGCAGTTGTTTTTCAAAATATTTTTCACTCAAAATATATTAAAATAATAGTTTTTATTTTTTAATATTAGTGCATCAAAATAATTTGATAACACCAAAAAATATAAATATGAAGTAAAGAAAAAAATAAATAAAAATTCATTTTTTTTCAAAAGCGCTTTTGAAATGCAAAAACAACTAGGGCAATAACATAGTATCTTTTCAATGTGGGATTTGAAGCCTTTTCATTTATATACTCTATGTTCCCATGAAAAAAAAATATGTTTTGTCATTGTGGGATCAAAAATTTTTTGGTTTAAATATTTCAACTTAAAAGGATAACATAATATTTTTTTCAATGTGGGATTTTGAAACCCTTTCGTATATATATTCTATGTTCACAAGAAAAAAAGTTATGTTTTTTCAATGTCGGATAAAAAGCTTTTTAGTCTAAATACTTGAACTTAAAAGGATAACATATATATTTTTTTTTTCAATATAGGATTTGAAGCCTTTCGTATATATACTTAATGTTTACAAGAAAAAAATTATATTTTTTCAATGTAGGATTTGAAACTTATTAATATATATTTTTTATATTCTTAAAAAAAAAAATTATTTTTCAATGTGGGATAAAAAAATTTTAAAATATTTTTTTAAATTTTATTATTTACAATATATATAGTCTATATTTACATAGATTTTTTTAAATTTTTATATAAAATATTAAAATTTTAAATATTTTTTTAAATTTTTCCATGTTAATCCGAGATAACCTAAATTGATCCAAGAAACCTAGGACTAGCTTCTTGGCGGGGTCCAGCCTCAGTAACTATGCTCTGTACCCAGAAAGGACCGAAACCGAGGAGAAGACTCTCTAGAAAACCATCCCAGCAAATCAGCAAACCATTCAACTCATCTGAACCCAGAAAATCAAACCACCATCATCTGCAACCTTTCCCTAAAAAACAGAGCCTCCAGGAAGAACACAGAGCCTCTCGGATTCAAGCCAAAAACCCAGAAAATCAAACTCATCTCCTTCACCCGAGTTAACCATCAGCCACCATCTTCATCTTCAATCCCAGCACTACTGCCAAATTCAAACTTGATCTCTCCCACACACGCTGCCAAACTCAAAACCCTATCTCTTCCCCACACTGGAAAAATCCAGTTCTGCAACACAACCAATCTTCAAGGAAACCAGCCTACCCAATAACCAACCACACCACATGATAGATCAACAACACAGAGGCTTCTCCCTCCTGCACGAAACCGAAACCAACAACCTATTCCTAGCCAAACTTACCCAGAAAAACCAGACCCAATCAACCCGAAACCCAGTCCTCGTTCCTCACAATGTTGTGCTTAAGAACACCCCATCACTGTCCCAGGAACAACTAGTCTCCATTGGCAGCCTCTTTTCCCTTGTTTTCACCAGAACCCAACCATGAACACAACCCTTCTCAACCATCAAAACAGCCACAGGCCATAGTCACCGCCGACAGCCCTCACCACCATTTCAGCCAACCCAATCTCCACCGTGAACCTGTTGCAAGCCCAGCAATCATCAACCTCTCTTTCAACCAAAACCGCCAGATCTCCCTTTTAACCACTATTTTCCAAGCAAACGACATAAAATATTTTGAGAATTTGAAAATGATATTAAGAATTTAACGGAATAACTGATATGATTTATGAAAGTAAAGAAAAAGAAAATCCGGATTTTTAATAACAAAAATTTCAAACTAATTAATTTTACGATATAGCCTATAAATTTTAATTAGAGTGTTAGATCAAAATTTTGCGTCGGGTTTTCTAATGATTTAATTTACCTCATTATAAGATTTTAACTCAATCGAAGTTCAGAAAACCCTTAGTATTTAGGTCAGCAGCTAGGGTTATAACTTGCACAAAAATTAATTAAAGGCACGAAAGAAGGGTATTTTTGTAAACAAGTGAAAAATCATCTCTTTTTTTATAACAGATAAAAGACTTTTTATTTTCTCTCTAAAACCTCCAAAATTCATTTTTCAAATGAAAAACCCATGAATAATTCTTGATGATTTGTGAAGAAAACAAAAGATTGAAGCGAATTCAGAAAGGAAAAGGAGAGAAATGGCTATTAAAAGTGAAGAGTGAGAAAAAAGAGATTGAAAAAGAAAATGGTTGAAATCTTCCAAACTTCTTGATTTTGTTTGGATAAATGATGTTAAACTCTTTTTTTGAATTCTAATGAACTTATTCATGGTTTTAAGAAATATTAGTTTATGGGATTTTGATATGAGTTTATGATTGTTTGAATTAAGTGTTTATAATATTAAAAATTATTATGGGTGATGTTCTTGAGCATGAAAATCTAATGGGTAGTATGATAACTATGAAAAAAATTAGAAAGAAAATTCTAGCGGATTTATTAGCTAACTTACAGCAAATATTCAAACTTGAAAATAACAAAATTTGAAATTGGTTTCTTTATACAAGTTGTAGATATGAATGTTACATTTCCAATGAAACTATTTTTTATTATATTGTTAATTTGGAGTTATAGAATGCTAGATATGAACTAACAACTAAAGACAAGTCAAATTATATCTTATTAGATAAATTTTATATGCTTCTACAATGTGTGGTTTGGATATGTAAATGGAAAAACTAGTTTTTATTCTTTGTAGTTCAGGATATTATCTTTTAAATGAAAATGGTTTATCTTAATTTGGAACTATAAAACTTCAGATATAAGCTAAATACTAAAGGTAGGTCAAACTATATTCTATTAGACATATTTTATATGCTTCTGTAATGTGTGGTCTTGGATATTTAAATGGAAGAACTAGGTTTTTTATTATATTAAAAGTTATATTTAAAGATGTTATTTTTTAAAATGAAATTGGTTTTGCTTAATTTAAAGCTATAAAACTCCAGATATAAGCAAAGGGTTAAATTGTGTTTTACTGAATAGATTGTGTATATTATTTTAATGGGTAGTTTTAGGTATGTAAACGACAGAACCGAGTTTTATTACCTTCAACGAGATTGGATTTGTATCTTAGCTTTCGGAAGAAGTAAGCCACCCTCAAAACCAAGTCCTATAACTTTAGTTATGAGCTAAACATTGAACATTGCTCTAGTTTGGTTAGACTAAAACAATTAGGATTTGTTATTTCTATTTCTTTGTAAACTAGTGTTAGTTGATGAATATAAACTTATTTAAATGCATGAGAAGTTGAGTGTTAATGAGTATATTAAGCTCATCTTGCCCTTACATGCATGTTGTAAGAATTGAGAATACATGTATGGTGAAATGACTAACAAATTTTATTTGTGTAGTATTATGTTTATTGTGTAAGTAAGTGTATAAATATCATGGAAATTATTGTGGCAATAAGTGATGGTAATGATTGTATTCTTGAAATATTGGTGATCTTTGATATAAATATAAACTATTAAATCTAAGGGTTTTGTTAGACCAAAGGCATGTTGAGATAACCTAAAACATATTATGAGGCATATCAAGAAAAGTGTATGTATGAGTGGTGAGGTAGTTATTGGAATAGTTATGTTGCATAGAGGATTAATGAATTATGTGTAAATACATAACGTAAATTAGTTGTGAACTTGTATTTGGATGTGTTGTATGGAAAATAATACGAATGAAATTCAAATTGGAACGAGACTTAACTTCTCGAGAACTTGAGACAGTAAGAGAAGGTACGAGATTTACCCTCTCTAGCCAATTTATTTAATTAAATGCACTTTTAAAACTGTTAAATTTACAATGGTTAATTGATTGTGTTGTGTATTGTATTATTAATTGAAGGCTTATGTATTTGAGACAAAAATTGCTATGTGCTATAATTAAATGGATAGGCAAAAAACACATGGTATGTTATGAAGTGTGATTGACCACAACAATGGTAAATTATTTATAATTGACTTTTAACCGCAACGACAGAAATTTTGTGAAATGATTGGTACAAGAAATGGCTGGACAACATTTAAATAAAGTTTTGGATAAAAAAAAAGCTCAACCGAAATCTATTAAGTCAAGAAAGTTTCCTTTGGATATAATAAGTTGAGGTAAAGTTCAAGCCTTAAGTCTTTTTAGAAAAGAGTCAAAAATATTGTGAAGGGTTATAGCTTGGGTTATATAAAAAGGAATTGAAATGATAAAACCTAATAATGACAAGTATAGACTACAAGAGATTAAACTAGGCATATAATCGTTGAAAAGGTTAAAATGACAAATTATATGGTAAGAGAACATGAGTGTTTAATTATAATAAATTGAGTATTTTGGAAGCCTAAAAGGCATAAATATGTTTGGTAGATGAAAAGTGACATAATTTAAATGTATTGTAAATTAAAACAATAGTGTGAACCAAATATAATCATGACACACACATACATGTATGAATTAGATGTGTTGATGAAATAAAATATAGCATGAATTAAATGTGTTGGGAATAAGAATTTTCATAATATTATTATGATAGAAAAATGAGCACTATGATGAAATAAAATATCATTAAAAATTGAATGAAATGTACTAAATTAGAATCTAGCATAGGTTAGTGTATTTACCAAAAGGTTGGCAAAATTGGTTTAGCTTATATTATTAATATATGTGTGTTTAATACGTATTCATTGCAATATATTCTAATGTTATAAAAATAAATTGTTTTTAGGGTTATTACTGACCGAATAGAACAGTAGACCTTACCGAGCATTTCTCTTGGTTAGGTGATGATTATGTAATTTTTAAATACGTTGACTACATTTTATAATATAATTTTGAAAATAACTTGTATATAAATGAAATCAAAACTAAAGGTGTTTGTAACTTAATTATTAATCTCTTTTTTATGTAATTAGTTCATAATATTTATTTTTTTTTTGTTAACTGTTGGTGTCCAGACCAGTTTACGTATACCTCAACTAATCCCCCGAGACCCTGAAGTTAACGATCATATAAGCCTCCAGTGGTCCTGAGGTTTGTGGTACTCAAACTGGTGACCTCTAAGGAGCAAACTCAGGGCCTGACCAGTTGAGCTATACCCCTCAGGGTTAATGTTCATATATTTTGTTTATGTCACTTGTTGTAAAATAGATTAAACTATGATTGTATATGAGTTGTGAAATGAAAAGTTGGGAATGATAGATGAATAATATTCTTGATTTGGCAATGTGATTGGTTAAGGTACAAGAAGTTTGGATAGTGTTGAGATTGTGATATAATTGTGTATGTAGGAGTCGATGACTTGGGAATGGAACACGTTAAAGGGAAACCTGTCTAAAATTTTGTATAAGCTTAAATGATGTAAAGGTTGGAAACATGATGCTAATAACTAAAATAAATTACCCTAATTTCAATGGGTTCAAGACTCAAAAGGTTGTGAAAATACAAATCGTTACAAAAAAGATATACCGACGCAAAAATATGATGGTTGCATGTAGTTTTGACATGCAATTCACTTTTGTTTGGACTGGATAAGAGGATAGTAAACACAATACGTGAATTTTTCTCAAGACAATAAACAATTCTAATATCAAATTTTCAAAGCCACCAAAAGGTACTAAAGAACCAAAATACTTAAATTTTATTTATTTTCACAAGGTAAACGTTGTTGTAATCATTGGGGAATATATAACATAATCATTATATGTTATTACACAAAAATAATACATGGTTGATTTGAGATATCCTAATGAATATGACTTTTAAGCCGATATAGAGGTGAGATATATCACTTGTCACGAGGATATCCAAGAACTCGAGAGGAAATCTTCAATCATTTTCACCTCTCAATATGTTTCTGTATAACATACATTTAGAGTATATCACTTTTCACGATATTTAAGTCAAACTTGTAATTCCTTAGGTTGTGAGAGAGATTGAATTATTTTTTAACATATCCACTTTAAAAAGAGAAATAGATTAGGAGTATTAAAGACTTGATGATTTTGTTTACATCAACTAAGATTTGAGGTTGAAACAAAAATATTATTTTTCTTCTAATTCTTTAAATATTATTATATCTTATTGAGTAGCATTACTAATACTTTTATTGTATTTTCCTTCACTTTAAACAAGTAGGAATTATTAAAAATGTCAAAATTATTATCCAATTAGTTTTAAGCATTTTTATATACTAGGAATTGGATAGTAGAAGATGATCCATCAACTTTGACAACTAAAAAAAATAGAGAGTTTTCACTATGATCTCTCACCAATGACCATTCAAAATAATTCAAATGATGGTAATGGATAATTGATCCTTTAATTATTGATTTTTTTAAAAAATAATGTATTACTTCATATATAATACTTATATGAAGCAATACATTATTTTTTATTTTTTTTTTTTGGCGACGCAAGTATCATGGTGTTTGTCTCAATTTTTTATTTATTTTGGTGACGCAAGTTTCCTATTTGATCTTCTTATATTTTCTTAGGAATATTATTTATTTCAGATCACATCATTAATTTTAAATCCGTTAATTATTAGATAGTGAGAGAAAATAAAACAATAACTAAGTTGTGGTTATTTTCACCACGGGTCGAACAATTGAAATTGAAGTAACATAATAAAACATGATATAAAGAAATATTAAAAATATCAATAACTAGACACTAACTAGCTAGTTGACATGTATTTTGTTATTGATTGGATAATTTTTTATAAATAAAAAAATAAATATACAAGTTTTTTCAACATATTCTTTTAACAAAAAAAATCATAATCATAAATTGAGAAGCTTAAGCATGTATTTAATTAAATAGATCAAGAACCATATATACCAATAAATTTAACAAAAGTCTTAACGGTTTTATTCGACTCACTTCACTGCGAGTCCAATAATTCTTTTCTAACACAAAAGATTGAATACATAAATGTTATTAGCATGTTTTTTGACATAAAAAAATATATAATTATAAAGTGAAATGTTGATGCTTACATATGATAAAATAAAATGAGAATCCTATATGCGTTAATAAATACAAAAAACAAAGTTGTTACCACAATGCCACATGTAAGATCTCAAAGTTAATCTATAAACATAATAGAAAAAATAGGATAATGTTGTGAGTGTGTTTAACTGTATCATGATTCTCTTAATTGAGGAACAAATAAGGATAGTTTAAAACATTGTTTTTGATAAAATATATATATATATATATAAAAAGATTAATTAAAATTTTTATATATATATATATATATTTAAAATTTCTGTTTAGAATACCTTAATGATAGTTTAAATTTTTTTTATATAAAAAATAAATAAAAATTAATTATGTATGACAACCCAAGGCTTATAAACAATTTAAAAAAGTTAAAAAAAATTAATTAGAATTTTTGTTTAGGATACTTTAAAAGTTTAATTTTTTTTATAAAAAATATTAATTAAAGTATACTTCAAGGATAATTTAAATGTTTGTTTATAAAAAAAAATTAATTAGAATTTCTGTTTAGAGTACTTCAAATTATATTTAAATGTTTTTTTTTTATAAAAAATAAAAACAATTAAAAAAATTTAATTATGGCGGCTATTCGCTTGGATGTTTTCTTTTTTTGGATATTTGTCAGGTTTGACATTAGTCTCAGGAGCTTTTGAAACTGTTTTTTGATTTTCAAGATATGTTCTACATATAGTTTAAATGGTTTATTTAGATATTTCAATAATAGCCACACCCAAATAATTTAAAATATTATCTATATTTTTAATATTTAAAAATTAAATTATTGACCGTCACAAACAAAGCACGTTGTTAACTATACTCAGAATGGAAGAACGATTTTATTTTTATTTTTAAATAATAGGGAAGAACGAGCCTGAGATGAAAGGTTAGATAGAGAACAAAATACTACTTTTTCAGGCTGGTCAATTTATCAAACCAGTTTAACAACCAGTCAGGAACAAAGCACGTACCAATAGTCAACTTGTTTTTAGATTCCAACATCCAAAAGCAAACTTGAACTCGTTCTTCACTCCAAACCCTCAAGTCAATTTATTTTAACCATTCAAGGCATGGTACTGTTAGCTAATTTTGCATGTATTTTTTAGATAACAAAAACAGAACAACAATATTCCATTGAATGGTCAAGAGTAACTAATTGATTAAAAAAAAACAATTTTATTATATGAAATAAAGTATAAATACATTTCTATTTTTATAGTATATCCACAAAAATTATAATTTATTATTTGAAAAAATAATTGAGAATCCCGACCCAGTAGAATAGTCTTTTCAACGACAAAGAAAACCTCTAAAGTTTTCAAATTTGGGCTGTCCATGTTTGAACTGATTACATACTAGTAGTTTTCTAATAAAAAGTCACTTCATTGCTTATCAAATACCTGGATTTCTTATAATTAAGATTTAAAATTATTGTTTGGGCTATTTTTTTTTTTCAGTATGTTTTAGATTTTATTTTTGAAATCAAATTTATGTTTATATATATATATAGAATTCTAATTGTTTCCTAGTAGATGGAGGATTTTATAATTTATTTAAAAATATTGTAAATATTTTAAGGAAACAACCACACAATATATTTAATTTTCATAGAATATAATTGTAAATTTAAAAGTTATATCCACAACCATTTTAACTTATTAAATTGTTTGTGTTTTTGTATTTCTTTAATTTTATTATTTTATTTATAGTTTTAAAACTCGGTCTGGTGGCCTGCCCGGTTTCGGATTTTGATCGGGTCACCAGGTCACTTGGGTCAATCTTTATTTTTAAAAAAATTAAAACGACGTCGTTTTAGTAAAAACAAAAAACAAAAAAAGTCAACAAGTTACAATCGGATTTTTTTATTGGGTTTTGTCAGGTCAACCCGTCTGATTACACCAAATCATAATTTTTTTTTTTTTTTTTTATCAACTTGATTTGTTTTTAGCCTCAAATTAATCGAGTTTGAAATTAACCCACCAAACATAATTCCAAATCTATGCTTTTATTAGCAACAAAAAAAATATATGTGAAGGGTGTATTACACCAAATCATAATTTTTTCTATTTTTTTTATCAACTTGATTTGTTTTTAGCCTCAAATTAATCGAGTTTCAGATTAACCCACCAAATATAATTCCAAAACTATGATTTTATTAGCAACAAAAAAAATATATGAAGGGTGTGTACGAAGGTATCATCATTTCCCTACAAACTTTTTTTTTTATTTTGGTGCATATGGGCAATAAAAGTACGAAAGTAAGTCAAAGGGACATAACGAAAGATTAGAACATAAATATGAACTAGACTTGCAGCTAGCTAAGTATGACCCTCCTGAAATAAAAGGGAGAAACAAAACAGGAATTATTTTCAGGCTGCTCGTTTTTTCAAACCACTTGATCCAGTCATCTTTCCATTTCCCACAGTTCAGAGATCGAGCTCTTTCTTTACTCCAAACCCTGAAGTCAATTCTTCAAGCAATTCAATGCACGGTATTGTTTAATAAATAAATTTAAAATTAAGAGTTTTCTAAGCCACAAATTATAGCCACGAACAACATATTGCAATTATATTCGGTGAAATCTATCTTAAACCAAATTGATATATGGAATCAAGACTCTTTCCACATGAATTCTGGTCTTCTTCTAGCCTCATGTTTAAATATCGTGTTCTTATTTCTACGGACCAGAGTCAAATATCAACGTGTGTTGCTATCATATTCATTTCCACTTTCTAGCTGTGGTAACGTCATCAACGATAATGAAACCCACTAATTGCAAGTTGAGAGCCCCTCTAGGTTACGTACGGGGCCTTAAATTAGCGGTGGAAATTGAATAAAATAATTAAGCAATAGCACAGTTAACAGATATTTGGAAACTTAGTGTATTATCCCACGGGAATAGAGACTTGATTAATTTTTTAATTTATATTTTTAATTTTTATTATATAAAAAATATATCAAAATAACCGATACACATAATCTTTTTTTTTTTAATTATGATATGCGGAAGCACGAGTAAAATATATATATATGATTAGTGTGATTAGAGACAGATTAGATGGTGTTGGTCATCTAACAACCATTAATGGTAATGGGTTGACTTGATTGAGGAATTCCAATGCTCTGAAGATCTGATTAAGCAAATATTGTTTGAATAGAAGTTTTAATATTTTATGCATAGGTACGTGAGGGACTTGTTCGAGGAACCCTAGCGATCACAAATGGTTGGCCTGGTACCTTTAGCTCACTTTTTAAAAGTCATTTAATATATATATATATATATATATATTGTTCTCACAATCACATAGCTTCGCAGTGCTGTTCTTAAATTAAGAAAAAAATACGCACTAATTGATTGACCTCCGAATTCTTTTATTTTTCTTCCCGAAGAATAAGAACAGGGAACAGAATGCTAGTTTAATTACACCTGAATACACAAAAAGCATAAGAATAATAAAAAAAAAATTTAATTTACTGTAATAGAATTATGATTATGGTTGAAAGTATTTTTTATTTAAAAATATATTAAGATGATTTTTTTTATTTTTTAAAAATTATTTTTAATATTAGTA
Organism: Populus alba; assembly: GCF_005239225.2. Taxonomy (NCBI): domain Eukaryota; kingdom Viridiplantae; phylum Streptophyta; class Magnoliopsida; order Malpighiales; family Salicaceae; genus Populus; species Populus alba. The sequence goes on along the minus strand of NC_133296.1, from coordinate 11,210,448 downwards.
TAAAGATTAAAAGTATACAAAAACATTAAAAATATATTGATTTTAAATAAAAAGTATTATTAAAAATTTGTAAAAACAAAAATTAAATCGCATTTTCAAACGTGCAGTTAATGCTTCTGGGTCTGGTCGGCTCATCTCGTAACTTGCATATGGAGACAATGACTGACGTAGAAATGACATCTAAGACAGCACAAATGTGAACGCGTGGGTTTTTGCTCTATCTACCTTTTCGAGATCTTGTGTAGCCATTCGTGGGCCGGCTTTAAATTCAGAAACACGCGTTTTGTAGGCAAATACGAAGACCAGGCACTCCCTTCTCCAAAACGGTTTCCATAGCCTCCTCATGTTTCTCTCAAAACGACCGCATTCAGCCATATATTCCACCCTAATCCCACTTGGATTTGGATATTTCTGCTAAATAATCGCCCGCTTGTGAGCCTCCAACCTATCAAAATAGCATTCATTATTTTGACTTTTGAAAATTTTGACTCTTATGGTAATTAACTTATTATATTTTTTATTTGACTTTCCACTTCCTCAACCTACATAAGCACTTCAACTTCTCTTTATCCTTACAAGCTCGATCGATCTCCTGAGCGTTTTTTAAGGAAGTTTGAGCTCGCAAAACCGCAGGTATAGCCCGTCAAAAGAAGAAAAAGGAAAGAGAAATTGCTTTCTTCCACAAGAATGAGCAGCGGCGGCGGCAGCAGCAGAACAGATCAAGAAAGTGGAGCAGGTGCAGCTCGGAAGAAATTCAAGGGAGTGAGGAGGCGGAAATGGGGCAAGTGGGTGTCTGAAATAAGGGTTCCTGGCAAGCAAGAACGACTTTGGTTAGGTTCTTATTCTACACCCGAGGCAGCTGCGGTGGCTCATGACATAGCCTCTTATTGTTTACGTGGACCTTCTTCGATAGAGAGTCTCAATTTCCCTCTAATGTTGCCTGCAAGTGTAAGGGAAGACATGTCACCTAAGTCCATACAGAAAGCTGCTTCAGATGCTGGCATGGCAATTGATGCTCAAATGATACTGAACAGGGTACCGGAAAATGAGCTAGAGACAGAGTTTTGCGAACCTGCAGGTGGCGATCATGGTGGTAATTGGCATGGAAACAATACTGGGATGGGAGAATGGGACATCTCCATTGAAGATTATCTCTAGGGTTAGGGGTTTGGGTTTTGAGATCATGTTTTACATTTGATTTTCTAAATATGTATATATAATTAATGGAAACGTGATGGTTATGACATCGAAGTACACTTTTGAAGCTTTTTTTTATTATTTTATTTATGTGGGTGTCCGGGTCAGCTTGCGCGCACCACGACTAATCCCACGGCTCACTGAATATCCTGCAAACCCAGTGAGCATGTAAGGCACCGCGGGGGTGACAAGCGTGCACGGTGAAATTTGAACCCAGGATGTAGAGGAAAGGAACAAGTCCCTTTAATCGTTGGGTCAAGACTTCAAGTGTATTTTTGAAGCTTCTTTTATATATATATACAGAGAGAGAGAGAGGGAGAGATTCAAATTTGGTACTTCTTATATAAAAAAATGATTTTTACAAATTAAGTTAAGGGACTTCACCTAAGATTAGGGCCATTGACTTGTGAGTTCCAAATTAAAAACCGTAGAGTTCCAAATTAGCCTGGAATGAAAGCCCTAGATGCCTTTATTCCATGCCTTGTAAATAACCAAGGCCATTGACTTGTGTCCAAATATACCCGTTAATTATTATTATTAACAAAAAGTAAAAGAGCTAGTGATTTAACCGTGAATCACCATACAAAACATTGTTTATTATAATAATATACCTGTTTTTTTAATTATTATTTCTATATAATTATCATAATATAATGATCTAGGTTATTGATTTGGCGATTTAACTCGATTGGCTATATTTTTTTATTTGGTTTTTTTTCTCTTAATTTATTCTTCAACATTAAGTTAATTGGAAATTAAGTTTCATGATTTATTTCAGTTTGCTTTCTATAAAGTTATCTGGGTTTCATGATTTAAGTCATGAGTTTTACAAGTTAACCTAAGTTGACTCAAATTGTTTTATTATGTTTTTTTTTTTTATTTCATCATTCAACAATGAGTTAATTGAGAATTGAGCTTTGTAATTTATTTTGATTTGCTTAATATGAAGTTGTCTTAGTCTCATGAATTGATTATGGAATTGGAAGGTTAATTGGAATTGACTCGAGTCATGTAAACTCCTGGTTAAAAATTGTAAACCAATGATTAAATTGGGCAATCCTCAACCAAAAAATAATAAATTAAAAGGAAAATCTTTATGATTAGGGGTGAAGATTCCTAATAAATTAGCTTAAATCTCAAACAAAATAAAGTAATAAATTGGTGCGTGAAATGTCAACCTCTTGATAAATCACGTAAATCCCCAATTGAGAAATAATAACGATTTAAAAGAAACTTTTTTGTGGCTAGTAGTGAAAGTCCTTGGTTATGTATTGAAAAACCCAGATGGAATGTAGTATAAATTTGTGCGTGAAAATACGAATTATCAAAGTAAATCTTGTGTTTAACCGCATGAATTTCTAACTGAATATGGTTAAACTCTTGAGTAGATTTTGTTATGACTAGTGGTGAAAAAATTAATTAAGCTATACTAAACCCATATGATATAATAATAGGTTTGGTGCGTGAAAGAATCATCGATAAACGAGGGTTTTTACTGAATTTTATCTAATAAGTAATGGTGGTATTTTGATAAATAAAATAAAAAATCCCCCCTCCATTAAAACAAACATGGCAGCCATGGAAAAGGGAGAACACCTAAGTTTCTCTTCTTTTTTTTTCCCCTTAATTCTCTCATGTTTCTCTTAAAATCTAAGTGGGGAGAGTGATTTTTTCAAATGATTTTAAAAAGAAAAACAACTAAATTAGACACGCACATAGAGATAAAGAGATAAAGAGAGGAGTTGGAACCTTGAAAAGTTAGAGAGAAAAAATGTGAAAAGGTGAATAGGAAAAGGAAAACATTGTTTTTGTTGCTTTGATTGTGTTAAGGGGTTCTAATAAATTAATTTCCTGTGTTACTGGATTTTTATGTTTACATCAAAATTTTCTCAATTCTTGAAATTAGGGTTCATAATAATTTTATGGTGGAATGTTTGGGTTATTAGAATGCATAGAAATGTTTTAAATTGGGTCAATGGTGTGAAGAATTGGAAAACCCCAAATCTTTAATTTTAGGATTTATGTGATTTATTTTGAGAATAATGAATTTATGCTAATTGTTGTTGAATTGAGATGGAATTACATGATTACGCATTAAATTAGTAAGATTGAAGGCCAATCATACACATATTAAAAAGGTTTTGGGTGACCATAATTAGACAAACTAGGGGAAATTGGAAATGTGATTATATTTTGTTTATTCTTGATATCTAAATGATGTTGGATAGGTTAAGACTTGGTTATAAATGATGCTATTGTGATTTCATAAGAAAGTACTTGTTAAGATGACACGTGAGAATGTTAGAAATGTGAGAAAATTGTAATTGGGGTAGGGTTTTGGTTAGAAGCATGATTTGCATGCTTTAGTCTATGTTTTAGAAAGAGTAAGAATTGGATTTTGGAACCTTAATGTGAGGATGTTAACTAAACAAAATAGAAATAAGGAGTAACTTGTGTTTGTAATAAGGAAATAATGTAATGGAGTCAAATTGAAGCTAAAAAATGGGTTCCTTGTTTGTCTAGTTGTCGGCCTAAGATAAAAGAAATGTGAGAGAATTAGATTTGATAACTTTTATGTTAATTTATGATGTGTGAGTTTAATTTATTATAATTTGGATGAAATTTGGGATTATTGCATGATTGGAAACTTATGGGCATGTTTTTGGAAAATATAGGAATGTGAAATCCTAGGTTTGTCGTGGTTAAGATATTTATTGACTAAAGATTAAGTTAATTAGTGTTTGAAAATTAATGAATTGATAAACAAATAAAGAAATTTGATCTCCCAAAAGGCTTTATTTAGAAGTGGTTGAAATGTTACTTTTGAGAATTTTAGAGAATTTTGAATAATTGATCTTGATTCTTGGTTAATTTATGTCATTGTGAAGTTTTACTTGTTTGATTTTGAGTGTCAATAAGATAGGATTGATTATTATATGTGTGGTTAGGAGAAATGGGAAATTGAATTTTGTAAGTGTCAGAAATTTGCATATTGAATATAATTAGTTGTTTGGGCTAAATCTTTAAATTATTAGTGTTGAAATTTTCCTCACAAGGAAGTAAGTTGGACAAAATTTAGGTCAAGTTGTTATGTGTTCATCAATATGAAAGTAGGGAATCGTGTATTTAGACATTGGATCGAAAATGTGGAAGTGTGAAACCCCATGTTAAAACCTTAGATTGATTTGAATAATTTAATTTTGGAGAATTCGGAATAATTAATATTGATTCTTGGTTAATATATGTCATTGTGAAGTTTTGCATGTTTGATTTTAAGTGTGAATATGATAGGGTGTATCATTATATGTGTGGCTACAAGAAATGGGAAATTGAATTTCACAAGTGTGAGAAATTTGCTTATTGAATATAATTGGTTGTTTGGGCTAAATATTTAAATTAATGGTGTTGAAATTTGCCTAACCAGGAAGTCAATTTGAGAAAATTTAGGTTAAGTTGTTATGTCTTTGTTATTATAAAAGTATGGAATTATGTATTTAAACATTATATCAAAATTATGGAAATGTGAAATCCCCATGTTAAAACCCTAAATTGATAACGTGATTATTAATTATTGATTTGTGATGTGGTGGGCATTAAATTTAAATTTGAAATGGTAAAACTCATAAATGAGGATTTAATCCGATGGTATGAATATTGATTTATGGATTGTACTATAAATTGATGTTTGTAATATGTTCGGATATTAATGGCAATTTTAGATATATAGAGATTTATATGGTTGAACTTCAATTGATCGTGTGAACATTAATTAATGATTGTTATGTGAGTTGAAATTTAAGGTATCATAAAAATATAAAAACTCCTTGGTTCGAAACTTTAATTGGAAATATGAACATTCATAAATGAGTTGCAATATATTTGGACCCAAATTAGTAATATAAAGATGCTAAATTGAATTGTTTATTTGAATATGAAATTGGTAATATAAAATTTCTAACTTTGGTGTTTACATGTGAAATTATAATATTAAATGATAAGTTGTGCATTGAATGCGAAATAGTGTTATGTTAAAATTTAAAATAAAAAAAATAGATTCATTATGTATATGTTGCTAATGCTCAAAATAGGCTAATATTAGGCAAATGCATGTGATGACTTATGTATTTATGCATTTAGGCTGAATTGGTTGTTAAATAAATAATTAGGTGTGTATTTGGCTAAAATAATATTGATTGTTATCGTTTGGGAGTTGTAGGAGAAATGTCTAGAGTGTGACCTAACTTATTAGGAGCATGTACAATAGGAGTTCTGGAGGGGACCGTTTATGGTGGAACCTGACTTGTCAAGAACGCACTTCATGTGAGCATAAGGTAGGTGTCCGTCACCTCACATTTTTATTTTAAAAAAATCATGTTCTTGTTAAAAATTATTTGCATATGTGAAACAAGTTTTGGAAGTAGATTACTGTAAATCCTCAGTAAGAATTTTTCAAGTCAGTAAAATATTAAAATTCAACCTAGAGATAAAATGAGTTAAATTAAAGTTAATAATAAAGTATGTTAGATGAAAAGGGTGTGGATAAAGGAAATGAAAGACTAATATAGCATTGATGTAAACCTCGGTTGAAAACTTTTAGAAATATAAATTTGATATGGACACAAAACAAATTAATTGGAAAATAAATTAAGAAAAATGTGTCAATGTTAAACTAAGATTTTAAGGACCTAAAAATTTGTAAGTACACCTAAAATTAGAAGCGATTAGAAAAAAGGATATTTGTATAATTAAGAAATTAAATTTAGATCACTGTTATATTTAGAGGAAATTAGAGCCAATGTATAAATAAAAATAAAATAGCCTATATAAATAGCTATCCAGCTTCCTATGGAAGCCATGATTGTCAAACGCTAAAAGAAAGAAATGGAGGGAAAATTCTCAAATTTTCACGAAATGTTTCATCAAGAAACTCCTTTTAGCTTGGATTAAGAATTTTAGAAGGGTTTATAAGGGATTAAGCAATGTAATTCAAGCAACTGAGGGAGGAAACAAGGTTTGGAAGTGAGGGTTTTAGAGAAATCAGAAGTGAGAGTGAAGAGCGAAGAGAACTAAGTTTTCTCTTTTGAATTTCTCTTGAATCTTCTTTCAATAAAGATAATAAGCTCCTCCAAGATTTTAATTAGTAGATTTTGTATCGTATGAAAGAATGAAAATGTTAGTGTAGGTGTGAACTTGAATTGTGATGTTAGGTTGCTTAGGTTGATACTTTTATGGTTGAATGATGTTTAAGAACATGAAAAAAGAATATGCAATTGTTTAATTGGAAGAATTGAAGAGAAAGTCCACCCATTATTGACAAGGTTTGAGTCAAAACTTGAAGAATATGGATATGATTAATTGATTAAATTGTTATGTAATTTGTATAGAATTATGTTAGTATGTGTAATTAATAAATAGGTAATGCATGAATTGAGATAATTGAAAGAAGAATTAAACCTCCTATTAACGTGTTAATATAAATATATAAGGAATGGGTAAAGTATTTGATAAAATTTAAAGAAAATGCATGTTTTTTTTTTTTTTTTTTTTGCAAGTGGTTCAACCTAAATAAAGTACAGAAGAATTGGATTTCTTGAGTTGAAATGATTTGAAAATTGTGTTAACTAATGACAATAAAAGTAAATGAAATGTAGGCAAATGATTAATTTGTTGAGAAATAAAAGGGAATAATATAATACCTTATTAAGGAAAGGGTTTAGTTAAGATTGTTGGAAATACATATGAATTAAATAGGTTACGTTGTCATGATAATCAAGTTAAATAATGTTTAAATAAGTGTATGGTAGAACTTTATTTAAATTAAAAAAATAATGTAAATATTAACTAGTGTTCTCCAATGAGCTTCTTAGGATATGTATGTAAATATACATGTGTGTTTGTTTATTTTGTATTACTCTATATCTTGGTTAGAAATGTCAAAATCCAATTTTTGACCCTTTTATTTTAATTACTGAAAAAATGATGAAAAAAATAATGAAAAACAAGTAAAAATAAAATAAATAAAGAATGAATTAAAATTTGGGTTAAGGGCAATATAATTGAAAGTTTTTGGGGTTTAATTAAACTTTGAAATTAATTTAATTAATCCAATCAAGGTTTTAATTGGAGAATTGATAAGTTTTGAGACTTAATTAAGCTTGGAATTAATTTAATTAATCCAATCTAGGGTTTAATTGGAGAATTGACAAGTTTTAGACTTAATTAAGATTGGAATTAATGTAATTAATGAAATTAGGGGCTTAATTGAACAATTATCAAAGTATAGGGCTAAATCTGGTAAATTTTGCAAGAAATTAACATCCAGGGACTGTTTTGTAAAATTTTCTGCAATGCAGGGGTCCAATTACAATTTAACTAGGGGCTTAATTACAAAACTTTCCAACATTCAAGGTTCAAAACGAAAGTTGCCATTTCCAGTTCAAACGCTCCACCTTCTTCGACGCTCAAGACCGTTTCAGCAGGAGATCTGCAACTGCAGATCGTGGGAACGTGGCTCACCATGATTACAACGTTCTCTGGCTTTATAAAAGCCAAGGAAAAAAAAAAGAGGGAAAAGAATACAGGGACGAACCGGGGGGAAAAGGAAGAAAACGAGGGACAGAACAAAGGGGCTGAGGGGAGAGAAACAAAACCAGGAAAGATTTTGGTCCATCAACCAGCAGCACCTTGTGCTGTTACCACCATCGTATTTGTCTTGAACGGAGAAGACTGGGCAGAGAAACAGGGGGAGAACCGAAAAGCCACTGGTGATCACAAAACCGGGGAGACTAGAAAAAAGACTTTCGTTCCTCTGTTTCTTCTCGAAGAAATAGAGGAGGCTAAAGAAAAAAGCCACAAACATTGGGAAGAAGAAAACTGGTAAAAAACCGGGGGAGATCAGGTGAGGACCAGACAAAAAGGAAGGGGAAAGAAAAACAGGACCAGGGCTTCGGCAAACAAGCCTAACACAGAGACAAAAACGAGAAAACACAGAGGAGAGAGCTTCCGTTCAACCAGCAGCACATCATGCCTTTATTAACATCTTCTTCGTCCTGAGCAGGGGGAACCAAGAGAAGCCAGACTTTCGTTCCTCTGTTTCTTCTCAAAGAAACAGTGGCCATCCTCTGGCTTTATAAAAGCCAGAGAAGGCCACGGAGGAAAAGGGACCACTGCCTTCTCCATTTCCAGCAGAGACGAAAAACAAAGACAGGGGATGGAAAGCTGAGAGAGAACCGAGAGCTAAAGAAAGGGATACAACCATTCACAGAATAACAAGAACGAAGAAGAAAGAAGGAGAAAAGCGGTCAGCAGGCTAGTCTTCCCTCACGTTTTCTTTTTCAAAGTTACCAGGTAAGTAAACTTTCGTTCTCTGCATTTCATTTTAATTCACGATTTACTGTTCTTTTTGAGATTAACTCAATGCATTCTGAGTTAATTTCTCCGCCTGATTATACACGCGTGATGTAAATCACGCATGTCCTCTGTTGCCCAGCCAGGTCACTGGCTTGGGCCAGTGACCGGGCCGGGCTATCTGGGTCCAGCCCAAAAATAATAAAAAATAAAAAAAATAGAAAAATAAAAATAAAAATAAAAAAAAAATAAAAAAAATGTGTATGCATTAATAAAAATAATGTAAATTTATTGGTTTATTCACTGACGCCAGAGTCGAATAAAAATACCTGTTTAAATTTATATTATTTTTATTCGATGTATTTTATTTTATTTAGCTAGAAAAATAAAAAATGTGTATGCAAAAATGAAAAATATAGATTTATTGGTTTATTCACTGACGCTAGAGTCAGGAATAAAAAATACTGATTTAAATTTATTTTGTTTTAAATTAGCTCAATAAAAAAAATGTGTCTGCACGCGTAAAAATAAATTTATTTTATTTTTTTATTCACTGACCAGAATCAGGAATAAAAAATACAGATTTAAAATTTATTTTATTTTATAGCTACGTAATATTTATCAACGCTAGAGTTGGAAATATTCGTAGTTAAATATTCACTGGCGCCAGAGTCAGGAATATTATAAGCAAATTTTCATAGTATAAACTAATAAACATTTAGAAATTTAAGACGAAACTAGCAATGCAGCATGCCTTAGGCAGGACGTTTAAGGAGTGATAATATCTTCCCTTTTACATAACCAGTCCCGAACCATAGAATCTTTGTTGACCAGTTAGGGTTCCTAGTGATCATAATATTAGGCGGCGACTCCTTAAACAATCCATTCCTCATTAAAAAATAGGATGTCAAAAACCTGTTCTTTTTCCATCATTCGAGAATTAATTTTTTAAGGCCGCCGCGATGTCGGGTGCGACAAGAAATATGGTAGTTAGATTTCATTATGGATTCTTTAATATTTTTTCTGTAAAAATATTTGGTTGATGTTTAACTAGCATTGTTAATATTAATATTAATATTAATATTAACAATGCTAGTTAAACATCAACCAAATATTTTGTTAATATTAATAATTATAAATTATTTTGTTGCATTATTATTTTTGGTTGAATTCTAATTTTTTAAAATATATATATATATATATATATATATATATATATATATATATATATATTGTAGAAAAGACACATTAATATGCTTGAGAAGTTATTGTTATAGTGTGATAATTGATGTGATTATGATCATGATGATTAAATCAAATACCTAAAAATATTTTTTAAAGTATAACGGAATGAGTAAATAACTTTGAATGTTTTAAATATAAGGGAAACTCTATTAAAGTTCCAGTAGAGTATTTAAAAAATTAATTACCTTGTTTTTTCATTATCCTTTTATATAATGATATATTAAATTGGATTTTCCAAGATGGGGTCATTGCAATTACAAAGAAAAATTAGGTCAAAAGATTACTTGGCCATTTGAATGGAGAATAGTTGTTACATGTATTATAGTCAACCGTTTGGACAAGAGTAAATTTTTATATGTATTATAGTTGGTTATTTAGATAGAGACTAAGTTTTTATAAATATTATAGTCGATTGCTTAGACAAAGATTAATTAATTATGTATTTAAGTTAACCTTTTAGATAAAGACTAAGAATTTATTTGTTTGTGTCATCCATTGGATGAGGGGTAATAATATAAAAAAAAATAAGAATAAGTCGGTCGCATGGAAGGGGCTAATATGAAAAAACAATAAGCAAAACTTTAGCTATGATATAATTTATGTTGGCCATGTAGGTGGGGATTATATTATAAAAAAACTAGTTGGCCACGTTAGCGAGGACTATACTTTGGAAATTAATCAATTGGCATGGACTATGGGTAGAAAATATGGTGGTGGGAATGAAAAGGGCTACAGTGTGACTTAAGGCACAATTTATGCGTATAAAAAATGAATGAAATGATAGTAATTAAGAAAATAAGGTGGTGGGAATGAGAAGGGCTACAGTGTACGAGACGTAACGGTTGATTTGATTTTTTTTAAAAAAATCAGAATAATATTATTTTAATTTTCTTTTTAAAAAATTTCTTTAAAGTTGATCGTTATAACTAAGGTTGTTAAAATCACGAGTTGACTCTTAAAATCTTATGATTTTACAAGTCAATACGTATATAACATGTCAAATCGGGTTAAAACTCAAAATCGGTCAAACTCGGTAAAATCGGATCGAATTTAAGAGTTTGATCGATTTTGACCAAGTTTAACATATTTCTAGTTTTAACCCGCAAAAGTTAAAAAATTTACTACCTTCCTGTTCGAGTCCACTGACACTTCACTTCATAGTCCCCACTCCCTAGTCTCCCCGTTGCCCAATTCTTAAATTTTCAATTTTAGCAGACTAACACCAGCATTAGAGGATTTTAGTTATGGGAAAGCCTTATATTGTATTTTAGGCTAGGAAGGCATGATCAGAGGATTGAAACCATGGGAAGACAGAGGTAGATGGTGATGAATCAAAGGAGTAAAATAAGATATAAGAATACTTATATAGAGAGAAATATTGTGTTTTAGACTAACTATTTGTTAACTACAAAGAGAGATGGCAAAGACTCAGAGAGAACTTGAAATACATGTCTTGCTTGGTGGGATATTTGGACATTATTTCTAGGACTTGTTACTAACATAAAAAAGAGGAGGTGGCGTGATATTAAATTGATGTCATTTTGTACGTTTTCGTTCTCGTTGTCATAGATTCACTGTATTGGTTTCTGTTAATTTTTTTTTGAAGTTGGTGATATACCTTAAAATGTTGTATCATCTCACTAGTTGCCTGCAGTGTATTTCAAGATTAGTCCTTTAAAAAATGTTCTAAAACTCTATCAATAAAACACAGTTGTTCAATATTTTTTTTTTCCTTTTTCGTATTTTTAAGTTATATAAACCATATATAAAATTTTATTTGAATTATATGTTTTAAGGTATTTGGATATTTGTATTGTTTATTTCACTTTTATTTTAATTGTGTTATATTATTTTTAACTACTTGACTGAAATTATCAATATATAATTAGTTAAAATATTTTTCTTGTGATTTTATGATTCGAGTTTACGATCCAAGTTTATATTATATATTTCGTGTTGTGTAAAAAAAACATTTTTGACAACCTTGATCATAACCAATAATCGGGCATTGCCCAGGATGAGGTTTTACAACTATGCCTCCAATCTCAGACTAGTTTTTGAGGTGGTGATGATCTTTTATTCGACAAGGCTACAGTTAACCAGGCAAGGGCTATGATCTTGACCTTAAAAGATTTTGGTCGCAAGTCGGCTATGGAGGTTAATGCTACTAAATCTGAGGGCCTTACAACTTCATCTACTAATCACGTTCATAAAGGGTCAGTTGAGATCTCTGATATCGAATTTACTTGGGATGGGGGTAACTACTCGCATGTTCCTCTTTACTCTGGTAAAGTCATGGCTCATGAAGAGGCTTCCTCTGCTAATAATATCTTGATGAGAGCAAGAAAAGGCTTTCTAGGTGGAAGGCTTAACTCATGAGCCGTGAGGCTCGAGCCGCTTTTACTCATAATTCAATTACTAACATCCCTTCTTCTGTCATGCAAGCTTGTTGGCTCCTTTTGATGGTGTGTTGGTAAGCTTGCTTGGAGTGTTGGGGTCGCCTTCTTCCTCTTGGTTTGATTTTTGGTCCCTAGTCATCGTGATGATATGAAGGATAAAAGACAAGTAATTGAACAAATCACAAGAGAACACCAGTTTATTCTCAGTATAAATGTCACAAAGCCACAAATGGACAGTAAGTAAGCAAAACCAGCTATAAAAGAGCTCAACTGCGTGATTGATTACTGAGACGAGGCTTTTTCTTTCTTTTTATTACAGTTTCTGCATCTGCGTTTGCTGGGGATTGGGATGGAAGAAGGTAAGAGGACCAGTAAGAAGTTTCCTTGGAGAGCTGCTGCCTTCAAATTAATGCAGGTCTCCTGGTGCCTACCAGAGACGTTCTTGATCTTGAACCATTCGGTGCAAGCAACATCCGAAGAGCCCAGTTGAGAATTCCAGGTGCAAACATCCTGTAAAGGAGGAATATGTCGTACCAGCTTGGGTACTTGACATATTGATGTCCTCGGCAAGCTCCCGACACGATCATCTTTGCATAGTCCTCCACTGGACCACCAGTCCCGTTTACCTAAAGCCAAAGGCAAATGTATCAGGGAAAAACATTACAGAGTCACCTTCTCATGTAAATAACATTCAAACTTCTACAGTTATTCTAGAGAAAAACAAGTGTTATATATCCTGTCTTCGATTGTCACTGTTGTTAATAAGAAAAACCATGCTGATACAAGTGACTGCCTCGCAGTCTGTCAATGTGCCCTAAATCTTTTATAGCCATTGATGGATAGAGAAATATTCTTGTATGCATATGAATTTTACTTTTTGGAGAATTTCAATTAAAAAATAGTATTGTGAACTAGAATTACCAGTTACAGATGGTAGCAGAATCATTAGAAAATCATATCCCGAGAAAAGTTTGCTAGCAAAACCTTACCTCTCTCTCTTCTTTCCATTGCATCTCTGCTCCATCCTCTAGCATGAACTGGCCTCTACTCATTTCGCTCCCAATCCAACCATGAGATGCAATTGTTATTCCAATTTCACCATTCACTTCAAATCTCAGTGACTCGTAGAAGCTAACCAGGGCAGCCTTTGCAGCCTATAAAAAATTGTAACAAATGTATGAGAATATAATGATGTCTCGACCATTTATAATGAAGTATTTAATGTGGAGTTTGGTGAAATATTCAAGAGAAAAACGAGGATGAAACAGGGACATGAATACACACACACACACACACACACACACTCCTATTATTTGTGCTTGTGCAGCTGCTAAGTACCATAGTAGACTGGATAATAAAGTCTAACGACATGACACGAACAGACAAGAAAAATGATGTCCATAAAGTTGAACCTCACTAGCCTGCCATTGTTCCTTTCATTTTGGTTTTGGTGAAGGATAATTAGTGTAATCTAACACTAATCGTAGCAATAATGAATTGTTGCAGACAATGTGTTTTGTATAGCTAAATGCAGCTCAACCAAAGGTATGTTGTTGGACAATGAATAAAGGTAACCAATACTAAAATCGTAAGTGTAACCAATCTAACCATACAGATTTTGATCAGAGAAATGGTATGCATGTAAAAAATACCAAATTTTTAGTTTTTTTACGTCTAAGATGCATTGAAAACAAAAGTCCCCTTGATTTGTATATACTCACAGCATATAAGCTCATTCTCGGCAGAGGTAACCAGCTCTCAACTGCTGCATTAACAACAACTCGTCCATTGCTCTGACGTAGGTATGGAAGAACCACGTAAGTTGGATAGACATTTCCCCAAAAGTTTATGTCCTGACAATGAACAATCAAATCCCACAATGTCTTAGGAAAATTTCTTCTCAACAAGACCATTTCTGTCAATAATCTACAGGGACTATAATACAAACTATCTACTCATTCATGTAGGCTACATCTGCCCTTACCAAGAAATGGGGAAACACAGAGGTGTCTCCTACTTCTTCAAAGTAAAATGTATGTCCCAAACTTGCTGAGTTGACAAGATGATCCACTACATAAAAAAGGAAGAAAGACAGAATGAAGTAAAGAGAGGGAGGCAGAACAACAGGGTATTCTGTTAGGCTCCAATTGGAATCTAAATTTGCTTCTAAGGAATCTCCTAAAACACTGATTCTATTGGCTATAATATCCAGTTGAATTCATTAATTAACGATGATACAAGACATACCCCGACCAAAGTAATTTATGGTCTCATTGACAAATCTCCTACAATCATCCTCTTTGACAACATCTGCAGCCATAATCAGGACACGCTTTGCACCAATATACCTAGCTTTCTCACTGACCCCTCTGAGCCGGTGCTCTCTACGTGCAATCAGAACAAGAATTGCTTTCCTCTTTGCATATTCATATGCAATTTGCTGCAATTACAACCTCGCTTATCAATACACTGCAATGGCTTGTAGATACAACTGCAGCAGCTATTATAAAATATCGACCTTGCTTATGGGAAGAAAATAAAACTGGGAATGGGGGAGTTGGTAAAGAAGTAAGGTTTGGCCTCCACGCATGGCAACAAATAAGCTTTTGTTCAAGTACAAAAAATTGCAAGACTTTATGATTCTATCACCAGTATAATTTCCAGTCTTTTGGTTTCTATTTGATACATAATTTGACCACATCATTTCCAAGTGGTTTCTTAAATGCCTCTGCTATGAGTTTGAAGAATGTGTCCATTGAAGGCTTGATAAAATCACTGTGTTTTTCAGGTTATGATTGAGAACTCTGCATATAATTTATATAGAGTTCGTAACAATTTGCAGCAACCCAAGCTGCCTTCATGCACTTCTTTACAATTTCAAGAACTCTTGGTTGAAATTAGCTCAACCAAAAACTCTCTGTTTGCCATGCATGTACCTTTATTCTATCTTTGTGGCTTTGTCTAAGCATTCAATATACACTTAATCACTTCAAATAAATCCCTTAAATTTGTGTACATAGGCAAGTCAATTTGCTTGATACCCTTTTCCTTCAATGCGGCATTGGCTTTCTAATTTAAATCTCCAGATACTGAGAATGCATAATCTGGAAGTCTATTTAATTTGATTACAACAAGGACATAACCCATCTCCATCCTATAAAAACCCTTTCCTGTGCTTCAATGAAATTTAAAGATCATACTTCCAAGTTGGCCATCTAATAAGGAATAGAGACAAGCTTGCATTATAATTAATTACTCAAAATTTCTAATAAGAAAAATCACAGAATTAAACACTTAAGTCTGCAAATAGAGCACCGAAAATAAGTAAAAACGAGAGATCTCTCCTATGCTTTGAGAAGGAAGGGGGTTACTTACTTCTCCTATGCCAGAAGAAGCTCCAGTGATTATAACAACTTTATCCTCCATATCCTCAATAAAGAAAGATTTGTAGAGCCACTCACATGTATTGATAAAGCATAAGGCTGGCCATGAACATGCTAGCATCACCAAGCTAGCAGGAGGCACCACCCAATTCAACACAGAGTTTATAAAACTCATGGCAGAAAGATTAATGAAGAGTATGATTTGCAAGAGATGATCAGAAAAGGAACATAAAATAAAAGATTAAGTGATAAGAAAGATGAGTTTTGGTTGTTGACATGTAGTGCTACGTGATCAACAACAAAATTCCATGCAACAAAGAGTGTTATCACACGTGTTGTTAGCATAGTTAGCAATGCGACGAATGAAGTACTTACTTTTGGATGTTCTTTTATGGTACCTGCCATGCATGCATCACCACTTGTTCTTTTCTAGAGTGAAGCACCATCTTGATTTTCAAATTTTGAATAAATGTGATCCGTTGATGACAAGATTTTTGTCCATGGAGCTAGCTAGCATCAAAAAGGTTGAAAAATACGAGACAAAAATTCTTAAAACTTTTATTTCTTTTGAATTAATCATTTTCAAAATTAGCTTGATTGATTTTGGTGTTTTCTGCAAGGACGGCCAAATTCCAAAGCCAATGACAAGGATACAAGTGAAAAATTAGAATAAAAGAAGAGCGTAAAAGAAAAAATATGAATTAATTAAAGGGCTATTACAGTTGTATTTTTAAGCAAAGTGTTGTTGTTGGAAACACAAACACAAGAAGACAGCAAGTAAAAAAAACAGATTTATGGTCAAGTAGGGATGAACAAATAAAAACCCTAACTCGTAAATTTAATTTTGAAACATAATTATGATGTAGTCTACCTTTTAAAGAAATTTATAGGTCAGAAATCAAATTTTACGGGGTAAAAAAATTAGAATCCTTAAACCAAAAAGAAAAATAACATAAAATCCAAAATTAACATAAAATTGATAAAAATTAAGAGAAAATAACAAAATTAACTTAAACAACATCTTTATGAATTTGAGAGTCCTTGGAACTTGAGTGGCTATAGTTAGTAGGGTCTTCTATAGAACTATAGACCTATATAATCATTTAATAAAATTTGAGTCTGATCCAATGGCTAGATAGTAAGTTTAGCCCTTTTCTGTCAAGCTATTAGTTTAGCGAGACCAAACATTTTCTTAAGCTTAGCTCTATCTCACTGGTCTATAAATAAGTCTACTAGGCTTTTTGCATAATCCATTGGTGACAAATCCCCATTTAGCTATTTAAAACCTTTAGATTATTCTTACCCACCTACATCAATCTTCTAAGTTTGAGAGAACTAATCCTCAAGTTATGATCATCCACCAAGTATGGTGATAAATGTTGCATATAAAAAACATTAGAAGTCTTTAAGTGACTTGGAAGGCAGAACCAACAGGGGTTGTCATTGATCTTCTATAACAATTTACAAATTCCTATCTTATTATTCATAAGTTTGTTGGTACCCCCATCAAAAACCTGTTATAAGTACAAATTTCTCAAACAAGGTAACTACCTCAAATATGACCTTCTTATAGTAAGTATCAATTTAGGCTTTAAACTTAGCATTATTATCTATAATATCTTGCTTGATCTGCTCATACACTCCTCACGTATATTTTTTCATAGCTTTAGCCTAAATGCTCAATCATCTTATATGAGAAATTAGTGCTAACTCAAGCACACTAGAAGGATTTTATTCTCATACAATCTTGAATAGGCTCAGTTTGGTAGTCCAATTTATAAACCTATTATAGGTAAACTCTACTTATCACAAAGCTACATCTCGTTACTTAGGCTTGTCTTTTGCCAAACAATGTAGTACATTTCTTAGGCTCAGATTGATCATTTTTGTATGTCTATTTGTTTAAGGGTGACAAGCATTGCTAACATTTACTAAGTACCAAGATTTCTCCAAAAACTTCTTTATAATTTACTCATAAACTTCATGTCCTAGTCCAAGTTGATGGACATAGAGACTTCATGCAAGTGAACCATCTCTTTAAAGTAAAGGTGGGCTATTTAAGAAGCATTATGGTCTTTTGGCAAGCAATAAAGTTGGCCATCTTTAAAAACCTATCAACCATTATGAAGATTGAACCCATAGCTTGTTGGGTATATGGTAAGCTCAATCAAAAATTCATATTGATATGCAACCAATAAGCATCTTAGACTGACAATGAGGTATACAAACCAACATTTATTAAGAAACCTTTAGATTACTATCAAATGGCACATCTCTTCACAAAGCTTGATGCATGACCTAGTAGTTTAGGCTAAGAGTAATCTGATGACATTAAGGCTAGGTTCTTGTCATGCCCAAAGTGTCCCTTGTAGTGCATCTTCTGGATGATATGTTCCCGTATAAAATAATCAGGGATACATGATTGCACACCATGGAATAAGTAACCATTCATAAGTATGAAATCACCTTACCTACCTCCTTTTGCCAACTCAGCATAAATTTTCCCAAAAAAAAGGTCTTTTAGGTACAACTCTGAAAGGTATCAAATCTTGTCATTTGTGCATGTGTAATGATGAGTAAGGTAATTCACCTATTGATTTCCTCTAAAATTCCTATGAAATTAGGAAGCTTTACTCAAAACACAAAATCTTTATGATACTTTTCCTGATTGAGAGGTTGTTTAACCCTCCGCAAAAACAAAAACAAAATTACATAAATCTAGATAAAAAAAAAAATTAAGATCCGTTCATAAAACATACAAAAGAGAATCTAAATAACATATTAGATCTTTATTAAAAAAGATTGAGAAAAATAAATTATAGTTCTAAAAAGTAAAATAAGCTAAAGAAAAAAGAAAGAAAGGGTGGAGAAGGTGTTTACATAAAAAATAAACATGCATATGTCATCCAAATAGGAACAATGATTGTTCACTATAAATAGAAAAAGAGCTTAAATCAATCATAAATTAAAAGAATCAACAAAGTTGTAAAAGTTCTTGAATGACTAGGAGAGTTGAAGGAATGGTTGACTAAGCAACCAGAAATCATAATCAATTAAGAAGAAGTAATTGGCCAACAAAGTCTGAACATGCACGAATAACTGGAAGATATAGTTTTATTCAAAGCATGAGTCCTCAATAAAATAACTAATTCAAGTCATAAATTATCTTAAGATTCATGTTGTATTTAGTAAATGAGGAATTTAGTTTGTATTAGAATTCAATAAACCTCTGTGTATGTGTGTGTGTGTGTGTGTGTAAGATTAGGATTACTTATTTAAATAGAACTCAAACTTTATGTTAATATAAAAAGAGTCATATAGTGACTGTGAATGATGGTTAACCCTATTTATTCAATTCATGCAATTTTGTTTATCTTTTTCTCAAAAGGTTTTATTACTTTTTTATTGCTTTTATTTATTTTTTTCTAGTATATTTAAATTTCTACATTTATTATCTTTAAACTATTATCTTTTTCTACTTAGTGATGCTTCTTAGAATAGACATTTTTTTTTTAGAGTTTAAGATCTAGAATTCCAGTTCTCATTTGATTAATGTAGTTGTTGTTTTATCATAGGTTGAGTCCTAATTAAAAATTAATTTGCAACAAAAAGGAAAGAAAGAAAAAAAGATAAAAAGTAAATGGAGTTGGGGCTAACTATTACCAAAAATTGGTTGGGGGCAACCTCTAAAAAAATTAGGATATTTAGCGTTATTTTGTTCTAAAAAAAAAGATTTGGTATGACTAGTCTATTTTGATGTTAAAATTTGGATACACAAGAGACTAGTCAAAGTCATTCATATCCTACCAAACTTAATCAATTGTATCAATTGATCAAGTATTAACTTGTTTTTATTTTTTTTAAAAAAAAAAAAAAAAGAAGGAAAAGTGTAGGTTATGGTTTATGGAGCCAAAATTTAGTATCTTTATTTTTTTTAATTATGCACTTACCATTTTATCATTTATGTAGAATAATATTATAAATGATTTAATAGTTTGACCATTAATTTAGAGACTATTTGGTATTGTGATAACTTTTAATTTTTACACCACCACATAGAAAATATGTTTGGCTAGCTAAATAGCTTTTGTTTTTTTTTAGCATCATACATAATTGTGTTTCAAGCCTTGATTTTATAAAACTTAAAATAAATTGTTTTTCATTCATGGATACTTGTTTTTTATTTATTTTATATGTAAAAATTCATCTCATTATAGTTTTAATCAAACACATATTTTTTAAAACCTATATTTTTAAAACTGCAATTAAAAGTATTTTAAAAAAACTTATTTATTAAAATCATAATTATAAAAGCTAATACCAAACAAGCACTTGGTAACTTATAAAGTAACTATTTGAGTAATCCTAAGATTTAATAACATTATTTATTGATAAAGACTTGACTTTCATGGTAAGTGGGTTACTTTCAATTACATGATTTCGAAAGCAAGAAGGGCAGTATTGAGGGGAAGATAATTTAAATGAATACATCAACAAATGACTTGTCTTAAATCCAACCAAAAAATAGTTTTAATATATAAAAAATAAACAAAAAATATTTTATTATTAGAACAAAAATATCAAAACAACCGTAACTATACATTATTATATAGTTTTTTTTTTTTCATTTGGACATGAAGTTACACGGATCTCAAAAATACATAGTTTAGCAAATATAAAATTGAAAAAAAAAAACCTAGCAATTCCATATATTACTAACAAATTATATGGGGCTTATGTTAGGTTTACTAACACTAAAGGTCTATATGTAGTATTGATTTTTGATAAGATATCTCTATAGTTCTAATTTAGATAATTGGATACCTATAATTTGATTTGTTAATTAGATAACAAAAGTCGTTTCATTCATGATTAATGTAATTTTTTATTAATTTTAGAAAAGGACATCATATTATCAGATACTATTCCATAAAAAAGTGATTAAAATAAAAATAATTAAAAATTTATAAAATAAATTATTAAACGACTCTTCCGATTATTTTTTATTTATTTGATGCTGGAAATGTTTTTTTATTATTATTTTTTTATTCACTCGAGCTAAGATTTTTTATTATTATTATTTCAAAGATTCAATAAGAAATAAAAAAAAAATTACCAATTTTTTAAATATTTTTGTTTGACAAACTAATTGGATAATACTATGGAAATTTTTATGGGCATTTTCATTATATTGCCTTCAAGTTACAAACTATCAGATATTTTCATTTACTAATAATATTATTTAATTAAAAATAAAAGGTGCATGATTATATCTTTAAAAAAGGAAAATAAGTATTATTCATGGCGTAAGAGTTATTTGAATTTTGTTAATTATTATTCTTAAGAGGGACTAGATGGAAGGGTGACTTTAAGTAATCCTAAGGGCAGATTGATGGCGTAAATTGGAAAGGAGTAACATTGTGAACAGGGCAATAGACTTAGGTTTTTTTTTTTATTTATTTTTTAATTTACCCAAATCTTTAACATATTTGAGTGATGGAAGTTAATTGGGTTTTGCTGGGCATGCTGACACGGTTGTTCCTGGCAAAAAAATCCTTATTATTTTTGCTCATCTCTCTTATAAAAATAAAATTATCAAGATTGACTGTTCTACCGAAAAAGCTTTCTTTTATGATCACCTCCGACGTGCTGCTTACTATATAATGGCCATGCTTGTCTGGTGGAAAAGAGAAATTTGTTTCTTGAATGGAAGAGTTGACTTGAAGAAGCACGCGTCACTCGTTAAACTCACGTACTGCCATGCACGTTTGTGCTTTCAGGCAGCCCACTCTTTTCCTTGAGTGTCTCTCAAGGCCGACTTTTCAAGATTTCACCTACCCTAGCTATCAACCCTTTCTTTCTTTCTTTATTCTCTTTTTTTTATTTATTTTTTTAGTTAGGGTTAGGGATGAGAAATGCAATGGCAATGGCGCAAGAAAACTGAAAAGGCAACCACACAGCCTGTCAAATCCCAAAATTCTTTGGCCTCTCGCTTTTTTAGGGACTATCCAGATTCACGCACCTTCTTCTTTCCAGATATTCTCATCTTTTTTTGTTTTTCATTAATGTCTGTCCACCCTTTTGTCTCTAATCTCTACGTAGTCTCTAAGCTAACCAAATTAAACTCACCCAAAGGAAAAGAGATTTAGAAATTTCATTGTTTTTTTTTTAAAAAAAAAAAAAAAAAAAAACCTCTGACCCAGAACGGCCTGCCAGAATTCCTGCATTATAGAAAAATATTGTGGATGCTGTTTTTCTTTTTCTCTTTTCTCTTATCAAACATTTCTTGTTGGGAAAGGAAAAAGGTATTGCAATATTTCTTGATCTGTTCTGTGCAGGGATTCCTGGTCTGTTTAGAATTATTTCCCTTGTCCAAAATTCTCTTACAATAAAAGATTCATTTATTGATTCTTCTGGATTTTATTTCCTTATTAGTCTTTCTGTTATCTTTGTCATTCGAATCTTCTCTTCTTTGATATCCTTGCCTAGCTTTCTTGACGTCAACAACACTCCCATTTGGAAATTCTGTGCTAGTTCTTGTGCTTTTCAAAAACCTTGCAAGCTTGGATAGAGTGATTGTGTTTCCTAAAAGGGGCAAAAGGATCTTGGTTTTAAGAGCAACCACAATATTGAGATATTTGTCAATGCTCCATTGATTTCGGAGATTGACAAAAATGGTAAATTTGGGTTCCCAGCATAAATCCAAGGGCTACAATTTAAATATTCATTGCAGCAGAGCGGCAAACGGTGGTGGTGGTGGTGGTGGTTTTGGCATATTTTAAAGTGGTTCTGTTAGGATAGAGGTGAGATCATGGGCTGCATTTGCTCAAAAGGAGCTGCAGAAGATGTAAATAGCAATACGAATGATCAGAAGCAGACAGAGGTGGATAAGTCTTCTGTGCAAATGGTTGCTCCTGCAATATCCAAGAAAGAAGAGATGTTGGTGGATTTTCTTGGCCAAATAGATGGATCGGTGCGTCGTGTGTCGAAGGCAAATGTTGGGAATGTTCCTGTTTCATTGGAAGAAGGAGAAAAGGAAAGGAAACTTGTTGATGTGAAGAGTAAAGGACATAATAGATCGATAACAATGGATTCAGAGTCCAATGACGACCAAACACGTGTGAGTATGATGATTAGCACACCTCATAGATCTGAAAGGGAAGCATGGCCAGAATGGTTAACAGCAGTTGCTGGAGAAGCCGTCAAAGGGTGGCTGCCTCGACGAGCAGACTCATTTGAGAAGCTAGACAAGGTTCATGCTTGTGAAACTTATTTTCACTTGCCTGTTGAATTAGATAGTTTTACATGTTTTGAAGTTGTGACATGAAAAAACTGTATCTTGAGCATTTCTTGTTGTTAAGATTTAGCATTTGGATAATATTAATATGCTGCTAATATGTATGAAATAGTCATATGAAAAAAAACTAAAACAAAATAAATTTCATTATAACCATTTAAAAGTGCATGCAGTGAGAAAGATTAAATGAAATGTTAGGATGCTAGAGAAGCAGTCAGTCATTTGTATTAGATTTATAGCAGTCCTGAAGAATCAGACACATTTATGGAGCAGAAATTCTGATTGAAGGAAATATTTACTGAACTAGTCTATCAGTTGCATATGTACGTGCAAAGTTGATTTCTAGCTACAAACACAAGGGAAATTAGCAAACATGGTCTGGATTGTATCATTTTAAGGTCTTCTTATGTTTTTCTTTTCTAAATGAAATCATGTGCAGATTGGACAAGGAACTTACAGTACTGTATACAAGGCTCGTGACCTTGAAACTGGAAAAATTGTTGCAATGAAGAAGGTGCGGTTTGTCAACTTGGATCCGGAAAGTGTCCGCTTCATGGCTAGGGAAATCGTTAATTTGCGTAAACTTGACCATCCAAATGTTATGAAACTTGAAGGAATAGTCACTTCGAGGATGTCAGGGAGTTTGTACCTTGTGTTTGAGTACATGGAGCATGACCTGTCTGGGCTTGCAGCAAATCCTAGCATCAAGTTTACGGAACCTCAGGTACCATCTGTTCAATTTTTAGGTTATTCATACTTGGAAATTAGCTGCTTCTGCTACCATGAAAGTGATATAACGTCGTCAACTTTTGCCATTCATGTCTTGTCTTACAAGGAAATTACCTGTTCTTGCAGATCAAATGCTACGTGCAACAACTTCTACGCGGACTTGAGCACTGCCATAAACAAGGTGTCTTGCATCGAGACATCAAGGGCTCAAATCTTCTGATAAACAATGATGGAGTTCTCAAGATTGCAGACTTTGGTCTGGCAACTTTTTATCATCCTGATCAGAGTCAGCCTTTAACAAGTCGCGTAGTAACTCTCTGGTACAGGGCACCGGAGCTTTTGCTAGGTGCTACAGAGTATGGACCTGCTATAGATCTGTGGAGTGCTGGCTGCATTCTTGCTGAATTATTCGCTGGCAAGCCTATCATGCCTGGAAGAACAGAGGTAAGCTCATTTTGCATGTACGGCATCTTGCTTGCATCTTAGCCAGCACTGGGCAACAAGCATCACTAATCTTCCATACTTTGGAATCTTCAACTTCCTTCTAAGCTCTACAGTATTTTTCATATCTCCACGCAAGTTCAAGATGCCCAGTTAAGCACTTACATGAAATAATCAGAAGAAAAGTGTTAACGTATCATGGATGTTCATTCACAATGCATGACTTTGTAGTATCTACTCCACAGTATTATTGTATTCGGTCCTAAGAACTATCGTCTTAATGATTACAGGTGGAGCAAATGCATAAGATTTTTAAGCTTTGTGGTTCACCCTCTGAGATCTACTGGCAGAAGACAAAGTTTCCACATGCAACTAGTTTCAAACCTCAGCAATCTTACATACGATGTATTACTGAGACATTCAAACATTTCCCTCCGTCAGCTTTGACTCTTGTTGATAAGCTCCTGTCAATGGAACCACAAGATCGGGGTTCAGCCACTTCAGCTCTTCGAAGTGAGGTAATTATTTCTAATATTTTATTTTATTTTAGACCAAATTACTGTAAAAAACTTCTCAATATAATCTGCTTAAGGGGTCGTGCACATCAAACCTAAAGCACCAATGTCATCATCATTTAGCTTCCAGCAGACACTAGTTGACTTGTAAACCAATTTCTGGTGAAAAGCAGCTTGCTCTTGGCCACCCAAGTCGAGTTTTCCTGTCTAAATTCTCTTAAACTTTTTTATCCGAATTCTCTTAAACTTTTTTATCCGAATAAAATATAAACTGAATCATTTGTTATATCTGGTACTAGTTGCTTCCTGAATTTGTCCTTGTTGAATGGAAGTGTGAATGATATAATTAACAGATTGCCGTTTACGAGCGTTTAGACCATTGAGTTGAATGTGCTTAATTATTATTGAAATTTTCTCTCAGTTCTTCAGAAGAGAGCCCCTCCCTGCTGATCCATCAAGTCTACCAAAATATTCTCCATGCAAGGAACTGGATGCCAAGTTGAGAGATGAGGAAACCAGAAGGTATGTGACATGTTGAGGGGAAATGTAATCTTTGATAACTTTCATTAGCAATTTCACAAGTAAATTAAATATCCTGTTGGCATTGTGATATTTTCAGGCAGAGAGCAGAGGCTGTAAAAGGACGAGGACCTGAATCTGTCAGAAGGGGTTCAATAGATACTAAGAAAGCTCGCACTCCGGAATTCACTGCTCAGGCACAGCCAAAAACTGCAAGTTCCAGCTATAAATATTATATCATGGAGGATGCGGGGACTGGCTTCCGAATTGAGCCTCCTAGAGTATCGAAGCAGAATGATTTCGAGCACTCTACTTCAATGATTCACCCTTCCGCAGTAGCAGGATTGTGGTTAAATAAAAATGCAGGTTCTTCAAGAAATAATCCGGAATTGAGGGCACAGAAATCTAACGTGTCTCGATCAGGGGAGACGTCTAGCTCCTCTCTTAAGAAGAATGAAAAGGCTCCTCCGAGCAGAGATTCTTCAATGGTAAAGTATCATACCTTCATCTATTTTTCAAATTTTTTTTTCTATCAAACAGTTAAATGTTAAAATCAAAACTATAAATTCATTCAAGTGCTACGATGTTTTCACAGTTTTATCTCAATCTTAACTCCGTCTGTTTCTTCATACATAGTTTTTTATCCTTCTTTTCATTTCGTTGATTTGTGGTGTTGTTGCGTTCTTGATCGTTTAACAAAAATGGAAACTCTGGTTTCAGGGGGGGTATGTTCCCAGGAAAACCAGAATCCATTATTCTGGACCGTTGATGCCTCCTGGGGGCAACATGGAAGAAATACTCAAAGAGCACGATAGACAAATCCAGCAGGCCGTTCGTAAAGCACGTCTTGAAAAGTCGGGGACCAGAGATAACCTTGATGGTTATGGGCAACTACACAACAACAGACGATACAAAGGGTAATTCTCAAAACAATTACTCCGTCGCATCCTCGCGGTGCCCTTCTCCTCACCGTGCAGAACCACCCTCCACTGGGAAGCTTCTTTGTCCCATGCCATCATGCAAAAGCAGATATAATGCGCTGTGAGAGCTTCAGTGAGATAGAAATTGTATTTGAATGGGGATTGTGAGACTCCATTTTGACAAGGAAGGAGGGAGGGTCTTGTATTTCTTCGAAAATACATGAAATGGTGAGGACTTTGTTCCTGTATAGTAGATAGGAGGGTTGATTAATCAGTAGCTACGGTATACAGAAGTTGTAAAGCAGATGTACTTTCATTCTACCTGCTAGTAATTTGGACACTAGCCCGTCAAGATTTCTTGTTGAGATCCATAGAGATGCTTACAGATGATCATTTGCTTAGAGACATTGGCTTTGCAGTTGTGGCTGTGTTTTATTTAACACATAATTTATAGTTATTTAGTTAAGAAAAAAATAATGTATTATTCA
Organism: Populus alba; assembly: GCF_005239225.2. Taxonomy (NCBI): domain Eukaryota; kingdom Viridiplantae; phylum Streptophyta; class Magnoliopsida; order Malpighiales; family Salicaceae; genus Populus; species Populus alba. The sequence goes on along the minus strand of NC_133296.1, from coordinate 11,183,968 downwards.
TTGAATCCCACTTAATTTCAACATTAGAAATGCAATAAAAAAAATTTAATTTTTATTTTTTATAAAATAATTTTTTTCAAATTATAATCATAACAACTACCATAATTTTTTTCAAACTATAACCACAACAGCTACAACAATACCCAATACACTCTTAATCTATATGATTGCCAACACACTCTTAATCTATATGATTGCCAAGCTCATATGGGGACTGGAGTGAGTAGGGCGGCACGTGGCAATTCCAATTTTATTTAAATGAACAATCCAGGCCCTCCAGCATAAACAAGAAATCCACATCCAGAAACAAATTAAATTAAAGAAATAAGAAATCCCAGTTGAAAATTGTCCGAAGAAGTCATTCCTTGTTTATGTTCACTTATGAAAATTGTCCAGAAATAACTTTCACAAGGATTGATTGCAACAGGGAGACTTGCGTAACTTTTCTTAAGTGATTTTTGAGAGTTCATCTATACATAAAAGAGCCGTTAAACCCAGGTTATTACGGGAAAATGAGAGGAGAAAAAGGAGATTCTAATTAATAAAGATGGTAAGTTTATGTACATTTAGCTTCATTACCTTAATTACATATCTGGCTTTAGCTTCTGGAATGGCTTATTGAAATTGGGAACACCGATTGCTCATAATTACCTACATATCCTGCTTGGGCTTCCGGCTTAGTTCCGAGTAATGACCACCCATTAGCTGCAAAATCTCCTCCCATAAACTTTCCGATGAACCCCCACAAATCAGATTTGAGCTGCATGCAGCCACATACCAATAATCTGATTCAATCTCCTCCCTCAACTGATCTAGCTGCCACCCAGCATAACCGACAAAGAATCTGAAATCCTGAGGCTTCAGCGCCCCTTTTCTCACAAGGGCTCCAGCTTCATCCAAACTATTTCCAGCACCGAAACACAGGCCAGGGATCACCTCTTCGAACTCTTTAATCTTCTTCTCCCGAGTTTTTAATAAAAACATGCTTGCATCAAGAGGGCCACCAAAATGAAGAGAACAATCAGCAAAAGTGGTTTCTAATTCCATATTTGTGGGCTTCATGTGCCTAATCTTTTTGTTCAGTGGACGGTTAACGACAACTCCAAATGGTCCCTCTTGTGGATGTCTGGTTCCAGATCTGAGGAGGAGAACAACGGTTCTTTCAAAGGTGTGAACTCCATCAAGTTTTTCTGTAGCAACAAGGACACAACCAGTCTCAGGTACAGGAATTGGGTGGGCCCATTTCAGGCCAAGGGGTTTCGACTCTTGGGGTGTCCCAGTTTGGCTGTGAGCATCAGATTCTGCCTTCTCTGCCTGTGAAACATTTCAGGTGCAAATTTTGAAGTCCATGCAGCATAAATTTCACATCTTCATCAAATTACTTAGATTTTCATGTTATAAAGTCATGGAGTCTGTTTTGACTCATCGCTATGTGAATGAACCAATCTGATAGGAAGCCATGCATCTATACTTTATGGTCTCATCTGGTTGACCTCAATTACCAGATCCATCATAACTACAAAATGGCACTAGGGGGGATTGCCAGATCCATCATAACTACAAAATGGCACTCTTGCTTCCAGGGGGGTTAAAAAGAACAAGCAAACTTGACAATAAGCTCTAGGGAAATTTTGTTGACCTAATTACACCAGATGTCATAACTCATAACCTCTAGGGAAATTTGGGGTCATTCATTTGGTCATGGAAACAGTGTAGGAACATACAAAAAACAATCAAATGCTTCAAATTTTAATTAAGTTATTTCCCCTTTTCTGATGGACCAGGCCATTATCTGAGAAGTGAGAACCCAGCAGGAGCTAGAAAATCAAGTTCTTCCACAAAATCATGAAATAGATTTATTTTTCCTTACATGGAGCAGCTCATTCATGAACAAACTAGACAGGGTAGAATCAAATGGGAATTAATGCTCCTATGCTGGACCATCTAAAGATCTAGTGTGACAGCAAATGAAAGTTTATATTGTCCAAAAATAAAGGGTCAAACGGTGAGCCTTAACATGAAAGTTAAAAGTCATCTTCTAGAGCTTCATAATTATAACATTCAAAACAAAACAGATATACAGCCCAATAAGTAAAGAAAGTTCACCTGCTCCTGAGCAAATAAATTTGCTCTAAACTCTCTCCAGTCCAAGTTTACCCTGTGAGACTCTTGGGAAGCATAGTCGTTGGATTTGTTCCCGTCAGGAGGGTTACTTCCTTTTGAGCCATCTCCATTTCCTATACACATACCATGCAAAATTAAATTAATTTGCAACTTTAGTAGGCAAAAAATCAAGAGTTAATTATATAACTTAGTTCCCGTATTACAGCAAAACTAATTAATTAGTCATCATGATTTCAGAAACTATATATTTAATCCTTATGTTTTTAAATCCATTTATAACCGCATCCTTTTCGTCTATTTCATGTCTTTTTCCAATTTATAATTATTTATTATTTTGGGAAATAGAAAGAGGAAAAGAAATGTAGATAGGATGGAAAGATTGGTGAGAAAAAAAGGGCATTTTTTGGAATAAAAATACTACTAAATTAAAGATGGTTACCTCAAGTCAAAGGACTATTTAATTGTTTTTGATAAACTACAGGATTTAATTAATGTATTTTCATAAACTACAAAACTAAGTTATAATTAACTCAAAATTCAATATACTATCTTTCCTTCAACATCAAGGCATTACATCCCGGCTGTGTTCATTTTATCATAACGAAAACAATAGTATAACTTTCAAAAAGAGCAAATCTGTCATTATGGGTGCTGATTCTCAGCCAGAATGAAATAAAGGGTGTACTTGAAAGGGTACAAAAAACAGACAATGTACTCAGAATTTTAAACATGCAGTGTATAAACATACTTTAATTAGCCCCTACATATTTCCCCAAAAACAAGGAAAAGAATAAAATAACAAACCAAATCAATGAATCTATCCCCTTGGTAACCAATGCAACCAAGTCCCTAAAGAAAAAATGTGAATAAAAGTAATGTATTCCAATAATCTGCATGCATATTATAGTACTATCCACTTCTAGAACTACTGGAACAAACTCAAGGAGCATGGCTAATGAAAGCAGGTAACATCAGTAATGATGGTGTATTAGTGAAAGATTTATAATGAAAAATGATTATTACCACTCTTTCTTTTCTTTTTCTCTTATTGTTTTATTTAGGGGAAAATGTAATTCTCTAATGATGGTTCAAAATGACTGGTTCAACATGGCACATGACCTCAACAAACATGATTAAACTATAGCACTGAAAAAATATAAAATGAGAAGGAAGCAATAGTGATCAATCACTACATCATTAGAGGAAGCAAACATAATTCCACGGTGGCATACATACAATTGAATGAACTAAATAAGCAGGGACGTTTCTATCAAAGACTTACAACAATTGGGAAATCTGGCAGAAAAGCACACATGCAACCATCTCTTAGTGGTGATGAGTAAGCTGTACTAAACAGTAACTGCTTGCATCATTGAGAGACACCATTAATTTGGTAAAACCCAGATTCTTTGACCACAAATGATTAGCAGCAATTTATTTGGTTGTCAAAACTGAAAAGTATGTGATGTGGGACTCAAAGAGCTCATAGAATTAGCAGCCAGGTCCTTCAGAGCTAAGATCAATTAAAAACTCTATAAAAATATGTTTGCAAGCAATCAAATTTCAGATAGAATTGTCACTTCTTGAAACCTTCAACAATTTCCCTTAAAAACCCCAATCATTGAATCCCATCAATTAGCCTAATACACACAAGAAAAATCCCAATGATACCGTTCATAATACAGAACCTATAACAGCCATAAACCTTGAACCTACTCCTGTAATTGATACCAGAATTTTTACCTCTTTTACAAGGAAAACCTGATTCCACTTCAAGTATGGGTGTTTCCACAAATAATCACATAACCTTACTAACGTATCCTCATAGATGCCACCTCCCCCTTGCTGTGGTCTTGCTAGTTTCTTATGTAATCATTTTTTGTGTTTCCACCATATTGATTCATTTAGTGATGAAAGTGAATAAATTGAAGTAAAAGGGTGAATGTAGAGATTTTCTTACATAGAATCAAACTAGCAATCACTTGGATCACCCAAAACATATGATTGAACCAAATCAATATTTTATGTACCCTAAATTGTGAAAATAATAAAAATCCATACCTTAACTTAGTTCACAATATTTATATATAAGGGAATAGGATCCACTGATTTGAGATATTTTGAGATATCCAGGTCATTGCTAGGACAGTACCATAAAAGTAAATCTCATGAATATGAGGTGTGGTACAGCAAAAATAACATGGATTAAAGTGGTAAAAATTAATTTAGGACCAAAGTAGCTCACAATGTGGTGGCTCCAAATATAATTGAATGGAGGAAAATAATCCATGTCGCTGCTCTCGAGATTTAGTCTGGAATTATGTTATTTTTCTAGTAGAACCTTCTAATAGACTCTCCTATATTCTTGATGAGACACATGATAAATATATTGAAGATTGCAAGATGTTAGTTCATGAGAATGTAGAGAGTCTGCTGGGAGAGTTTGTAATGAAAAAATTAACACTACTAAATTTCTATTAATATTCAAATATCTAACTTTAACCTTTCAAAATCCCTTTGAGTCGAGTCTTGCATGACTCTTGTATATGATGAATTGAAGTATTTTATACAGGTCAATTTATCGCACAAAAGTTTTTTTCATCCATTCTATCAAACTCCACAACCAGAATATATTTTAAAAATATTATTTTCAGCCATCCTAGAGAATGAGGGAGATGGAGTTGATAAGGCTGTAGAGGGGAGATCTTAGGGATCTTGAAAGGACCGGTGTCTTCGAAAGATATCATATATGCTCTAGCCCAACCAATTTTCCATTTTATTCTTTCCATTTATTAAAGTTACAATTTATTTCACATCAGGCAGCTACAACAAAGCCAAACTTCAATAATAATTTTATCAATCAATGCACTGGTTGACTAAATAAACTCTGAGCAAAACTTAACAATTCACTTATCAAAAACCCTAAAGCTACAACCTTTATCTCTAACAAAAGATGCAGCATTGCTGATCTCAATAACCATAACAATCCTTCAAGAAAATCAGCCGCCTACAACTTAACCACATAAAGAGTTAGTGTGTGTTTGGTATTGTGGTGCAGAGTGTTTTTCTGCTTGAAAATGCATCAAAATTATTTTTTTATTTTTTATATCAGCAAATCAAAATCATCGGAAAACACTAAAAAAACATCAATTTGATATTTTTCATGTCAAACACACTTTTGAAACGCACCTAAGCGCAATTTCGACCACAAAAACAAACAGCCTAAGTCAGCTACCCAATTACGTCAAGCAAACTAGAGCATGTGTCTATGTCCAAATCAACCGAAACTTTAAATCACACAAACTAGAGGAACTGGGTTTTCCATGACATTTTTACCTACAGATTTAAGATTTCAACATATCCACTTACAATTCCATTATCCCTCGCAGTAATTTTAATAATTTCACCAAAAATTTGCCTTCCTCATAAAGTCAACCAAATCAAAACGGGTCACTTCTCTTCGGATTCACTCTTTCCAATCCCTTCAAATTTCTCTAATTGCATAAAAATACAAAAATTAGAAGAAAAAAATTATACTAAATAAAGTCCATTTATTTTCATCAATTCAATCTCAATCTCTTTTTTATTCAATACAAATATCAAATCACATAGTATCATCAAAACCATACCAAAAATGATAAACACAAATCAAACCAATAATTGAACCCTAAATTTCAATATGAATAAAAACCTTAATATAAAAAACAAAATAAAACAAAAAAACGCACCAGAAGGAGAAGGAGAAGAGGAATTAGAGTTATCATTACTATTCCTCTTAGCCATAGCTTTAACTCCCAAAGAATGATACCCGGAAGAAGAAATTTTATGCTTCAAAACCCTAAATTTCCCAAAATTGGAGGAAACAAGTGATTTCTCTGGAATTGAATGATTTCTCAAACAAAAAGGGCTTCCAGTTGTATTCTTTACATGGACTGCCCACAGATCCATCATTCTATTCCAACGGATACAGAAATAGAAATTGATTTTTCCCGGAAAATAGAATTGAGTGAGAGGGAGTGTGTGTGTGTGTTTTATTTTCTCTTGAAAAATGGGCTGCTTTATTATACGTTTTAAACGATGATGGCGTGTGAGAGAAGAAGATTGGTGGCTAACGGATATAATAAATAACTAGATTGATTTCACATGCTTTGCCTTCTTTACCGTTAAAAAAGCTAATGTCAAAGTGTTATTATTATATTTTAAAAATTAAAAAAAAAAAATCAACGATTCAATATAATAAAAAAAAAACTAAAACAGTAATGATCAATCAAATTTTATGAATTAAAATATAAAATGATAAAATTAAAAAACAAATCATAAAAAAATATTAAAAAAAAACATCATCAAAACAAGTAAAAATATTAAAACCTACGAATAGTATTATGTCAAACTTTAAATATCAAAAAATATTGAATTGAAAGAAAAAAATAAAAAAATAAATTTACAAAAAAAATCCAAACATAAAAAAACAAAGAAAATCAATTTCCAACGAACTCAATAATAATGATGAAATTTTTAAAAAATAATTAAAAATAACTAAAGCAAACTCAGTATAATTTTTTAAAATTTGTGACACAAATTATAACACCAAATTATAACGAAAGAGGCAAAAAGAAAATAATGTAAAATTATAAACCAACCAAAATAATTAGAGATAAACATGAGAAAAAACAAATTAAAAAACGATTTAAAAAATGTAGATTTGAAAAGAAAGAGAACCAAATTTGACATAAAAAGAAAAAAAAATCATAAGGGATGAAATTGGAAAACAATTTCAATTAAGAAAAGGATAAGACCAACTAAAAATAACAATCAAAAAAATGAGAATCATATTGGATATAAAAATAAAATGTTAAGGGATGAAATCCAAAGACAAATTAATTCAAAAAATAATTCAAGATGAAAAACATCATAATTAAAAGAATGAGGACCAAATTTAATATAAAAACAAAGTGTAAGGGATGCAATTGAAAAAATAATTAACTTAATATATGATCCAAGATCAAATATAATGCAATTAAAAGAGTGAGGACCAAATTTGATATAAAAATAAAGTATCAAGGGATGAAATTGAAAAAACAAATTAACTTAATAACTTATTCAAGACCAAATACGTTGCAATTAAAAGAATGAGGACTTCATTTAACTTAACAAACAAATAGCTAGACTTTTTTTTTTTTTTTTTTTTGCAATGGTCAACATGTTTTTTCTAGGTAGAGGGAAAAGAGGGGAGAAGGAAAAAACTATTTGTCGACGCTCCTTCACGAGCCACCAACAAACACGCACCTCACCACTGTGACAAGGGTGGTGAGGTGCCTCAAATGCTGCCTCGAATGACGGCGTTCAACGTTGTGTGGGCGCCGCACATGCCTCCCAAAGCACGCGGGTAGTGCTAGTAGCTTTTTGAATTTAAAATTAATTTATATATTAAAATATCAAATCACTCCTAACCCTACATGAGAATTACAAAAAACAAAAAAACTATAGCAAAAAACCTAAAATGACCTTGTATCTATAGTTAAAAAAAAAAAGTTTATTTTTTATGGACATTTAAGTAATTAACATGCACAAAAAATAAAAAAATAACCTGAAAAGCCCCTAAACCTAAGGGAATTTTTTAAAGGTTATTTGGTAATTACACTGTAGTAAAAATATAAAATTACTAATTAACACCCTTCTTTAACATAATTATTGATAAGTCTCGTGGAAAAAAATCATATACCCCTATAGCTAACTTTGCCCACCAAGGGCAAAATCAACCTTTCATTATGGATTCTCAATAGTGAAAGGCTGATGCTTTTTTAGTTATAGTTAAATTAATTATATAACTTCTTTGTGAAAATTTGCTAATTTCTTAATTAAATTTCATATCAATCTCTAAATTTCAAACTCTTTCAATTGTACAACTCTACTTGTTATGGTGTTTTACTTTGGTCTTCACTTTTTTTTTTTTTTGCATTATTATATTGGGATGTAAATTATGTGAACTCTTGAACCCACAATAAAGAAACATCGACCCAAAGATTATCTTAATCAAAGAAGCAAAGGTATTGGAAAGAACTTTGATACATTAATTATACGAACCAAGAACCTTAAATATAGGAAGAACATCACAAAGTTAATTATACTTTCATAAGTTAATTGTTCTTTGATAAGCAAACACATAAATTCAATTCAAATAGCAAGGCTACCAAAATTTACAGCATACAAACACTTAAATAGTCTTATCAAATAACTTTAATAAACCCCATTTGAATTATATATCAAATGCCCAAAAGAAAAACCCAACTAAAACTAAAACTTAAAATACTTAATAAATCCTAAACAATGACTAATGAGTTGTCATGAACCCAATTTAAAAAATAAAACCAAAATTAAAACTAAACAAGTTCAAAATTAATGATAAAAAATAAAAAGAGCACAAAACCCAATTAATAACTTAGTTTAGCATTAAGCAACTTAAATAGCCTATAACAAATGCTTTACTTGCTTAAGAACCCCTTATAATCGAAATCAATATTTTAAAAGGTCTAGGATTGTTGTTGTTGCCCTTGATCATATAATACCTCGTCATAATATTTCTTAATAGAGAATGAAACTAAAACTGATTTTATCACATTCACCTCATCATAATCATTCAACCACTGAAGTTTATAAGGCACATGATACTTTGTAATCTGCAAATTCAATTTATCTACCAAAGAAGTAGTAGTTATAGTGCAACTTTCACTATCTATGATCATACTACATACTTTATTTTGAGCATGACATCTCGTGTGAAAGATATTCTCTCTTTGTTTCTCCAAATCAACCACTTTAACTTGCATATTCAATTCTTATCTTACTACAAGTGCTTCTTCCTTAACTAAATGTTAAACTCCATCCTCACTTACATATTCAAGTTATAGCATCTCCTCCTCGTCACTACCTTCACTATCGGTCAAAACCTTGCTATAAGCCATCATAATTATTGCTTGCTTGTTTGGACATTACGAAGCAATATAACCTACTCTTAAACAATGAAAATATGTTATATCATTATTACAAGATGTAGAAGTTTTAGTTTTACCTCTACTATTAGTATAGATGTCTTTCTTATCTTTAGGAGGGTCATACTTACTCTCCATATTCGGTTGAAATTGGGCAACCCCCATATCCACATTCCAATTAGGTTTCAATAATGATGAAGGGCTCAAAGATTGGCTTGGTTATGAACTACCATTTCGCTTAAGCTACCTCTCCACTTTGGTAGTCATATACATCATATCATCTAGCTTCATATAGTGTTGTCAATTTACAATGTTCATAATCTTGCGATTCAACTCATTAAAAAAACTAGCTATGGTGGCTTTCCTATCCTTCACTGTATTTGCTATAATTATCATGATCTTCATCTTCTTGTGATATTGATCAACATTATTTGTCCCTTGAGTTAAACCCTATAATTTTTTATATCACTGCTTATAATAATGACTAGGAACAAACCTCTTCCTTATAATGACCTTTATCTCCTCGTAGGACTTAATGGGTCTCTTATGAATTCTTCTCTTGTTTATAATAAGTGGATCCCACCAAATAATAACATAGTTAATGAATTCAATAATGGCAAGCTTTACCTTTTTCCCTTTGAAGTAATAGTGATAGTAAAAAATTAGCTCAATATTCTTCTCCCACTCTAAATAAGCCTCAAGATCATTCCTCCCTGAAATGTCAAAATTTGTATCTTAATGTTACCCAAACTCCTATCCAACTCATCACGATGCCTAAGATTCCTAAAATCATCCCTATGGCTGAATTAACCACCATGCTAAAAGTCCTCATCCCTTTGGTTTTTAGGTTGTTGAAACCTATCTCCATGGTTTATTGATGCATTATCATAGTTCTCATCCCTCCCATCAACACCCTCAACAAAAATTGGATTAGGATGCCTTTTGGGCCCCCTATTTGCCTTACCTTGCAAACTAGCAACTATGGCCTCTTACCTCTACATTTGGTCTTGCACCTCACCAAACATTAAAGTCATCCTTTCTAATTGTTATTGTAGGGCTTGAAACCTAAAATCATGATTGTACTTCCCTCTTAGTGGCGATGCTTCATTAAAATACATGTTATAATTTAAAAAAATTCATGTTAGTGGTAACAAAAATATATTCTTACTCACTCCCTTACGTGTTTTTACTCCTCTTATGTTTCACTTAAAAGGCTTTTAATAAGATAAAACACGATGGGAATAAGAAATCTGACCCAAATTTAATATTGAACTCTATACACCTAAATTGCCAGAGCTAAAAAATTAGAAATAAAAAACCTAAAGAATTGAACCAATAAACTACGTAAGAAATTGATTTATGAACCAAAAACTTGAACCTTGTAATTTCTTGACAAAACCCGATTTGTAACAGCGTTGTTGTGTTTTGTGATTTTGCTTCTTATGTTTTACCTAAATAGACAATTATGGATAGAATATAAACTTCTTTTTTTTTTTAATCTAAGATCCTAAAACACTAATCTAGACAGTGAAGAACATAAGAAAACAAAAGAATTCAGATGTGAAATGAAACCTAAACAATAAAAAGTTAAAAGGATAGATAGCACTCGATTTTAAAGCCAAGCTCTGATACCAACTAATACGAACCCGAAAAGTAAAGACTCTTGAGCCCACAATGAAGCGAATGACAAACTCGAAAAGCTAAAAAATTGGATTGCAAAAAGAACCTTGACCCAAAGATTACCTAAATTAGATAACCAAAGATATTAAAATGAACTTGGACCCATTGATTATATGAATCAAAAACCTCAAGTATAGAAAGAATGCCACAAAGTTATACTTTGATAAGTTTGATTGTTCTTTGATAACTAAAGAGATAGATGTTGTTCTAAAAAAACACATTAATCTTATTCAAATAACAAGGTTGTTAAAATTTAAAGCACACATACTTGTAAATAATCTCATCAAATAACTCTAATAAACCCCCCTTTAAATCATAAACCAATGGAAAAAAAACAAAACCTAACTAAAACTAAAACTAAAATTAAAAATAATTAATATACCCTAAACAATAACTAATGGCTGCCATGGACCCAATTTAAAAAATAAAATCCAAACAAAAACAAAACAAGACCAAAATGAATGAGAATCAATAAAAAGAGCACAAAACCCAAATAATAACTTAATTTAGCATGAAACAACATAAATTGCTCAAAATAAGTGTTTTATTTGCTTAAAAATCCCTTATAGATGAAATTAGTATCTTAAAAGGTTCAACATTGTTGTAGCCACCTTTGATGTCCTAAGAATGCTAGGAAAACTTGTATTTTAATTGCTGAATTAAATCTCTTAGATGTCACCCCTTTAGCTTCCTTGAAAAGCATGGGATTCTTGAAAAACATGGAAAGGCAATAACAATGAATGTTCCTCTTTGCTTTCGCCTTTATTACTCTCCTTTTACCACATAGAAACTTTCTAAAAATAAACACATAAATATTGTTATTAGCTCTTTTTTTCTTGTGTAGCTATGATACTTAAGAAATCATTGTGATAAAAGGATTTTGGAACATTAATTACTCATTTCCAAACTAAGAACATTTGTTGTCAAAACCCATGCAAATAATTAAAACCCATAATGGACTCAAGATAAAGCCTAAACATACCTCATGTTGCTGCCATTATGCAACCCTAATAAACCTTGAACCAAACTGAACCTCGGCTGACTTGATTAGGTTGAGAACATCATCAATTTGGTTGGGCCAAATAGAGCTTCAATATGGATTATATCAATAAACAAAGAGGTTGCTAGTCATTGTTACATTGATGATCGTCACTTGTTTGAGTTTTTTGTGTAAATCATATATGAAGTCTTATAGATCATATTATTTTACAAGCCTATGTTAAACTGCTAGTTAGATAAAAAAAAATGAACTTAACAAAAAATATTCAGGTTATAGAAAATTATTTGAAATTGTTATTAAATTCACCAAGTGGCGCAAACTTGAAACCTCTCAATCCAACTCCTAACCTAGCTTGGGTTTAAAGTTAAATTGTGTAGGAGTTATTCTGACATGACCTAGTTATCTTAGTCAATCTAAAGGCAGCCCAGCCAACTTATAAAGAAAATATGTGGATGAAATTAAAAAAAAATAATAGGAAAAAACCTCTCATCTAGACTTTTTACCTAGCCCAATTTAAAAACTAAACCATGTCTCGACATGATCTAATTAACTTGGCCAATCCAAAAATAACCTGGAAAATGTTTTAAAAATCTAAAGATTAAATTGAGAAGAAAAGTAACAAAATAAAAAAATAAATGGGAAAGTAGGAAAAAAAATAGAGGATTGAATTGGAAAAAAAATAAAAGTGAAGCTACACAAACAATCCGAATTTATTTAGTAAAGAAGGTAATGGTTTTATGATTTGTGTAGATAATTTAAATGCCTGATTGTGTGTGAATTCATAACGGAAGTGGTTCGTAATGATTAAAGTTGTTCCAAGAGGAAGAGGATGTTTGAGAGTACAATTACGGTTGTTTTTCAAAGTATTTTTAATTCAAAAGTGCATGAAAATCATATATTTTTTATTTTTAAAATTTATTTTTGATATTAGCACATCAAAACAATCTAAAAACATTAAAAAAAAAAATCAATTTTAAACCAAAAATATGAATTTTAACAATTCTTCATCAATAGGATCGAAGTACTAATTTATTATTAACCAAACTCTAATTAAGAAAAGCAACCATAGTTGATTCCTTTTTTTAATGGCAATATTTATTTATCAAAAAACTAATTTCAAATGTCATTAGGAAATTTATAGGATTATCACATCTTTCCTTTGGATGCCCTCGCCATCGACTTTGAATTGTCTTAATATTTTGGCAAATTAGAGGCCATTGGGCCATGGAATTTGTCGCACGTGTGCGGCGGCGCGGCGATCGTCCACCCCAACCCTTCATGAGGGTGTGGTATGTTGTCTATTTGGCATGGAAAATATGGTGAGACAAGGAGTTCTTTGTCTCTAAGCTAAAAATGGACTGGGAGTCGCCACCTAGTATTCTGGTTACTAGGAACCCTTACTGGTCTTTAGAGATCAGGTACGGAGACTGGTTGCGTAAAGGGAAGGTATTAGCACCCCAACTACGCCCTACCTAAGGTAGGCTGCATTGTTTTGTCTAATAAAATCTAAGTCATGTTGTGGTTTCCTATTGTCCAAAATATGCATTACATGTAATGTCATACCCCGGGTTCTATTGTCCAAACAAAAAAAGAATTAAATATCTGGAATACGCATTACGTGTAATGTCATACCCCAGGTTTTATTGTCCAAAAAAAAGAATTAAATATCCGGAATATGCATTACGTGTAAAGTCATACCCCGGATATTAAGAGACAAACAAAATAAAATTTTTGTTGTTTTTGAAATATTGGCCAATATTCTCTTGACTTTAATAAACTGGTTATTAAAGCCAAAATGCATGCTAAAATATATTTTTTGGTGTATGAAAAATACAATATGAATTTTTAGCTTTGAGACACTTGGCCGTATGCACAAAAACATTTTTTTCTCTTTTTTTCAATTTTTTTGTATTTTTGGAAGTTTTTTTTTTTTTACGAAAACCGGGTATTTAAAAATCAGATTTTTGTATTTTTAACAACATAAAAAAAAAATACCACCAAATATTAATCAAAATGACATAAAAATTACATGGAAAAATAAAATGCTGAAAAAAATATTTTTTTTTGAAATGGGCCGGATCAGGCCCAAATATATGGGCTGGGCCGAACCTGGCCCAAAGAATGGGTTAGCTACTGTGCACATAGTAACCGGGTTACTGTGTGCACAGTAACCAGAGAATTAATCTGCAGGTTACTGTGCACATGCACAGTAACCGTGAATTAATTTAGCGAGTTACTGTGCACAGCACAGTAACTCGCTAATTTAATCTTCATCTGCTGCAGAAACGTAAACGTTCTGCATGCAGATGAAGCTCAACCAAAAAAAACGACGGGCAAGGCTACCTGGAGCGGTGGTGATGTTGGCAGCAACTGATTGTGGCAGGGGTGACGGCGGCGGAACTGGCTGTTCGCGGTGGCGCGGCGGTGCTGTTTTCCTCTCTCTCTCTCCTCTGTTTTACTCTCCTCTCTGCTTCTTCTTCTTCTTCGCTCTCTCTCCCTTCTCTTCTACTTTCTTCTCTCTGTCTCTCCCCTATTTATAGCCCGTGAGCATGTGTTTTTTTTTTTTTTTTTTTTTTTTTTTCATCGTGGGGTCATGCGGCGCTGGTCGGGCGTTGCTGTCCCAGGCGTGCCTCCCTCAGTTTCGGCGGTGCGCGTAGGCGGTCGGCCGAATGTCTTCAGTCGGTGGGCTAGAGGGACCGGCGGTTGGTGGGCTGGAGGGACCAACGCCATTAAATATACATCTTTTTTCCTTCTTTACTGCTGTATGTTAGGCGGGGAAGAAAGGGGAACAGTGCCGTTCAAAACGGCACGTTTAGCCCTTTTCTGTTTTTTTTTTTTTTTTTTTTTTGCATGGGCTGGTTACTGTGCACACAGTAACCGGTTACTGTGTGTACAGTAACAGAGAATTAATCTACGGTTACTGCGACCAGTACTGCGCACTTTTTTTTTTTTTTTTTTTTTTTGTATTTATTATTTTTTATGGGGACCCAAAAATGGGGTTACAACAGTTGCCCCCCTCTTTACAAATGCTTACGGAGCAAAGATTTGTGCATAGTAAGTGTTGTAAAAGAAAAAAAAAACATTGGTCTTCCGAAACTGGTCGTCTCAAAATTTGATTGACCTAAAATTTCAATCGGACCCAAAGTCCTGTGTATGCTTGGGCTAAACTGAGATTCCTTTCGCCAATCCCTTTAACCCGAAAAAAAAAGAAAGAATGTGAAGTGTGGTCTCATGGTAATGGGTGACCTACCCAGATATAAAACATGGAGAATTGGTCGCATTGTAATGGGTGACCTACCAGAAAAATGTTGGTGAGGCCAAAGGCGCACTCAAAAAGGAGGTGAGGGGCTCAAAGGCGCACTCACAAGGAGGTGAGGGCTCGAAGGCGCACTTAAAAGGAGATAGGGTTAGAAAACGCACTACCAATAGGGATGAGGGCTCAAAGGCGCACTCAAAATGGAGGTGAGGGCTCGAAGGCGCACTCAAAAGGAGGTAGGGTTAGAAAACACACTACCAAAGGGATGAGGGCTCAAAGGCGTACTCAAAATGGATGTGAGGGGCTCAAAGGCGCACTCAAAAGGAGGTAGGGTTTCAGAAAAAACGCACTACCCGAAGGGATGAGGGTCTCAAAGGCGCACTCAAATGGAGGTGAGGGCTCGAAGGCGCACTCAAAAGGAGGTAAGGGTTAGAAAACGCAACTACCGAAGGGATGAGGGCTTAAAGGCGCACTCAAAATGGAGGTGAGGGCTCAAAGGCGCACTCAAAAATGGAGGGTGAGGCTCAAAGGCGCACTCAAAAGGAGGTAGGGTTAGAAAACGCACTACCGAAGGGATGAGGGCTCAAAGGCGCACTCAAAATGGAGGTAAGGGCTCAAAGGCGCACTCACAAGGAGGTAGGGTAGAAAACGCACTACCAAAGGGATGAGGGCTCAAAGGCGCACTCAAAATGGAGGTGAGGGCTCGAAGGCGCACTCAAAAGGAGGTAGGGTTAGAAAACGCAACTACCAAGGGATGAGGGCTCAAAGGCGCACTCAAAATGGAGGTGAGGGCTCGAAGGCGCACTCAAAAAGGAGGTAGGGTTAGAAAAACGCACTACCAAAGGGATGAGGGCTCAAAGGCGCACTCAAAATGGAGGTGAGGGCTCGAAGGCGCACTCAAAAGGAGGTAGGGTTAGAAAACGCACTACCCGAAGGGATGAGGGCTCAAAGGCGCACACTCAAAATGGAGGTGAGGGCTCGAAGGCGCACTCAAAAGAGGTAGGGTTAGAAAACGCACTAACCAAAAGGGATGAGGGCTCAAAGGCGCACTCAAAATGGAGGTGTGGGCTCAAAGGCACACTCAAAAGGAGGTGAGGGGCTCAAAGGCGCACTCAAACGGAGGTAGGGTTAGAAAACGCACTACCGAAGGGATGAGGGCTCAAAGGCGCACTCAAAATGGAGGTGAGGGCTCGAAAGGCGCACTGCAAAATGGAGGTGAGGGCTCGAAGGCGCACTCAAAAGGAGGTAGGGTTAGAAACGCACTACCAAAAGGGATGTTGAAACAATGATTGTCAATGTTGAAAAGCAAATGCATTATGATTGATATGCATGTATACTTACCTGAGAAATATAGGCCCCCATTTCTTCATGGTGTCTTTGTTTTCTCTCAAAAGTTGTGGTGTTGGTAGTAAACTTCGATGGCTTTTTCCACTTTTGCTTACTCGGGTTACATATTGTGATCTTGACCTCTGGAAGAGTTTTGATGTCATCATAACATCTTTGTCTTCACCGTTTATCTCAAGAGTTGCCAATTTTTGCCCGACATTTTCTTTAGAAAAGGAATCATGGAGCCAGCCCTACCATGTGTATTTGATTGCCCCCCAGCTTGATCATGCCCCCAAGTGTTCAACTTGGGTTTGGTTTGGGGTGAGGATATGTGAAAGTAAATTTGGGTTTTTTGTACAATGAAATGTTTTCATGCAAAATTTTTGGAACTTCCAAGTTATTCCAATCACAAAAAATTTTTGACATTGGTTCAAATAAAACTTGTTCTAAAAAATTCAAGTGATTCCTATGGACAGGTTTCTTGAAGTGATGAAAGATTTTTGCTTTTGGTTAAAGATGAAGATTGACATCTGGTTGGTCACAAAAGGTTTAAATGTCAATTTGAGGGTTTTGAGAACCGAATTGATTCAAAGCATTTATTTTATTTGCATGAATAATGATTTGACTCGCATAGAGAAAGCATTCCATACCGATCCAGATTGCTTGCCTTTGATCGGAAAGGGCTTGATTAGGCACGTAATGTAGGCTTGGGCTTTTGGTTATGAAGAAAATGATATATGTAGGCTCAAAAGGTGTTTAAGGGACTTTAAGACTAAGGATCACAAGTGCTTATATCCCAAACTCTTTTGTTCATACATTCCTGGACCTTATAATTGATTTGTTAAAATGGTCCACTGGTGCCCCCAGTATTGGGCTTTGGGCTCTCTCTTTGTTTTTGTTTTCTTCATTTGATTTTGAGCATCATTGCATTTGCTTTGTTTTTTTTGCTCAAAATTTTTGGATCCTTTGGATTTTTCTTCATGCCCCCCTAGCTTTGTATGGGACCTTTGATGATTGAGAATTTTCTTTTATGCCCCCCAGTATTGTTTGGGCACTTTCATTGTTGAAGACTTTTTCATGCCCCCAAGAGGTATTTTGGGCACTTTCAATCATTATGGATTTTTTTGCACTTGCCCCCCAGTGTAGAGGTGTGATCCTAGCCAGGGTTATTTTCAAGAAAAATTTATTAGGCTCAAAAGGGGACTGCAAATGATATATTTCAGCTTTGTGAAAGGATTATCAAAGATGGCCTTTCTTCATCTTAAATGCATGCATTTAGGATCGGTAAGCCTTGCTTTCATGCGAGTATGCAATGTGATTTCTCATTATTCATGCAAATAAAACCCAGCTTTTGAAGTCACTTCATAGTGTTGTTTGTCTTTATTGTCTTTTTTTTCTTTCAAGTTTTTCTAGGTATATGTGTACCTATTTAAGGAATCACTTGAATTTTCAAAATGCATTTGTTTTGGACAAATATCAACACGATTTTTGTTTTTTGTACTCACTTTGGAGGTCCCAAAAAAAAAATATCCTTGAAAACATATGAGATTAATGTATGGGTTTGGAAGAAAGGAACACCAAAGGATTCTTCATGTTGTAGTGTTGTGAGCAAAGTTGCGCTCAAAATGTTATTTACATGTAATAACAACAAAGAAGAGTGTGATGTGAACACAAGAAAACACATGATCTTATTTCATAAGAGAAGCTCATTAACAGAGAAAGTCTTATTCAAAAGCATTAAAAAAAAGCAATAACAAGGCAGGCTTCCTTCATCTATTTTGGCGAATCTGTCCATAGGCAAACTCCTCTCAAAAGCTCTGCGTAGAGGACTCAAAGACAATGCGGAACAACACCATGGTCAAAAGTTTGAGTTCTACAAAATTCAAGCTATCATGCTGGACCATTGATGCTTTCCAATTCCCCAAACATTCATCCTAATCTGCTTCAAGCATGATTAGGCAACGGGTTTCGTATTCACATTGGGGGCATCTTTCCAATTCTATCCACCCAGCCTTGATTAATTGCAGAAGCTTTCTCTTAAAGGCGTTGCAAGTATAGATGCTATGCCCAGTAATACCGGCATGGTATTCACAATTGAGTTCTGGCTTGTACCAATTAGGATAAGGTGGCTGCAAAGGTGTTAGAGGTTCTGGTGCTATTTGACCATGCTCAATAGCTTTTGATACATCTCATTCAGGGGTAACGGTAGTGGAGGTAGTTGTTCTTGAACCCTTTGGAAATTTTCCAATTTGGCTTTTGGCTTGAAAGTTTTGGGGTTCAAGTTTTTTTGATGTTGGCAATTTGGGATGGAGTACGGTAATTTTGGGATGTATTTTTTCTACTCATGTAGCCATCCTTCAACATGGGTGAACCTCTTTTCTTTCGAAGCCTCTTTTCTCGGTTGGTGCAGCAATTCTACCACTCTTGACACACTTGCTCTATACGTTCACACACTATCACAGCATCAGTGAATTGTTGGGCTGAACTACCCATCATATGTTCGTAATATGGTGCTTTAAGTGTGTTGGCAAATAAAGAGACCATCTCTTTGTCCAGAAGTGGGGGATGTACTTGAGCAGCTAATTCTCGCCATCTTTGAGCATATTCCCTTATGCTTTCTTTATCCTTTTTCTCTATATTGGACAAACTGGTTCTGTCGGGGCGCAATGTCCATGTTGTACTTGTATTGCTTTACGAAAGCATCCACAAGATCTTTCCAGTTGTGAATTTTTGTGTTATCCAATCTCATGTACCAACTCAAAGTTGCCCCACTTAAAACTGTCTTGGAAAAAGTGCATTAGTAGTTTTCATCATGTACTACCTCAGCCATTTTATTGCAGTAGGACCTGAGATGGGTCATGGGGCATTGTGTTCCACTGTATTTGATGAAATTCAGGAACACGAAATTTCTTTGGGATAACCACATTTGGGACCAAACACATCTCTGCTGCCCGTACCGGGTCATATAAGTCTGATCCTTCAATGGCTTTGAGTCTGGCTTCCAACGCCTCTATCTTAGCTTGATCAATGCTATCAGATGACTTAGCCTTGTGGGACTCTCATTAGCAGATGCCTTCACGACTATTGGGGATGGTGCCGGTGTTGTTGACTGCACAAATGTTGGATTTTGCTGAGGTTCTTGACCATGTTCGCTCATGTCTTTCCTCAGGCTGAACTGTAGTAGGAGCCGGATCAAAGGTGATCGGTCGATTAGAAGGACCTTCATCAGAGGTATTTCTTAATGTTTGCTTGAGTAAGCTAGTGAGGTGAGCCACACTTATTTTCAGAGACTCCAACTCTTCGTGCAAATAGGCCTCACGTTGAGCACGCTCTTTCATTTTCCATGTTTCTCGCTCGAAGTCGGGTGTTGTAGAACTTTTTGGGGACCTATATTTTCAATCTGTCATGTATGCATGTTAAATGTATGAACATGTAATATATATGATGAACTTGCCCTTTCGAGGGGTGACAAAATGATTGTTAATTGTTGCATAACGAAAACAAGAAGCTTGATTCTTGCCCAAACTCTAACAATGAAATTTTTGGAGTGACGATCATGAGTTCAAAATGCTTCAAGAAGGGTTTTTCCCGTATGCAAATAATGACAGCACTACAAACAAGGACAAGTTTTATTATGTGAACATGGGTATGTTGGCTATTCAGTCTCTAAAAAAGGGTCTCTTCTGTCCCAGTGATCACCCTCGTGGAGGCAATATGGGGGCTTGTAGGTAATGAGATGGCATGTGTACCAACTGTTACCAGTCTAAGCACTCAACGAAGAGTTGGGGTTTACACAAACTTAAACCTTGACTAAAAGTCGTAAGGTAAGCTGCTAGTCCCCCTCCTAACCTGAAGCTTGTGTGTGCTTTAAAAAAAGTAACTATGTGATGCATGAGATAAATATATATAAAAAATTAAAGCGCACAACTAAATATGAACAAATATATAAAGAAAATGCATATTTAAAAATAAAACACGCAAACCACAACAAAAAAACACAATCATCAGACAAAAACAAAGCTTAGTCCACAAAGTCCCCAGCGGAGTCGCCATTCTGTCGCACGTGTGCGGCGGCGCGGCGATCGTCCACCCCAACCTTCATGAGGGTGTGGTATGTTGTCTATTTGGCATGGAAAATATGGTGAGACAGGAGTTCTTTGTCTCTAAGCTAAAAAATGGACTGGGAGTCGCACCTAGTATTCTGGTTACTAGGAACCCTTACTGGTCTTTAGAGATCAGGTACGGAGACTGGTTGCGTAAAGGGAAGGTATTAGCACCCCAACTACGCCCTACTAAGGTAGGCTGCATTGTTTTGTCTAATAAAATCTAAGTCATGTTGTGGTTTCCTATTGTCCAAAATATGCATTACATGTAATGTCATACCCCGGGTTCTATTGTCCAAACAAAAAAAAGAATTAAATATCTGGAATACGCATTACGTGTAATGTCATACCCCAGGTTTTATTGTCCAAAAAAAAGAATTTAAATATCCGGAATATGCATTACGTGTAAAGTCATACCCCGGATATTAAGAGACAAACAAAATAAAAATTTTTGTTTGTTTTTGAAATATTGGCCAATATTCTCTTGACTTTAATAAACTGGTTATTAAAGCCAAAATGCATGCTAAAATATATTTTTTTGGTGTATGAAAATACAATATGAATTTTTTAGCTTTGAGACACTTGGCCGTATGCACAAAACATTTTTTTCTCTTTTTTTTCAATTTTTTTGTATTTTTGGAAGTTTTTTTTTTTTTACGAAAACCGGGTATTTTAAAAATCAGATTTTTGTATTTTTAACAACATAAAAAAAAAAAATACCACCAAATATTAATCAAAATGACATAAAAATTACATGGAAAAATAAAATGCTGAAAAAAAATATTTTTTTTTGAAATGGGCCGGATCAGGCCCAAATATATGGGCTGGGCCGAACCTGGCCCAAAGAATGGGTTAGCTACTGTGCACATAGTAACCGGGTTACTATGTGCACAGTAACCAGAGAATTAATCTGCAGGTTACTGTGCACATGCACAGTAACCGTGAATTAATTAGCGAGTTACTGTGCACAGCACAGTAACTCGCTAATTAATCTTCATCTGCTGCAGAACGTAAACGTTCTGCATGCAGATGAAGCTCAACCAAAAAAACGACGGGCAAGGCTACCTGGAGCGGTGGTGATGTTGGCAGCAACTGATGTGGCAGGGGTGACGGCGGCGGAACTGGCTGTTCGCGGTGGCCGGCGGTGCTGTTTTCCTCTCTCTCTCTCCTCTGTTTTACTCTCCTCTCTGCTTCTTCTTCTTCTTCGCTCTCTCTCCCTTCTCTTTCTACTTTCTTCTCTCTGTCTCTCCCCTATTTATAGCCGTGAGCATGTGTTTTTTTTTTTTTTTTTTTTTTTCATCGTGGGGTCATGCGGCGGCTGGTCGGGCGTTGCTGTCCAGGCGTGCCTCCCTCAGTTTCGGCGGTGCGGTAGGCGGTCGGCCAATGTCTTCAGTCGGTGGGCTAGAGGGACCGGCGGTTGGTGGGCTGGAGGGACCAACGCCATTAAATATACATTTTTTTTCCTTCTTTACTGCTGTATTGTTAGGCGGGGAAGAAAGGGGAACAGTGCCGTTCAAAACGGCACCGTTTAGCCCTTTTCTGTTTTTTTTTTTTTTTTTTTTTTTTTTGCATGGGCTGGTTACTGTGCACACAGTAACCGGGTTACTGTGTGTACAGTAACCAGAGAATTAATCTACGGTTACTGCGACCAGTACTGCGCACTTTTTTTTTTTTTTTTTTTTTTTGTATTTATTATTTTTTTATGGGGACCCAAAAATGGGTTACAACAGAATTCATGATATCACAAAAAGATTGAGTGATTTGTAATAAAAACTGAGGATAAAATCAAAACAGAAATAAAAGACAGCACAACTGTAAGAGACAAAAGGCAGTGAAAATGAAGTTCAGAATGGAGAATATGCTTCCATCTTAGCCGAATTATTAAATACAAATATCGGCGTAAGCTAGCCTGTTCTGGTTGCATGTGGAAACCCGTGCTCTTCCGGTTAAGTTAACGCACTCTGGTTTTGGACTGTCAACGACAGTCGGGTCCCAGCATATTTTTCACTCCAAAGGAACATATTAAAAAATATATTTTTTTTTTTTTTTTTCAAAACGTTATAAGAAAAATATGTTAAGAAAAAAAATGGAAAACCATGGCTAAAAATTTCATTTAGGACGTAAGAGCATAACATTGCTAAAACTTGATCAAGCTTTTTTCAAAAAAAATAATTCAAGATTATCTTTTCTTTATAGTAAGAAGTCTGACACATTAATTCAATCTAGACTTTACAACTTAATTCGTCCAAATTTATAAAATAATGAATTCCACCAGGTTTAAGAATTATTTTTTAAAAACTATTTTTCACTTGATTATATAAACTGAAATGTAATATCCTTGTAGAAATCAAACCGAATAACAAATTCAAAATCCAATAAATATTGAAATATAAAATTAAATAAAAGAATGGCAAAAATGAAAGAAAAAAGCTGGAAAAAAAAATCGCCTCCTTCGCTGAACAATGAAACCAGCTCTTCTAAATGTATGAGGTCATTCAAACTGGGCACATTTACTGAATTTTTTGTCAATTCATGCATGATGCATATCCATCTCAAGGAAAGAACATTTCCGTCAACTTCTTCTGTCCATCGCAGGGCATCGAGCTGTGAATACTGATTAATCCAGCCATTGATTCATTGTTGTGGTTGTGATGGTCGGTGGAGACCAGGTATCTGCAAAAACATGTATTTCATATGTTTAATGCCTATTCTGGGAGGTTTAGATCATAGGATGATGAAAGAACATTGATGCAAACCTCAACCCCATGAGGACCTATCCGGTTCCGAGATATAAAATTAACTACCAGTGTTGCAAATTCATCGGGTGTGTCTTCCTGCAACAATTTGGGATACAATACTTGTAATATTTGCAGAAGAAAGAGAAGGCAGATAAAATGCCTTGTGAATGTAAAGTAGCAGATGCAGACCTGTATAGCATGTCCAGTGTGTCTGACAACTACCATTTGGAACTTGCCTTGCATTTGCCCAATTGTAAGAGATCTGGTGCACAATTTAATGAGATACAGCAAATGCTTATCGATACTCCAAGAGAATCTCAACAATTTAATGCAATGAATCACAAGGATGAATACCATACAATCCTAATCTATCTCTAGTCAATCCTAATCTCAACAATTTGAGGCAAGCTTTGGATTAAACCTGTCCAGTCTGTCTGTTCCTGCTAAAAGCAAGAGCTTGGGAACGGGACATGATAGAAATTTATCTGAAAGGCCTTCATACCTGCAATATATGCATAGTAACCAATCATTTTTATATTTGAAGATGTACATCAAGCCATATCCTTTATAGTTGTGCTTATGTGGGAACTACATTATGACCACATCTGGAAAGGAGGAAAAAATATATAAAAATAATATAATAAACATCAGATATTGGGTGTGTTTGAGCATGTGCGTGTGCAGGAGTCAGGTGTCTATAACTCACAAATATTATGAGCTAGTATTGTGTTATCAACTCAGCAACGGAATTCTCTGGGATAAAGATATCAAATGAGAAAAATTACATCCAAGCACATGGCATTCAAACCTATACCTAAGACGTACACAGTGAAGGTTTTGGTTTCATGTACATATGTTCGAACTTTTGTACAAAATTCACATCACAACACCGTTTATTTATACGTGAATCTCAATTACAAGTTAAATCATACCACCCTCTCCAATATTGTTCTGTTTCCTCCAAGCAGGTTCTATAAACATAACTGCAGCACAAAATCATTAATTAGTCAGTCAATTCAGAAAAGAGTGCAAGCAATTTTGATGTTAAAAACAGCAGCTGCTAGTATACAGTTTACAAGATATGAAAGAATATAAGAATTATACAAATTCTTGAAGGATTACACATTGTCCTTATATTTACATACAAGTGGAAGTACTCACCAGTTCTTTGCATCGTTGTATTTTAATGTGGTAGGCACAGATACCCGAGCAGAATCGATGTTTCTTAATGAACCTCCCTTGACACTCCATTCTATCTGTACAGAGCATTCCTTTCCAGTTAATTAACACTTCAAAGCACCACAATAATAAGCATAAGCTTCACATGAAATTATCAACCTAAAAGTGTCAGCTTAGTGTGTAGCAATAAGAAAACAATCATGCTAAAAATGCACAAAGGCACAAAATAAATTTAAAGTCGCCATCCTCTGTAAAAACAAAACAAAACAGTGTTTCAATATGATGGTCTATTACCTTAGAGCACAAAGAAAGAAAAAACCAAAATGTTGAATGAGCAAATGTTCCAATTATAATCAAGCAAAAGAGTAAGTGCACCCACACAAAATCTCATCACTTGAGTAAGGCACCATAATGATAAGTCACTGGCCAGCAGGGCCACAAGAAGATTGCAAGGCCAAGTGTGATTTTAGTATTTTGATGTTTAGAAAATTCTAGGAAAAGAATTTGGATCATATATTGTATGTGTTAAAGAGAAATCCAAGAGCAGGTCCCCAGTTGTTTCTGGTCTAGCTCTACCTGTAAACAAGATATTTGAATTTATAACAAGCTTTAAAACTAATTTTGCTGTTCAAGCACAAGGTCTGGGTTTTTTTTTCAGGATCTTCACGTTTTGTTTCCGTCTCTTTGTCTATTTTCTAGAAGTCCCGGGAGGCATGGATTGCAACAGGAAAAGACGAATTCTCCTAGTGCTTGTCAGAACATGAAAGTTGAAACCTTTAACTAGCAAAGTAAATCCCAACCTAACAGGCTTAATCCTAATAGAAAATCAATATGTTTGATCTTCTCCATCGTCAACTTCATATCATCTCAAAAACCCTAGCTTTTATTCATGTCACTGGTACCAATAAGTTAAAACTAGAATACAGTCATGAGCATCAGACAAGGATAAGCCACTTCGCCAAGATAACAAATTTCATCATCTAAAAAGAGGAGAATTATGGAGTAAGAAGTTGATGAAAAAAACCGCCTTTTCATAATCTTCCATCCCTCTTTATAGCCCTAAAGTCCTTTTAACTACTAAATCTTTCAAGGTACATGTTCAAAGAATCATGCTGTGCAGGGAATGAGCAGATGGGAATAATTGGGAGTCTGAAGGAATTTCAAATACCGCTTTTTCCAAACTAGAAAAATGCTGCATCCTACTTGATAAGAGTTTCTGCATGTGAATCAATGAAGCCATAGCTGTTCCCTGAAATATTATGACAGTGTTCAAATAAAAGTTACAAAAGACCATCGCAAAAAGAAAAAATTGACAAGGCTATTACAGAGAAAGCAAACCTCCACGACATCCACGACAACCAGCCCAGCCAAGCTTGGTAACGCTCTTTTAGCAGCAACATGCACAGCAACTGATCCCCCCATGCTGTGTGGAAAAGAGTTAATACTTAGTAGAAAAACATGAAAAGCAGCGTCAAGGTGTTTCCTTTGCCTCTTATTATTCAGCAATTATCAGAGTAATGGCTCAACTATGCATTTGTCAAAGTTAAAAATCACTATGGCTTCCATTCCAGAAGTTGAGGACAGGCAACAAAGATAAGATTGACCGTTGGTTAGTGATTGTGGAAACAGTAGCACCTTTTTTATATTTTCTTCACTACTAGTTATGCAGTACCCTAATAACTATGTAATATGATTTAATTCAAGCAGATTACTAGCAGAAAGAGCACAACCTGTGGCCAACAAGCACAATTGCTGGAGGAGAATCTCCATACATTGCCTTCACTACGGCGAAACAATCATTACACATAGCCTGCATAAAACCCAGCAAATTGCTTACATGATCCTGTTGGAAACTATCACTTTCACTTAAATTGAATACTAAGAAAATTATCAATACCTCAACAGAGAGGTCGAGCTCATTTTCTGTCGAAGTCTTTCCATGTCCTCTCAAGTCCATAGCAACTACCCGAGCTTTCTCCTTAATTTTACTCGCTGAGAGCGCAAATGAGAGCCTAGCCAAACAAATCACACAATTTATCTTCATCAGGAACCCAATTGTAACATCTTTTTAAAACTAAAAGAAATCTATAATTCAAATATTCAAACATTTTAAACTAACACTTTTAAGCAAAAATCGAAGCTCATGCTGAAGGTATTGCTTACAGGAGAAAAAAAAAAAAAAAAAAAAAAGCATACCCAGAATAACCACCTCCATGTAAACAAAAAACAACAGGTCCCTCTGTCCCTGCCATGTATACATGAAATACCTATACATTGACAAATAACATTAGAAGATTTTAGGGTTGGGGGGGGGGGGGGAGTAGCTATCAAAGACAAGACAAAACTAACATCATTGGAGTCAGGAATGCAGACATCTTCCTCCATGTCAAACAATCCTGTCCACTCCAATGGAGCGTACTTTTGTAAACAACTCCTGCAAACAATTACAATCAATTTTTTTTTTTTCGATAAATACATTGTAACGTTAATTACTTAATGGCTTCAAAATTAATTTATACAATTTATTTTTTAAAAAAGAAAGAAATTGGGCGAGCGAGTGAGTGAAGAGACTGACTGAGTAGCAGGGCGAGTTGGAAGGGAAGCAAAAGCAGAGAGTGATGGTGGCTTTTGATTTTGTTGATGTTGTTGTTGTTCATCATCTTCAGGTAGTGAAGTGAGATTTGACGATTCCATTATCTTTCTTCCTTTCTTTCAGTTCTATTTTTGCACAAACTTATATTATTATTTTTTTTCAAATTATAACAGTAAACTTAAAAATTTAAAGCAACAGCATCATTTAAAAAAAAAAAAATGGGTGAAATAATATACTTGATTTTATTGTATTTCTCAAATCACTACATCCACTAAATATTTAAAAAAAATAATAATAACTACATAACTACGTATTTTTGAAATATGATAACTTAAAGTTGGAGCCGCCAAATAAAGAGGCATTTGTACTTTGCCTTTTATTTCTTTACTTTCTGTAATCCAACAGCAGAGGCAAAGCAATAGCCAAAATGGCTTTTTTACTTTCTTAAGAGCCATTTCTACATTTAACTGTAGAAATGGCCAAAATGGCCAAACGGCTATTTTTATAGTCGTTGGCCAACAGCTCTTTTTTTTTAAAAAAAAAAAACATAGAAAATTTTGTCTATAAATACATGAAGAAAAAACTTGTAGTTTTAAATTTTTGTATTGTGCCTCACCCTTCTCTCAAATTTTAAAAAACAAGAATCAATTATTCTCCGGTTAATTATTAACATCGATTGTGTTAATTAGCTGAAATTAAAAGGTATGCTTATTTAAAAGCTTTTTTCTATTTTCGTTTTAATATCTCTCGATTTTTTAGAACTTTTGTTGTTAATTTAATATTTTTGATGAGTTTTATTTCTTTATTATTTATGTTTTTAATATGGGTTAAGGAAGACAATTTTTATTTATGTTGTTATCTTTGATAAAATTGAGAGAAATTAATAATGGTAGTTGATATTGATAAAAAGATAGAGTTGCATATTTAAAATTTATTTTTGATTGTCTGTTTTAATTTGAGGTCAATTATATTTTGTCTTCTTGAAAATACAATTAAACCAATATATCGATTCTCTTTTAGTTTCAAAAAATGGTCAAA
This sequence comes from Populus alba, assembly GCF_005239225.2. NCBI lineage: Eukaryota > Viridiplantae > Streptophyta > Magnoliopsida > Malpighiales > Salicaceae > Populus > Populus alba. Next base: position 11,155,942 of record NC_133296.1, on the reverse strand, counting down.
TTGTTATATTAGAGCAAGTAGAAGGCAATGCTTATTATTAATTCGCATGTATGAAAACTACAAAATTGCTAAACATTGAATGTGAGCTTCTTTTACACTCTTTTAAGGTTTTAACTTTAGTGTTTTTTTTTAATGTAGATGGATTCAAATTTTCCAAGCTCTTTTACCAACTTTCTTATGAGTGAGTCAGAAGATATTCTCTCTCAACCAAGTGATTCTAATCAATTAATTGATGACTTAACATGCTCGAATTTAAATGTCCATTCAGCAAAAAAATCACAAAGAAGTAAAAATTTCTCACCAGAGGAGGATTGTTTACTTGTCTGCATGGCTAAATACAAGCAAGGATCCAATTACAGGAGTTGATCAACAAACAAAACAGTTTTGGGCTCGCGTACATGCTTACTTTGTAGAGAATGGAGGAAACTTGAATAATCTTTCACAAATAAGCATCTCAAGTAGATGGCAAGAAATAAATAGAGAAGTCGGTAAATTTGTTGGATTTGTTACTCAAATTGAAAATCGTCAACAAAGTGGAATGACCGAAGAATCAAGGGTAATGTTAACATTCATTTCTATGTTGAATTGTTTAACATATATTTTAACATTATTTAATTAATTTTATTTTTTTACCAGATTAATGATGCTCGGCAAATGTATGCTTCTTGCGTTGGCAAACGATTTCAACTAGAATATTGTTGGGTTATCTTAAGAAAAAAAACTCAAATGACAATTTGAGCGTGCAAGTCAACATCAAAGGTCAAACAAGAAACAAAAAGGTCATGTCAATGCAAGTCCGGCTTCATCAACTCCATCTACCCCTAATTCTGTTAGTTTAGGAGAAGATAGTGAACCATTGATTTATCAAGATAGACCAATCGGTCAGAAGGCTGCAAAGAAACGACTTAAACGTAGACAAGGAAAAGATAAAGTTGGAGATGCAACTGTAATGAATCTGTTACAACAATTCAGGGATACTCTAGTTGAAATTGAGGATTAGAAGAAACAAGACAGAAAAATTATGTTAGAGCAACAAGCCATGCTGATTCAACAAAGTCAAGAGAAACAAGAATTGGACAGGATTGAGAAAGAAGAAGAAATTATGAAAATGGATATTTCTAATCTAGATCCAATTTTTGCAACATGTGTTCAAAATAGAAAGTTAGAAATTATGCAAAAGAGGGGTTTTGATTTTTTAATTAACTTTGATTGATTTATTGTAATGTAATGTATTTTTTAATTAACTAGATTTATTTATTGTTTAATGTAATGTATTTTTAATTAAATATTTTAGAAATTTATTGGTTATTTTAAATATATTGTTATAAAAGTGGTATCAATTCATAATACTTATTTGAAGTTCTTCTAACACTTAACAATAATAAGTAGGATTAATTAACTTAAAAGATAACAACCATAATGAAAAACAACAATAAGTAGGATTAATTAACTTAAAAGATAACAACCATAATGAAAAAAAAAAACATAAAAAACTTGAAAAATTCTGATGACATAAGAAGTTCAAAGCTAATGATTCTACTCGTTACCATATTGTTCCCATAAATGTTCAACCAAATCTTCTTGTAGTTGAGAGCTAGTTGCTATATCCCTGATTTGATTATGAGTTTGAAGAAAATCATGTAGTTTTGGTATTTCACCATGTGACACTGATATAGATGAATTAACTTCACGTTCATGGTCAAATCCAAGGTTCATTGCTCCTTCATCTTCAATAATCATATTATGCATTATTATGCAAGCTTTCATAATATTTGCAAGTGTTTCTTCATCCCAGTATCGAACAGGTCCACGTACAATTGCAAAACGAGATTGGAGCACTCCGAATGCCCGCTCTACATCCTTTCTTGCAGACTCTTGCTTACTTGCAAAATATTTTCTCTTTACTCCTAATGGCCTTGGGATTGTCTTAACAAAAGTTGACCAATTAGGATAAATCTCATATGCTAAATAGTATCCCATTGTATATTCATGCCCATTAATTGTATAATTGACAGGAGCAGTACGACCTTCAGCAAGTGCAGCGAAGATAGGTGACCAATCAAGAACATTAATATCATTTAATGATCCAGGCATTCCAAAAAAAGCATGCCATATCCAAAGATCTTGTGAAGCCACCGCCTCTAGAATTATAGTTGGTTCACGACAATGACCAGTATACATCCCATGCCATGCAATTGGGCATTTCTCTCATTTCCAATGCATACAATCAATGCTCCCTAACATCCCTGGAAATCCATGCTGCTCTCCAATTGATAATAATCGACAAACATCGGCCTCGTTTGGTGCCCTTAGATACCAATCACCAAAAACTTCTACGATTGCTTTGACGAAAGCTCTAAGACTTTCAATCGCAGTGCTTTCTCCAATTTGAAGATATTCATCAGTAAGATTTGCAGGAATACCATATGCAAGTATTATGTGAGCGGCAGTTACCTTTTGAAGACAAGATAAACCAAGAACACCGAGAGCATCTGTCCTTTGTTTGAAATATGGATTATGACCTTCCACTGCATTTGCAATCCGAAGAAAAAGATGACGACTCATCCTAAATCTTCTTTGAAATTGATTTTTAGTGAATTTAGAATTTTCAGCAAAATAATCATTATATAACCTCAACTAACCTTCCTTTCTATTACGATTGACAATATTATGGCCACGAATAAAGCCACGATACCCTGTTCTCCGCCCTTGATTATTCGATTCTTCTTCAGCAACAACTTGAAAAGCGATCACAGGAGTGTCATCATCAAAATCAAAAGCATCATAAAAATTAAAATTAGAATGATTCATGATGAATTTTAATGAAATATATTTTTGATCGGAGAGAAAACAATGGAATGATGAGAAAAAATGTTAAGGTATATGAGAATATTTATAGATGGATTATTTTTTTAAATTTTGAAATCTTAGAATGTTGGCGGTCATTTTTTTCAAAATTTGAAATTTTAAAAATTTAAAATTGTGGCGGTTATTTTTTTTGAAATTTGAAAATTTAAAATTTTAAATGGTGGCGGTTATTTTTTCAAAGCATGAATTTTGAATTTTACTTTTAAAAAATTAAATTTTTAACAGTAACATATAAAACTGAAAATTAAAAATATTCATATAAATAAATTTTAAGTTTAATTTTAAAATTATATCTTTTAACTTTCATAATATTTCATTAAATTTTATTATTTATTTTTATAAATTACTAATATTAATTATATAATTAATAACATCATAATTATATTATATATAAAATATCTAAATTAGTTACATAATTATATAAAAAATGAATTTCACATGAAATATATTAAAATATAAATGGTTTTTTTAAATAGCTTTTTACCATTGGAATGCACATCATCAAAAAAGCTATATATCTACTATTCAAAAAGCTATTTTAATCAATTTAGCTTCTCAATTTGGCTTTTTGCATTGGAGATGCTCTTACACTTCACATACTAACTAAAGTTTAAATAAATTAAAAACTTGATTGAACATACAACATTGCCTCTCTCTCACAAAAAAAACCATCGCCACCCTCGCTTCTCTCCAAAAACAAATTATAAAACACTTAGATTTTGCCACTAAATCAATCAAAAATCAAATACATCATGGTCTCTAAGCATCATTTGATATTTTGTATTGAAAATCAATCATTCCATTTGCTGCTACCACCACTTTCCTAACCATTCTTGTAGTCCTATAAAAAAGATAAACATACTATATTACTATTAATTTGTATTTGATTTGGTTGAAATGAAATAATTGTTTGGGTTGAACTTAGGGTTTATGATAAATTTAGAATTTGTTGAATCAATACTAAATCAATAAATACATATTCAATTAGAGTGTATTTGATATCGTTGAACATGAAAATAAGTTAAATTAATGATGAATTAATTATTTCAATTAAATATGTGTTGCGTTTAATTTAGGTTAAGTTGTCAAATTAGAGATTTTGTATATATTATTGGAATTGCTTAATAACATAGTTAAATATGCACACATGTTCATGCAATAAAACATAAATATGGTTGAATTATAACAAATTACATGTTTCATTGAATTGTTAATAAATTGACGAAATAGTGACAAAGAAGATGACGTTAATAATGATGTTGAAATGAAATTATTCCTCTTGTTGTTGAATTTGAAAATACTTACAGGTCTAGTTTTGTTGTTTCATATAATTGAGCACTTAGTTATAGAAGTATACTAGAAGAATTTGATTTGAAATTCGGTCAAATATTTAGAAGTAAAAATGAATTGATTAATGCCATTAAATAGTGGCACATTGCACACTCAATTAAGTATCAAGTCTATCGGTCAAACTCAACATTTGTTCAATTACAATGTATACAAGCACCAAAATATAAATGGTATTTGCGTAGGAGATATCATAAAAAATTAGATTTATTTGAGATAATAAAGTTAAAAGGGTTATTTACGTATTTCGACTTTTGTTCAAAAAGACCACCATCAACTTGATGCAAAAAATTTTATTAGTAGTATATCAACCCTTGTAATGAATAATCTTTCAATGGCGGTTGCAAGCATATATGATGAAATAAAATTGCATTACAAGTATAAAATATCATATGACAAAGAATAGGTTGCAAAATAAAAGATGATTTTTTTGATTCACATGAGGAGTCTTTTGAAAAATTGTCTAGGTGGCTAAATTTTTGTCGTACTGGACTTGAAATCTTTAGAGAGAGGCTAAATCTTGATGATGTAGCAATAAAGAATGAGAGCACTTAGACAAGAACAAGAGCTGGATCTGGTCGTGCTACTGATTAGCTCAAATCATCTAGTAGATGACATATATGTAAATATATAGATGAATTTTATTTATATATTTTAGGATTACTTGAATATTGTATTGTTGAATTTTTTTTTATATTTATTTTTTATGTGTGTGTGTATGCATTCTTGGGGCTACTTGCGATTATGAAATGTGAGAATATGTTGAGTTTAGTTAGATTTGTTGATTGCCGGTTATTGTGTTTTTTTTTTTTTTTTTTCAGGTTCTTTTAAGCAGGACAAAATTTTGGGTTTGGTTCTTATATAGAGGAAACTTTGTTTAAATTTTGATAAAATTATAATTATTTTAACTCTCTAAAATCATAAAGTAAATAAAATTTCAGGCTTAACAAAATTTATGATTTTATAATTTTTTTTCAGGTTTAAATACAAAGATAACCCAAAACCTTATAGTAGCCAAAACGGTCTGACTATTTAGCTATAGTCCAACTATTTTATCAAATGTCTAGTCATTTATAAAAAAATATTATGAACTATGACATCTCAATAATTTCACAGTTTAAAAATATGACATTTCATTAATATCGTGATTATAAACTGTGACATCAACCGTCACGATTTTAAAACGCAATATGTATTAAATATCGCATTTTTGAACTGTGATATCTTTAAATTATATTGTTTTGCTATGATTTTTTTATGTTGTACTATTTCAACATATATTTTGAGTGTTAATTGTCAAATTTATCCTATCATATTTGATAACTAAACTGATTTTTTTTTCTTTTTTAAAAAAGAAAGGGTTAGATGTTATGAGTTATTAAAACAACAAATTCCTTAAAGGCCTGTCCACTAGCACAAAATAATTTTTTCCCTTTCTTTTTCATTTTTCTCCAAGTTTTTCTTCTTGAAAAAAATTAGAAAATATGTTCATTCCTAAGATCTTAAATATTTTTTTCAATCCAGAAAACCAGAAAATATATTCAAATTATATTATATTTTATTTGAAGAAAAAATAAAAAAACAAAAATAATGAATGCTCAAATTAACCTTTTTTTTTTAATTCTTAACATTTTAACATGCACAATTTTTTTTATCATTAAATTTGAGAAAACTTTTCTACCTAATTTTCCACTCAAACATTTTCAATTCGTTGTTATTAATTGAAAGGTCCTCTCTACCTGGGGTCGAAAGTCAATGGAAGCAAAGAAATGGAACATTATTATTAATTCATAATAATCATAACTTTGTACTTTCATTTTTCCCAGGCATAGTGCTCAAACATTAGTTCTCACACGACCGAAACATGGACTGCAACGGAAATCAAATTTTACTTGGCAAGACAAAAAAAAAAAAAAAAAAAGCCTTAGAAATAAATAAATAAAAATAATAAATAAAAAATGTACAAACTCATCACAAAAAACTAGCTGGTACCCGGAACACTGAAATGTTGGGGCAGCGCCTACACTTTCATAGCTCGGCTTCACTAACATGTAGACTACTATAAGATTTGTATTTTAAAATTTTAAATTTAAATTAATTTTTTTAATGTTTTTATATTATTTTTGGTGTATTAATAAAAAAAATAATTTTTTAAAATATTTCTAAACATAAAGTGTGTTTTTTTAAGAGAGAGGATATAAATGTTATTAGAAGAAAAAAAAACAAGGTTAGTTTTGTCCAAACAAATTCAATGGACAGAAAAAGAGAAGGAGAATAGCCTTTTCCATGGCGTGGGTTGGTGGAAGACTTGGAGAACATCTTTTAGATGTTTTTCAACTTTAGCTTTAATTATGGTAAAATAAAAATTACCTTTTCTTTTTTCTAATTTGTAAAAAGAGTTTATTTGACCGTAAACTCCATTTTTCATGTATTTTTTTTTTGTTAAAAATAGAGTAATGCTCTATTATTTAACACATTATTAGTGTTTCATTGTTGAAAATATGGACTTGCACGCTGTAAAATAATTATTTTATTATTTATCATGAAACTCATATAATTTGCTTTCAATGGTAAAATTATCTTTTTAATAGGATTAATTTGTTATTGCAAGCTTAAACAAGAGTATAATAGTATTTTTACTTTTATTTACATAGTGTATTGTCTAAAATACCCTTAAAGGTTAAGTTTTCTTAACCTTCGTTGGTGTATTTTCGGCTTTTTTTAACTCATATAGTGCAATTACTAAAGTGCCCTTGCAAGCAAAAAAGTATATAGCTTACATCAAGGGGCTTTTTGGTCTTTTCATGTTGGTTTTTTTGTTGATATCATGTTGAGTAAGGAGCAATATGATCTTTTAATAAATTTAAAATAAAAGGAGAAAAGTTGCAGCTATACATAGCATTCATGCCGGCGAGTAGGAGGAGTGCTCACCTTTCAGGAGGTGCATGCGACTCCTTCAGCATACAAACACCACCATCAACAATGGTGTCAAGAGCTACTCGCAAAGATCTTCATGGTGGATAGGCGTGTCACCGATGGATGTACAGTATGGCTCTAGTGGATTATTTTCTCCCCCCTCCCATCTTATCTCTCTTCTTCTTGATAAAATACAAATGTGTCTTTAAATTTTTTTTCATATCCAACTTAGTCTTCATTGTTTTGATTTTTTTTTTATCTTTATTTATTAATTTGTTTCTTCAATTTAATCCCTCATCACTTTGTTTTATTTGATTTTTGTATTGATTTTGGTTCTCATTCTTTCAATTACTATTAATGTATCCTTTTTTAAAAACTTCCACCTCCAATTTAGTCTCTGTTTTTTTTTTTTTTGCTATTTGATTTTTTTATATTGTACTAATTGTTTTCTTTAATTTAGTCCCTCATCATTTGGTTTCATTTTATTTCTGTATCAAATTTTATCCTCATTTATTTGATTGATATTTATTTTCTTTTGTCCTTTTTCTAATTGAATTGTGTTTATAATTTCATCCCTTAGTGTTTGATTTTGATTTATTCTTATGTCAGATTTTGTTCATATTCTTTTAATTGTTATTTGTATTATTTTAGATCCTTTCATCCCTTATTATTATTTTTATTGAGAATTTTACTTTGTTATTTTTTAAAGTTTGTTTTCTATGACGTTAGTCTCGGATCTATGATAAAGGTTGTAGGTTTTAGATGTTAATACAAGTTACTTTCACTCTCTTTTTTGGGGTTTTTTTTTTTTTTTTTTTTCAATCTCATCCTTCAACATTGATCTCTGAGCTTCTTCTATTTGCTTATAAAACTATCTCAATCTTATGTCCATGGTTGTGAGGTTAATGGGTTAACCCAGGTTGAAAAACTTATGTCATTTTAATATTTTTTTGTGATGAAAAAAAACTTGGTTATCGTCAGCCCGCGGCATAATGTGAGCCACTTTTCTAGTCTCAATTAAGCAGCTTGAACTTTCATCTTATTTTCAATTTTACTTTCTTTCCATTTTTGTTTTCCCATAGGTTATGGTACCCAATTTGTTTTTTTCCCATCATGTTTATGGATGGTTTCACCATAAAATTTTATTATATACAAGAGTAACTATTTATTCATTTTTTTTTAAGATGGTTTTTTTTTTAAATAAAATAAAATAAAAGGTCGACTCTCTAGGAATCCTACCTCTTTTAGTTATATAGACAGTACTATATACTAAATTAAAAGGGTTTCACTTTAGCCACATAGATTTTAGAAATATAAACATTATTAACATCAATACAGCATGACCATGATGTGTAAAACAGTAACTTCAGTCCCTAGATTTTCTTCTTTCTTAGCATTTGGACCATAAAAGTTTATGGTATGATATTTCAATCCTTAAACTTCATTTTCTTCACTTTTCAATCCATAATTTGTAAGAGATAAGAGAGAAATTAATTAAAATTTGACGTGAAAAGATAAAGAATTCAATTAGCCACATTTTAATCATAAAAAAAAATTAATTTTGGTATAAATAAGTTCATTTTCGAGATAGGAGAATAATGATGATTTTATATATCAATAATTTGAATTTAACATGAAAGGATAATTGTTTTTTTAATAAATTAGTTACTAAAACCAAAAAAATTGTTAAAGGACTAAAAAAACAGGTTGACTTAACTAAACTATAGTAACCACAATACAGTTAAGTGTAGCGCTATTTAAAAGAAAAAAAAAGTGATTCTCATTTTGTATTTTTTATAATTATAATGCTTTTATGGCCTCTTGAATTACTACTGTATCTTCTTTTATTTTTAATTTTTTTATCTGGACAAGAGCTTTATTCATTTATCAGTCTTGTCCATCTCAATTTAGTAGATTTTTTTGGCTCCAAAACTGCCTCCTTTCAAATTTCCCATCTTATATATTTTTCTTTTCCTTGGCTGAAGAACTAAGTTATAACTTGTATGTAGTCTAGAAGGAAAAGGAGAATAACTTTGCCTTGGTAGGGCAAAGTGCCATTGAACAGTATTAACTATACTTTTCACCTTTAATCCGAATCTCTTCCCTGCATGGAGCATTACAATAAGCGAAATAACACCCACAAGTAACATGAAACTTGAGCTGGATTAAACAGTAGCATTATCTGGTTACATATTAAGATGGATGAAAACTAAAAGTTCTTCTACTATCAGAAAGATAACTACGCCTAGATGTAATCTAAAGAGCATTAAGATATCTATAACATTAATCATAACTGGCCGGTTCATTTATCACGAATGAAAATCCACCTACAAGGAAGCTAATCGCTCTCAGCGTGGAGCAGCATACATCTGGGTTGAGTCATATTGTGGAAAACCCGGCTGTGGAGACACCGTTTTCCCATAACCAACCGGTGCTGTTGCTGGAGCAGCGACATAACCAGCCGACTGTGGGACTGATTGATCATAACTTGGTTGAGCTGGTGTTGGTTGAGCATAAGCCTGCTGGCTGGTTGGTGCACTGAATGCAGGGCCACTACCATAAGCAGGATCTTGGGACACTTGATAGCCATAACCTGCATTGTTCGCAGCTTGCTGCTCAGGAAAACCTTGTGAAGATGGATACCCTCCATAGCCCCCTGCAGGGACTTGACCATAAGCTGCTGCCTGTCCGCCAGGCTGTCCATATGTTGGAACAGGCTGGCCACCTTGCTGAGGATAGCCTGGGCCAGATGCAGGTGGTGCCTGATTATACCCATCGGAAGCTGATCCCGACACATAAGGAGGATATGCTTGCTGCATGGGCCCACTTGATGCATATGGATACTGCTGTTGTGGTGGTTGACCATACAATTGACTTGATTGAATGGGACCTTGATAAGATACATCTCCCGGCTGACCAGGCCTAGGAGGGCCATATGATTGAGGAGGTGGACCCTGTGATGGCATGCCATACGATGGCTGCTTGCCATATTGCTGCTGTGTCCCATAGCCTGGTTGATTGCTGGCCTGCGGATAAGCTGGCTGAGAACTTCCATGCCCATAAGGATACTTCAGTTCATCATATCCATACCCATAGCTCTGCTGAGAAGGAGCTGCCTGGGAATAGGGAGCTTGATGCCCATAATCTGGACCGTGGGACTGTCCATAATTGTAATTCACCTGGGATGGAGGTCCACCCATAACAGGAGCAGGGGAATGACGAGAAACATGCCCAGGAAGAGGAGTAGACATTGGGGCAGAAACTGGATGATCAGATACATGACCTCCTTGGCCACTATAGTAATCATAGCCACCACTATGCGAATGAAAACCTTGCATGTTAGGAGGAGGTCTTTGCTCCCAGCCAGAACTGTAGTTACTTCTAGGAGCCATCTGTTGTGGAGGATAACCACCATAAGTTGGAGGAAACTGCGAACCTTGGGATGGATATGGACCCCGATGATAATCATATGGCATTTGCTGGTTTGAATGATGACTACGTGGACCCCAATGAGCTGGGCCAGTGGGTCCTCGGGGTCGATAGGACTGCTGCTGGTTAAAGCTGCTGGAGAGAGTTGCCGGCCTCATAGTCTATCCAAAGCAAATGACAAAAAAGAAATTAGTGAACAAAAACAATTTCAATTGCACAAGAAACTAGAGAAAAGTCTTGAGTCTCCACATCATTATTTCTGAAGCAAAACACCACCAAAACAAAGCCACAATTCACATGAATATTGAAAGGCATGCAGTTTTGACAAAATATAGAATAAACTAAGTGAAATGTGAAGGAATTAAACATAAAAGCGAGTGAGAAACACACTTTGATCCTTTTTTCTCTTCACAAGTCAATTCAATTTATTTTGCATTTGATAACAACACAACAGCTAGTAACATAAACAAAACATTATCATAAAAAGAAAACAAGCCATTATAGATGTTAACAGGTGTACAAAACTTGTTGTATCATAAAAAGAAAGCAAGCCATTATAGATGCGAACAGGTGTACAAAACATGTTGAATTTATAGAATGGAAGGGACCAAAGAGTGGGAATAAAGTCCAAGCTGGACAGAAAGCCCCTATAAGAGACATGAAACATTATAAGATGTCACATATAACAATTTCAAGAGTTTCTGAATATGTAAGTGCGCAAGGATATCCAATTAACATCTCTTTTCTACCACTGAACGATATTTTCTATCTTAAAATATAAAAGAAAAAAAAAATAGATAAACTGAGCATCCTATGGACCCCCCCATCCTTCCATGCAGCTCCTTAACTTCCCTTGAATTAAGTCAACGCAGATACCCATTTACTTCAGATTGATATGAATTTCAAACATAATATTTGCTGAAATGAGAATTCATACATTCAAATATATTCTACAGAAGAAAAGATTGAGCACGACGAAATGCCATGGTTTTTTTGGAGTTAATGTGGATAGAGATTTATATGCTCGTAGTTTGCAGTTGAAAATGAAACCCACAACTCACAAAAACAAAATCAGATTAGACAATGAAATGAATGTATGGTTGTGCAGAACTGCAAAAACAGGTGCAGAACTGCCATGTTTAAGATTACATTGTCTCAAGTTCTATTCTCTACATGGTCAAGATGATCAAGACAAGCACAGATATAATATAAAGAGCAACAATAAAGAACATTATCATAACCATAGCAGATCTTAAAATCCTAGAAATACACACTAATGATCAAATCACGTCAGGTAATATCAGTAGATTAGAATGTTGAAAAGGCATATTCCCAGTGCTTTACTAGCTAAATATGCTTTTATAGCCACTCCAATGCAACTTAAGGCAAATTGTATAACATATATAATATTCATCAAATGTTTAAGCACAGAAGCAGATGCGAATTTGAAAGTGTCGTTCCAATTAAAGCTTTACATACAAGGACTTCACCAGGTATTGTACTTTCTTTCAACATGCATCTCATGCATAAAACATGGGGTACTAATGATCACTAAGGTTATGTATCACTGAATTATTATTGTACAACTTTGAAGTCTCAAAGCATTCTTACCAACTATTACCATCCTGCAATTGCGAAACTTAATGCCTGATACCTCTCTTCGGTTGATGAGAGTGAATAGTGGCTGTCTATGGCTACACCAAAAAAGCAATGCTGACCCCATGGGAAAGGCAAAAGCCAAATCTGCATTTTAAAGTCAACCAATTCGAAATCGGCACCTTGAACACAAATAAATCATGGCAACCGACATCTTGGATGGAATATAGATCTTCCTAAGAGCATTCAAATGACCTTGGAACGGATCGTTCATTAATACCACAAACTCCATTCTGTCATTTAATTAAAGCTCTAGCTCTCATAGAAAACTATAGAACAGCTCTTGACATGGATGAATGGCCACTCTAACATACAAACAAAATAATCATGTCTGCAATTGCAGTTAAAAACATACAGATCCTCAGCTCCAATAATTGAGTTAAAAACAATTCACCCACAACCAACAAAAGATGAACTTGAAACAGCCTAAAACTCTATTTCCTAAACAGAGGTTGTATAAACATCTCCCTACATAAAGAAAAAGTCTAGTATAACATATATTCTATATTTTTTTCTTGGACAGGATGTTATCAAATGATGATTATTCAAAACGACAATAATTGTGTCTTCCACATACTCACACAGGCAACTAATCTATGTAGAAAATTGAACCTTCAAGTAACAAATCAGGGACTAGGCAGCCTAAGTACAGCAGAATAAGCCACACAAACAAAGAAACTATTACCATATCAAATCGTCAAATTACTAAGAAACAAATTATTTTAGACAATTAGACAGAAACAGATCAAAGTGCGAATATTTAGATCCATTTGTTGATGCCAAGCCTACACAGTTTCAAGATAGAACAAACAAATTCACAGAGCTAGCTCATGAGATCCTAGACATGCCTTAATGCCTCAAGGAACCAAAGAAAATAGTATTTGGTGCATGCAATTCCAAAGCTCAAACACTAAACAAGGCCTGATACAAAATTAGATACTAGTCAATCAAATACTCTTAATTTCATGAAATCAACACAACAATTCAGAAAAAGGTAACATATCAATCTACCTGAAGCAACCACAATTACAGCAAATTTTAAATATATTCTACATAGGAGAAAAAAGTAGGTGAAAACAAACCTGATTCATGACATCCATTATCATTTCTCTGGCCATCTCAATTTGTCTCGTATCTCCAGTTACACGCACTGTTCTTTCTTTTGATTCATCCCCTTCTGGAAGATGTTGAGGTATCAGCTGAAGTAAAACAAGGTTGTGAGGACCAGTCATTGAAATTTTTTAGGGAAATTGTCAAGGTCATATCTATATGAAAGTGCATCTTGGTGCCAAGCCAGCAATATCAACTACCTGAATGCGAGCCCCTGATTTGGCTTGAAGACCTTTGATGGTTTCCCCACCCCGTCCTATGATTAGACCAACCTGGATGCAACCTTGCATCAGCATAGTTGAGAAACACAACTAAAGAATGCATCCATCAGAAATCATAAATTAACCTTCTCATTGGGAATTGGAATCTCCAGCTGATCTCCCACTCCAGCAGCTTGTGCACTAGTAGCAAGGCCCATAGCTATCAGAGAGGGTGAACCCCCAGCATCAGCCTACGACATGATATCCAAATTAAGTGCATGCAAAACAACACGAAATCATCCAAATAAATGGCAAGATAATCACATAACAGAAAAAAGAAAACTAGTAAAGCAAGTAAAATAGGTAACAAAGAAAGAAATTAAATTTCAGTACCTCTGCTATGACTGCATTGATGAGCTTCTCAGCCTTGCTTATACTACTTAAACTCCCTATTAATTCCACTGGCCTTGTTGTGCATTGTGGATCAGCTTCAGCATCCCTTGTGATTTGAATTTTAGCTCCAGAATTATACTGCAGGTAACGTATAGTATCTCCACCCTTGCCAATAAGAACTCCAACCTGCCACGGCATTTACATGAGTTTTAAACCTTTGTTGCAAGAATAATCTTTAGAACCCGACAACAAAATAAAGGGAAATAAAAACCAAGCAACTATACGCTCAAAAACTGTTTAGTAAAATTGGACAGGATGACATCTACGCTCTAAAAAAAAAAGATGAATGGATTATCATAAGAAATCCACTATATTCCCTCACATGTCATACCCAATTCCCCAACATTTTACCTGAACAAGCTTGATCAGGTTTCATTACACAATTACAAGAACAGGCTTGGTTAACACACCTTGTCATTTGGAACCTCCATTTTACGCGATGTTGTTTGATCCTCAGATAGATGTTCCTCAGCCTCCTCAGACAGCTTTTCAGCATACGGTTTCCCAGCATCCTCTAAAGATGGTTTCTCAGCATCCTCCGTCTTGGAATCATCAACAGTAGCTTGGTCAGTAGTATTAGTCTCCTGATTATCTGCATTTGGGTCTTCTTTACCATTTGTTTCCGGCACCTCCTCGGACAGAGGCTCAGCATTATCATCCTTTCCATGCTCATTCTCAACACACGGCTCTTCAGCTTCTTCCCTTGCATGTTCATCTGACTCATCTCCTTTGAAACCATTTTCGCTGGCTGTTACCAACAAAAACAAAACCATCAGAACCCACCCCCACCTCTTGATATATAGCATTCGCAACAAGATAAAACAGAAGACAAGATTTCAACAAAACTCAATTTTCAGAACAATCAAACCAACCAAAATAACAAGTCAAGTTACTATTTCTTGATATGATACTTCTTTTTTCGACAAAAAAAAAAAAGTCACTTCATTGGCACAAAAAACGACAGTAAAATAATGCATTTCCAAAAATAATTAATTTTTCAACCAAAAAATAATAAAATACCAAAATTAAGTAAATAATTTCCAATTTATTAACAGAAACCAAACCCTAAAAATCAAAACTTCAATTACCTAACCCATCGGTTTTGCTTTCATCGATCCTTAGCCGTTTAGAATCAGGCGAACCACCATCCTCCACGTCATCTGCTTTCTCATCCTCTTCAGGCTCCTGTTCGTCGGCTGGACTCGGCTCAGCTTCTTCTAGAGTTTCAGGCTCTAAATCTTCCAGCTTTCTCTTGTGATCCGACCCCACAGGAACCACAGCCGGCGCCACAACCTCCTCCTCCGCCATTCTTTCAGTAGGTAGCAGGAAGATTTGAAACTATCGTTGGTAAGAATTAAGATTAAAAATGTTTTTAAGATGAGAGAAGTTAGAGTGATTGGAAAATCAGGGATTGTAGTTTATGGTTAGGTGACGTGTAGAGTATAGTTATCATCAAGAGAGGGTTTAGGCTATTCTTTTATATATATATATATATATGAAAGAGAGAGTGGTCGATGGGTAGATATTTTGTGCAAAGAAGAGTTTAGGGTTGGGGTTAAAATTTTGGTGGGTCGTGTTTTTGGGGTCAAGGGAGAAAAGTTACGATGGTGAGAAATAATAACAAGATTTTTTATTATTCTTTTTTTGTATCTTTATATTTTTTAAAATAAATTTAAAAAAGTAATTAATAAAATATTACTAGTTATTTTTTAATTACTATAAATTACTCCTTATATAAAAAATACTTTTTATTGATTATTTATACTTTAAACAATTTGTTTTCCAAAACTTTAGGGCAAATTCTTTGTAATATACTTTTAGATCTTATATTAAATGAATACTTAAAATTATACTACTCATGTTTAAAAATTCAAATGTAATATTAAAGTCTATCAAATAAACTAAAATATTTTTTTATAGAATAGAAATTGATCATATTTGATAATTTTTTATCCTAAAATTTAGATATAAAAGAAATTAATCATAATTTTGAAAATTAGATTTTCTAAGAAAAAGGAAAAGAAAAAAATAAATAATTTAATTTCATAAAAATTTAAAATTAAAGCAACTATCACTTTATTTTTGTTAAAGTTATACTAAAAGGATGTTGAGATTGAAAGATTCTTGTATAAATGTGATTTCATTGAGTTTCTATAAATATTTGTTTATCACTCAAATAGTTTTATCAAAATGCTACTAATTAATCATTTTATATTTTAAAAAGAATAAACTATATAATATAAATTTATTCCCATGAAAAAGCATGTAGGAACATTGCAAAATCAAGTAAAGTGTGGGGATGTGACTTCAAACCCCAAGAAAAGGTGATTTAATGTTTTTACAGGGCAAAAGGAAAATGAGACATTTATGAATAATGAGAGATAGAGATTACAAAAATTAAAGTGAAAGAAAATAAAGAAAAGTTGTCAAGAAAGTAATAAAAACTCTATGAGAAAAAAAATTAAAAAAAAATCAAAATTACATATGTAAGGCCATCATTCATAATGAATTTGCAACCTTTTATATAATGATATAGATTTTGAATCTTATTTAAACATGTAAACATTAATCCTATATAGATATTGATACAAGGAAACTTTATTAAATACTAAAACAAATTAAACTCCTTTCTCTCTTAATATCAATTAAAGGGGCCACCTAATGATTTAAAAAACCTAAGATTTCTAAAATTTAGCTCTAGTTTTGAAGTTCAGGTAAAAAGTTAGTTATGTTTAAGAGAAGAATGATGTTACTATTACCAAATTATTTTTTTATGAAATGTTACCTTTACTACGTATTTTTTTCTCATATCTATTTATTTATTACCAATAATTATCCTGATTATATTTTTAAGCTTTTATTTGAAATTTGTTTTATTTATTTGTAAAAAATACAATATCAAACCCTTAAAACAGAAGTCTCGTTGATTAAATTGCTTTTGAAAAATAGGACATCGATATCTTAAAAAATAAAACTTATTGATTAGATTATTAACAAAACTTTTGACATCAACCTCTTGAAAAGAACATTTGTTGAATTGACCATTTCTAAAATAAGTTTTGGATCTATATAGATGGTTAATATTGAATTAGGCTTTGGCCCATTTAACTTGATTAGTTGTAAAATGGATTTTAAGGACACCATTCCTACTCAATGAAGCTTGATGGGATCGACTCGATCCTAATTATTATATTACATAAATTCACACCTATAATAAATATTTTTTTATCTTTTTTAATTTTTAATTTTAAAATTTATTGTTGTTTTTTTAGAATACTATCATTGTAAATATTTGGTCTCACCTTCATACAAAACACAACAAGTATAGCAATGCAAATAAACTCACCCACCCATGAAAAATCAACCAAATATTACAAATTACTTAAAACATGGAAAAATATAACATTCAAAAATTAACCAATATTAAGAGATTATTTAGAAGTGTGGTAGCGATTGCTTTTTAAAATGCTTTTTGTTAGGAAATACATCAAAAAAATATTATTTTTTTAAAGTTATATTTAATATCAGCAGTTAAAATGATAAAAAAAAAACATCAAAAATATATTAATTTTAAACAAAAAAATATAACATCAAAAATATTAATTTTTTTAAAAACATTTTTAAAACACAAAAAGAAACAGGCTATCCAAATAATCAATATGCATTGATTTGAAATTGGGGTAAAAACATGTGAGAAAATGCTAGAGAACTTGATTGGGCTACATGACACATGTTTGTCTCATGTGCTGTCTTTTGACTTTTTGGACTAGAATGCACACGTGTTTTGCGCATGTCATCTAAATAAACCTACAAATACAAAACAAAAAAAAAAATTAAACCATTTGCCTTTATTTATCTTTTAATAGTTGGTGAAGCTAATGTGTTTTTAAGGCTAAACATGGTTGCCGACTAATTGGGTTTAGACTCGGTTTTAGGTTGTTTTTATGGTGGATTGGTGTGAATTTTTGGGTGGAGGTTGTTGATGGGCTTGTCGGCATCGAGTTGAAGTGGAAAACAATAGAGGTGGGTTATTGTTGGATCGTGGAAAAAAGGGATAAGAACTAAGATACTAGCAATGCTAGATCGATAAGGAAATGACTTGATGATGGTGTTTATGGTTTGTCCTATGGTAGGCGAAAGGACAATCACGAGGTAGAGAAAAGGTTATGTGGTTTTTTTTTCTCTTAGAAAGGTGACAATTAAGAGAGAGATGGAGATGGGTTTGTGTCATTCAATTAAAGGATAAAAGGTTGATTAAATATGATTTGTAGGAGGCCGGTGGACATTGGTTGATGAAAATAATTATTTTTAAGGTATGGTTTGATGGGTTGGTTTGGTGATGTTGGTGGGAGATTGAGTTTGACTAGAGTTAATGATTTGTGGTAGGTGTAGTGAATGTGTAGGCTACGCTGATTTAGCTAGGATGTTGGTTGTCTTAGGTAGGGATTAATTTGTATAAGGGAGGATGATGGTCTGTGGTTGGAGGTTATTAAATGGTTTGTTAAAAGGAACGATGGTCTATGGTTGGAGGTTATTGGGTGGCTATTGGTATATGGTAATGAATGTGAAGGGAAGATGAAAGTTTATGTATGATGGAGAATGGTGGTTTTGGCTAGTTGGAATCCAGTAAAGTATGAGGCTATGGTTGATTTTGGGTGGTAAGGTTTGTTCAGGTTTAGAAGATGCAAGAGGAGGAAAATATTGAGCTTTTTAGTATGTTTGTGTTCGTTGTTAGTGTTATTTTTTTAGAGGAATTAAGGTTGCGGGCTGAGATGAAGGTGACAAAGGTTGTGGGTTTGTGATGGTGGTTCGATGGGTTTGTTGGTGGCAAAAAAGGTGTGCTCGTTGAGTAGAAGAATGGATTGCAGAGGAGTGGTGATTATGGGTGTTTACAGTTTGGTTTGGGTTGGGTTCAAAATTCCAACCGAACTAGGAGATAAAATTTTCTGGTAAATTGGACCGAACTGAATCAAGAACTAACTTAACACGTACCAATTCGGTCAGGTTTTTTTTTAAAAAAAACCAGAAAATCTAATCTCTTAATCACCTTTTATTGTATTATTAAACAAGTTGTTAGGTACTTGTCTAAATGTTCTATATTTTCAAAAAGAAAAAAAAATATAATATATATATATATATATACATCACACAACCAATAGAAAAAAAAAAAAGAAAAAAAAAAAGGTGTAAACATATAGTTACAATAACAAATTTTCATTAAAATTTTCAAGCATGGATCCAGGGAGTTTTAGTGATTAAAATAAGAGACAATCCCAGCTTAATTGTAATATAAACAAACATGCAAAAACAGATCAGTAGGCATGCATTAAAGGCTTTTCATTCTCTAAATAACTAAGAAACACAAAATGAGAGTTTGAATAGTCTAGAAAATCAAAAAAGAAAACAACACGTTTGAGATAAAAAAAAAAAAAGAGTATTAACCAAGGCCAATAACCGACAAATAGAGATAATCGAGTAAAAGAAAAGAACAAAATATGAGAGATGAAGGTTATCTGTAACAACCTCTCAAGTTTCAACAAGGGAGATAACAAAGGAGAGAGATGGAACAAGAGAGATAAATGTTTGGCGACTGTTTTCAACGGGAAAAAGGGGGATTTTTAGGGTTAGTGAATTAGATCAATAAGTTTTCTATTTATACCCTTTTTTTTAAATGGATTTACAACTTACACTGAGTCTGATTCGGTTACCCAATTTTAATTTTTAAAACTGAAACTGAACCGAACCAAGTTATTTTATGATTTCTAAATTGATTTGATTGTTTTTTTTTTCTCTTGGTTTGGTTTTTTGGATAATTTTTTCCTGATTTCTAGGGTTTAATTGGTTGGTCGGTTTTTTTAAATACCCTTAATGATAATTGAGTTAATAGAAGGGCAGTCTTAAAAATTTTATGGAAGGTTTATGTAATGGGAAAGTTTATTGCACCAAAGGTTAGCTATGTTGTTGTTCATATATTATTAATCCATTTTATCAATCTTTTCTTAAAAAACATACGTGGAAAGAATTGCTGAAGTTTTGTGATCTAGGTTTTGAATTTGCTGGATCAATTAGTTAAAAATTATTGGAATTTAAAGGATCAAAATCTAGGATTTTAATACCCTTTTGATTTGTGTTTTGGGATTGATGAAATTAAAATTTTGAATTGTTGTAAATTGTAATCGAAGCTTAATTGTTGTTGTAAGATTAAAATTGGATCTTGGAATATTTGTCTTTTTATTATAGTCCTTAGCTTCTTTTTTTTTCTTCCGATTTCATCCAATTAGGATTTTGATTTTGTTTTCAATTTATCCATAAATAAATTAATTGAATGCTTATTCATGGTTAGTCATTGGTTCCAAAATTATACAATTTTGACTTAATTCTCCCCCCTCCCATTCTTACTTTTCTATTCAATTTCACTCATGATTGAAATAATTACACCTTTTAGTTTGATTTTTTTTTTGTCTCTAATTTAGTTCTTGGTCTTTCATTTCTTTTAATTAAGGCCAAATTAAATATTTTTTTTTAATTACTTATGTCTCCAATTATATTCTAAATTATTCCTGATTTTTTTTTTCTTCAACTCAATCCTTGACTTGTTAAAGTCAATTATTTATCCAATTTTGCCCCTAATTGTATTTTTTGTTCCTAACTTATCAGACATGAGAAAATAAACAAAAATGATGAAAAAAAACTAGCAAAATGATTAAAATTAACAAGATTTATTGAAAAAACTTTTTTTTTTAGATTTTTATTTTATGAAATATATATAAAAATAGAGGTCAAATTGAGTTACATTAAAGCCCAATTTAATCTTATGATTTCTTATTAGTTATGATGTTGAGAATTCTCACTTTAAGTTGAATTAAACTTTATACTTCTCTATGCAGATTCAAATGCTTATGATCAATCATTTTTTCTTGGTTGAACATGATCCTAGTTGTTTAGTCGACTTTATCTTCAACATTCGTAATTGATCAAGACTCTTTCAATACAAATGATTCCATTATATTCGATCAATTTTAACTATTTTTCTCTATTTATAAACAATCATTGTTCTTCTATATTTGATATGTAAATAATGTCTCCTGTATTTCTTTATTTATCAAACGAAGTGGTATTTTTCCCTGTCATATTTCTATTTGGAATTGATCGATCAATCGAATCAACCAAATATAAAATGGCAAGTGACATTGTGCACCCAAGAAATCACTAACCATTTCTTAAAACATGCTAACATGTTAAACGTTTCAACTAATAAATTAAATTTAAAAGCATGTTCTTTAGCTTTTAAGTGTGATGTTTAGGTTTCTTAAACTACTCCTAATTCTTCATATTTCACTTAAAAAATCTTTAATCCTTATTTTACATACTTAGAAATTTTTCTATAAAGATTTATCTAAGAACCATAAACAATTTTCTTTCTTTCTAAAATAAAAATGGCAACCTCAAGCTTTATTCCATCTAAACCTATAATCATCTCTAGTTACTAAAACTCCATAGACTATTTGCCTAACATCAACAAGTCTATCATCATTACTTATAGAAACTCATAGAAAAGCACTTCTAGTACCATTATATAAAAAGGTACCTAAAGATTAAAAAAACCAATATTTCACTATAAACATTAACAAAGAAACAATTCTCTTTTAGGATGATCACATAAATTTGAATACCTGGAAGAAAACCATTCCTTAATGTCTTAATGGTGTTACCATTGAATATCTTAAATGCTTAGCAAGATGCGAGATCATTTTTATGACTAATAAAGGTGTAAAAAGAATTTTAATGTAATCTAGCTACCCAGACTCTCTTCCAAACCTAGCAAAGAGCTTTTAACTATCCTCTCTCTATTCTTATCAAAGTCCAACAACACTTTTATATTCAGGTATATATTGAAAACTATTATCTTAAATGATTTGACCATAATAGATAGTCTTTACCTATCTAAAAAGAAACTTTGTTCCTCTATATATAATTGATACTAACTTTTTTAGGAATTTTGTAATAGGCGTGCCTAAATTTAGCTTGCTCATTTAGAGAGAGAGAGAAAGAGATTTAAATTTCCTACCTTTAAAAAGCATGTAGCTTTGATGTTATACTAGGCATATAAGCACCTTATATGTTATAACTCTAATAAACCTACCAAATCATATATAAAAATGGCAATAGCTTTAATAAAGGATAGGATTATAACTCTATAGCCTTTTATCCCAAGCCATATTTATAAGGCTTTAGGAGAGTGTCAGGCTCAAACTAAAAACCTTGTTTCATGATAAAAGGTAGTATTTATAAAGGTCTTTGATAAGTACAAATATAGACAATTATGTATTTTTCAAAGTTCAGTGATATAAGAATAAACATTAACCTAAACTCTATCTTTTCAATAAACAATCTATTTTAATCTTCATTCCAAGATTTATCCTTCAATGAATATGTGGAGACTTTCCTTAATTTGATAAATAAGAGTGATATAGTAGTATCTTATTTGATATCAATAAGGTTAAAACCTTAATGTGACACACACACACACACACACACACACATACATACATACATAAACATACACTATGGGTTGATGATAGATCTTATCCAAAGTATTGCATAAAATATTGCAATGACCCGCTATTTTTCCTTAAAGAAAATTTATTTTTTAAAGGGGAAATGGTCTAAAATATATATATGCATATGATATATGAAACAATTTCCATTTAGTATTATGGTCACTAAAAATCATAATTGATATATAAAAGGTAGTATTTATAGAGGTTTATGATAAGTACAAATATAGACAATTATGTATTTTTCAAAGTTTAGTGATATAAGAATAAACATTAATCTAAACTCCATCTTTCCAATAAACAATCTATTTTAATCTTCATTTCAAGATTTATCCTTTCAATGAATATGTGGAGACTTTCCTTAATTTGGTAAATAAGAGCGATATAGTAGTATCTTATTTGATATCAATAAGGTCAAAACCTCAATATGTGTGTGTATACACACACACACACACATACACATACACATACACTATGGGTTAATGATCGATCTTATCCAAAGTATTGCATAAAATATTGCAATAACCCGCTATTTTTCCTTAAAGAAAATTTATTTTTTAAAGGGGGAAATGGTCTAAAATATATATGCATGTGATATATGAAATAGTTGCCATTTAGTATTATGGTAACTAAAAACCCTAATTGATATTTAAAATTTTAAGATAAGAGATTGGTTATGCTAAATAGAAGACACTATCACCATAAACCATTTTACCTAAGGTAAGTTGCATTATTACTTGTCTTCTATTTCTAATCGTTTTGTTGTGCCTAATCTAATAATGATTAGTCTATATAGGTAAGGATAAGTCTACTATAATAAGTTAAACCTAAGGCTTAAGTTTATTCCTTCTATATCTGAGTCATCTTTTTCACTTTTAATTACTACCATAATGATTATCGGTAAGGATTCATTCATTTTGATAATTATTAGTGAACTGACATATTTAAACCCAATTACTCCCAGTCGAGACCTGTAACCATTGATAGTTTTTTCAGGTAATGTTAGTGAATAATCAGGATGAGCTTATATTAGGCTCAATAAACCCAACCCTAAACCTAAAAGGGATGATGCCAAACACTTTATTTATCCTATGATGAAGATTAATTCTCATTTTGTTGAATGAAGTTTTATACCCTAATTTTGAACATTAGAATAGTGATATTTATAGGTTCGTCTACTCAAGAATGAGATCTAGTGGTGTGAATATCCTTTTATTGACTAAAAATTGGACCATGACCATTATAGATTCATTGGCCCAAAGGTGTGTTGATACTTTAAACAATCACATTGATGGTTCAATTTTAGAATGTTGCCTTTAATCAATATTTATACACATTAGTTAGTAAAGACTCGTGTATGCATAACCATTATTAGTGGACAATTATTTAAGGTCAAAATATTTACATTACACAAGAATATGCCACCTTGATACTCTAAATTGAAACCTAAGAGTAGTAATCTTTAAAGGTTCATTTACGATAAAAATCATTGATGGATATTTGATTTATACATTGTAAAATAAGAAAATTTGGTTTTAAGAGCTAAATAGCATACAAATATTTGATGCTACCATTATAAGAAACTGATGATGTTTGTATTGAGTATCTAGTTGAGGGAAGAGACACTTGTGGTAAGGAGAGCATTGAAGATATATGTTAAGGTTGATGATTCGTAAGGTCAGAGGAAGAACATATTCCACATGAGATGTTATATTCATAATAAAGTTTGTAGCTTTGGTAGTTGCACTAATGTAGTTAATAATACATTGGTGAAAAATTTAAACTTGTATATTATCAAACATCCCATGCTTTATAAACTATAGTGATTGAATGATGGTGGTGAAGTGAAAGTAAATAAATAAGTTTTGGTTGCCTTTTTCTATTGGTAAATATTATGATGAGGTGTTATATGGTGTTATGTCAATGCAAGCTAGTCACTTATTGCTTGGTAGATTATGATAATATGATAAGAGAGTTATGCAAGATGGAGACAAATATGTATTCCATTAAGATGAATGGATGACCTATAACTTTTGTATCTTTAACACCTAAGAAAATATATGAGGAGAAATTGAAATTGATGAAGGAAAAGATGGTTGAAAAGGAGAGCTTGTATATTAAAAGGACCTTTTTTTGCTAACAACGTTCTTATTAGTTTTGATAATGGTGCTATTCTTCAGCTTGGTAATGATTTGTTGACCATAAAATATGTTTTCCATGATATAGATTTGAATTCGAATCTTTTTAAAGAAAGGGAGGATGATACGAACCAAGCTAGGTTCGAATTTGGCCTTAAAATGTCCGCTAACCAATTTTGCGAGATCATACATACCTCTCAAACTGTATATTATAACTTGCTAAAATTTTACAGGGAAATACTAAACACATAAAAATACATTTTGGTAAATGTTTACATCAAATGGAGTTCGAGAACATATTTTTTCAGAGGGTCAAAGTTACTAGACAAATCTTGTCAAATCTATCATACCGAACATTTATGTACTGTTTAAGACATATATGGAGCTTTATGTGGCAGTTTGCTGCTATTCTATTAGAAACTAGAAATTTCAAACTTTCCAACCATATATAGTAGGCCTAATAATTCATCCAGACAAGAGAGAACAACGTGTTTGAAGTCAGGACTGAAAATTTGCCAATATTTTATTATTTATTTAACATCGAATAATAATATTTTAATTTGAGTTTTTTCTGACCCATTAGACATTGTTTATGAGTTTACTTCATTATTGGACTTATATTAGTTGATTATTAGTTTAAACCTATGAGCTTGCAACCCAAAATGGATCAATTAGGGTTAGTTAGAGGAGACTATATTATGTTTTTTTTTTTAATTACAAATTTCAGCAGCAAGTTGAAGAATAAATGTGAGTCTTTTTTTTGTTTGTTTATGGCAAATCAACCTTTCTTTGCAGGGACAAAGATCATATAGTAACTTATCAAAAATTAACCGACTTCATGACGTCATTCATATACTTAAGGTTTGTAGATATAAGGTTATCTTAGGGTCCAAATCTTTTTTCTATACCTTTGGTTCTTGGGTACATGGTTATCTCTAAATCAAGATTTTATCAAACCTGATTTTCGGCTTTTCAAGTTGGTATCTACTTCGTTGGGGATCACTTGACCACGTGATCAATAGATTCACATAAAAAAAGACCATCTTATTAGTTTTTTTTTTTAAATTCAATATCAAGTATGTGGGAGCTTATGTTTATAGGAAGTAAACATGCACCTATACATAAGGATATGAGGTTTGTGGTACAAATGTTTACAATTACAATATTTAAAAGTACTAGGTCACGTACCGTCTAACGAGAATAAAAGCTAGATTGTTTAAGCTCTAAAGTTATAGCCCTAAACACTATAAAGGATTAAATAAATTCTCTAATATTTTATATAAAAAAGTCTTGAGCAATAATATGATGTTAAAACAACACCATAACCATTTAAAAAGAGTCTAAAACTAATCTAAACAAGAAAACTAATCTAAGTAGGAAATAAATAATTAAAAGTTTCTTGTCTATGTATCTGGAAAACCTAAGAAGAAAAAAAATCAATGAGAGTGTGAAATACAATTTGGCAAAAGAAAAGAAACAAAATGAAAGTAAAGATAAGTTTGACAAAAAAAATTGTTTATTGAGAGTTGGTCTCTAACCTAATTTACTCTTGACTTGAACGAAGACTTTGATATATTTTCTGATATGGTGTTTGAGAGAGAAAGAGCATAAGCAATGTTGGACTAGAGGTTTTACTAACAAAAGAAACAAAATCAAGAAAGATAAAATAATAGAGTGACAGACAAAGAAATGGAAATGAAACCAAAGAGAAAAAATGAAAGAAATTTAAAAGATTAAATGAAAAAAAAAACATTTATCTAAAAATTTTCAGAATGAACGAGTTGGTGGTGTCTCTTATGAAAAAGGAGAGCACAAGAGAGAATGACGAAAGGGTCTGAGGTAGACGTAAGTCTGCATTATTTTTTCTATAAAAAAATAATGTTTAGGTGCTACAAACAAATTTTAAAGAAAGAAGAAAAATAAATAACTTGGGTTATAACCCTAATCGATCAAATAAGTAGGTTTTATCTTAATGAGATGATAAAAAAGTGGCAACAATAGTAAATGGACAAAAGTTGAAAAAAAAAAAAGACTACGATGACTTGGGAAAAAACTTTTTTGTAGAGCGGAAAAATGATGTTATTCAATTTCCAACCAATTAAATATGAAATAATGAAATTGGATAAAAAAAGATAAAAAAATTGAAGTGAGTCAACCTAAGTTAGCATAATAGACATGTAACTTAGGCAATAAGAGGTAGGCCAACTCAGGTTATCCCGCCAACTTGCATCTCAGGTCTTAAGGTTGGGATAACCCGATGGAAAAGAAATCAAAGAAAACCACAAAGCCATTTTATTTTAAATTTTATGTTCAATGATAAAATCATAAAAAAAATAAGCCAAATAAAAGGATGATAACCCCCGTTAACTTTTTAAACATGTGACTTAAATCATTAGAATGAAAGCACCATATATGAAAAAATCGCAAAGCCCAATCCCTGCCAAATTAAATGTTAAAGGATGAAATCAGGAAAAAAATCAATTGCATAAAAGGATCTAAAATTAAAAATTACAATTAAAAGAATAAGGATGAAAATTGATATAAAAAATAAATTAAAAGGCAATTACAAATTTTTGATTGGAGGGTTAAATTGAAAAGAAAAATAACTAACAAAAAAGATTAAAAAAAATCAAAAGAATAAGGACCAAATTGAAAAAAATAGTATACCATAAATTTGGATTGAATAATAAAATTAAAAATCAATAAAATGTTTACAAAAAAACCAAGGAAAAAAAATTAGAAATCAAAAGAAAAAAGACCAAATATGACATATCGAAATTAAAGGATGACATTAAAAACAAATAAACATTTTATAAAAAAGACCAAGAATAAAAATTAAAAATTAAAAGAATAAGAATTGAAGTTGACATATCAAAAACAAAAAGGACAAACCTATAAATTTTGAGGGAAGAGAAAGAAAAGAAGAAAAACAAAAAAGAAAGGACCACTAGCGATAAACCGCTCCATTATTGCCATCATGCGCCAGACCATCAGGAAAAGAACTCGTTGATGCTTCCAACAACATTGTAGAAGAGCATTATCTTCCACCATAGATGCCACACATTGTTCAACGTGCACGAGCATATTCTATGCGTTGACATGTGATCAACATGTGTCATCAACTTTTCCCATTTAATTAATAATTTATATGTATAAAGAGATCAACTTTCCCCCCATGAAACTGTTAATAATAATAAAAAACTAAAGTGAAAAGACCAAAAAGCCCTTGGATGCATGAATTATGTTTTTTTTATTCTAAAAGTAAACTTGCTATTTGATCATATTTTTTTTAAAAATAAAAAATAAGAGTATTTTTTTAGCTAATTTTAAAATTTCTAACTTGAACGGTAATTATATCACTCTATTGTGCTAAAAAAATTAAAAAACATTTATATCTCCAATCATTTTTTTAATAACTAAAGAGACATGTAGAAAGATCAAAATACTCACAACACCATCACAATCAATTTTTTTTTAGAAAGGGTAAAATCATAAATAATTAATAGTAAATAATAAGTTGTGTGTAAAGTGAAATCACCTAAGGTTAGTTTTTGAAATAAAAAAAATAATGCCTTGAAAATGTGTTTTTGAGAGTGTGGTTGTGGTTGTTTTTTAAAGTGTTTTTTTATTTAAAAAAGTATGCTAATAATATATTTTTTTATTTTTTAAAAATTATTTTTAAGATCAGCACATCAAAATAATTTGAAAACATCTAAAAAATATTAATTCAAAAAAAAAAAAAAATTCAAATTTTTTCAAAAATACTTTAGAAACGCAGAGTCAAACAAACCCTAACTCTTTTTCTTTGTATTATAATTTTTGTCTCGGGTTCAAACATGAGGTTGATTATGTAATGACTTGAAAATTTATATAATTATTAATTTTATAACTTGTAAAATTAGTTAAGATATAAACAAGCTTGGCTCAGATATTCATATTAATAAAAAACTAATTTTTTTTAAAATATATATTTTTAATAAAAATATGTTAATATATAATATTTTTTTTAAAATAACATATTAAAATAATTTAAAAATATTTGAAAAATTAATTCGTAGCTTAAAAATACCCTTCTCTGTGTGTGTGTGTGTAAAAATTTGCAATTGGAATCTTGAGACCAAGTTTGAAGGAAACCCATTTGATATTTCGCCAAAAAAAAAAAAGCAATATTGAGGCAAAGTTCCCATTTTTTAGTTTTCAAGAAAAGAAGAAACCCCATTTTGATAATTTAGTTTTTAGATGGCGGGTTCCAAGGCAAATCCGGCGGTTTCAGAGGAAATACTGCCTGATTTGCTAAAGAATACGCCGTCAAATATTGCAAGATTGGAGGATGTGATTGAGAATTGTAAAGGTCGTCAAAAGTATCTTGCACAGACTAGAAGTCCATCTGATGGTGGTGATGTTAGGTGGTATTTCTGTAAGGTGCCTTTGGCAGAGAATGGTGAGTTTTAGGCTTTTAACTTTTTTTTAGTCAGTTTATACACGTTTTGTTGTTTGCTAGTACTTGCTTTGTTTGATGTTAATTAATTTGCCTTGGTTTATGATAACAGCAGAAAAGGGTAATAATACTTTCTAGAATTGGAAAATTTCCATTTTCAGTGCATTTTAACTTTTAAGATTCTACTTATTATGTAGAAAAAAGTACTTGTGATTATGGTTTGCTTGTTTTTTTTTTTTTTTGTTTTTTAATTTCCTTGCTTTGCTTGGTTCCAAAATGCTTCGTTGGCCTAAACACATGGAATTTGATGCATGACTTAATGTTCCTTCATCCCTATTAGTTTGTGCTAATTTATGAGAAGAAAGAACTAACTTGCTAATTTATGAAGGGAAAGGAAAAAGAAAAAAAAGCCCTCATTTTTCTTTTTGGTGTTTCTGCAGAGTTAGCTGCCTCAGTCCCGCTCACTGAGATAGTGGGAAAGAGCGACTATTTTCGTTTTGGTATGAGGGATTCTCTTGCAATAGAAGCATCTTTCTTGCAGGTCATTTTAAATGCTTATTTGTTGGTTTGATGTTCAAGCACCCCCATTTTATGTGTATCTGGGACTGCAAGATTCTTTGTATCTGAGAACTTTTTATTGTAAACAAAACAAGCTTCTATTTGCTCATTCATGATGTTGTGGATATTCAGATCAAACATGAAAATGTAATGTTGACGTTTTTAGAGTTTGTTTGGTAGTGCAGTGAAGTGTGGTTGAAACTGTGTTTTTTGCCCCAACCATAGTTTTGAAAGTGTTTAGTTAATCAACACAATCCATAGTTTTGCATGGATCCTACTGAAAACTTTCTTTTGAAACCTTGATTACAAAAAAGCTATAATTTGTAGTTTTTCTTAAACCTACCTTTTCAAACCGTAAAAAGCTACCACAATGCCAAACACACACTCAATGACATAATTATGGTATGTATACAAGGCAATGGAGCCTGTTTCATGGCTGATGGTGCAATCATTTTTTTTTTTTTTCCAATTTTGATTTTGTGATCCACAGAGAGAAGAAGAGTTGCTCACTAGTTGGTGGAAAGAGTATGCAGAATGCAGTGAAGGCCCATTGGGTCAGCCTACCACCAGTAAGAAGTTCAATGCACTAGAAAATGCTGATTCTCCAGAGGGTGGACGAGCAGCTCAACTACATGAAGTGGAAGAGGAGAGAGTGGGTGTGCCTGTCAAGGGAGGACTGTATGAGGTATGCAAGGCCATATGTTTTTCACTGAAGTTTTAAGTAAGCAATTTCCAGCATTAGTGCATTGTGTGTGGTGAGAAAACTATCATTAGAATTCCATTGCAGCATTCTGCTCTGGCTGTTTGCTTTTTGTTAACTTGTTTCAGAACTCAGGTTTGAGTTCCTGCTGTATCAATTTTTCAGAACATCTCTGTGGTTCCATCAGTTTTTGTGTCTTGTACATCTTATTCATTTGTTAAAAAAATGGGATCATATTTGAATTTCTTCCCAGATCAGTTTGGAAAAGAGTATCAATAATTGACAGAAAATTTTAGCAAACATGTTGCTTTCAAGAAGGATAAGGAAGGACAGTTTGGTTATGGAGCTGCCTGTTTTCCATCTTTGTTGAGACTTGTATTGTTAACATGCATTTGAGTATGTAAACATGATTTTTTTGTTGCACATTATTCTTACACTTTTTTTTGTGTGAAATTTCATCCACAAAAATTCCCTGTTGACACTATCAAAAACTGGCATGGTGTCATTATGCAGGTAGATCTGGTGAAGAGACATTGTTTTCCTGTTTATTGGAATGGAGAAAATTGGCGTGTTTTGAGAGGTCATTGGTTTGCTCGTAAAGGAGGTTTGGATTGGCTCCCTCTTCGAGAGGACGTAGCTGAACAGTTAGAGATTGCATACCGGAGCCAGGTTTGCACTATCACTAACATCTATTCCTTTGATCCACAGTATTTCAAATAATGGATGGCTATTCCTTGTCAGAAATTGTTGGTTATGTCCAGTAAATTTGCATGAGAGTTTGAAGAAAAGTACTTGGGTAGAATCTTGCTGGAGTTGCATTATCTACTTTGGAAATGAATAGTTTAGGCTTCTAGTGTTCTTTATGCATTTTACTTCTTGCTATTATGAAGGTCGTTCTCTCTTCAACTTTGGACTTGTCTTTAGGTTTGGCACCGAAGGATGTTTCAACCATCCGGCCTTTTTGCAGCCCGTGTTGATCTGCAAGGCTCTACACTGGTATTTGTATCGTTTTCCGAGAAAGGATATTTACTTTTTTATTTCTTGCTATCTAGTGCAGCATATGATGCATAACAAACATGGTTGATTGTGAATGTAGGGACTTCATGCCCTTTTTACAGGAGAAGATGATACTTGGGAGGCTTGGCTCAACATTGATGCTTCTAGTTTTTCTAATATTGTTAGCTTGAGTGGGAATGAAATCAAGTTAAGGCGTGGTTACTCTGCATCTCACTCAGCAAAACCAACCCAGGTTTATTTCTATACTTTGTTCTGATACTAGTTTGGTATTTGTATAGTTCTTCTGGTTTCTGAAATTTTTTTATGTGAAAAATATATAAAAAATTTAGAAACAAGAAGGAACATGCATTACTCAATTCTACAATTTAACCATCCTTTTGTGATCACCAACAAATAACCACAGTTACACCAATGACACTGCCAACATTACTTCTCCTGCTGCCAGTGCTAATCATCAATCACCTTCAGTAGATCATATTCATTATTCTTGTGCTTTTCTTGTCTTATAAAAGAGGCTAATTATCCAGCTTACTTTACTATGACATGATGCCCAATATGTTAATAGTTTATAATTGGTATGATAAATGACTGCATTTCTTGTGGCTGATGGAAGTTTACAACTAATTGTCTCTCCTGTTAACAGTTATCAATTATTCATTATTCTTGTGCTTTTCTTGTCTTATAAACCGGGTTATTTATCCAGCTTACTTTACTATGACATGATGCCTGATATGCTTATAGTTTTTAATTGGTATGATAAAGGACTGCATTTCTTGTGGCTGATGGAAGTGAACAACTAATCGTCTCTCCTGTTAACGGTTATTTTCTTATACTTCAGGACGAACTACGACAGCGGAAGGAGGAGGAAATGGATGATTACTGCTCACAGGTATTCACTATTTCGTTCTGCAAGTTGTATGGGACTGTTTGTCTGTATATCACAAATACATGATGCGCATATGATCTTTCCTTGCTAATGTTCAGTTTCTCGATGTGTTTATCAATTATGCATCTTAATCAAAAAATTACAAACAATATGATTAGGAGAATGGCTACATATGACTTGCTTGAATTCCTTTTTTGTTTTTATATTTCCTATCTTGTGGAAAGTGGAAAAAAAATGTGGTGGCAAAATGTGTTAGATTTACCTAGTTAAAGTATGCATTTTGTTCAGATTTTCCTTTCTCTCCATAATTTGCTGTAAAATAAGTACTTCTCATGATTTTGCATCCTGCATTTGACTCTCTCATTTAACATCTTTCTGCAATAAGTTTGAAATAAACTTGTTGATAGCATAGGGTTTTAATCTTGTATTCTTGGTCTAGGTCCCTGTTCAGCATGTTGTTTTTATGGTTCATGGTATTGGCCAAAGATTGGAGAAGTCCAATCTTGTTGATGATGTTGGAAACTTCCGCCATATCACCGCTAGTCTTTCTGAACGACATCTTACTTCACACCAACGAGGTGCTCAACGAGTTCTTTTCATTCCATGCCAGGTAAATTAAATAATACTGTCATCGCAAATTCAGTCTGTCTTAGAAGGTCCAAACTTTTGGGACAATGTTACTTGTATGTTTGTGTCCATGTTGAATATTGTTGATCTCAAGAATTATTTTCAAGGAGGCATCTATTAGTATGTTTATATCCAAGTTAAACATGGTCAATTTCCAACAAATTATACCTCAAAGATTCTAATTTGTGATGTTTATACATTTGGCATTCACCATGCATAAGATCATTTTGTAAATCTATTTTATCTTGCACATTGGCTTTTCAAAGTGGACAGCTAAAATGAACTTCTCAAAAGAGAAAAATTAAATTTTCCTTCTGGGATGACATACTTTTGTGTTTAGCCTTTGATTAACTATTTATCTATTTGTATTGTTTGACTCCCCTGTGAAGATGTGATGAATGGAGACTTTGTCTCATTTTATTTTCTTAATAAATTTATCATATTGATTTAATATGAATGGAAAGATGTTGGGCAAGGCTGTCTATTGTATTGGCCTTTTCCATCTCCCCCCTCCTTGAAGAAAATGAAGTGAATACGATGATAACATTTGAACATTCAGGTTTACTTTAGCTGAATGGTGTATGGTTGCTTCTCTATTTCATAGAGTGTGTTTGGTATTGCGGTAGCTGTTGTGGTTGTGGTTTGAAAAAAGTTGTTTTATAAAAAAGTACTTTTAGTTGAGGTTGGTTTGAAAAAATAGGTGTTTGGTTAAAACTGTGGTTAAAATTGAGGTCGAAAAAAAAGTAATTTAATGTGTTTGGTTAAGAATGCTTTTGAAATTGAGATTATAAAATAATTTTAAAAAATATATATTAATATTGATGGTTTTAAATTTAAATATTGTAAAATTAATTATTCCTATTACATAATAAAAAAAATAATACTTTATATAAAATATTTTTTACTATTTCATTAAACTATTTATAATTCCATTACGTACAAAATTCATCCGATAAGAACTACAGCTTTCATAATTTTTTGAGCGTGTAATAAAATTAGATAAAATATTATCAGATATAAAATTAATATTATTGTGCGAGTAAAATTTAATTCACTCTATGCTATTTTTTTCAAGAAAAAAATATTGTTCACATCGCGAATGAATTTAATTCTCTAAACTAGTTTTTTTTTTTTTTTTTAAAAAATTAATACAATTAACACACAAAAAAAAAAAAAAAAGGGAACAGTGCAAGTGAATTGCACTGTTCACGTGAACAGTGCAATTCACTCATGAACAGTGCAGTGAATTGCACTGTTCTTTCGTTTTTACATGCTACAGTGCGCAAAGCAGGTTTTTTATGCTTTTCATTTTCAGCGTTTTAAACGCAAAAAACACGTGGGTCGCATGCACAGTAAATCAAGTTTTTTTGTTACCAAACGGCTGCTGACTGCGTTTTAAATAAAACGCAGCCGCAGCCACGTAGACAAACATACTCATAAACTAGGCCTGCTTCTGAAAAGTGTTAGTCATGGAATTGCATTGAATTATTAGCAAAAAATTATTAATTCTTTTGGGGTCTTTTTAGGGTCAGAAGCTTGCAATTATTTACCAAAAATTTCTTAATTTGAGTACGATAAAAAGTATCAATATTTATTTATTTATTTATTTATAGTTCACTAAAACCAAAGCATGTTTGGGTTTTGGTTTTGGTTGCACTCAAACTATATGGCAGAAGTAAGGGAGACTTGGGGGAGTGCTTGTATAGGGTTTATGGTTTTATGGATGGATGGTTGCATTCTACTTTCTGTAGAAACCATAGGGCATGCTAGAAATGGACTTTATGTGCTGTACAATTTGATTTCACATAAGTTGGTTGCAAACTTCTTTAAAAATTCTATTGCATGTCTTCCTGTCTGCTTCTCATATTACACACTCCTTTTTGCTTTTGTAGTGGAGAAAGGGCTTGAAGCTTAGTAGTGAAGCTGCAGTTGAAAAGATTACTTTAGATGGTGTACGTGGTTTGCGTGTTATGCTGGGCGCAACAGTTCATGATGTATTGTACTACATGAGCCCCATCTATTGTCAAGACGTTATTAATTCGGTACTGCATATTTGATCCTTCAATTTTTTCTTCCTTTTAATTGCTAATTACCCTGCAATGAAGGCTTATTATAAAGAATCATCCTTGGGTTCTGTTGTGAGATGGAGATGCCATCTTCACATATGTCTACCAGAATGGATATTCAACTTCTATTATTTACTTGTCCATATTGGATGCTCTCCTTCCAACAAAAAAGAGAAAAATAAAAGGAATAAATGAAAGCACACAAAAGCTCTTCATGTCGACACAACTTTTTTCTGATTATTAGTGAAGTAATTTTATGCTTGCGATGAATGGATGAATTTGGGAAAGAGCTGTCCTAAGAGAATCTTGACTTACCTATCTACTTCGAAAGCACTTTAATCTTTCATGGGTCTCTAATGTTATGATCTCAATTTTCATGCTCTTGGACTTTCAACTGAAGTTGTAATAACAATGGGGTAAAATAATTTTTTCCCTGAAACATGAAACAAAAGAAGTTGCAACATTTTCAAGACAACCATGAAGAATGCTAGCTTACATTATGTTGCGTTATCTATTCTATATTAAATTGAAGAACTAAATTTTATCTCTAATGTCAAGTATTGAATAATTCAGGCATAAAATTACACATCATGAACAATTACCCTAAGTAGTTAATCTTCAAATTAGAATTAAGGGTAACTTAAATAGTTATAAATATAGTCTTTTTTTTCCCCCTGTATGTGAGTGGTTCTACACAAGGAAACATGAGATATACATCTCTAATGAAATAGATGAAAAAAAAAAAAAAAAAAAGGAATGGAAGGAAGAAGTTAGGAAAATGCTTTTTTCCAGAAGAAATGGTGTGCACAGGATGGTTCATATTAAAAAATACCAGACATTAACAATTAGGAAAATGATATCAAAATTAGGCAAATTAATAAAGTGAAAGAAGTTAGCTTTGAGTCATACTTGAGTTGGAAGCTGTGTTGAGACAGGGTCTAGGAAGTGGTAGTGGTTAGAGCTGATGGCATTTCTTTCCTTCTGATAGTAAAAGATAGCTTCCTTTCCCTTTGCATACCTGCTGAAGAGACGCCTTTATAGACACCTATAGCAAAGCACCCTACGAGTACAATGTTTATCCCATATAAAAAGGAAAAGAAGCTGCTTATCTTGAAATATTTTTGACTTCGTTCAAACCAGATGCACAAAATAGTAGGAATATTGCATGTCACCTCAACACACTACCTAAATAATTACCAAACCCCTCAAATCTGATTGAGAGTAAATCTTCCAAGTTTTTAGCATGGATGGAATTGCAACAGCAATAATGGTTTGTGTGTGAGATGGTGTCTACAGTACTGACAGGACATGGAAGTAACACATTATACTTGTCTGCTTTATGCAATGGTATAGAACGTGTAACTTCTGGTAATGCCACTAGTAGCATCCATAAGTTACCAATCTACTGAGGCTGCAAAAAGTGAAATGGAATGGTTAATGAGATAGTTTGAGCTCGTGAATAAATTTGTTGCACCTCTCCATTAACATCAAAATTACTACCAGAGAAGATTGTGGGTGATGACAACATGAGTTGAATTGAGAATGTTAGGATCGGTGATTTCCTATGATTCATAAGATAATTCCCTATTAGAGAAGCATGGCAAATAGAAGAAAATGGCAACTGAGGATAAATTAAACTAACTTTTGCAGGTACCCTAAATATTGTTGAAGCCATGTCTTAGCTTTTTAGCAGTAGCTAATTTTAATTCCTGATTGATGCTAGTTCTTCATGAAAATAGCAAGGTTCTTTCGGCAAATGTATATTATTGAGTACTGTTATTTTATATTTCTTTTAGTATTTTATTCCTTTCATCTCTTCAACCAATTTGTTTGGAAAAAAATATTTTTTATTTATTTCACGGAGGCCGAAGTTGAAAGTTTAAAGCAATTCGGTTTCCGTTACAAATATGTTTCAGGTTGAATTGATTGGTATCACTTTGCTCCAGGTATCAAACCAATTAAACCGCCTGTACTTGAAGTTTCTTAAGCGGAATCCTGGTTATGATGGAAAGGTATAAGCTCTTTGAGCAAATGCTCTGTTTCTTCATCAAGCTATACTCTTGATTTCCACTGAACAGTCTCAATAGCACACTAATATTTATCCAGGTTTCGATATATGGTCATTCATTGGGAAGTGTCCTCTCATATGACATCCTGTGCCATCAAGAGAATCTATCTTCTCCATTCCCAATGGATTGGATGTATAACGAACATCCTAGGAGTGAAGAATCTTCCCTTGATACGAAGCATGACTTGTTGACCAATCTGGAGGGTAACAATTCCAACGTAGTCAGTGAAGCCAAGGACATAGTGGATCCTGTTGATGAAGAAATGATGACTGCACGATCAACTTTATTACAAGAGAAGGGGCTTGCTGATGACTTTTCCACAATCTTGAGTCCTCATGTGTCGGATTTGGATGAAACTGCGTCAGGTTCAAATTTTAAGCAAATGGGTGGAAAAGAAAGTCTCCATGAATTTGTTCATGACTCCAGTAAAGAATGTGAAGGTACAGAAATGAAGTTAGATAACCCAATGAGTGGTGTGGACAATATGGAAGTGGAAGGCAGTGAAGACACTGGCAATAAGGAAAAAGAAATTAATATGCTGATGGAAGAGGTCTGCATTTTAGATAATTCATATTCTTTAGAATATATCCAGTTTGGGTTTTCAATATGACTTTATATTCTGTATTGCAGATTGATTTCTTGAAAGCTAAAATAGCAGAATTGGAATCCAAGTGTGGTGGTGAAAATGCAAATGGTAGGGTGCATCAAATCACATAATTTATTTGCATCTTAGGTGAAGGCACTCTCATGTTTTGGCATCTCTGGATTTTTTGTGTCGAACAGAAAAGGGAAAGGCTACTGAAAACATGCCAAAGCAAACCATATCTGAGACGTTGGCACTTGGACAAGATGAAGCACCAAAGAGTTATACCCCTTATATAAAGTACACAAAACTTGAATTTAAGGTACTCAAATTCTTTTTCCTTCTAGTTGTAATTTCCTTTTATCTTTATGTTGTGGTGGTATTCTAGTTTTTGCCATGTGATAGAATTTCAAATTCAGATGGTAGAAGGGAGAATTGTTAGAAATTTCTCATTTTAGCTGAGACTGCACAAAATATCTGATAGATCATGCCATTAATTTTATTTGAATGCTCTTATATCAGGTTGACACATTCTTTGCTGTTGGATCTCCTCTTGGAGTCTTTCTTTCTCTTCGCAACATTCGGATTGGAATCGGTAATGCTTGAAATAGCATGACTCATTTTCAACATTGACTTTGAATTTTCATTGAATACTTGAAGTAGCATGTCTCATTTTCAAAATCTTGTTTTAATATTTGTTTTTCTTCAATTTTCCAGGTAAAGGGCAAAAATATTGGGCAGAGGAAAATATCACTGAAGAGATGCCAGCATGCAGTCAAATGTTCAATATTTTTCACCCATTTGATCCTGTAGCATATAGGTTTGCCTTTCCCATCAATTTTCATTTCTAAGACATTTATATTTTGTTTTTTCACATGTGAAATAGTAGTTATCATATTGAAATGGAACAGGTGCAGAAAGATCTTGGGATGAACTTTTGATTTGTTTGTATTTGTTTTGAACTGGGAGAAGTGTCAGACAGCTCCTCCTCCTCTTCCCTTGCCACGCACAAAAAACCAGCTTCTCTATGCCTACACTATTTACACTTCTTATACTTTTTTGTGCACTTTAGCCTTGTGTGCTCATGTCCCCCTTTTTTCTTGGTGTTTGTTTTCCTATTTCATTGTGGTGGTATCTGCTTAATTTGGTACAAATTGTAAAAGCCTTTTCAAATTCTTATACAGAATAGAACCTCTAGTCTGTAAAGAATTTATCAGCAAGCGTCCAGTTATTATTCCTTACCACAAAGGTGGAAGAAGGTTGCACATTGGGTTTCAGGTAAGGTTCTTAAGAAAAATATTTTTTGGATAAAAGGGGACTTCCACCATCCTAGGTTTTTATCTGTTCATTTATTCTTCCTGATATGTTCATACTCTGTTACACAGGAGCTTACTGAAGATTTAGCAGGTCGTTCTCAAGCAATAATGAATCATCTAAACTTTGTAAAGGTAATAAGCTCTAAGATTTCCCAAGGTTATCTCCTTCTTTTGTTCGCATGAAGTAAGCTAGTGTTGTGCGCATACCACACACTTCTTTCAATAATTTATTACTTAACTGGGTAAAAAGTTAAAAAGGATTGTTAAATGATTCTGGCATTAAGGATTCTCAAGTTGCATATCTCTTGGTTTGAAAGATTTTACCTTTGAATCTGTAAAATATAAAATTCCCACTCTAAACTTCGCCCTAAGTTTAATTATCTCATATTGAATGAGTTTGGATCAATAAAATGTAAGATGAAGAAATAAATATTCTAAACTGATTTATTCTGAGCCTTCGCAGGCACTCCCTTTCTCCCAAGCTAGGACTGAATCCAAGCCCTAATTCTCCTTGCTTTGCAGAGTATCTACTACATGCCCTTTGGTAATATCGCAAACAGATAGGTAGATGGACTCAATGAGACCTACATAAGCAACGACACTCATAAACTAGAACAGATGTGAACATTGATACTTAGAGAGAAGATTAGTGGATACATGAATAGACATGTGCATGCTCAATATTTAGCTTGCTATTTAGGACTACTTGTGCATTGAGGTGTAGCTTGATCTGTTAATTTTTCATTGTGGATTCACTATTCAGCTTGGGTTTGTGCTGGATGAGTCGGTCCATGTTTCACAAGAAATGTAGTTACCCATACCTTATATACATGTTTCACGCCTGCTTTCTCTTCATGTTTGAGGAAATGCTGTAGGCATAACTCTAAATATTAACTATTTAAACAGGGTAAGGTGCTTACAGTTTGCCAATCAAGGATTGCATATAGTGAAGAAGGTAGAGAAATTTTCTTTGTTTTCATCGTGTAACTTCTCTTACAATTTCTTTATACCATCTACTTCCCTTCTTCCCCCACATCAGCCCCCCCCCCCCCACAAAACAGGAAAGAAAGGATATCCCTTCTTCCTAAAAAAACTGTTTATAATCTCATTGAAAA
Organism: Populus alba; assembly: GCF_005239225.2. Lineage (NCBI taxonomy): Eukaryota > Viridiplantae > Streptophyta > Magnoliopsida > Malpighiales > Salicaceae > Populus > Populus alba. The sequence continues at coordinate 11,115,892 of NC_133296.1, read as the reverse complement.
CTTCTTTATTTTTTGCTCATTGACCATTTGTTATTTTGTTATTTGTGTTTTAGAAGAAGAAAATTCCCATGAAAAAGAAGAGAGAACATATGGCTCCATAATGATGGAGAGGTTAACTGGAAGTGAGGGACGAATAGACCACATACTTCAAGTGCGTGGCAGTACATTTTCTTGCTTTTGTTTAAAGCTGCACTATTATTTCACTCCCTTGTTGAAAATGCTTTTCGCTTGTGTGAACATTTCTTTGACCAAAACTCTGTTGTACAATTGTCACATGTGAGTGCACACATGTGTATGCAGTTGAGCATGCCGTCTGCATCATTAATGCATATGCTTTCTAAAAAAAATGGGACACAACTTTTTATACCCTTCACCAGTCTCGTGTGACAAATAAATTGAAAAACGGAACAAAATTGTTCATGGGAATGTGGTTATCTACTTTTGACATTCAATGGTGTATAGATTCCCTTAATATGCACCATCTGGCTTCCAGTTATGCATATAACATGGAATGTTTCCTGTTATTCCATTATCGGTGAGAGCTTAGTGTCTTCTTTTTTTATTTTTAATTTTCTTTATCATTGAAGATATTTGTATACGTCCACCAATATAACAGGTTTAGAGATGCATTCTTCAACAATGAAGTTATTTGCATCTTATACTGGCATTCACTAATATAATAGGTTTAGAGATGCATTTGCTACTATCTATTAGTTATTAGCTAATTTTTCTATCATGATAAAGTGCTGTTTTCATACAATAGATGAAATCTACATAGCTCAAGCCCCAGATAATCTGAATTACTACAAGCAATAAAATGATATTTGCATTTTGGTGAAGTAGGGCTTTATGTTTTTGTTCATCGTTCCATGTGGTATTGGTGCTAGCACTAGTATAATTTGGTAGAACTGCTGTAATGCATTGGTACTAGTGATAGAATGAGAGGTGGTGTCATCTTCACAGTTCAACAACAGAAATTGATATGGGTAGCGTCTTTCCACATCATATAAGTAAGTAATTCCATGGGTGCCGATAGGGATATGGGGAAGAGGTTTGCGCTTCTGCCAGTTTCTGACATGACTACTTCAGAAATTGTCACAAAACAGATGTCCCAAAGATTTTCCTGTCAATTGGTAATTTGTTTGGGGTAGGGATACAATTTATTCCTAACTAAGAACAGTTTGTCCTGGTTGCTTTACTTGGTATGGGATTTTAGTTTTCCCATGTATCATAATTGTCAACCCATTTCTGATTCCCTCCCTAACCTTTGTTTGTGTGGTAACCATGCAGGATAAAACATTTAAGCATCCATATCTGCAAGCCATTGGAGCGCACACGTAAGTTCCTTGAACTTTGAGATCAAGATGTTTTATGAATCAAGATCAAGGATTTGTTTGGTTTCCATGGAGCAGAATCTACAAATAATTTTCTTATAAAATTGGTCATGCTTGTTGAACTTATTGGGGATATATTGACTAATAAATCTTTCTTTTAGAAACTTCGGACTGTTTACCTGGTTATGTTCACAGGAAGACCCAGACTTGTTAATTAAAATTGATGTTTCTGTAAGATGCTGTGCATGTATCATTGAAATGCGACATTTGTTGTCCATGTATCATTGAAGTGTTTTGCAGCCAAATCCCTGTTGAGAATATAATGCTTTTCTGGATAGGGATGCATTACTTGCATTAGCAGGTTGTTTTCCTCTCTCCAAAGAGGTTTCTTGAAGGATGTAGCATGACTCTTGCTTGTAGTTCCCATGTCATTTCATGTCTCAGTTTTATTTTTATTTTTTGCTTTTAATTCTTATGTATTGCTAGTCTGCTCTCCATTTTGTTGCAGGTAAGAAGATGCCAGTTCTGTTTTTAATTGATAAATCATGACGTGCAGGAACTATTGGAGGGATCATGACACTGCACTCTTCATTTTAAAACACTTGCATAGGGAGATACCTGAAGACCCCATCTCACCTACAGAATCCAGTGGAGGCACCTCAAAAGATAAGATTGGTTCCACAGGCTGGTATGATAACAGTGAGGCTGCTGAGGAGGAACTCCCTTTGACATTCTCTGACAGAATGATGGCTAGAAACTTCTCGAGGAAAGCAGAGAAATATATGAAAAGCCCTTGAGTACTGTCTGAAGTTCTTGTTGCGGTATGTCAGATGCAGATGCAGCTGCATGCAACAGGGCTTGGCCTTATTGTTTACCGCAAGTGTCTTTGCACTAACTGCATCATCAGACTTGGGGGGCGGAGCATGATTCTAATGCAGCTTCAAAGATTTTAGAATGAAGTTGATGTGGAATCGAAGGCCTTGCATGCAGATATTAATTATAGAGTAGTTGCTCGACCATATTTTGACACAGCAGATGTTTTGTTTTATGCTTATTATGTACATAAAAAAGGAATGCAGGCCCGTGAAAATGTATTCTGTAAAAACTGGAAAAATGTACAGTATGATAGAACTGTGTACTACTGGCTGTAACTACTGTAACATGTTTACATCAACTTTCTTTCTGACAGCTAAAGCAATGTCAATCAAGGTGTCTTGCATCATATACGAGTTCGTTTTATATAATTTGCTGCTGTCTGCTTACCTTAGAAAGGTGATTTCAAATTTGAGGGATGACCAAACCAAATTCTGTGCTGGGTTTAAATCTTTTGGTCCAAGTTTCCTGGTGGTTTTGAATACTTTAATTAATTTTAGTCTCATCGAGGCAAAACTATCCCGACTGCATTTACCGGCCTAGCTTCATCTTCAGGTGCAAAAGCGGAACTTTTTGGATGCGAAAACGGTCTTCACGATGTAGGATTTATTTATGCCAAGGAAAGCTGGAAATTTCTTAAAATGGTTAATTTTATAGGAGAATTCTTACTTGGTGATTGAAAGGACTGGAGGAGTAATTCAAAGGCAAAAGGTGGAATTTACCTTCTTAAGACTAGATATCTAGATCAATGGAACTACAATTAGGTATTTGCCTTTTTGCATATCCCATGTCCCTGCTTGTAGGTATTCCGTGACATTATTCCATAGGTCTGATGCGCGTGTCTGGTGACGACGTTGTTGGCAATGACAGAGTTTTATCTTATCTTTTGAGAGGTGTGATGTTGAAAAGGTTTTTGAATTTAATCATAATATTATAATTAATATTTAAAAGTTATTATCAATCTAAGTTACTAGAAATTTATGGTCAGTAAGAGTCTAGGTAAGTAACCAGGTTGTGTAAGAAGAAGATGCGTCACTCTTCAGTGTACACTCTACCTAAGATAAACTATATTGTTATTTGATTATTTTTCTAGGTCGGGTTTTTATTTATTGGTCTCTTCTATGGTTCAAGGTATATTTCTTTTCATGAGGGAGTTCTATTTTATCAAGTTAAATCCTAACCATTCTAAAGTATGACTTTAGCATCATATTTTTTACACCTTGTATCTTTAATACTTGATGGTGTATTCTATCGTGTAGTTTTACACCCCACAGATTATTAAAGTCTACATTTAAATCCTAAAAAATAATTATAAAAGGTTTTTTGATATTTTAGCTAAACACTAATGAATAATCATAAACTTGGTTACGATATTCATTTTGCATTTTAAAACATGAGAAAGATGCAATTTTTGTTTTTATGAAGATATGCATGGAAAAGTTTTAGGATTTGATCCGTATGCATGAAAACAAAACATATATTTTTTTTATTAAGGGGAAATTTAAAAATATTGATTTTTTTTTTTAAAGTTTCGGAGGAAACCAAGTATTTTAATACCGGATCTATATCTTACAGTGTAAGTATACAACCTAATATTAAGCAAAAATAGTACAAAAACATGTGGGAAAAGCATAAATTTTTTGAAAGGATTTTGGATTTTTTAAAAGAAATATATAATATAATATTAATTAAATATTATTAAATAAGTGGGCTGGTCGGACAGCTAACTGGGTCGAACCCATCCGGGTTAGGCCGAAATCAGCATAACAAAACTAACCCTTTTAGGGGGTGGGCCGAACTGGACCTGACCAACCATTTGGGCTGGGTTGGAATAGGTTCAACCCACCCCAAAGTTAATTATTTGCAGAACGTGAACAATAGTAGTTCACGTTCTACAGGCAGCCGAAATGATTTGCAGAAAATGAAGGTTGACAGAGGAACGACTCACTTGACGCAAAAGTCTCGATTGTGATTAGGAGGCTGAGCTGATGGTTTGGGCAGTGTCACTATAAGGAACGGTGATCGGAGTCGATCACGGGGGAAAGAAGAAGGATTTTGCAGAGGTGAGAAAGAGAAAGAAATAAAGGCTATTTCAAATGTGATGGAGTAAGCCCCCAGATCACTCCTTCCCTAAATCCCTGGGATTTTGAGTTTAACACCACCTCAATTATGATTTAAACTATCATGCTCCTTATAAGTCTTACCATGGCTAAATATATTAATTGGTCATAACTGGTACTAATTTTCCTTTTAGGTCGTGACTTATATATAGGGTTTTGTTACATTTGAAGTCTTTTACAATGATTAACTACAACTAGAACTTTTTATCTACTAATCATCTCATCAAACTTATTAATACCTCTACCATAACTTCCATTCTATCCTACCTTTCCTCCATACTTCTTGCTTCTTTTTTTTTCAACACTTTTTGAAGACATTGTTTATACTTGAAATAACGGTTAATAGGAAAGAAATGTTTTTCTCACACAAACCTCACATGTTTATCCTCACAATAAAATTCACTCCTCTTGTGTTTCACATAATTTATTAGGCTTTTCACTCTAATAATCTTGGTACTACCACTATATTATCAAACTTTGGTTCTTAAAAGTAACTTAGCAACTTATCAAACAATCAACCAAACTATGCAATGATTTATTTTATGTTTAAAGACTCAAGAATCAACAATTATTCAAACTTTTTCAAAACAAAACTTAAGGATAAACTTACGAGTACAAATGTAAATTTATGTGAATATAATGATGAAAATGAAGACATGAAATAAAAGTAAGAATTATTATTAAGATACAACAAAAACTATGAAATTCAAGAAAGTAAAGAAAACGATGCAGGAAATCAAGAATCTAAAGAAATTGATGCAAGATAATTCTATTCTATCTAAATTTGCAAGAATTCAATCAAGATCACTAAGAATTCTCAAGACAAGTTTTAGCTAAACCCTAGTTCATGCAAGATCCAAAATTTCCGAATTGCTTCTCTAAGAATTCTTTCAAGATTTGTGATTTTGATTTTTTTTAATAGGTTCTAAATTTCTCAAGTCAAAAAGATAAACATAATTTGTTATTTGTATTCAATTTTTTTCTGGGCAATTTCAAGACTTTTTTCCTATAAAAAAGCATTATTCTCTTCTTCCCTTTTCTTCTTCTTGTTTTTTTTTTTTTTTTAAAACCAAAACACCACAAAGATTAATCAAGAATTAATCTTTTTCTTTTTTATTAGCTGAAACCCTAAAGAGAAAGAAACCAAGAAAAACAAGAAAACAAACACTAAATATGAAAAAGATATAAAGAAAACCCTATAATTACCTGTAACAATGAAAATTAAAGAGATATAACTAGAAATTACTCGTGCTCTTATACCAAACTGATGTGGAATTGTCCTTTAGATTGCTAATTTAAGGTTTGAAGAAAGTTTTCAACTTGACAAAAAAAAAAAAAACAACGAAGTTGATCAATTCTTTAGAGAGTTTGCAAGTTCAATCAAGAACTTAGTAAAGGAATCATTCAACCACTCAAAGAGAAATAAATACACAATATGCAGCAACTTTTGATAAAAATTCATCAACCCTAAATCAATGTTAACAATTGATTTACATAGTAGAAAGCCAACCTTAATTTGACTTAATATATCCAAACTTGATAAATATACCTTAACATTAAAAACCTAAAATAACTAAAATAATAAAATAAAACCCAACCCAAATAAACATTAAATGTCACATACCCTATAATAAATTAAAAATAAATAAATAATAGTCCAACTAATTAGAACAAGCCAAAAGTTGAATTTCATAATTTGCTAGCAAAATTAAAGCCTAACTTAAAATGAATGGTTCTCCCTCGTCTTGATGAATTTAAAGGTCTACCATATGTCATTGCAAATGTGTAGATGTCTACTTTTCAATGCATCTAGAATCATATCAAAATTAATTCTAGAGCTCCAGTTATGGAAAAAAAAAAGTATAGAAATGTCAAAACTAGAAGATTTGAATATTCTTATTTCAATCTTTCTGTAATGTTTGGAAGCTCCCTTGTAAGCCATTTTTGAACATAAATCAAATTAATCAAGATTTGTTCTTTATTTTTTAATATCCTCTCAAAATTCATCTTAACCTAAGTATCTTAAAGAAGTCTATTAATTGTCTCATTGAACTTCTTTACTACAAGTCTTGTAATTGGACCCAACAGAACCTCTAAAGGATCTCTTGGTGTTGAAGCTAAAATCACATATAAAAAGAAAGGTTAATGTATGATAAATGACATGAATTGAAGAACAAAAAATATATCAAACCAATTCTTCAACATTATCTGGCATGATTGATGCATTAGGGATTTTGTAAAAAAAACTTAGTCTACAAGGATTGAACACCTTCTTGGTACGCTTTAAACATCTCTAATGATGATCATTGTCTTCATGTTCATTACTCTCAACATTTAAAGTTCCTTCAACATTGTCTTCCTTATCCTCGTACACACATATAATTGTGAGCGTCTTCTTAAAAATATGATGAGAGGTGCAGAAAAAAAAAGGTGTTCATTTACCAATTGTGAAAAAAAGGATTGTGCACTTCCTTCCTTTATTCATTCTCTTTGCAATAAGAATCACAAATGGTATCTTCTTTATGTAAGCATATGTTTGGGCATTATTATTTTTACCTAGATCAACATTAACTACTTGCTTGTCTCTTATATGGATAGGATAAATTATCTTTTTTCTTTATGAAGATAGTCATTCTTCTTTTTTTTTCTTTTCAGGATACTATAGTAATATTTGTAGGACTCTTGAGAATAACTTTCATGTCTTGAGGACAAACTTGGAATCACTTTGAAGTTCACCAGTTCATGTAGCATTTAGTCAATAAAAAAAGCCCAATACTTGTGAGCAAGGGAAGCTTGTATTGAGAATAAGTGTTGAGTATAGTAAAATTATGTCAAAGTTGAAACACATCTTTCTAAGTTGAAACCCTAGTTTTCCTTCCAAAATCATAGAGAATATGTTGGCAAAATTCAAATTGTCTGTTGAATCTACCAAGGGAATAAAACTTAATAATATAAGTATCACCATAATAGAAAATCAAATAGCTCGATCCAACATATATAAAGTTGTCACTCTTGAGGTCTAATAAGTTGTCATCATCACACAAAAAGTGCTGTATATTTTATATCCATTTTTCCTATGCAGTTCTGATGAAAAAGGACAAAGATAAGGAGAACGTTGATCCAATCCAACATGGGTTGGCTGATCTGTCGAACAGAGAGCCACACTTCACCAAATTTCACAAAGAGAATGGAGAACTTGGAAGGTTCGATAGTCACAAACTCAGATTGGAACATGTTCTGATTCTAATACTCAACCTCCAATTCAATGGATGCTAAAGCTGCCAATGTCTCCGGTGATCCGGCAAAAGTTTTCCTTGTTGTATCCCTTGATGCAGAAAAGAGTTTGGTGGTGGCTCGAACTTGTAGTATGGGGTTGATGCTTGCTAACCCATCAATAACTACTCAAATCAGACCTCGGGCACACTTTGTTCCTACTGTAGTTGTCTTTGCAGTCGATGGGCTTTCCATTTTATCTTCTGTCTACAGTACAAAATCTGTGGCTGAAAACTAAACTCAAGAGAAGAGAGTTGCCTTGTGAACAGCCGAAGCAAAGGCGGATGGTTTTACTATACTATTTCCCTACAGTGGCATTCTGTATTGAACTGCTGACAAACAAATCTCTGCATGTGATCCTTACAGACGTAAGGATCAATGTTACTTCACGAACCTGCAGAAGTGTATAGAGAGTTTAGTAAGATATAACCCGCCCTTTGCAATATGTTGTGGTAGTTTGACAGCTGGTAATGGTTGAACATTGTGGGAACTCATCTTTTGGTATTGTGGTAGCTTTTATAGTTATAGTATGAAAAAAAATTATTTTATAAAAAATATTTTTTAGTTGAGGTTGGTTCTGTAGTTGAAATTGAGGTTAAACAAAAAAGTAGTTTAACGTATTTGGTTAATAATGCTTTTCAAATTGAGGTTATAAACTCATTTCAAAAAATATATATTTATATTGATGGTTTTTAATTTAAATATTATAGATTTAACTACTATTATTACATTATGAAATAAATAATACTTTATATAAAATATTTTTTATTGTTTTATTAAACTATCTACAACTCCATCACGTATGAAATACATTCGATAAGGACTAAAATTGTGATTGCGATCAAATTCTGTAAATATTACATCATTAAGCGATCTCCGTCTAAATTATGTAGTGTCATTGAATAATATTAAACACTAATATTTTGAATAAAACAGAATTAAAAATAAAAAAAATATTTTTTTTATTTTATTGGGTCGGAGCCGGTTCAATGCATTTGGCTTTGAATCGGACCGGGTCCAGTCGGAATAGTGGAGGGTGACTCCACTATTCACGTGAACAGTGGAGTCACCTCCACTAGAGCTTTTTTTCACCCTGCGTGAACATGAAATGCTTTTTTTTTAGATGCAACCTCCTAAACAAACACACTTTCTTATTAGAAAACAACTTTTTATATATGTTTTTTTGTACAATGAAAATATAAAAGGAAATAATTCTGCAGAGCAATTTTGGTCTCCAGCCGATTTCTCTGTATTCCACCGTTGGATCATGCTCATTCTTGGATATATGGTGCGCCTAGATGTTACCTTTATTCTGGACGGTGGAGATCGGAAAATATTTCTCCGGCAAGGTTTCATGCATGTTGAACAGTATCTCGCCCATTTACAGGTAAGCTCAGTTTTCTTCAGATCTAGGGAGATTTAATCGTTGGATCATTATGATTTTGAGATATATTATGCACAACTCTATGATATGTAGTCTGACCATTGGGTTTGAAACAATAATCAGAGGTTGATGACTTGGTATGTCCAAAGATAACCCAAAATATTGGTAACAATGTGGTTTTATTTAAAAAAAAAAAAAAAAACCCTTCAAGATGATATTTTTTTTAATATTAAAATATGATACATTAGATTGACCAAGGTTTTGTGACATAACTCGTAAAACCTACGATTTGAATCAAGGACTCTACCGGTTTAAAAATTATTTTTTTAAAATTATTTTTTATTTAATGATATAATAACAAAAATAAATACTTGTAAATATTTAATATCAACCAAATATCAAGATGTTTGTAACACCCTATCTCACTAGGAAGATATTGTCCACTTTGGGTCTTCCAGTCCACCCAAATCCAGAGCTTCCACCTAGGTCCCCCTCACGGTTCTGTTCTTGGTAGCCACGCATAACCCCAAAATGCGTCTTACTAGTCAAGGTGAGCATGCACTTATAAGACCTTGGCTCTGGACGCTCGCTTCCGATGTGAGATCTTTCATTTCAATTTCTTCATGGTTCCACCCCATTTATATCCACACAACCAACAAGTTAGCTTTCTATTCAATCAACATGTTTATATAGCAATGTTCTTTACTATTCTTACACAATAATCATTATTTCCCTCATATAAAGAATACACAATTAATCTATAATAATGCTTTTAACAAGAACATATTTTACCATTACATCTTCCATAAAACCTACACACCCACACAATTCTAATTTCATCAAAACATGTATTTAATCAAGCTTACAACATTTTGCCAAAACTAGCAATAGATTCAAAACGCCATAAGTCATCAACCTCTGATTAATGTTTCAAACCCAACGGTCAGACTATATCTCATAGAGTTTTTCATAATATATCTCAAAATCATAATGATCAAACGGTTAAATCTCCCTAGATTTGAAGAACACCGAGCTTACTTGTAAATGGACGAAATACTGTTCAACATGCATGAAACCTTGCCGGAGAAATATTTTACGATCTCCACCGTCCAGAATGAAGGTAACATCTAGGCACACCATATATCCAAGAATGAGTATGATCCAACGGTGGAATAGAGAGAAATCAGCCGGCGACCAAAACTTCTCTGCAGAATTATTTCCTTTTGTTTTCTAGAAAAGTTCAGATGATGATTTCTGTCAAAACGGATCGTGTTCCTTCCAATCCTTCCGGTCAGTTAGTAGAGGATTGTGAGAAGAACAATATATAAAACAATCAGCATGATCCAACGGTGGATTCTAGAGATACGGCCACCGGAGTATTATTGTTTCTTCCAAATTCTGCACCCCTCTCTATAGCCGAATTCTCCATTGCCTCTCCCTCTTTTTTTATTTTTTTTTCTTTTCTTTTCCTTGAACTGGTGGCCTCTGGCTGTTTTAAATGTGCATTTTCCCCTAATTACAATTATGTCCCTCATTTATGTCTTTATGTATTTTATTTTATTTTTCATGTAAACTATCCGGTTTATTTCTGCTTAAATCGCTAGTCTTTACTGAACTCCGATTGGGATGTGATCTTTAACCAAGGTAGGAAAACATATTAATAGACTTCATGCAAAATTGCATCCCGATCCGACGATTGGATTGAGAGCTTTGCTTTCTAATGTAAACTTGGTCATTTCATGACTTTTCATAAACAATCTAGATTTTTCTTGTTCAATCTTCACATAAATTCATATTAATTGTCCTTCTAACCTTTTAAGGTCATTTTATTATTTTGGAATATATTCATTTTAGAATTTCCACTTTTATTTATTTATCAGGCTTATTACCGTTTCAAAATAACATCACTAATTTTAATCGGTGTTTGCACCTTCAGTCCTACCCTTTTCATTGCATTATCCTTTATTATAATGTATTCTTTGTTACCTCACTTATTTCCTAGAAATATTTTGTCATTTTTCTCATTATTTTATCCATCAAAACACGTTACTAATTTCTCTGTCCTTATGAATTCTAAATCAAAATTCATTTTATGGAGGTCATCTTTTCCATTATATATCATTATTTATCTATTATTTCTAATCTTGGTTTCCATCACTCATTAAAATATTACCACTTTCAGTCTTACGTTTACATGAGGGTTTACGCATCTGTATATTTAAATTATAAATTTTCAAGGTTTCACAATGTTTATTTGAGATTGCAATCAACTTTATATATATATATATATATATATATATAAATATTAATAATGATCAATTTAAATTCAATAAAAATGTTGATAGGTAAATTTGAAAGAAAAAAAATTGAAAGTAAAAAAATTTGAATAAAAACCTGAAAGGGCTTCACTACTTATATAAATAAGAAATCACCACAATAATACTGAGTTCTGTTAGAAAAGAGAATAGAAGAAGTAGACTTGTGTACAATATTTTTATACTTTGTGAGAGGAGAAGAATTAAACTAATGGACATATTCTTTTACTTTATGCACCCTTAATATTATGATACACGATGTTTTTTAATAGTTTTTTATATTTAAAAATATATTAAAATATTTTTTTTATATCAATACAATAAAATTATCTAAAAAAATAAAAATTATTTGATATTATTACACAATATTAAGAAGGCTTTTTTTGACTAAAGGAATTACTTTCTAATAGAATATGAATTTCTCAAGAAAGAAATAAGAAAGGCTAAATAATGAACTTACAAATTAATTTTAACCTTTCAAAATTATTTCCCTTGTAAACTATTGTCCACTCGATATCAAAGTAAATGGGAATCGGTTAAAATCTAGTTTTGTTAAATTAGAAAATCGTGGAAATGATTTAATTCTTCGCATGGCGTGGTTAAGAAGGTCAGCCAACTTCAGAGGGGCTTAGAGATCGCCCATTCAAATCGATTTCGCCTATACTGATCTAAGCATAATCATTAAAACCCACATAAAATACAATGCAGGGGTTGAATCTGGGTGGAAAAGAAAATTGAATTCATCCAACCACATAAAGAATTGGAAATGGTTAAAGAAAATGATGAAGCACCATTCTTATTTATCTACGAAACAAAGAAACGGGGAAAAAAAATAGAATTGTCTTGTAGATTGGATTGGATTGGCTTGTCTTGGCTTAAATTATATACTTGGATTTACAAGATGGTGATGCACCAATCTTCTTACAGTTTCAATTACTTACAGTGTTATAAGGTCACAAAGAAAGCCCCTCATCTGTTTGTTTTCTACTCCCATTGTGTGTTCTAACTTCTACTACTCAATGTCTTTTACAGCATCCTGCATCATAAACATACGAGTACAAAAATCAAACACAAGAAAAATCACATCATAAACCAATACAGTATATAGCCTTCACCGAGACAGAGTCTTTAGAAAAATGAGGATGTAACACTCGATGACATGGTAGAGATTTCTTCACTTGGTGGTGGTGATATTCATCCCATGTAGCTCATCCAATTATTAGTTTCGTCTTGTGTTTGGTCTTTTTTAACAGAATATATGAGTGAGATTCATAAGAAGATTGGTCTTCTTTGACAGAGAATATGAGTGACATTTAGAAGAACATTTATGGTAACAGTCACTCTTGCGGCTAAGTTTTATTAAGGAGTGATCTTTATAGTGAGAATTTCTTCTTTGCAGGGTAGGAGTATCGCGCCTACTTTGCACGGTATTTTATCTTGTTCCTATATAAAACTCCAAAAACTAATTATTAAATTTTATGTTCCAAGGACTTATACAATATCACATACATTGTATAAGTGTTACATATATTTTTGCAGAGAATAGTTTATCAAACATGTTATACATTCACATGTTCCAAACCAACTCCTCATGCTATACCAACCAGAGCATGAATGGAGAAGAAGAAACAAATAGTGAGTGGACGGAATAACAATTTTGTGGATTTGATTAGTTATGCAATCCATTCAAACCCCAGTTGCAGCAATTTACCCACCCGCTGTTCAAACCCAACTAATTTTTGTATGGATATAGTTCATTATAATAACTTGTCATTCTTTTTTTACTCTATTCTTTCTCCCTTACAATCTTTTAAGTTCACTGACAGTTCCTTCTACACTAATCATAATCATAAGTGGTGTGGAATCTACTTAAAAGAGATTTTAGATGTAGAATTATAATTTCATCACATTGAAAGTGCTTTAAATAATGATGTTTTACCTTAGCAAGCCGTGTTACATAAGTTGCAGCAATTGCCGTGACCAATAATCCCAGTCCAAGTGTCCAAAGCCCACCATTACCTCCACCTAATCCGAGCTCAGATTCCTCTTGCTGAAACATCACGTAAATGGCATTGAGAACAAAGGGTCGGGAAAGAAGGGTGGTGTTTGTTTACAGGGAAGCTGACTACATGTCCCCTTGACTCTTTGAGTTGAAGCCAATGACCAAAGCTGGAAAATTTTCACATATATAAAGGTGGTATTGAATTTAAGCATTAGAAAGGTGACTGATTAATATTTAAATGGAGGATTTTGCAAAATATCCACTTCTTTTCAGCTAAGATCATAATGATGTCTTAAACCATCCTTTCAAGCCAATTAATCAATAAGTTCCTTGTCACTGTGTCGATATCACATATACAGATTATTATATAGGAGCATAAGCAGTTAGCATCTGATAGGAATTTATTCCTTACTTCCTCAACAATAACTTTTGTCACCAGTACAGAGGCTCAATTGCATCCAATTAGAAGATTGAAATCAGGTCTTGGTTCTTGTATCAGTAGTAAAGAGAACACATACTCCTAGTTTCTTGATCAGGAAAAATGATGGCTTATCAATTGAAACTCTCAAATAATCATGTTCTCCTAAGTTCTGGTTAAGACTTGAGACTCCAATCTCTCATTTCTAACCAATTTTCTAGTTGATCATGTCCTCATCAGTTATAGTTGGTCCTTGTAGTTTGTTCCTGTTAGTCCTTTACGGGCAAGAAGGCCCCTACCAGCTGTGTCATTCTTCAATTCAGGATAACTAACCTTGTCTCTTGCAAATGACTAAAACTATCATAAATCTCTAGAGAGATATGGATCCACTACATGTAACTATAAATGCATTGAAAAATGTGCCAAGTTTTAACCATACAATATAATCTTATAAATTACTGGACCTCAAAGACACTCAGAACTTATGATTTCTACATCCTTTAACTTGAGACAATGCCATTTTACCAAGGCACTCATTTGTTAATGCCATGATCAATGGTGGCACTGGCTGTTCCGAGCACATGCCCATTTTCTCTATGCTCAAACTATAAGATACTAATAAGCCTAATCCAGTTCTTACTCTCTTTTTTTCACTTTCAGTGTCAGAGAAAATAAGTGCTGATTTGAAACAAAATAATTAAACCTCAGAAATGTTGCCCAAATATGTGTGGAATTCACAATATAGCAGAAAAGTAAGGAGAAACTCACAATAATTGCACGGCCAAATGCACCAGCACTCACATAAGCCCATGTTCCTGGAAGCATCCCCAACCAACTGCATGCCAATAGAATCTGAATTAGAAACTGTTGATAGCCATTACATATTAATTAAGCAGCTAAGTTTATTAGCACATTGATATGGGGGTAGAGTGAAAAGACAGTAATACTTTTCACTTCTAAAACCCTTATTGGCATCTCTTATGTGTATTTTAAAACTTGGAATCAGAGACAAAACCCTAATTTATCAAAATTTTCTAGAAAACAAGAACCAAAAACCCTAGCCATCCTCAGGCACATCATGCTGATGATGGAAAAGCTTATAATAGGATATATTCTAACGAAGTTTTGCCAGTTGTTACATGTGTTTTATGAATGTTATAATACACAGCAGAGCCAAGAACAACTTTCAAACTCTCATGCATTATAAATAATCTTGAAATCTCGAGCCACAGAAATATGGAAGTTAATTATCACATTTACATAGTAGCCTATGAGGAAACATTTTAGACACCTTTGGCAATTTTGCAGAAGATATCTAGAACTTCAAAATATTCTCATTCTATTAGATGTTTCAATTGATTAAAAAAAATCACTACACTAAAATTAACCTTGAAATGTAACATTATATCAGAAAAAAAAAATGTATGCTTTGGCAATAGAACATCATTCAGAACAGCAATCAAGCTCAATCAGGGCAAAGAATAACAACCCAGACATAGTATGATGCCATTCCAGACTTCCATGTACTCGTCAATAGAAAACACAATTACACCACAAATTTTAAGCAAGACAAACCGACCATGCAGGGGTTCGCTGTTAAAAACTGAATCATCTTAAAAGAAAGCAGGCAACAAAATACAAATACATAGAAATCAACCTTCAGGCTAGTTGAAACAACTAAATGACATCAGATAACAACACAACACTAAAATGTAGAAAATTAACTTCAAGATGGACAACATGCAGACCTTCCCAAGACATAGGGGATGAACTTAACAGATGTCAATCCGTACAAATAATTCCCGAGAGAAAATGGAAGCAAAGGGCTCAAACGAAGAAGGGTGACAACTTTGAACCCATTTTCCCCAATTGCTTTGTCAATTGCAAGAAATTTTTTATTTCCTTGAACTAGTTTAAGAATTCGCTCACGAGCAAAATATCTAGCTATCAGAAATGCGATGCTTGCAGCAACCTGAAAACATAAATGATTATCAGATGTAGCTTTCAGAATTCAGTCATTTTTTCTCCTATATTTATCATAAAAACAGGCAAGCTTACCGTTCCACTTATGGAGACAATAATGGTGCCAATAAGAGAGCCAAAAAGAAGACCTGCTGACATGGTTAATGGAATTGCTGGAATTGCAAGGATCTAGCAGAGGATGGGTAACTTCAAATCAGTTTCAGCAAATAACAACTATTATTGGACAAAACAATCATGGGGATGTTGGATTCAGAAAACATAGAACCCTAAAATGAAAATCAAGTGCTCACAAAGATATATAGGGCTACTTATATCTTCTGTTTTTTCATTAATATACGTGTGCGTGTGCGTGTGCGTGTGCGTGTGCGTGTGTGTGTGTGTGTGCACACTTGCACCATAACAAGCATTTTAGCTTGTGATGTTGCACACAAAGAATTCCTTTTTCCCCCTTCCAGATAGATAACAGAAGCAAAAAAAAAAAAAAAAAAAAAAAAAAAACAAACTGTCTGGCAAACACCTAAATTGTGTCCAATCTTATTCAAAAAGCCAATTATTCAGTTAAAATCCCACCAAAGTAGACGGTATCCTATATGGAAGGGTAAAAAAAGCGAGATCTCTTCAAATGCCATGTAAAAAAAAATCTGTATAAATCTTTGAAGTGAATATATTAGTGATAAGACATTTAGTACTGTGGTCAAGAAAAAGGATAGAATGCATACTTCCAATCCTGCATAAACTGCTACAAATAAAGCATATCCAGCTGGTCCATAACCTGTCCACAAAAGAACCAAATGAGACTCCAAAAAGTACATTAGTAAAAATAGAAATTAACTAAAAGCCTACATTCTACTATATTCTCTATCTCCCTCAAAATATAAACAATAAGGGACAGGCAGAACTAAACCCTTTCATTTGGACTAGATGGGAAACTGCTTAAAGCAAAGGCCATGTTTGCGAATTTCTGAAAAAATCTCAAATTTGCTCCATCCAAATACTTTGCATTAAATACAGTAGCATGGTTTTCCAAGTGACCCTTCACTTTTATTTTATTCTAACCATGCTTGCTTCAAATCACCACAATCCAAATAAAACAAGGTTCTAAAGTAAGAGTTCATAAAGTTTGTAGATGTAACCAACCTTAGCATCCCAATTATTTTATTCTAACCATGCTTGCTTCAAATCACCGCAAACCAAATAAAACAAGGTTCTAAAGTAAACCACTAGCCATTTTTATACCAATAGGACATTGATAGCAACCAATTTACCAAGGACTTGGCCCCTTTGTCTTAGGCTTACAACTAATTCAATTGAACTCTTCTAAGTAATTAGAAAATCCTCTTCACTCGCATTTCAATGTACATCATCGATTTCATTTAAAATCTCTCTCTCTCTCTCGGGCTTTTTTTTTTTTTTTTTTTAATTATCATGGATATGACAAGACTTTGAAATTCTAAACCATCAAGTCTCCTTTACAAAGTTAATTACTTCATAAATTTAAAGCCTCCATAATCCTCCAATCACCTTTGTTTCATACCCTCGCGCAACTTTACCATAAAAGATATTTACAAAAAAAAAAAAAAAAAATGTTATCTGCCAGCTGGGGGCTTACCAAAAGACATTTTGGACATCAAAACAAAGGTGATTAATTGAAATTACAAGCTCCAACAAATTCACATCTCGGAAGAAGTTATTTTCACGCAAAGATAATAACTTGATAATGAAAACACGATGGAAAACTTCAACGCAGAAACTGTTGATCAACTAGGCTGTAATTGAATCCCAAAAAATAGAAGAAAAAGAATTCCCATCTACACAAACTCTCAGCAATTCCATCTCATTACTACCATTTAAAGCTCCAATAAATCACCTACACCAAGCTTCCAAAAAATCATTCAACAGAGTATTGGATTCTAACTAAAACTCATCACAATTGCAAGCAGATTCACTGAGAATCTCAAATGTGTCTGTCCATTAAAAGTTCATGCTTCAAGAAACCAAATTTCTTCTGAAAACTCAAAATGGGTCATTGAGTTCTCAAAAATAACACCCAAAGATACAGAATTTCTATCACTAGATAGGAAATTTCATAGCTAATTTAAGCAAAGTATGAAACCCAAGTTCACAAAAGAAGAATTACCTTCAATAAACCCAGAAAACTGGTTCAAGAAAGCATTAATCTGATCCTTATAGATATACCCGAAAGCACCAAACCCACCAACAACACCAACCAACAAGACTCCAGCCAAAAGGGTACCTTTGAATGCAGTGTCTCCCTCCAATCCCTCTTCAGCTTCACCACCATCACCTTTAATCTTATCATCACTATCATCACCTTTTGGATTCAAGAACCACCTTAGACTTTGCGGGGCATTAGTCTTTCTAAGAGTCTGTGGTTGTTTCTTTCTTTGCTTTAAAGAAGAACAAGGAGTTAAGAAATGAATTCGTTTGTTAGGTCTAAAGCTGTAGTGAAAGAGAGTGCAAGGCGGAGGAGAAGAATGGAAATTTGACGTGAGAAATGGTGGTGGGGGTGTTAGAGGCCTTGAGTTGAGGAGGGTGCGCATTTTAAGCAGGGAGTGTGGTGTGGGATAAGACAAGAAACTGGTTCTCGTTGTTGTTGCCGTTTGGGTTGTAAGGAGTTGGCCATGTAAAGTAAAAGAAAAAATGTTGTACCGTTTTGAGATGTTTCTACCTTTCCTGTTTATTTTTACCTTTTAAAAAATTTAAAAAAAAATTAAAAAAATTTTATTTCTATTTTTATTTTAAATTAATTTTTTTTTATTTTAGATTATTTTAATATATTGATGTTAAAACTAATTTTTTAAAAATAAAAAAAATATTATTTTAATATATTTTTAAATAAAAAATAATCATAACGTTATTTTTTAATTTGTAGCTTTGGTTGCAAAGAGTGTTGGATACAGTCGGAAGATTATTTTTAAAGTATATTTTTATGAAAATATATTTAAAAAAAAATTTAAAATTTATTTTTTATAAAACAATTTAAAAATAAAAAAGTATTATTTTAAAAAAAAATAAATTACACGCACGAATCTTTGATTTGATCGTTAGGGTGGGGCTGTCCTATCGCGTTGATAAGAAATTTTCAGTTTATGGCTACCTTTTCAATCTTTATTCATTGGGAGCCGTGCACTGACTGGTGCTATGTGGCATTATGTTGTGCCACGTTTTCTATTATTTTGTGGACAGTAGTTTTTAATTTTGTGAGAAATTATATTAATTATTATTTAACATTAATTTGATACTTTACAGAAAATGGCCTTGCTATTCACTCCTTATTTACTCGCACATAAAATTATATTGCAATTATAATTTCGTTACATTATAATTATTATATATATACTAAAAAGAAATGGTGTTTTCCTGGAAAAAATAATGTATTTGTAAATTTTACAATTTTTTTACTATAATGGTGCAAAATTGTAATTTTCATTTTTTATAAAAAAAAAATTTTTTTTATATTTTTTTATATATATTTGGTATTTTTATTATTTTACACTTGGTCTATTTATGATTATTGTTTATTTAAAAAAATATATACAAAGACTAAGAAAATGATATTTTATTGTAGCAATTTCAACATTGTTTTATTTTTTGCTATGTTAAAAATTATTTTAAGATCTTATATGTTTTTATTAAAGTATATGATCTTTACTATATTTTATTATATGTAAACATTGATATTTTAATTCACAGGTTATATTTTTTACTTGATGTCAAAAAATGCATTAATAACACTTACACATTAATTCTTTTGCACTAGAAAAAAAATTATTCGACCTAAAGCGAGAGGAGTTGAATAAACACATTAACATATTTTTTTTTTTGCATTTATTGGCATAAATAATTATCCATGTATTTAATTAAATACATGTATATTTTAATTTATAATTAAAATTAAAAAATATTTGAAAAGCTTATATATTTATTTTTATCAAAAAATATTATATGACTCGTAGCGAAACATAAATCAAATAACTAATTATAAATTAAAACATGAAACACTTTCACTATTTCAATTAGTGTACCTCCTATGCAAAAGTAACTTGATGTCTTCTTTTCTAACCTCATTCTTCTTTTCTTTACCTTTGTCTTTTTTTATTTTGGTTTTTTCTTATTAACTTATTACTTTTTATTAAAAAAAAATTTATCTTACATTAACTTTGATAATCTTTTTGTTTATAGCTCAGATATGAAAAATAGAAATTCACCATGTTAGCTCAATTGTCATGCCAACACCTATTATCATGTCATCACCTATTACTATGTCATCAAACACAACCACATCAACACCATCATCATCACATACAACCATGTAGCACCACATCATTGAAGACGACCGCATCAATGCATACAACAACGCTAGCACCATGTTGCTCTGCCACAACAATGCAATATCACCATGTAAGCCATGTCGGCGAACAATGACACGTTAGTGTCATGCCAGCTAGCGACTCATAAGTGCCATGTCAGCTAACAGTGACACATAAAGAATTTTTTCCACATTAACAATAGTAAGTTCCAGCATATTGCCATCACAATCTGGTCAGTAAATCACTTTATCTTTTGATACATTGAAATTTACTACTCTAGTATTACATTTGTTATTCGAATTATCACTGATAGTACTTTCTATGCTGAAAACAAAATCCATGCATTACACTCTTGTATCTTTACTCACTTTATATATTGTCATTCAAGTTTCGCCACTAGTCTTTTTTATTAATTGCCAACCTTGTCGAAACTTGTGGAAGTTGTGACCTTTTATTTGATTAATTATTTACACTTAAGGGTTTAACAATACATGCTTAAAATTTTATTGGTGTGTTCTGTTCTTGATTAATCTCTATATTAAAAAAAATTAATTTTATTTTTGTATTATGATTTCACTTGCAGGAATTATATGTGATCTCAATTCCATTTATAAGTTAGTGTTACATGCATTTGTGAATAGTCATCTAGTATTGAACTTTAAGTTTACAGCTACCATGGATTCTACTTTGAGCAATATCCTTAAAATCAATCATGAACAAAACACCGTAGAGTTTGAGACAACTAAGTTATTTGTTGTTAGATATGCCTCGACATAACCCGAAAAAACTAAAGATTAGAGAAGGATTGTTATCTTTCACACCTATATTAAATGTGGAGATAAGGGTTGCAAGATTCTCATTAATAATAAAAGTTATATCAATAAAATATCTTCAAATATTGTAGCTCGCTTAGGCCTAAAATTTATTCTCAATCTTAAGTCATATAATGTGTTATGGGTTAATAATAACTCCATAGCATTTAATGATAGATGTTTGTTCCCTATCAAATTCATAAACTTTCACGATGAGATTTGGTGTAATATGATTCCAATGAATTTGGAGCATGTCAATTTGAGTAGGCTATGGATATATGATTTAGATGTCACCATTTCCAGTAGATCAAATTCATGTTCTTTTGATTTTAAAGGTAGAAAAATCAAACTCATTGGATTATCACCAAAAACTAGCAATAAGAACAAGAAAAAAAAGAATATGAACGAACAAAGACTTAATATTGTGAATCCATTTGAGAATGAGGTTAAGGAACAACTTATTGTGTTTGGTTTAGTTGTAAAAGAAATTTCAAGAAAATTTCTAGTGAAACTATCCAAAGAGGTAAATATGGCTAATATAATAGGTCCAAAAAAGTTTGAAAAAGAGGTTCATAAAGCGTAAGTTATGTCTTTCTTAGTTGTAATTGTTTTTAGGAGACTCTCTAGTAGAGTTGCCTAAAGAGGTAAGTGCAATGTCAAGAGAGTTTCAAGATAGTTTTCATTTTGAGTTCCCAAGTTTATGTTTGACATCCAATTTGTCACAGATTTCAAGAAGCCTTCCAAGCTTCCTAATTCTTTACCCCTATGCTTGACACCAACATGTCATAGATTTTGAACAACCTTCTAAGCTCCTTAATGCTTTGTCTTATATGCTTAACATCCAACATGTCATAAGTCTTGAGTTGTTTGATGAGCTTTCTAAATCCTTACCCTTTATTCATGATAAAGAGGCTAAAGAAGTCCCAGATTCACTAGGTTATGTCCAATCTATATCCATTTAGGATTCAAAAGGTGTGTGTTCCATTCCATACTTCCAGTCATATAAGGTTCATGGTCACAAACCTAAGATGCAAGTAAATCTTTCTTTTTGGTCTCCTCACTCTAAAATATTTGTTTCAGTGAAGTCTTTTTCATGTAGAGTTCATAATTTACATGTCAAGATCATAAAACATATTCAAACAAGTAGTG
Organism: Populus alba; assembly: GCF_005239225.2. Lineage (NCBI taxonomy): Eukaryota > Viridiplantae > Streptophyta > Magnoliopsida > Malpighiales > Salicaceae > Populus > Populus alba. The sequence continues at coordinate 11,093,898 of NC_133296.1, read as the reverse complement.
AAAAATAAAAATTTCGAACTAGTATCATGATACACTTAATGTTGAATATTATTTTATGATACAGATTATACTTGAACAATATCCTTTGAAAACCATTTATAAACTGTAAATGAGTAGTACCAGACCATTCAAAGTGTATCAAATGATTGAATCAAATAATTATATCATTAAACTACAACTAAACTTTGATATTAGCTCTACTTTTGACATAAATAACCTCATTTATATAAAACACAATAACATATCCTTGATGATCATTTTAAAACCCCTTCCCCATTATCCTTATCTTTAGCACAAAAGAAATATATTAATGATATTTTGAATGCATATTTTTTTTTTACCACAATGATAAACTTTAGTGAATCTTAGTACATGAGTTGAACGATCAGATTTAGACTATCCTTGGATTATCAAGAGATATTTAATAGCCTAATCATGATCGTTGGGAGCAATATTAGATCCATCTTGAACTACACTCGACAAGGTAGAGTTTCTTCAATCCCGAGAGAATTGGTGGGGATATCAAACTTGAGACATTATTTATGCACTTGTATGATCATAGACAATGGAGGATAGCCTAGACCTTGGAGAGATTGAGTTTTAGCTTATGTTTTTGGTTTGATTTATTTGAACTTTTAGTTAAGGTTTTTAATTAAACTTATTTGTTGGGTTTGATTTAGCTATTGTTAGATATTCAATTTATTAGGCTATAAGCTCAATTATTTGTTCTATTTAGGGTTTTAATATTTATATCCTATTTAGTTATTGTTAGATATTTTATTTATTAGACTATGAGCTCATTTGTTTGTTCTAGTTACGGTTTTAATATTTATATCATACTTTTTTAAATGTTAGACATTTGTTTATGAATTGAATAATATTTGCAAAATTGCAGACTTTTCCAACCTTAATGTTCTCTTCTTTGTATTTTTTGTTCTCTTTCTTTCGCTTTTTCTTCTTAGCTTATTACTTCATCTTTAAATCTCTTTTTGTACAACATCATAGGTACAATAGAAAAAGTATTGTCATCTTTTACTCAATTAGAACCCACTTGTTTTACTCAAGAAAACAAACATGAGGAGGGTTATACAACAATTAAAGCTGAAATCAATGCATTTATACAACATGTCACTCAGACACGAGTACCCAAACCTAACAATGTCAACATTGTTAGAAATAAGCATGTGTACAAAATCAAATGAAATGCAACTGGGACTGTTAAAAGATTTATAGCTAGATCAGTACTAAAGAAATTCTAAACCTAAATTATTATTTTCAACTGCTTGTCATCCATAAGTGGATGGTGAAATGGAAGTAATGAATATGTATTTAACTAATTTATCGCATATTATCATTCAAAAGAACTTGAAAAGTTAGGAGTGTTTAATGTTTATTGAGTTTACATATAATAAAAGTGTGCATTCTACTATTAATCACTAATTATCTAAAATTATTTATGATCTAAATCTACTAACTCCTTTGAACTTGTTGTCTTTACCTGTTAATGAAATGGTTAATCTTGATAAAAATAAGAAAGTTGAAATGGCAAAGAAACTCTGTAAGTGTTTGAAAACAAATAAAAAAAAAATGAACAATATGCATCTAGAATCAACACGGGTTATAGGCATGTTATCGTTGAATTTGATGATTGAGTTTGGATACATATAAGGAAGGAAAAATTTCTATACCATAGAAAATCTAAGTTGCATTTTAGAGGGTATGGTACATTCCAAGTCATTGAATAGATTAATGACAATGCATAAAGTTAAAACTTCTAAGTGAATATAATGTTAGTGCTACATTTAATGTTTTTAATCGTTTTTTTTATTATGTAGGTGATGATTCAAGGTTGAATCCTTTTGAAAAGAGAAAGTTAGTTAGTTAATTATGTAGATTTAATTTAAGCCTAGTATCTAATTATAATTATTTTATTCTTATTTAGTTTTATATTTAAGTAAGTTAGTTATGTGGATTTAATTTAGACCCATTAGTTAATTAGGGTTAATTTTTAACTTATATTATATAAGTAGTTAAAATAACATTGAAAATATAACTTTTATTGTTATTACTAATTGAACAACATGAGTATGTTTCTTCTTTAGTTCCTCACTCAACTTCCAAAACTTATCAAAGATTGCTTTGTGGTGTTCTAACCATGTACCTTTGATTTTTGGTTTAAGAAATCATTAGGTTAGGGTTTTCTATATGATTTTAGCTTTATTGGGTGAGTATTTCAATTCTTGATTGAGGGTTCTAAGTTTTATCCTTCCGAGTTGGCATCATCATCAATATATCTAGCCTATAAACACAGTATGATCAATTTTTTTTAGTAATCATAATAGTTTTTAAATAGTGTTTTTAGCTAAAAAATGTCATATTTAAAGCCAAAACTATCAGGTTTAGTTCTAGTTTTATGCAGGCTAATTAAAGCTCATAATAAAAGGAATTATCAGAATTAATTATTTATCAACTTTAGTTCAAAAACCTTCTATAAAAAAAGGGCTGAAAAGGAGTGTTTATACATTTTTTTTTTTTAGATTCTAAACTCTTCATCACCTTTATTTTTCAACTTATTCTCTTTCTTTTGAGCTTTGTTTTTTCATTCCAATATAAAGCTTAGGTTAGTTTTTTTTTAGAAAGATACTCATTCAATTTCTTTTGATTTGTGGACCTGGTTCAAAAGTGCTTCTAAATAAAATAACAGTGTGAGAATCTTAAAATACTTATTGCAAACATCATATTTGCACTAAGTGAGGAACAATATAGTTTAAAGGATAACAAATTAATCATTGATAACAACAATGTTTTAGCCTAATAAAATCTTAAGTGCTTCAATAAATAAGTATTTTACACTAGTTTTATTTAACTATAACTTCAATATATGTTTAGTACATAATCTAGCATTATGTTTCAATCTCTTATGCAAGTTTGGATATATGCTTAGTATTTATGATAAAATCTTCAAATGATATTTAGTTTTAATTGCATGTTTGTCTTTATATAAAAAATTACATGCTTAGATAGTAAACTTGTATGCACACTAGTTTAATTAATTAATAATATTTAGTCAACAATTAGAAGACTTTATTTTAATTAGTTTTTTATGTTTATAATTCCTTATGAAAACTAGATTAATTATTAAAACATATTTTAGCAACTTTAATCTTAAGTTAAATTTAACTTTTATCTAGTTTTCTATATTCATATATGTATTATACTTTTTTGAATCAAACAATTAAATCTATAATCTTTGTTTAACTTCCATATCTAGCTTTATGATATTTTTTTTAAATTTTTAGAAGGTTTCTAGATATCTTTTATTAGTATAACCTCTATACTTGTTTTTATATACATGCAATTCATTTAATTTTTATACAAAATTATAATAATATGATTCATGATAAAAGAACTAAAATAATATAAAAGGGATTAATAAAATCTTGTATAGTTTGTGATTATTTAAGTTTATATTATTTGTATTTTGCTTGTTTTTTCAGAAGCCAAATCTTTATTAACATATCTTTGCTATTATTTATATAGAATTATTATGATTTTAAATCAAGAAACATTTGTTACAACCAATATTGTTTTGACAAATATTACATTGGTGGCGATGATTCACCATGCACTTTAGTAAAGTGCAGTGTGCAAAACTTGAAAAGTTTAATGGATTAAGTTATGAGTAGAAAAATATTATATTCTAATCACTTTGAACTTGATAAAGTTCTTGATTGCAAAAGTGTCAAAGTTATCAAATAAGAAATCTGACATACAATGGTGACAATTGTGAACACATAGAATTATAGTGATTTTATGTGCAATAACTATATCACGAATGGATTATACAATATATTATATGATGTTTATAGTTACATAAAAAATGCCAGGGTATTATAATAAGCTTTGGATAAAAAGTACAAGATTGAAGATGCTTATATAGAAAAGTACACGATTGAAAAATTTATGGATTTTAATATGATCCAAAGACAATTACAAGCCAAGTTTTGGATATCTTGTATGATATCCAAGCTAAACTTGTATATTTTAAGTGAATCTTTTCAAGTGATTACAATTATTTAAAAATTATCGATATCTTGAAAAGATTTCATAAACTATTTTAAATATAAACGCTAAGAAATGAAACTTGAAGACTTCATTCTAAGGTTAAAGATAAAAAAAGATAATAAGTTGTTAAAAAAAATAAAGCTACTTTTTTAGTATGGCTCCTAAAACAAACATTGTGAAATAAGTGGTGAAATCCTATAATAAAATCAAAAGAAAAAAAGCTTGTTTTGAAGGGGAAAGAAATTGTCAAAAAGTTCAATGATAAATGATTCATCTACAACAATACTAGACACGTGGCCATAAATACAAACTACACATTGCCAAGGGGCTCAGACAGGATCAAGAACGAAAGTAATGGCAATCTCATAATCATATCAAATGTGAACATTTCTGGAAGGTTACATTTAACACTTCCCATTCTCCAGGAGCTACAAGACCTGGAGCAAGAAAATAAGAAAAGGCCATTCATATATTTATATGTTGGCAGAACTAAGCTCACACTATACTAGCCCTGAAGCTTCCGCAGATAAGCTTATTTTAAGAGAACAATTACAATGCATAACGACATCTCAAGCATGACCAGCACTGCCCTTGAAGAAAAGCATTATTAAGGCCTGTGGAAAGAAGTAGTGGCAAAATGTATCAAGATTGAATGCTAACCAAGAAGACGATGCTATTATGATGGAGCACCAAGATAAGAGGCCAGTAGCAATATGTCACTGAATATTCCACCGGCGGTCACTTGAGCCCCAGCACCAGGTCCGCGGACAATCAGAGGCTGTTCTTTATACCTTGTAGTTGTGAAAGCTATGATGTTATCAGAACCAGCAAGCTGTGCAAAAGGGTGACCTTTCTTGTATCTTCGCAACTCAACAAGCCCTTGTTGACTCTCCGCATCCACCACCCCAACATATCTCAAGACCTTTGGATTTTCATACAAAGAAGCGGAAACAGAAAATACAATAAAAAAATACGTTATATGAAGACAAATATTTAAGAAAACATGCTCCACCTAAACCAACACAAAGTGGCCATGGGATTTTTCTTGCAAATTGATTATGGAAGGATGACATACTTATTCAAAAAAATCTTTGATTTCAGAGATCACCGCAGTTCATAAGTACTTGATACTGTTAACACTAATGGATGGATTTTGGCTCAGTGGCACTGACCCTCAAAAAGCAGAGGAGCGGGGAATAACATCTCAACTTCAGGGCTATGCTTGCCACCAAAAGAACCAGACCAAAAGAAATTCGTGTTCTTTCCCCCCAATTTGATATCCATAATGAACTTCCCTTTACAATTCCCTTCTCCATAAACTTGATTTACGCTACATCACATAAGCTGAATCACTTCTGAACTATTTCTCTCAGTTTTAGGCCATCAGAAGAACAAAAGCCATTATCATAAATGGTTGTGAAAAGAATATATGGACCTTCCTCTATGATCCAATAACTAAATGTCTTTTAGAAAATGTGAATAAGGTTAGCATTTGAACTGAGAAAAAGTGGTTACAAACACAAAAAGTGTGTTTGATAACAAGTTCTGTTGAATGTGGTTTTGCTATTAGAATGGGAAGAAATCATAGTATAATCAACAAAGTACTAAAGTTAACAGAATTTATGGAAAAGCCAAAATATATTTTTTATTTTTACAGCAAATCACGATTTGGCATTACAATGGGGGAAAGCAACCCCGCCCCCCTCATCACAATGCCTCATATCCATTATTTACCCACGGAAATGGTATGCTTTTTCTGTAACATCTGCTAAAACTATTTAACTTGTTTGCATGGATGTTTATATAAAAGTACGAAACAACATATTATATTCCTTGTTTAAGCATCCACATGGATTCCTATGAATTTGTAGTTTGATAAGGTGGCAATCAAAGAATTCTGTTAAAAAATAAATTAGAAACAAGCAGAAACATCTGAGATATACTCACATCCCCTGCATCCTCAGCCTCTTGTCTTGCCCTAGCCATTTCATTGTCATATTGTGGTAACTGCTCCATAAACTCTTCAGCAGATGCGCTAGCCTGAAGCAAAAATTAAAAACATAATGTCGAAGGAAAACTGGTATCGCAAACCCAGTTTATGATTTACATAACATGAATCTTACTCTCAGTGGTTCAGGGACAAGACTTTGAACAGGGATATCAGACAGCTCCAACTTTAAACCAGATTCTCTTGCCAGAATAATCACCTGTAAAATGCAGCAGGTTTATGACTGCACTTAACGAACTGAATATACTGTGAGGAACTGACAAGTACAATTCACAATCAATAAAGTTGCAGTTAGTCAACTATCATGTCATGTCTTCATACTGACTGCAAGTTGGTGCTGACAACATCAGCATTTAAAAGATTTCCATCCACTGAATTCAATCAAGGTTTAGTGGCAAGAAATAACATGGGACATCCATTGACCCAACAATATATTTGACTAATGACTCAGATTCACAAGACTGATTCTATCACTCATGGGACAGAAAGTCATCCATATATATGAAATTTAAAGAACAACATCCAATAGATGTAGTTATTTGACAATAAGCGGGCATGAACTAAAAACTTTGACACATGTAATGAGGTATACAGAACCTTTCTGGCAACATCTGTTCCAGATAGATCATCCCTTGGATCCGGTTCAGTATATCCTGCCTGCTTTGCTTCTGCCACTACGTTACTAAATGCTCGCGTGCCTTTGAAATTGTTGAAGATATAACTCAAAGTTCCACTGTGATAACAAAATGGGGAGAACGCTTGTAAAAGATGTAAAGTGAAATTATTTAACATCACTGATACAGACACTTGAAAGAAAAATTGATGGAATTATATAATATAATATATTCAGAGCCTCTTGAGTGCTCATGTTTCTGTCTATTAAGCAAAAACAAGTCTCACCTGAAAATTCCTTCAATGCGCAGTATTTTATCCCCAGTTTCAAGGAGACCTCGTAAAGTGCTAATAATTGGAAGGCCAGCTCCAACAGTTGCCTCATAAAAGTAATGTGTATAGGATTGCCTTTGAAGAGCTCTCAGTTTCAAATACTGAATTTATATAGAAGAAAAGATCAAGAAGAGCAGATGTAGCAGACAAAGACATAAGCAGAGAGATGATAACAAAGGCATGACAAACATAGCAGTGACAAACTGTTCAGCGACTAACAAATAGTTGATGAGAAGCAAACTTTTCCTGTTAAGTTAGTAAGTAGAGAAACCAACCAACTTCCTCAGGCACCCATATGTAGAGCTACAACTTCAGGAATAAAAAGTGTAGCAAACCTCAAAAACTTTAGTTTAGAAAAAAAAAAAAAAAAGGAACAGAGAGAGAAATGTAATCTCTACCAAGGTTGGAATAGAAACACGATGTGCAATAATGGGGAACTAGTTCAAGAAGCAACACTCCAACAACAATACCCCAACATAGTTCATGTTACCTGATCAAGTGGTCCTGAATTTGCCTTTTTGTTTGGGGTGATTACATGAATTCCTCTTCGCAACCAATCATGATAACAACTTGCAACATTAGAGTCTGCTGTACAGTCTACCAAAACAGTATTTGGGAGAAAATGATTTCCATGCACATGTTGCCTGAATTTCTCCAGGTCAGCCACTTCACCTTTATCCTTTACAAGTTCTCTCCATCTTGACAAGTCAATTCCACTGCAGCCAGAAACTAATGAGCTTAATGAATATACAAACATAACTTTACATGACTGTTACCAAAAAGCATTACGGTTGTCCCCAAACAGAAAACAAATTAATGATCTGTAAAGGTGCAAATCATCCAACCAGATGAATCTATAGCTCTCAAATTCAACAACTTTTGGATATTTCTAAACACAAAATCTCCGAGGAAGGGAGCGTGTAAACTATGAATTTCAGTTATATACTGTTAGCAAGGGTTGAGTTCTGCTTCTAGCAAGAGTGGGAAATGGGAACAACCAAATGAACTGGGTGTACCAACCTATCCTAAATTTTAGGACAGGTTTAGGTATTGTTAATAAGGTGTGTGATAGCGTTGGATAAAGAAGAAAACATGTCATGTTTTGGTTTAGAAGCGCGGGAACGCAAACCCACCCTAGTAACAATGCACTGATGCCAACAAATTGAACAACCATGTCAATACAGCAATACCTATGGACAAATTATCTTCCAGAAGGAATCATCTTGTCCTTTTGTCTCAGGAATTTTAGTTATAAAGTTAAGCCACCAATTCTGAAGAATGGAAAAATAATGCAACTAATCTATGTAGTTGGTGTTAGCTTTTGTCAACTTAAGAGGGCTATCATAGTCAATTTTGTGTTTTGATTGAAAATGAGAACTTGAGTTATTCGAAGTGGATTTTTTTATGATGTCCAATTAAGGATAATGAGTATGACATCTTGTCTATGTAGGACAATTTTTAGGAGTATATTAGTTAAGTATGGTTGTTCTTTTTGTTTTAAATAAAGAATATGAAGGAACAAGCATTATGTAAATCCCAATACGAATTGCCCTGATTCAACTAAATTGGTATTTTTCATCCCTTTAAGAGAGGACATTTTGGACGCCAATTAAAAGGCCCTAATTCTATCGATATGCTAAATGTGTCGAGTGCTTTTGAAAGAGAGTTGCTAAATGAATGAGTTGTTGAGTGCTAATCGAACTCCCTCCCCTCCTTTCAGCATTAGATTAGTTGACAACATAAAGCCTCTTAAACCTCGGAATTCTAGATGCTTGCTCTTCAGGTTTAGGTATGGTCTTTCACTTACAATACATCATATGCAAAGGAAATTGAAGAGAATGATCTTTTGTTTGTTTGTTTATTAGTTTAGCATTTTGTTGCAGAAGTTTTAGTTATGCTATTTGATAAAAATGTGCCACATCCTAACCAATAGTTGTTCATAGGACTTCTGATCACTTTACATCTATGAATTAAACACATTATTTTTTGTATCAGGAAGAACGGTAGTCATGTTGCCTTCAACAGGAACTCAGAAAGAAAAGGTAATAGACAGTATCATACGGGCAGGAATCTGATGTAATTCTTAAGACTTACACATCATTCAAAAACATTGTTCTCGAGCCAGTGATTCCCATAACACGCAAATCAATGTTAAAATCTTCCTTAAGGACTGCTGCCTGCCAAAAGAAATTTCATAACATGTTCAGACTGATATAGCATTTAGAATAATAACAATACCTAGTTAAAAAAGAATAAAATATATGCATTACTCCATTAGGTAATGTTCTCAAAATGCTGTCTACCCATTTTGCAAGCCACAGCATGGCTTCCAACGTCAAGGGTGCAAGTATCAGTGGTCGGGAACAGTTCTTGGAACCTGATGCTCATTTATTCAAGCTTTACTGAAACCTTTCGGTGCCTAGTTCAGAGGTCATGACATACAGACTTGGGAAATAAAACTTTCATTTATTTTTAATGTAACGTCATAAGAATTCGAGTAATAATAAATCCTAGATTGAACCAGAACTTGAACATGATTTATGTAAGCAAAAACTTTGGGGAAGGTTGGTTTTTATGGGAAGAAATAAAAAGACCTGTCTATGAAATGCAGTTCTCGTTTAAGTAGAACAAGAAAGAATAAGATAGACCTCCAATAGCATTAAATCTTATTTTGGTGAAAGTATTGACACACAACATGGTATTTACTGCTTAATTTGCTATGTTGCAAAGTACATTTTGCAACATGATTTATGTAAGCAAACACTTTGGGGAAGGTTTGTTTTTATGGGAAGAAATAAAAAGACCTGTATGAAATGCAGTCCTCGTTCCAAGTAGAACAAGAAAAAACAAGATAGACATCCAATAGCCTTAAATCTTCTTTTGGTGAAAGTCACCATCGACACACCATGCAAAGTGCATTTTGGGCACTCATATAGCATTAACTCATCATTAGTAGTACTAGCGTGAGCAAGAAAACACAAAACAAACTTCTAAATGTTGATCAAGTACCACATTCTTATTTAAATAGATGACAGTTGAATGATAAGAAACAGCATTCCCATTGTATTTTACCTCTATTACAAATTTTTAAAGTCATGCTACTTTAGATCAACCGCTATTAACTCTATCATAGTTGCAAAAGATAATGGATCCATTAATGTTCACATTCAAACATTAATTATTCCATAATTACTGACATATGAAAGAAAAATAAAAGTTATATCAGCATCCAAATACACACCTGATCTCTAAGCTGGTCTAGTAATGTGGCACCAATCAAACCAGGTCCTATGATTCCCATTGCTATCGTGGTTTTCGAGAGATAAAATCTCGAGTGGACAGCTCTTAAAGCTCTTATACAATCTCCACGCTTGATAACAACTGTAATATTGTATTCAGAGCAACCTTGAGCTATGGCACGGACATTAATATTAGCCTGCATTGCAAAAACATTTCATACTTGTATCAGAAGAAAATAGCAAAAATAAATAAATAAGAAGACATAATATTGAAAGTATAAAGACGTTGAGCATCCAGACTACTCATCTCAATAAATATATATATAAATGATTTTACCTTGGCCAGAGCATTGAAAAGAGTTGCACTGACTCCATGTGTGCTGGCCATTTTCTGGCCAACAGCTGCTAAAATGCTACAATTTGGAATGACTGCAACCTGAAGAGTGATTTTGAGAAAACAATGAAGTGGGAAAATATGATTCCAATACATTAGAGAGTGAAAAAAGATAATATGCTCCGCCATTGAGAAAGCAAACTACAGGAATAGAGCTCCAAACCAAGAGTCCACATATCAGAGAACAAGCTCAGAAAAACGTAGCTGTGACAGTAAATTAAATTGGCATGAAGCAAATTATTATTAGATCAGTGCATAAGACAGGAACAGATCATATTCAAAACAAAAAAACTCATATCAGATTTCAAAAGTCCAAGAGCTCAAGTTTTGAAACTGAAATAAGATAATGTTGGCTGTTTTCGAGTATGGCTGTTCTCCAGACACGAATAGTTTTACCAAAAATGTCATGACACGTGAACTTCCACAATTCCCGTAAAATATGATAAACCAAAAACAGATAAAAAGAATTTAATGGAAAAACTAAGACGACAGTGAAATCATAAAGATTCATAGACTTGGTACTGTTTATGTTGAATTTTAGTTCAATCTAAACAGAACCTGGGAAAGACGTCCAGCATTCAAAGCTTCATGAAATCTAGACTTCAAAGCCTCAGCAACAGCTGCTACTTCCTTCTCAGGTACAGCAAAGCATACAGAATGCTCGCTACTAGCCTGCATGAAATCCAGTCACTTTGCATAAATGTTATCTGAGAAAAACACCACTCTGAAACCAGGGGATAAAGAGTACCTGGGATATAACAATGACATTAGCTCCCACATCTTTCACAGCACCAAAAATGGCACTAGCTGTACCAGGAACACCAGCCATTCCAGTTCTGCCAACGGAAGAGTAAACATAAAACGGGAGAAAAAAATGAATACAACATGAAATCAATGAATACGAAATCACCAAGAAATGCCTCACCCCTCAACATTCACAAGAGCCACATTGTCAATAGTTGCAAAACCTTTGACAAGCGACTCCAATTTCTGGCCATCTTCATTCTCAGCAGGCCGGCAGATCATCGTCCCGGGAGCAGGGAGGTTAAAAACATTCCTTATCAAAATGGGGATATCATATCGCATCACAGGCATAATAGTGCGAGGATGTAAGACATTTGCCCCAAAATAGGACTGCAAATCCACACAAATATAAACTTAGAAACATGCAGTTAGATAGTTCAGCATTGACAGGTACGAGAAGAGTGGTGAAGTTCACCATTTCCCAGGCCTCTTGGTAAGACAATGTCCTTAGTATTACAGCCTCACTAACTGCAGATGAAAAGGGAAATGAATCTTTCAGCATTACAATCCAATCTCATCACTGGTTTCCTCTCAAAAGTTATATGAGGCCATTCTCCACAATCTGAATGGTCTCCACTAGATAGTTCAGCAGTAGGGTAGAACCTTGTACAGGGCAAAAAAAAAAAACAAGTGTAAATAAACCAAGAACAAACCTTTTCTGGGGTCTGCACTGTATACCCCATCAACATCTGTCCAAATTGTGACTTGGCGAGCCCTCACCAAGGCACCCATTATAGCTGCAGAGAAGTCACTTCCATCCCGCTTCAATGTTGTGGGAATATTTTGTTGCGTACTGGCTATGAAACCAGTCGCAACTATTGTCTTTGATGGATGTCGAGAGAACCATTCTTCAAGTCTTTTTTCAGACTCCACAAAATCAGGATCAACTTGATTAGAACCAGAGGGATTTACTATAAGCACTTCTCTTGTATCCATCCATTCACAATCTAGCCCGTTCTGCACGAGAAAACAATAACCTAACAATAAATCAGATAAACTGTGAGAGTTACAATTGGCAGGTATTCTTCATGGCAATGAGCAAATAACCACTGAACCTTTCTAACAACGTATGACAACAACTGGGCAGACCACAACTCCCCATGTCCTACAACAAAGTCAGAAAAGGACTCGGTTGCATGACCAGCTGCAACACATGAAAGGAGAAAGCTGTCAGAGGCAAAACTGCAGTAGAAAGCCAGATATGACAGGAAAACAGAAAAGCACTTCATATCAACATGGATTGAAGATAAAATAAAATAAAGAGTTGCTGAAAAAATATAAACAAAATCAGATATTGCAATTTACTAGTTGCATAAGAAAGAAGAGATTTAATCCATTTCAACACCTGATCATATACATGCATGCATGTAAAGAGAGAGCAGTCCGATACCTATGTATATTGCACGAAGCATGGCTTTGAGGTTATTAATATCATGATGCAACCGGGACAAAAAACTAGCAAGATCATCACCATCAAGAAGATCCATAGCTGTTAATTTGTGCTTTTCAAAAACAGCATCAACAGCAGATACATAGGAACCATCCCGTGATTGCGCCTTGTCTATGAGATCATACATCATATCTGTCACCTTGGACATCGCCGATACAACCACCAATTTCCCCTCTGAGCTATCCTGAACAATAATTTGTGCTACATTCTTAATTCTCTCCCAGCTTCCCACACACGTGCCACCAAACTTATGAACCGACCACATATCACCTTTCGGAAGGTGAAGCTTTTCCTTGGATTCATCCAGCAAAACAGCTAAGACACGGAATGCCAAGTAACCCCATCGTACCAATCAGCTAAAAAGAAAGGAAATAAGATTCTAAACCCAACGTAGAGAAAAGAAGAGGTAACGAACCTTTAACCGAACACGAGACATGGCCGTGCAAAGAGTAAGGCTCCCTTCTTCCCCACTGGGAAACAAAACTACTCCTGAAATAAAAGGAACACAGAAATCTTCAGGAAAATGAGAAGAACAAAAAAACATTCAAAACCCAGAATACAATGATGAACAAATAAATAAAATAAAATTTGAGCATTTAAAGAAGAAGAGAAAAAGAATACAACGTTGTTGAACGCTTTTAAAAAAAAAAAAAAAAACTTAATAACGTATCAGGAATGAAGAAGAGCGGCATTGTAAAATAATGAGGAAAAATGGACGTATCTGAATTAAAATAAAAACAAGAAAAGGAACCTGGAGAGAGAAGAGCGAGGAGTAAGCGATAAAAGGGAGAAATGAGGAGAAGCAGAGATCTTCTTCTGGTTGTTGAGCTGAGAAAATGTATTTGAAGAAGAGGAGAGAATGCGTGGAGTGTTATTATGGGAGATCGAAGCAGCACAGAGAGCCATTTCTTCTCTTAAGAAAAAGCTTACAATGAATAAAAATGGCTGCACTTTTAATTATTTCTTCTCTGGGTTTTGGTGGCTTTTGCTCCGTGTTGTAATTATTAGTAGAGGAAAAGGAGACTATGATTGATGATGACGACGACGACGACGACGATGACGATGGCGATGGCGATACCTTTATTAGGCTGATTAGGAGAGGCTCCGCTAGGAGACCACTAGATGAGAACCCAATCATGCTCCAACACGTAATCCGACAAAATATCTCCCTAAGAGGTCACGTGACTTTTCATCCAGCGACGAGGCAGACAGCCCTTGCTTTGAAAAATTGTGAGGTTCTGGTCTCCAAGTACCATTTGTAATCATTTATTGATGTAAAAAAACAATTAAAACGTTAGGCAAATTCACTGTAGTCCCATTCTTTTCTTGTTTATTTTTTATTCAACGCTATACTATAAACGCAACTCCATCCCAGTAGCTAAGTGGGGAGTTAAAAATAGAAAAGGTGGTGTTTTTGTTTTTGTTTTTTTCCTCGTTTTTCATACTAAGGGAAAGCTAAACAAGATGTTATTTTAGCATTTCTCTTTAAAAAATGTTATTTCTACCCATTTTGTAAAGATATCAGAACACATTCATTGCATTAGCGTTTCCTTTACAAATAGTTTTTTTTTCTCTTTTGATTTTTTTTAAATTTATGTTTTTTTTGTTTGTTTTTAATAAAATTATTCTGATCTCATGATTCATGTCATGGGTTTGACGAGTTTACCTAAGTTGACAAGGATTGTTTTTTTTTGTTTTTTTTAATTGAATTATTTTTAATTTTATTCTTTAATATTGGGTTGATTGAAAATTATTTGGGTTGTTTTTTGACCCTTCATGTCAACTAAGTCAGATCGAGTTGTTATAATAGTTATATATATTAAATATATTAAAATACTATTGGCTCTTTTAAATGATTTTTTACCATTAGAGTGTATGTAAGGAAAAAAAAAACCTATATTTATACTATTCAAATTACCAATTTGAATCTTTTATAAAGTATTTTTCATTGGAGATGCTCTGATCCCTTTGTTTTCCCAGGAAAATTTGCTTTGAATTAGAGGAAATTTTGTCTTTCATATGATAAATTAGTCTTTGTTTAGATATATTGTAAACTTTTCCGTGTATTAATGAATAGTTAAATAACAAAAAAGCCCCCCAAATAAATAAAAGCTAGCATTGTTGAGTAGGGATATATTTTTGCCCTTTCTCTTTTTTTTTTATACAATAAAATCACACACATGCCTTTAGATCCCAAAAAAGTAACACATGGAATCAAGGATAATATGTCTTTTGCCTCTAACATTTTGTTAATTGTTAGTTTGATCATTTAGCATTTAATTAATACATTTTAATTTAAAAAGTTGTTGGCGCGTGGAAAACATTGTGTTATTTGGACAACGCGTGCAGCTTCCCTTCGTTGTCTCCTCTTCCTTCCTAGGTGGTGCGTGTCAACTTACGGTGATCGGTTTATTGTCGGTTGGCCTTTCCTTTTTTATTCATTTCTCTCTCCCAATAATAATAATAATGGTGGTGGTGGTAGTGGTAGTATTAATAGTGATAATAACAATAATTTATTATAATATTAATAGTGATAATAATAGTAGTGATTGTGATGATGTTAATAATAATAATAATAATTGTGAAGACAATAATAATAATAATGATAATGATGATGAGACAATAATAGTACTACTAATAGTGATAATATTGACAATAATATTAGTTTATAATAATAATAATAACAACAATAATAATTATATTAATAATAGTAATAATAGTGATAATAATAGACAAAATCTTTATGTATAGAAAAATCATGATACAATGTCCAAGTTGTTGATAAACAATTCTGCTTAGAATTTAAGGGCATCAAAATAGTTATAAGACTATTGGTCATCATTAGAAGACTCAATAAGTCTTGCCACCTATCATAAATGACTATTTTATATCCAATCAATCATTTTTTTTTTTATGAATATTTATATTTATGCAAATTATTTTTAAGTTTTTACATAGAGAGATATAAAAATCAAGTTTTGAAAACTTAATTTCTCTCGAAGACCTTACTTCAAACCAAACCATGAGAGATGAAGAAAAAACTCAAACTAGGCAGAATCATTGAAATAAGATCAAACAAATATTTTGCCAGATAAATCTTCCTGTCACCCATTAGATTAGGCTTGCCAGTGGTAATACAATGAGACATCCTATAAAAAGGATTTAGCCATTATATGTAAGAGTAAGTTAACTATTTAAATTGATCTAAAAAGATCTCTCATTGCTCAATTAACATGCCTTAATAAGCTAAATCAAGGCTTATAAAACGAAAGAGCATTGACTAGGGTGAAGCCCTATAAGCTTACTAATCATGACTTAATAGACTATCCATGAGAGTTTGGTGGTTTCATGTTTATTGCCTGGATCAATGACCAATCGGGACATCATTGGTTCCCCAACTTGACCTACAACAATGTGTGCACAAATATAAATGTTATGAAGTGTGTGCATATGCATAAATACATATCTAGTCTTGATAAATATGAAATCCAATCAAACCAAAATAATCATACAAAAGATATAAAATCCAATAATAACACATTAAATAGTTTAAAATAACAGGGAAAACATTAAGAACTTGAAGCAAAACGACTATATTATCATAGAATCAAATAGACAAAGCTTAGCTCTTAAAGTTCTTAGTTGATTCTTCTATAAGACATATCTTAGAGAATTAAAGGTAAAAATGAAAAATAGAAGTCTTCACCTAGTTTTATGGTAACTAGAAATCCTAAATAGTCTTTTAGAGGTTCTAGGTAAGGAGTTGTTTATGATAAAAAAAAAATGTGAAAATTACCCTAAAATATCCTACCTAAGTCAGTTACTTTATGTTGGTTTTTATAATAAAATATGTATATGGTGCTTATTTACTAACTGTCCACCTAAATTGGTATATATGTGTTTGTTAAATGCTAAAGATAATGATTTAGGATCTAGATTTGACTGCAATAACCAATTATCACTTTCCCTAAAAGATGGTGAATGGTAATTTGAGTTTTGAGTCCATCGCTTGGATTATGTTCAAAATAAACTCAAATGCCTTTACTCACACTTAATAGGCCTTATGAGATTATACCAATCTTGCCCAAGTTCACTAGATATATAAAAAAGATAGGAGTCTAAAAGTAGATTCATGCACATCATATCAATTCACAACTCTTAATATGACATCCAAGAAAAAACCTAATTAGAATTTATAACTCCCAGGTCAATGTTAAGTTACGAGGAAGATACATATCAATAAAGAAAGATAAGGATATGAAAACCAATACTAACATTGATATTTAAATACATGAATTCATTTACACTAATGCGATATCTAAGGAGAAAACTTAATAAGATTTGCATTTTTGGGCCATTATAAAAAATATACAAATCATGTCAAGGCCAAATCAAAAGCAACATAACAAATTCATATATGTTGATCAAACCAAACTTATATTCAACATAATTAAAAAAAATAAATAACAAATTATTCAAAATAAATTCAACAAATTAGGAGTTCAAAAATGACCTTCAGAATCAACCAAAAATCATTGAAAACTAGATAGGGTAGTGTTGAAAGCCACCAGAGTGGAAATGATAGGGATGGTGCATGGTGGTCATGTGTTGGAGCTAGGATGGAATGCAAGAGATGTGTGTTGGAGCTAGGATGGAATGCAAGAGATGTATGAGTTGACAACATGTATGTCTCATGCACGCTTCAAAAAATCTATACAAAGAAGTAGAGAATATATGAATTTTAAGGTGGGAAAGTAAGTCGTAATCTCTAGTAAATTCTTAGGTACAACTTATGGAGTAGATACAGAAAAGATTATAAAGAATATATATGTGACGTGGTTGGATTTTGGTGGAAAAAAAAAACAAGGGTTGTAAATGTTGATTTGTGCTAGGTTCTAGTAATTATTATTTAGTCAGAGTCTCGTGGGCAAGAATTAGGTGATTCAATAGCTTACAAATTATATGGGCTACTAGTGTTGCATGAAAGTGGTGGTGTGCCTTATAATGAAAAAAAAGATGATAACATATAAGCGCTGAGTGGAGTGAGGGAGGGGGGGCCGGAGACCATGTCACAATTGTTGTTGTTTTGGTGGTTTATTTAAGAGATGGAGATTGTTACTAATTGGAGATGGAGATAAGAGGGTTGTGCGTGGTAATCTACTATTAGGCTATTAATAGTTGATGAGTAGAGAGCTTTAAACGGCTTACGGCTTTCATGTTAGTAGGGAAAAAATAAAGAGATAAGTGGCTAAGGTTTGGTAGAAAAGGGATGAAAAGGTCTATTTATTTTTATAGTTGTTCTCTTTTTTCTTTCTTGTGTTTTTTTCCTTTTTTTTTATTTTTATAAAATCCCCCTCATGAGCAAGGTTGATTCTTTTATTTATATGATCAGGGTTGTCGAAACATAAAAATATTAGAGAAATTAGTATTTGAAAATTTTTTATATTATTTCCTTTCATTAGTTATCACATATCTTCTCCAAATATTCTAATTAAGACTGTATATTTTTTTTTTTTTGAATCTTTATTCATTTTTTTCCTCATTCAAATGATCTTCTATAATAATATTAGTCCTCCATCATCTTGGTTTCATTTTTCATTTTTGCACATCATTTTGCTCTTTAATCTTTTTATTTTTATTCTATATGTTGAGAATTGAGTTAAAAATAGGTTATGACAATATTTATTTTAACATGGCTATAATAGCTCAAATAACCAAAGCCAATGTTTGGACAAGGATAAAGTATGGCTTACCCCCTCTTAAAATAGAAAGGACTATATGGATGGCTCTTGCTTGACCATAGACCATGCTAAATTTTCTATAGTGTAAAAAAACAAAGCTAAAGAGTTATCATTATATTTTAAAGAATAGTAAAAAAATTCAATGACCCCACATCATAAAAAGAGAACTGAAAAAAAATAATAATTGTCAATCCCTAAAATCAAAATATTGAAGGATGAAATTAATAATAATAATAACAATAAAATTCTTAAAAAACAAAGCACCAATAAAACCAAGTAAATTTGTCAAAACCTACGAGCAAGATCATGCATACATGATAATCCAATAAAAGATAAAATAGAAACAAAACAAAGTTTAGTTTTAAAAGGAATTGAATTTTGAAGAACAAAATAAAAAAGGATAAAAAAGTGATAACAAAAAAATCTTGAGCCACCTAGGCAAACCTTCCACCTAGATCATGAGACACGGAGAACCTAATTGAAAAGAAAACCGAAGAAAATAAAGAAGTTTATTTTTTTAAAATGAACAGCTTCGAAGGATGTAATCGGGAAAGAAAACGATGTTAACTCGTGTTAACGTTTCAAAACCATAACTCAAGCTAGTGTTTAAATTGAAAGCACCACATCTGAAAAGCAACTATTTTAAAACTTAGGTCGACCCGACAACTTGACCCATGACCTAAGTAACCTTAGGCTTAGACGGGGTCGAGTTTTAAGAGAAATTATGGGATAATTGATTAAGTGGAAGATGATAAAAAATCCAGGTTGACCTATGTTTTGATTAGCCTGGAGAAAATCTAGTAAAAAAATGATATCATTTTGATTTTTTTTATAAAACAAAAAGATTTGATTGACTTGGGTTAACTTGAGTCAATCCACTCAACTCGTGACCCGATAATTGTCTCGGATTGACTCTCAGGTAGGGCCTAAAAAGAATAGAAAAACCCAAAGAGATCAAATCCCAATAAATTAAATGTTGAATGATGAAACAAAAACAATGAAGGATAAAAAAAATAGCAATTAAGAGAATAAAGACCTCGTTTGAAAAACAAATTGAGAGGATAAACTAAAATTTTGATCTGAAGGGAAAAATTAAAAAAACTATTAAAAAATTAAAAACAAATCTAAAAGTAAATAAAAAAGCAAGATTATGGATCTAAGAATGAAATTGAATTTTTTTTTTTTTGATAGAGAGTCTATGAATCAAAACATTGAAGGTCAAATCTTAAATATTATCATAACCTAATTTTTTTAAAAAAAATGAATGAATGAAAAATAATTTGAGAATTGGGTCAAGACAACATAAATTGAAAGTTTAAGAATTAATAAGGATGGAATTATAAATTTGGAAGTTAGTTTTACCAAAAAATTGAAAGAATTGATAAATTTGGGCACTTCATTGAAGAAATGTCAAAGTTCAAGGTCAATTTGGGTCAAAATTATAAGAAATTAAAGTCTAAAGACCAAAGTGAATAAGTAGTGATACTACAAGGGGTTAATTGATTTTTCCAGAGCTAATTTTGAAAGAATTAAAAATTGAAGAGTTAATTAAGGACTAAATTGATTAATTTGGAAACCAAAGATTGATTTGTAAATGACGCTACGATCCAAGGATCCAATTCCAATTGATTTAGGGGCAAAATTAAAAAAAAAAAAAAGATTTCCATGAATAAGGGCCTAAATGCTAAATGTTAGAATACCAGGGGGAAAATTGAAAGGTGGACTTGTCCATCTCATAATGGTGTCGTTTCAAACTATTGTTTATCCCCTTCCTCGCTTGGAATAGAGGAAGCCACCTGCAAAAGAGAAAATGTTGGTTGGCCAAGACTCCATCTCAATCCAAGCAGAATGTAGACCAAATGATCTACCACAAATCCTAAGTCAATCTTGTCTTCTTTGACCCACGACACGCCTCTAGTGTCCAGATTAAAACTCATCACCAACAGTCCAACCATGACAGGATTGTTGGTGTCCTAGTCCCAAAAAAAAAAAAAAAAACTAACACTCTCTAACCACATTTATCCTCCTTCTAGGAGGGAAGAGACATGATGAGGAACAACTAAGGGTTTAGTCTTATGAAAGCCAGACAAAAGACCACCAAAAATGGGAAGAAAAAGGAAAAGAAAAAAAAGAAAAAGGATGGATGAAGAAACACAAAGAGAGAGGGAGAAACTAGAGGCACTTTAGGGTTTTTCCTTCAGAACTCCAGCAAGGGAACTTCAACTTTCTCTTATAGTAGGTTGTTGATCCGACCAACCAAACACAAAAAAACAAAGAGAAATAAAGGTAAAAAACAAAAAAAAAACACAGGGAGCCGGAGAGGAAACACAAAGAGCAAAAGAAGTAAACACGAGAAACCAAAGAGAAGGACGATTAGAGAGAAACAAAAACAAAAATAGAAAGGAAGAAAAAAGCATTGCCCAACGAATTCACCATCACCATCGGCTTAATCTCCAGCTACACTAGGTATGTATTTCATTTTCCCCCATTATCATTTTAATTATATTGTCTTTGTAGCAAGCGTTCGTGAAATTCATGCACGCTTGCTACTAAGGCTAGCTGGGTTACTAGCCTGGGCTAATAACCAGGTTGGGCCGATTGGATCAACCCAAAAAAAAAAAAAAAAAAGAAAAAACAATTGAGACTGGGTTGGGCCTAAAAAACAGGCCTAGCCAACCCAATTTCTTTTGGACTAGGGGTGTGTTTGGAAAAACACACCTTTATGCCCTTTCCTTTTTATTTTCACCTTTTTTTTTTTTTATTATTTTGATATCTAGCCAAACGAGCCTTTATAGACATTTGAAATTTTTTTAAATAATTGAGATATGTTTTGATTTATTTATGGATTCCTTACACTTGTTTTTGTTATTGACTTTATTGTATATTTGGTTCGTAGATTTTTACTGTGAAATGCAAATCTGATATGCAATACATGCCTGCCTTTCCTTTTTTCTAAAAGAAAAAACTAATAAAAATAGTTTTTTCAATCCAAATTTTGATAATTTATTTATTGGCGTTAGAGTCAGGAATACCATATTTTTTAGGTTATGTAATATTTATCAACGCTAGAGTTAAAAATATTCATAGTTAAATATTGACTGGCACAAGAGTCAGTAATATTATAAGCAAACAAAAAAATGGAATAAAACAAATCCTTAGCAATTTAAGACAAAACCAGCAATGCATCCTACCTCATATAGGACGCTTAAGGGATAATAATATTTTGCTTTACGTGTAACCAATCTCGTATCATAGAATCCCTATTGACCAGTTAGGGTTATTAATGACTATAATACTATGTGGGATTTCCTTAAACTAGACCTTTCCCTTATAAGAACAAGATGCCTGATATCTGTTCTTTTTTCTTTGAAACTTTTAAAGGTCGCGATATCAGGTGCAACAAATATCCATAAAAAATTAAATTGAAAGGGTAAAATTAAAAAGAAAAACCAAATTCACAAAAGAATCCAAAACAAAAATAAAAATAAAGAGAATAAAGACCAAGTATGAAAAAAATTAAAAATAAAATCATGGATCCAAGGACAAAATTGAAAAGAAATTAAAATTTCATAAAAAAGCCAAGAATCTAAATTAGAAATCAAAATATTGAGGGTCAAACTTGAAACATCATAATAAGATGGCAAATTTGATATAAAATTCAAAGGCTAAATGATGCTTTGAAAAAAAAAAAGTAATTTGGTACAATTAAAAGAAGGATCAAATATGATAAAGATAATAAATAACACACCCTCTTCTTTTTTGTAAGGGCAACACATTTTTGAAGACTGAAAAAAAAGAAAAAAAAAGGAAAAGAAAACATGTCAGTAGAACTCCAATATGTATAGGATAGAGGAATGCGCCTCACCGTGAAAGGGGTGGTGAGATGCATCCAACATCGCCTCGACATGTAGTGTTCTTTCAATGGAAGGCGTTGCACGTGCTGTCTAAAGGGCGCAGACGCCTTCCATACGCCAACAAGTTTTCTATTTTTTTAATTTATTCTATGCAAATACCAATCTGCCTCTAATTTCATACAATATTAACAAAAAAAACATAATGAAAAGATAAAAAAACCCCTCAATCTTAGCTAAAAATTATTTGAGTCAAAATGCATCTAAGTAACTACATTGTTCTTAGAATAAGAAAAACTGAAAACACTCTTGCCTGTGCAACCAAGAGAAGTTAACATCTGAGAGTATTCTTGACATTACACTATACTAATAAAATTTTGAAAGACTTTTATACCCCATCCAATCTTGTAATATCATGTCTTATATATGAAATACAATATTATCTTTAATTGCATGTTATAAGGCTTAAATTGTGAAGGACAAAATGAGCAAGACACTTCTTGAATCTATAGTATTTCTCTTCACACTGCAGAGAAAGTTGAGTTCTTTTGGAGTTTTTTTTTTTGTTTTTTTGTTTTTTGTAATAAGTAGGCATAGAGAAGGGACATAAAGAGGGTTAAGAAATCTTATTACCTTTATGAGTGTTCAAGTTTGGGTATAGGTTTCCTGTCTCTAGCTCTGCGAGTATGTTATTGTTGTATTATAACATTTATGTGAGCAAGCTATATCCAAATGGGTGAACCATGGTGGCTTTCTTTAAGAAATTTATGGTGTATTTAGGAGAGGAACCTTCTCTGAATATGTTCAGATACTGTTATTCCTTAATTGGGTATGCTAACGAGGTTCGGGTTTTAGCATTATTTTATGCCTTTACTTGTTAGCCTAAAAGTCCTATAGAAGAGATATTTCAAGGAAAAACATACCGTATAAACAGGTAGAGAGAGGGGTGGTGTATGGTGATATTTAAGGGTTAGGCCCCTTTCGCAGGGCATGAAAGTCATGGTGCTGTGCGTAGTATTGAGTACCTTTTAGGGTACGTATAAGACAAGGCCTAGATTGAACCAGATATTTGATTCGCGTTTTGTTGTAGATTAAATATATTTTTTTTAATAAAAAATTTAATGTATAGAATTTTTCAACTTGTTTTTGCAGTTCAAAAAATCTAAGTGAAATTAAAAAAATAATTATACATATTTGTAATCAAATAAAAAGAACTATTTATATTAATAAGAAAAATCCATAAACGATAACTCAAAAAATAAAACTGGAAAAATCGAGAGACAAGTATAGCTAAAGATATTTAATTTTAGACAGGATATGTACCTAGTTGTTGTTTGCTAAATTTATGTATAAATAATTTTTTTTATTCAATCAAACAATAATAGAAATAACATAAACATTAAATTAATTGAATAAAAATAAAGAAAAAAAAATACTATGCAAGGTTGCATATATTATAAGTATTATCTGAAAATAGTTTTTTTTAAAAAATAAAGTTTATCTATACAAAAGATTAAAATTTTTTTATAGATGGTTAGAAAAACCTTTTAAAAAATTAAATGCATAACAAAAAATAATTATCAATTAAAAGAAGTCATCTAAACAAAATAAAAAAGAGAGAGGGCATTAATCTAAATATAAATAAATTTTTTAAAAAAAATATATAAAAGAAGTATTAATTTAAAAAATAAAAAGAAAAGAAAAGTTCAAGAGCAGCCGGGTCTAACAAGTCAAGTCAACCCACCTAGCCCATTTTTTAGGACCCACGTAATTGAGCCTTTATTTATTTTTTCTGCATATGAGGCGGATCACATGTCATCCACCCCAAAATTCTTTGAAAAAACAAATCAGATGACGCGTTGTCTGGTTTTGCCCAGATTCCAACAACCATAGTGGTTGGAAATCAGGGCTTAATGTTTGTTGACCCAAAAACCTGTTTTCAATTAATTTTTGACCTAAAACACCTTAGGAATTGTGATAAACCTATATGTGGCATAAAAAAACAAAAAAACCTTCCCAAAAATCAAAATAAACTCAAAACCCAAAATCAACCCATGTTTATACATTTTTTTAAAGGTATTAACAAATATCAACCATTTTGGTGGTCTAAATAGATGTCAACAACATCTTTTTCTCTCAACTGTTAGAATTTAGTGATCTCTCTCTCTCCCCTTTTTGAATCAGGAATTGAAAAATAAAAAAAATAAATTTTTGTATCAAAAGTGAATTGGAAAAATATTGAGATACTGAAATTGTATAATTAACATTATTTTTAAAATGCGAGGATCAAGTGTCTTTTTCTTGAAACTTCTAGCATGCCACTCATGTTTAAAGCTTTTTCATTTTGATTTGTGTTTTTCAATTCCATAATTGACTAAAAAATAAAAATTAATTGACTTTCAAATATGATTAAATCGTTCAAAATTAAACTTTAAAAACCAAAATAAATTATTAAAAAATACACAATTGATACAGAATGTTTTGTGTGTGATCAATGTCAGCTTTACAGTTAAAATTCCACGTATTTTTTTTATTTTTACTTAATCAACAAGTAGAAAAGTTCTATGTGAGAAGCGAAAATAAATCACCATAGAGTATAACAATATCAACATCTTAACTTGAGGACTTGAGTTGGAGTAGTACGTATATGTGGATATATAGGAAACTTACTCTACTTGTGTTTCATAAGCTGTTGCACATTTCTTATACATTGTTCACCTTTATGTAAGTGTAGGGGATCCGAGATCCAGCAAACTTTTTTAAAGGATAGCTCTAGCGGAGGTCCAACTAGGATTTAGGAAGAGAAAGTAGGGTGTAAATCCGCCACTAGGATTTAGGGCTGTGAAGAGAAAGTAGGGTGTAGGTCTTTGTTAAATCCACGAAAAAATTATATTTTTTCAATGAAGCACGCCCAATGTGGGATAAAAAACGGCATGGGACTAGTATATGAGAAAGTTACTTCTAGGATATCTTTTTGGAAGTGCAAGGATGTGTCTAGGTTCGGCAAGGGGACATGGCTCTCTCCTCGTACAAGCTAGAAGGGACTCAAAATCCTTCATTTTTTTTGAGTCCTGCCCTCCTCAGCAAATCCATTAGGAAGGTTATGAAATAGGGCGACGAGGAAAGGCTTGCTTTGACGACCTTGCTTGGGACCATCCTTTCTTTATGGAGAGAGAATTCTATGCCTATAGTGAACCTGTTTGGGCAGATGACTTGGCTTTCTATGGACTTGGAATGCTGGATTGGAAGTAATCTCTCCCATCAAATTAAGTTTTAAACAGAATCAACACTTTACGTAAGTATCGTTCATTTTTTTTTTAATCTTTCTAGACACTGTTTTTGTACTTCTCACATAGTCACGTTTATAGACTTTTCGAATAGAGGCTCTTATTTCCAAGTGCTAGGAAGTTGAGCGGGAGCAATCAACTCAGGGCCTTTCTACTGTCAGGAAGAGGATCCAGACCTTTCAAGGCCTGAAGGAGGCATAGATGCCGATGTTCAACTCTGAAGCTCCTATGAGTTTTGTTAGAAGGTTTTGTAAGAAAAGAATGCCTCAAACCCGAACCTAGAAGATGTTAGAAAAAGCATAAGGAAGGCCAACCAAGATATCTTCACTTGCTAATAAAAAGTGGAGGAGCTAGGGTTAGCCTTGACATAGGCTAAAAATGAATCTAACAAGGCTTGTTCTAATGTCAATAAGGCTTGGGCTGAAGTTACCCAGCTAAAGGCTTTCAAAGATTTTTGTATGGAGTTCCAGACCATATATGAGGGAACAAATGTTATACTAACCACCTTGGAGGGTAATATGATTGAATTGATGAGTGACTTCCACTTTTTAAACCTGTCCCGGGGAATCAATATGGATTTTTCTATAGATTTTCCTTTTCAGTTGTCTCAGACTTTGAAAAGATATATCCTAAGGTTGCAAGTGCAATTGCTTACGGAGAATATTTGATTAAAAGTCCAAGAAGTATGAGAAGGCCCCTAGAAATGACAATCATGGGAGCATTCTGTGGTGGAGGTGGACACAAAGGGAGAGCCAATAGTGAAGCAATTAGAGGGTTGCGGAGGAGATGAAACAGCCATAAAAGCCCCTGTGGAAGTTACAAACTAAAATATTGTATAGTAGTGGCAGAATATTATGTCGGTGTTTAAACACTAATTCTATTTTTAAAAAAATTACCAACAAAATTATAGAAGGTAATTGGTCATCAGTGATTTATATTATGTCTGTCATTGTATTGGTAAGATAATTATTAATGGATTTATAGACAGAAAAAGCATGCCAAACAAAAAAAATTTTTTTACCGACATTATTCTGTCAGTAATTCCATCAATGAGTATTGTATATTATAGACAAAATAAACCATTTGTAATTACAGTATTTTCATTCATATTACCAATGAAATTAACTTGTTGAAGATTCACATTAAAGGCCAGTCATGTAGTTCTTTTCCAACTCTCTCGAACTCACCGAGGGACTTAGTCCATCAGTAATTTTGTCTGTAATTTTCAGTGGCAAAGTCCTTTAATTTTTTTTTAACTCTCTAAAAATTTCTAAGGGACTTATTTTTTCAGTCATTCCATCTGTGATTTAAATCCCGTGGGTAATTTCATCTGTAATTGTCAATGGCAAAGTCCTGTAAATATTTTCAAACTCTATGGAACTTTTCGAGGGACTTAGTTCGTCAGTAATCCTGTTTGTGATCATTATCTCATCGATAATTTCATTAGTATTGTATTTAATATTTTTTTAAAATAAAATAAACAAAACAAAAAAAAATAAAAAAATTTATTATCAATTTAAAAATTATTATTGAATACAATTTATCTGAAGGAAAGAAGCTAACGGAGGAGAAGGAGGCAGATCTTTGTCGAGACTAGGTGAGTGACAAGTTAGACCATGTGTGCCACCGAGGCTTGACAACAACTTCTCTTACAATCACCTAAGTTCGGTTGTTTCGGACCTAAGTTGGGTTGTCTCAGCACTAAACCAGACTATTTAAGCTTCAACTAGTTCTAGTACAATTGCTTGGATGGCCAGATATTAGGAGCTCGAACCCGATTAAGAGGAACCAATTATCGATACAATATGGCTCGTCCACATATCCTTGGTCATAATGTTTGAGATGCCATAAACCTGATTTCTATCAGGTCCACTAGTTGATCCATCTTCAAACACAAATCTGGATCGAGTTCTGGTGGGTTGAAGGATTATTTTCATTTCTCTCCTACAATCAGGTGTTATATGTTTCTTAAAAAAATAAAAATAGAAACAATTCATCAAATTTAGAAAACAAAAATAACTTAAGAAAAACATTATTGAAATCCAACTTACCACGAACTTCTGAGCTCAGCTATCCATGAGTTGTTGCACCTTTTTTCTAACAGTACTCATTTCACATGTAAGTTTCAACAAAAAGCTCTAACAGTTTTTTATTGTGTCTAGGAATCGTAGCTTGCAAAAAGATACTACTATTAGTTAAATAATTTCATATAAAACAATATTTTTTAAAAAAATGTATGTAATAAAATAGAATCATACCATCCATTTTACATGTGAAATGAATAGAATGGATCATCCGGGGTGTGTGGCAATTGAACCATGAATCTCCCTATTCTAGTTCTCTATACCGGACTGTAACCACTGCATGAAATGCTCAAACATCACGTGCTATATATAAGCTTCCCAAATAGTCTCTGAGATGTGTGGAGGTCTGAAATCCCTCCACACAACAATGTCTTTTCAATCTGGAACACCTTTTTCTAAACACAAAAAAATTAAAGCTAGGAACGACTCCACTATCACAACCGATTTTTGAATTGGCAGCGACAGTTTTTTATGCTGATTTCTGAATTGGTAGCCAGCGACATAGTTTTCGTTGCTGATTTCTGAATCAGCGGTGATATAGTTTTTGTTGTTGATTTCTGACTCAATAAAAACATAGTTTTGTTTGTCGATTTTTGAATCGGTAACGATACATTTTCATTGATGATTTCTAAATCAACGACGACTATGTGTGCTGATGAATCTATGTGTTTTGTAAAACCCAATAGCACTTTAGTCTTTGGCCAACTAATATTAGGAAGAATTAAAGGATATAAACCAGCCAACCTTAAAGAAAATCCTAGAGGTAAAGGGCTGGCCTATCTTAGGTTTAGATATATGGAGGATTAAACCAGTCCTAGGATAACTAAAAGGGGGGATATGAACCAAAGATAACTTGCACCCAAACACCCCCTCTCATTTAAAAGGGGGAATAAATGGAAGGAGAAAGGAAAGGTGACCCTCCTCTTCCTAAAAATAGTTGCAGTTGTTGCTTGTGTCTAGTTGCATGTTGTCCTCCTCTTCTTTTTTCCAAAGAGAGTTGAATCAAACCCCAACTACATGTACTTTTCTTAGGCAAGAGAGAGAAGGGAAGAGCTAGAGAGAGGGTAGAACACTTGCAAATATGGAAAGGGAGGGAGTCTATAACCGGTGGGAAGTTGACTAGAGGGGAGAAACTTAGAGGGAAGAAGAAAAAGAAGAAAAACAGAGTGAAGAAAGGAAGAATACTGTCAAAATCTTTCCTAAAACTACTTAGATTCGTGAGGTATGAACCATGCCATTTCTTTACCTGTTCTTGGGACCTTGGGGTAGAAAAAGAAGAAGAAAACCCTAAGTAAATGGCCTAGGATTCTTACACTAGCTGTTAAGGATAACTAGACTAAAAAGAGGGATAAAAAATAGGGCTGAATGGGGGACCTAATTTCATAATATTTAACAAAATAAATGAGCAAATCTGAATGCACAAACTTGGAAAGATGGCCAGCCTTGGTGAGGGCTGGATAAAAATACGGATTAAAGGAAAAAATTGCATAGATGACAACCTTATTAGAGATGTTTGATCATGTGAAACCAAAACAAAATTATACTTGTGTTAATGATGTGATTTTTGCATATTTGGTTGATGAAGTTATATGAAAATGTGTTGAAATGATGTAAGTGAAAACTTGTGTTGTTAATAAATCTTGAAGAAACGTGCTGCAGCTGAAACATTAATTACATTTATATAATGCTTTGGTTTTGTTGATATAATGAATGGACATGTATGGTTGTGAATCAAGGGAATATATATGTATTTGTAAATTATGATTGTGAGTGTGCTTGTGATAAAATGTGATGGAATTACATGGACATAGGTCAAATGAATGAAGACATGGTTATGGAAAATTATGGTGATTATGCTTATGGAAATGAAATAGATTGAGTGTATGTGCAAAATGTATTGGTGTTAAACCTTAGGAACATGTTAAAGCTAAAACATAAATCCTTTGATTTTGTTTGTGTGGTGAATGACTTTGTATGACTTGAGATTGTAGTTAGAAGAACCTAAATCAAATATGCATGTTGAGATTTGGTTATGCATTATTGATGTCTTGTTATAGGAATTGGAGGATGATTGTTATTAGTATGTGTCCAAATCTTGGCTAGGAGGTGTTACAAAGGAGAAAGGTATAGCGTAAACTTAAGCGTAGCCTTTAGGGGGAAGCAAAATCAGAAATGGCTCACCTTGCTGCTGATGATTTTTGAATCGACAACAATTTAGTTTACGTTGATGATTTTTAGGTTAGCAACAACTTAATTTTCTTCAACGATTCCTAAGTCAGCAGTAGCCTATATGTGCTTACCAATTTAGCGTCAACTATGAAACTATGTTGCGTTGATGATTTTTGAGTCGGTAGTGACTCAATTTTCATGAACGATTTCTGCATCAACTGTAAATTGTATGTGCCGATGATTTCAGCGTCAGTTGTGAAATTGTGTTGCGTTGACAATTTCTGAGTCGGTAGTGACTCAGTTATCATAAAAAATTTCTGCGTCAACTGTAAATTGTATGTGCTGATGATTTCAGTGTCAATTATGAAGCTGTGTTATGATGATGATTTCTGAGTTGACAACGACTCAGTTTTCATTAATGATTTCTTAGTTAGTTGCGAACCATGTACGCTGACGATTTCAGCATCAACTACAAAACTGTGTTGCGTTGAAGATTTTTGAATCAGTCGCAGCTCAATTTTCATTAATGATTTATGCATAAGTCGAAAACAATATGCATTGATGATTTCAACATTAGCTATGAAATTGTGTTGCGCTGACAATTTTTTAGTCGGCAACGACTCAGTTCTCGTCAATGATTTCTGTGCTAGTAGTGGCTTGCGCATGCTGGCAATTCCTGCCAAATAAAGGTCACTAGTGAGTCAAATTTCATTGCTAAATTATATGTTCTAGCAAATTAGTTCACTGACAAGTTTGCGTCAGTAGGGAAGTAGTTTTGCTGACGATTTTGTGTTCCAGCGAATCAGTTTGTTGGAGACTTTGCATCACCAGTGAACCGGTTTTCCTAATGATTCTGTGTCCTAGCGAATCAGTTTGTTGATAAGTTTGTGTCCCCAGCGAACTAGTTTTGCTGACGATTTTGTGTTCCAGCGAAATAGTTAGTGAACATGTGTATTCTTGAAATTTGTATGGTGACGAGTTGTGTGATTATTGAATGCAAATGTACTGATTTGTGGCCATTAATGTGGTAGGTGGTATGATCAAGATCGAATTCGTGATTGGATGACACGACCAAAAGATTGATGTCTTCTCCCAAGTGTAGGAGTGTTAAAGTAATAAATAACTCGGCAAAACCGGGGTCGAACCACAGGAAGGTTAATAATAATAATAATAATAAAATAAAAAAAGAAGAAGAAGAGGAAGAAGTTAAACATGACTTTGAGATGTAAGATTAATGTGAGGATTCAATAATGATAAAAACAAATGTCAAGGTTAGAGGATCCACTAATAGTATTGGAAATAAGTATAGTATAAACTCTTTTTATTAATCAATTGGAAACCACACACACAAGAGGTTCTAATCGGATGGTTTATTCTTAATAGGTCATTATAAATTTTTAACATGATCATATTAATTATCTTATTTAAGTAATACCAAACTTTTAAATATTTTCAGGAATTCATGATGCTAACTTATATTAACAACAAATCAAGTTCCTTTCATAGCACAATGATTAGTACTTAAAAGTGTATTTTTATCAAGGTTTTATATCATCATTTTGCACTTGAAGTATTTATAACTCCTTAACCATAACATGTTTTATAATAACATACCTAATAATATAAGATACATTTAATTTATGGTAACTGTTCATCTTAAATGCAGGCCTATCACAAAAATAAAAGAATTGATTGATGAGTTTAAGTATTGAAATTGAAAGGACAAAGAGAGGGCCAAACTTAGAAAAAAGATGTTGGTATAGTCCAAACTGGAACATTGTTTGGTAATTGGGTCATATTTGGAGTTGTAGATCTCGGATTTAGGTCTGATTTATATGGATGGAAAGGTAAGACGTAGGCTTACAACTTTCATGTGAAGTCCAAGATTTACAAAGGCTGTTTTCAAGTCTAAATTATAGCAACACCAGAGAAGTCCGAATCTGTCTTGCAGCCCAGACACTGTTCAGTGTTCAGCTCATATCTCGAGTTCTAGAAGTCCAAAATGACCTTAATTTTTCCCCCTAGAAGGATAAGACAATTTTCTATAACTTTCATGCGTACAATTGGTTCTAGTTCTGATGTTAGTAATGATGTTTTATTCAGACAAGAAGATAAGGATTTTTACCAAGTCAAAAGTTGGTCACCCACTCAATAATTAGTCATCAAATCAATAGTTCCAAATTTTGGCCTATAAAAGGAGGCATTAGCCATCCATTTAGGAGCTTGGTTGTTCAGATCAAGAACTTGCTCTTGCTCTCTCTCTTTATATTTTTTGTAATTCTTAAGTTTTACTTTCATTAATATCTTGTTTATGCTTTTCATTTCCTTTCCTTTACTTAGTTAACTTGTATCTTATTTATGTTCTTATTTTGTTTATTCATGTTTCTCTCTTTCATTATGTTTAGCTAAGTTTATTATGTCAAGGTGAAAAGGTTACACTAATGGTGTAAGAATAAGTATAGTGTAAACTCAACATGGACTTAAATGTTTGATATTAACATATTTTGTATTTGTTATCTTCTTCACTCTTAATACTTTGCTTGTTAAATGATTAATCTATATTTGTGTTGTATAATACTTGGTACAACAAATGCTTGGTACTTTCGTAGCCCAACCGTATGGTATAACCTACACATGTACTATGAAAGGAACTCGATTTGTTATTAACATAAGTTATAATCATGAATACCTGATAATATTTACAAGTATCAACATTATTTGAATACGATGACTAATGTGATCATGTTAACAATTTATAATCCGATTGGAACCTCCTTTATGTGTGGTTTCTAGTTGAGTAATAAGAGTTTATACTATACTTTTTTGAAATACCATTTGTGGATCCTCTTAACCTTAACACTTGTTTTTATCATTGTTTAATTCTCACATTGATCTTCCATCTCAAAATTCTTATCAACTTCTTCTTCTTCTTCTTCTTTATTATTATTATTATTATTATTATTATTATTATTATTATTACTATTTTTATTATTATTACTGTTACTACTACTACTACTACTACTACTACTACTACTATTATTGTTATTATTGTTGTTGTTGTATTATTGTTATTTATAATTTATACA
Organism: Populus alba; assembly: GCF_005239225.2. Lineage (NCBI taxonomy): Eukaryota > Viridiplantae > Streptophyta > Magnoliopsida > Malpighiales > Salicaceae > Populus > Populus alba. The sequence goes on along the minus strand of NC_133296.1, from coordinate 11,060,775 downwards.
ATTAACTTTCCTGTGGTTCGAACTCGGTCTTGTCAGGGTTATTTATTACTTCGACACTTCCTACACTTGGGAGAAGACATCAATCTTTTGGTCGTATCAAGTTTTTGGCATCGTTGCCGGGGAGGTAAATTCTTGTACAAATTATAGTATTTATTTTATTTTTGCTTTTCACTTTTCTTGTATCTAACTTTGTTTCTTTTGTTTTGTTTCTTTTTCTTTTGTTTTCTTCCTTTTATTCTCTTTCTATATGTGCATGAGTGTTTGGTCATGTACATTAAGTGGTAAACTTTGTAGGGTATCCTCATCATTTTCAAAAAATATGGCCGAAGAAGATAACCAGTCACTTCATAATGAAAATAACCGTGTTAGAACACTTAGAGACCACATGAATCCCACAAGAACAAGTGTACCCTCATGCATAGTTTTTCCTCCCAATGCATCTCATTTTAATTTTAAGCCAGACATTATTCAACTTTTACTTTTTTTTCATGGCTTAGATCAAGAAAATCCATACTTGCATTTGAGAGAATTGAAGAAGTTTGTAACATCTATAATAACTTAAATTGTAGCATGAATATCATTAGATTAAAGCTTTTTCCTTTTTCATTAAAAGATAAAGCTAAAACATGACTACAAAATCTTAGGTTAGGATCCATTCGTGCTTGGGATGAAATTGAAAAAGAGTGGTCAATTAAATTTTGTTCAAGACATTGTGTGTCAAATTTGTGAAACAAATGAACATACAACCAATGATTGTCCAACTTTGCCTTCTTTCAAGGAATGCCTCTATAAACAAGCTCATGCTTTAAATAGTTTTCAAAGGTTCAATCATAACCCATACTCGCAAACATACAACCCTGGTTGGAGAAACCACCCAAATTTAAGTTGGAAGAGTTATAATAATAATGCACAAACTTCACAGTCACCGTTTCAAGCATACCATAATTTTCAAAATTATCATGGATATGCACCTTCTTATGTTCCACCTCTTAGAAGAAATCTTGAGGAAACATTGCATGCATTCATTGAAAAGCAAGAGGCAATCAACACTCAACTTGCTCAAGGCATGACAGATTTTAAAGATACTTTTGCAAAGTTAACATCTGCTCTTAATTTCCAAAAGAAAGGTAAGTTTCCATTTTAATCACAGCAAAATCCAAAGGGACAATACAATACAAATGCAAGTAGTTCCGGAAGCCAACACATGGATCAAGTCAAATCAGTCATCACTCTTTGCAGTGGTAAAGATATTGAAAAACCCACTCTTGAACCTTGTGAGAAAGATGATGAGTCAATCTCTGAGGGTAAGGAAGGGGTTGAATTTGAATATTGTAAAGAAAAGACAAATTATCCGCCAGCACTTTCATTTCCTTATGCCATGACCAAACAAAGGAAAGCCAATCACAATTCTGAAATCCTTGAAACTTTCAAACAGGTAAGGATCAATATACCTTTGTTGGATGCTATTAAACATGTACCTTCCTATGATAAATTTTTGAAAGATCTATGCACTATCAAAAGAAAACTGAATGTAAAAAAGAAAGAAATTTTAGCCGAACAAGTAAGTGTTATTCTTCAGAACAATAATGCTTTGAAATATAAAGACCCTGGTTGTCCTATAATTTCTTTCTTTATTAGAGAACATAAAATTAAAAGAGCTTTACTTGATCTTAGAGCGAGTGTGAATTTACTTTCATATTTTGTTTTTTAAAGTCTCAATCTAGTAGGTGAGTTAAAACCAACTTCTGTAACTCTTTTACTTGCTGATAGATCTATAAAAGTGCCTAGAGGAATACTTGAGGATGTGCTAGTACAAGTTGATAAATTCATTTGCCTTGTAGATTTTAGGACGTCCATTTCTTGCAACTTCTAATGCATTGATTAATTATAGGAATGGACTGATGAAGCTATCATTTGAAAATATGACATTGGAGATGAATATTTTCAACGTTTGCAAGCAACCTGGAGATGATAATGATTTACAGGAAGTGGACTTTATTGAAAAATTAGTTCATGATCAATTTCAAACCACTTTCAGTGAAACTGAGATTGATGAACCTGACGATTTGCAAATGGTCTATTTTCAGGAAGAATCAAAGTCAAAGAATTGGAGACCACAAATTGAAGAATTGTCACCACAATCAATTGAGTCCATACCTTCAAGTGTTTAACCACCAAAACCTGATTTGAAGCCGTTAACCATTCAATATTAAATACTCAGTGAAACTAAGATTGATGAACCTGACGATTTGCAAATGGTCTATTTTCAAGAAGAATCAAAGTCAAAGAATTGTCACCACAATCAATGGAGTCCATACCTTCAAGTGTTCAACCACCAAAACATGATTTGAAGCCGTTACCATTCAATCTTAAATACTCATTTTTGGAAGAAAATGAAACCTTTCCGGTAATAATAACTTCCAAACTTAATGCACATCAAGAAGGTAAGTTATTACAGACTCTGAAAATGCATAAAAATACATTAGGATGGACCATAGCTGACATAAAAGGAATTAGCCCTTTGATGTGTACACACATGATTTATTTGGAGGAAAATGCCAAACCCTTTAGAGAAATGCAACGAAGACTTAATCCTAATATGAAATAAGTAGTGAAAAATAAAGTTATTAAGCTTCTAGATAATGGAATCATTTACCCTATTTCTGACAGCAAATGGTAAGTCCTACCCAAGTTGTACCCAAGAAGTCTGAAGTCACTGTAATAACAAATGAGATAAATGAGTTAATTCTAACTAGGACTATTACTGGTTGACGCATGTGCATTGACTATAGGAAACTTAATTCAATGACTAGAAAAGATCATTTCCCTTTACCTTTCATGGATCAAATCTTAGAAAGAGTTACAGGTCATGAATTTTATTGTTTCCTAGATGGCTATTCAGGTTATAACCAAATTAAAATTGCATTGGAAGATCAAGATAAGACTACTTTCACATGTCCATTTGGTACTTTTTCATATCGAAGAATGCCTTTTGGATTATGTAATGCACCAGCTACATTTCAAAGATGCATGCGTAGCATATTTAGTGATATGGTTGAATGTTTTCTTGAGATTTTTATGGATGATTTTTCTGTTTTTGGTGATTCATTTGATGATTGTTTAACTAACTTGGAAAACGTTTTGAATAGGTGTGAAGAGAAGAATCTTGTATTGAATTGGGAAAAATATCACTTTATGGTAACAAATGGCATTGTACTTGGTCACATTGTTTTATCGAAAGGAATTAAGGTTGACAAATCTAAAATTGAGTTAATTGCTAACTTGCCAACACCAAAATCTATTAAAGATGTTAGATCATTGTTAAGACATGCTGGTTTTTATAGAAGGTTCATCAAAGATTTTAGTGTAATATCTAAACCGTTATGTAACCTTCTAATAAAGGAAAATGTTTTTGAATGGATTGAACAATGTGAAAAGCCTTTGTCAAACTTAAAAGCTTGCTTACTTCTGCTCATTTCATTCAACCTTCTGATTAGTCATTACCTTTTGAAATAATGTATGATGCTAATGATTATACTATAGGTGTTGTCTTGGGACAAAGAAAAAGATAAGAAACCTTATGTGATTTACTATGCAAATAAAATTTTAAATAATGCTCAAATGAATTACACTACCATTGAACAAGAATTACTTACAGTACTATTTGCATGTGACAAGTTCAGATCTTATCTTGTTGGCTCACCTATTGTCATTTTTAGTAATCATGCAGCATTGAAATATCTTCTCTCTAAGAAAGATTCTAAGGGTAGATTGGTGCAGTGGATTTTGTTATTTCAAGAATTTGATATCACAATCAAAGATAAGAAAGGCACTGAAAATGTTGTCGCAGATCTTTTGTCAAGATTGACAATCGATTCAAGATCTAACATCACACCAATTGATGACTACTTTCCTGATGAATCTTTATTTTCTGTCTTTACAATGCCTTAGTTTGCTAATATTATTAATTTTCTTGTTTCAAGACAATTATTAGCTCATTGGAGTACTCAAGACAAAAGAAAGTTCTTGAACGAAGTGAAGAACTTTTATTGGGATGACCCTTATTTAGTTAAATATTGTCCTGATCAAATATTTCAAAGATGCATGCCTGACAATGAGGTAAGTAGTGTCATTAAATTTTATCATTCTGAGGCTTGTGAAGGTCATTTCTTATCAAGAAAGATAACTGCAAAAATATTACAAAGTGAATTTTACTAACCCACCATGCTCAAGGACTCACATGCATTTTGTAAGACTTGTGAAAATTATCAAAAGTTAGGATCTATTTCAAAACATCACATGATACCTTTAAATCCTATTCTTGTCATTGAGATCTTTGACTGTTGGGGTATAGATTTTATGGGTCCATTTCCCCCATAATTTGGTTTCTTGTATATATTATTCGCAGTAGATTATGTTTCAAAATGGATAGAGGCAATTCTAAGTTGAAACAATGATTACAAAACAGTGATAAAGTTTTTGAAAGAAAATATTTTAAGTCAATTTGGAATCCCTCAAGCCATGATAAGTGATGGTGGAACACATTTCTGCAACAAGTCATTTGAATCTTTAATGAAGAAATATGGAATCACACACAAAGTTGCCACCCCTTATCACTCTCAGACAAGTGGACAAGTAGAACTTGCTAATAGGGAGATCAAATAGATCTTGGAGAAAATAGTGAACCCAATCAGAAAGATTGGTCTTTAAGACTTAATGATGCATTTTGGGCTTATCAAACTGCTTATAAAACATCATTAGGTATGTCACCTTATAGACTAGTCTAAGGAAAACCTTGTCACTTGCCTGTCAAACTTGAACATAAAGCTTATTGGCCATTAAAGCTTTTAATTCAAACCTTGATGATGCTAGTCAACTACGAAAATTACAAATAAATGAGCTTGAGGAAATAAGAAATGATGCACATGAAAATTCAAGAATTCATAAGCAAGAATCAAAGAGTTTTATGAAAAGAAAATACTAAGAAAAACATTTAATGTTGGTCAAAAAGTCTTGCTTTATAATTCTCGACTCCATTTATTTCCTGGAAAACTAAGATCAAAATGGAGCAGTCCTTTTATTGTGAAACATGTGTATCCATATAGAGCCTATGATATCAAGAATCCAAATAATGACAATGTTTTCAAGGTAAATGGACATCGTTTGAAAGTTTACTTTGATAATTTTTCAGTTGAACATGATCTATTGAATTGGGTGATCTTGTATATAAAGATTGATTATTTTTTCTCACATTGTTTTTATGTTTTCTTTTTGTGTAACTTTTGTTTTACTAGTCTCTCTCACCCAAGTCAAATGGCAGATAATGGTACTACATGACTCTTAAGTCGGTTCTTTTAGTTTCCCATGATAACTAATATCTGTGTATATATTTGTGTAATTTTTTGCTCTTTCCCCTTTCTCTGAATCTCTCCTCCAATTCTTATTTGAAAATGGACACCACTCTTGAAAAATTAAAAAAGTATTTTTCCGCTCTACCTCAGAATGCGATAACAAAAATTTATTGTGCTAGATGTGCAAGATTGAGGTTGTTAATGAACCATAAAATTCCTAAAGATATTCACTGGCTAATTAAAGCAAAGGTCTGATTATTAGGTGAGTCCTCCAATTCTTTCATTTCATACATGCCTGAAACAGGTAAAAGCACTATTGCAAAGAAACATCATGCAAAATGATTGAAAGTCTGTCATAAATGTGCCAGATGGACTTGTAATACAACATGTCATTCTTTAGGAATGGTATCTGTAAATCATGAAGATAAAATACAATTCATTAAGGATAGCCTAAGTAAAGGGTCTTTAGATAATTTTCTATTGACTCTTGAGACGCACCCTACTAGAGATGTGCATCATGCAATTCATGATTTATGACCACAATTCCATAAAGAACATGCTAAACATAGTCTTGGGAATCTGACTAAAAAAGACCATGTTTACTAGTTTTTAAGAAAACTGGATGGGAAGCCTATCCTTGACCCATAGAGGGCGTTTAAGCCGTTCTTGGATGTAAAACCAAGGGAAGATGTGAGCCATAATCATAACTACATGTACATACACATGCTTTTTCAAAATAAATAAATAAATAGAGAGAGAGAGAGAGAGAGAGAGAGAGAGAGAGAGAAAATGAGTGAGACTACAACTGGCCTACATATAGGCAGTATGATTGCATTTTCAAGTTCTCATCTATAAATTCTTCTCTTTCTTCCCTTCATTTCTACTTAACCCATACATTCATCAAATATAGAAGTGTGTAGAAATGACAAGTTCCTAAAGTCATCACATAAAAAAATATTTGTATTTTCGGTGGATCCAGTCTTGGGAAGGAAATAGAGTTTTTAGAATCAGCAAATCATCTTGGTCAGGTACTAGTTGAGAGAAAGATTCATTTAGTGTATGGGGGAGACAACTTTGGGTTAATAGGGGGAGTGTCAATAGCTGCATTTTTAGGAGGTAATCAAGTTTTGGAGGTAGTCAAGATTCATTTAGTGTATGGGGGTTGTCCCCAAAGCTTTAGTACAAGGGGACATCATTGGAAAAACAATTGGAGATGAATTACAGGTCTCCACAATGTCTAATCCAATGAATACAATGTTTAAACACGTTGATGCCTTCATTGCCTTACCAGGTGGTTTGGGCACATTGGAAGTGATCTTTCATATTTCCTATTGTGCTCAACTGTGCATTCACTATAAATTCATAGGTTTGTTAAATGTTAATGGTTTTATGATAAGTTGTCTTTTCTTGATCATGCTGTGGAACATGAATTTCTAACATCAGCACGACAAATCACAATCCCTGTAATTGATCCTTCCATGAGTCGCATAAATTAGTCAACTAAGGAAAGTCATAAAAAGCTTAGATTGGATTTGAGCCTTTGTTTGTAAGAACTTTGTGTCTTTTGGTTTTATTATTGTGTTTTGTTGTTTCTTATATTTGTTTAAGTATGTTTTAGGTTTGTTAGTGTTCGCTATTTTAGGTGATGTCTTCTATACTCTATCTTTCTATCTTAGAACATTAAGGATAATGTCTCATTTTGGTTGGGGGGAAAGGGTAATAGTTGATATTAAAAAAAAAAAACTAATTGTGTTATCTATTTCACAAACTATTTGCAATATTGTTGTTACTAGGATGACAGAGTAAAATGAGTTATTTTGTTAAAGTGACTCTTGAAACGCATCTTAGTAAACATTCTTAACAAGGTCTATCAGAATACTTCTTTAAATATTCAGGTTTACAAACTCTCGTATTGTTATCACTTGATTATGCTCATATGCTTATTTAACAAGTATTTTTAAATCTTCATTTTCACACACACATTTTAACATATGATTATGGGTTGCACATTGCATTATTACATTATTTATGTTCTTTTGTTAAAGGTAATAACTAAGAGAAAGAGATAGTATATAATTTGAAAAAAAAAATATGATGATAATAAAAACATAAATAAGTTTGGTTTTGTAGCCTTCCTAACTTAAGCAAATAAGTCCGAATGGGTGTTTTAACACCTAATACCCTAAAGTCAACTGACCTGGGAGCTATTGGCCCAACGCTTGTTACATGGGTTGAGGAGAAAAGCTTGAGGGAATCAAACATTGCACTATCTACGTATTAGTATCTGCAACTCGTGTTATTAAGCTCGTAGGGGTGTCTTATCACTTAATGCCCTAAGACCAACTGGTCTTGGAGTCATTAGCTGAAAGCTCGTTATATGGGTTAAAGATCCAATGTGTTTTAAGTTATATGTATATATTAAAAAAAAAAAGATAATAATCTCAACCCAAGGAAGTTAATCTTAAACATTAGAACATAAATTTTTTTTTTTTTGCAAGTAAAGCCCCAGAACTATATGTTGATATTTTGAGCACAAAAAAAAAGGTTTATTAATATCTTGTTTAAGAGGTATAGAGTAGATATATGAATTTAATGAGCGTTTGTTTATCTGAATAGATTAATGGAAGTTGAATGATAAATGCCTTGCTTTATAGAATTTGCAAATTATTTTTCTATTTTAACAGTTTGATTACTAAGGACTAGTAATAAGCTGGTTGGGGGGGTGTGATTAGTACTTAAAAGTGTATTTTTATCAAGGTTTTATATTATCATTTTGCATTTGAAGTATCAATAACTCCTTAACTAAAGCATGTTTTATAATAACATATCTAATAATATAAGATACCTTTAATTTATGGTAAATGTTCATCTTAAATGCATGTCTATCATATAAATGAAAGGATTGATTGATGAGTTTAAATACTGAAATTGAAAGGACAAAGAGAGGGCCAAACTTAGGAAAGAGATGTTGGTGCAATCCAAACTGGAACACTGTTCGGTAATTGGGTCATATCTGGTGCTGTAGATCTCAGATTTAGGTCTGCTTTATATGGATGAAAAGGTAAGACATATGACTACAACTTTCATGTGGAGTCCAAGATTTAAAAAGGTCGTTTTCAAGTCCAAATTATAGCAACAATAGAGAAGTCCGAATTTATCCTGCAACCCAGACATTGTTTAGTGTTCAGCCCATATCTCGAGTTCTAGAAGTCCAAATGATCTCAATTTTTTTTTCTTCTGAAAGATAAGAAAATTTCCTATAACTTTCATGAGTACTATTGGTTCTAGATCTGATGTTAGCAATAATGTTTTGTTTATACAAGAAGATAAGGATTTTCACCAAGTCAAGAGTTAGCCACCCACTTAACAATTAATCATCAAATCAATAGTTCTAAATTTTAGCCTATAAAAGGAAGCATTTGCCATGCATTTAGGTATCTTGGTTTTCAGATCAAGATCATGCTTTTTATTTATTTCTTTATATTTTTGTAATGTTTAAGTTTTATTTCATGTTATATTTTCCTTAATCCCTTGTTTATGTTTTTCATTTCCTCTACTATACTTATGTTCTTATGTTATTTATTTATGTTTATCTTCTTCATTATGTTTAGCTAAGTTTATTATGTCAAGGTGAAAAGGTTTCACTAATGGTGTTAGAATAGGTATAATATAAACTCAACATGGACTTCAATGTTTATATTCAAGAAAGTTTGTTATTAACATGTCTTATCTTTTTATCTTATTAATTTTTAATACCTTACTTGTTAAATGGTTAATTTAGATTTGTGTTGTATAACACTTGGTACAACAAATGCTTGGCACTTTCATAGTCAACCGTGTGGTATAACCTACACTTGTGCTATGAAAGGAACTTGATTTGTTGTTAACATAAGTTAGCATCATTAATTCCTAACAACATTTAAAAGTTCGGTGTTACTTAAATAAGATAATTAATATGGTCATGTTAAAAATTTATAATGAACTCGTAAGGACAAATCATCCAATTGAAACCTCCTTTGTGTGTGGTTTCTAGTTGATTAATCAAAAGAGTTTATACTATACTTATTTCTAATACTATTAGTGGATCCTCTAACCTTGACATTTGTTTTTATCATTGTTGAATTCTCACATTTATCTTCCATCTCAAAATTCTCATCAACTTCTTCTTCTTCTTCTATTACTACTACTACTACTACTATCATGATTATCATTAATATTATTATTATTATTATTACTGCTACTATTATTATTATTATTGTTGTTGTTGTTGTTGTTGTTGTTGTTGTTGTATTGTTGTTATTTATAATTTATACAATTAACCTCCTTGTGGTTCGACCCCGGTCTTGCCGGGTTATTTATTATTTTGACACTCTTGCACTTGAAAGAAGACATCAATCTTTTGGTCGTGTCACTTTTACCGACAAAATCACTGATGGACATGTTTTGTCAATGAGTCTGTCGATGAATGTGCCACGTCACTGTACGGAGATCCTGGTTTGAATCCCTCAGTCATTTTGTCGGTAAAATCGTCTGAAAAAAAATTTCACATCATCACACCATTGCAACTTTCCAAAAAGCTATATAATCTGTCAGTAATATGGTTGGTATATATCGATCATATTACCAATGAATATTTTCTGTAGCTATATACTGACAACATTAGAGATAGAATTATTTCCATTGGTAAAAATTACCGATGCAAAATTCCGTCGGTAATTCCATTGGTTTTCGCTGATTTTCTTGTAATGGGATATTTAATACTACCTTCATTAATATTTTTCATATTAGATAGCATATAATGAATAAAACCCTCAACCCCATTACAATAATCTATCATGTGCAACTCTTTAAGTGAAATTCAATACATTCAAGAATGATCATTCATTACTTATACGAAACCTATATAGAATATTATTAGCAACATATATTAATTAATAATGTGAACTAAACAAATTATCACTACCCAAATAATTAGCTATCATTGGTGTAATTCAATTTATTCATTCTATTTTAATAATACCCTTAAATCATTATCAATTTTCTCTAAAAATTCAAATTCCTCTAAATTTACCAAAATTTTCAACTTGGCAATAAAATCGATAAAATGTGAAATATATCCATTAAATAAAAAATTATTTATTTCATTATAAAACATCTAAGTTACAAAATCAAACTCAATTTCATTAAATGACAAACAAATACAATTTCTCAAAATCTTAAACAAATTTATTTAGGAAAAAGCTGTAAAACATGTAAAAACACAAACAAACCACATATACTACTTAAAAATGCTAAAACATTAACATTTTAAAAATGGGTTAGAATAAAAAATAAGTAGTTTCCTTACTTGATGTGGTGAATTTTTAAAGAAAATTGAACCAAAATAGGGATGCTAATAGACTAAGCGTTAGGGTGGTCAGATTTGTGTTGATGAGAGCTTGATTTGTAACAAAATAAAAGGGTGTTGTGTGTTGTTTTCTATAGAAGAAGAACAAGAAGAAATAGGGGAGGGAGAGAGGAGGTCGTTTGTCAGGTTATAATTTAAATATTACTAACAAGTTTATCTATGGATATTAGTGACGAGTATATTTCATTTTTCTTCATTCCTTAATTTCCAATTATAATCTCTTCAATAGTCGCCAATGCAAAATTTTTGTTTGTGAATACCGAGAAAAATAGTCAGGTAATATCCTATCAGTAAATGTCATTGCAATTTATCAATGAGTTTTGTTTCACCGGTATTTCTATTTGTATTTGAATGTCACTACAATTTACTAACGAGTTTTATTTTGTCGTTCTTTTTATTTGTATTTGATTGTCACTACAATTTACTAACGAGTTTTGTTTTGTCGGTCTTTCTGTTTGTATTTGATAATTTTTTGGTATTATTAGAGAGGTTGTACCTAATACTGTTGTTGTTGATGCTTTAGAAGATAAAAATGATCTAAAGATAGTCAAAGAACATCTAATGGTAAAGGTTGTTCAAATGGAATATGATAATTGATGTTGTTGTTGAACTTCTATTTTATAACTTTTTGGTAGGATTCTGATTATGTGTATTGAATATTACCTCTAGGCTTATTTTTATTTTTATTTTTTTATTATTCATTTGCATTTTTTATTTATAAAAATTAGTGTTCCTTGTAAATTATAGTGTTTGGGCATTGGTGCTAGAATTAAGGAATTAAAGTTCCTACGTTGGTAAAATATGTAAGGCTTGTGCATAGATAAGTAGGCCCTTATCATGTATACAATGGAAATAGTATTTTTGTGCATGATGATGCCTTATTAACATAGGCTAGGAACAATTTATCCACAAATAAGATAGAGAAATATAAGTGAAGTTATTTATACCTATCACCTAAAAACTTCCTGTGATAGTGCTTATCTTATAAACTGAGCATGAAGGTTGTTAATGTTCTTTAGGGAAACTAAGCTTATTTAGATGAGGAAACCTTCGACTTGAAGAGTTTGTCAAACTCCAACTAGTTTGTGTCTTTTTAGAAGTGTATGACATTTCCTGGAAGTGTAGATCTTGTAACAATGTAAAGTTTTTGTTATCATTGGCCATTAAGATACATTTGTATGGAGATAGGCCATGAAGACCCTTGGTGGTGATCGGTTATGGAGATTTATTTGCATAAAAAGTAACCAAGGAGGCCTTAGGTGGTGACAAGTCATGGAGATTTATTTGTACAGAGACAACCATAAAGATCTTTGTTGGTGATAGGTTGTAAAGATTCATTTCTCACGAGCTTATTTTGGTATTTTGTTCTAAGAGGATATCTCCCCCTGTCAAAAGTGCTTTTAAATAGAGAAGGTGTTGGTAGGGCATCTTTAATAGGAAAACCGTAACTTTTCCATGTTTTATTTTTTCAGAACACATGCCAAAGAAAGAAACAGGAGAAACCAATAATAAAAAAAAAGAATAGAAAACAATAAGGGTTAGTCTTTGTTCAAGTTTCCATAAACACTATTAATGAGGCTGTTATTTTAGGCCTCGATGACATTGACATGCTTTTTCTTAGTAGGTTGTTGGGCTTTGTCCTAGAAAGGCAATTCTAGGCTAGATAAAAAAGAGATAGACCAATCTTTGAGAAAAATAGGTTGATTACCAGCACGAGTAAAAGAGTTTAACGTGTTAGAGAAGATTATTGACGAGGCTTAACCTTCTAAGGGTAACTTACATACAAGTCCTCTACCTGAGTAAAAGACATTTTTAGAGAAGATTTTTCTCCTTTTTTGTAATGACAATGATCATTTTATAGTTGTAATTTGTATTATAGTATGGTTATATGTTGTTTTAAAGTTCCATTGCCATTTTCCTCCCTTTTCTAATGATTGGTTCAAGGTTTATACACTAATTTATTCCACTCTTTCTAAATGGAGAGGATGGTTAAAGGGAAGATAATATTTGTCCTATTTTTGGGGTAATTATGCAAGATAATAACCTTAATCTCGATAAGTTACAATATAATATATGAAAAGGTGTGACAAAAGGACTAGGCATGGACAAAGCGTTCCCTAACACTATAAAAATGCCTTTTCTTTAAGAGGTTCTTAAACATCTTATACCAAGTGGTAGTCATATAATGAGTTTGTATTTTTAGGCACGATGGTATACAAGGCTCATGCATGAAATTCTTATGCCTATAACTCCTAGAAAGTTGGGCTAGAAGTATCGTTGGAATGACATAAGTGGGCTAGATGACTTTGTGTGTAATTTTTCCTAGGATTAGGGAAAAAATATTCTCTGAACTTATTGAGCGAATAAGGTCAGCTTGAAGTCTGTGTATAAGGATAAGGGGTTCTTGTTTAGCCTAATGTCAGGTCTGTGAACTTAATGTTGTTAAGTCTCGGCTTATTAGAAGTATAATTGAAATTTTATTACAATCACATTATAACTTCTTTTTTTTTGGAAATTGTTAAGATTAATGTACAAGTTAACAAGAGGCATACCTTTTTTTTTTTTTGGGGGGGGGGGGGAGGAGGGAAACATAAAAGAAAAACCAATACAAAATAAGCAAAAAATTCAAGTAACTATAGGGAGGCTTATAAGACTGGAATATCCAGCAACCCTCACAAGCAAGCGTCCACTTGACTCATCTTAGCATAAGAGATAATAAGAGATAAGAAGGAATCGTAACCCCAATGGCTGGAATCCTTTTGAAGGACATAACTAATTTTCTTATAAACCCTAAATGTCACAAACTATAGCTGGGATTGTGCATTCATGTTCCATATAAGTTAGGTGTGTTTTGATGAGCTGGTATATGTCATTGTTGATAGTCTAAGGAGGTTGGAAGTGGTTGCTGAATATACAATTATTTCTTTCTTGGAATAGAAGGTAAATCGAGGTTGACAGAAGGAGCCAAGATGTCAAGTGATTGATGTCCTTCCTTTTTTGGTAAGTAGAGGCTACCCATGTGATGATAAGATCCCAAGGACTGGTTGGTCATTGCATATCTTCTTTGTTGCATATGGTCCCTATACACTGCTGGAGTAAAAGCAACAAAAGAACAAGTGGTTGTGAGACTTTTCATGCATACCATATAAGATGCATGTGGTGTTTTCTATAACCCTCGAGGTATGTAGTCTATCCATGGTATATAGTCATCCTAGTGAAGCAAGCCAAAGGATGAACGAATATTAGGGGATGTGACCTTTAAACCAAAGGATATGGTGCATGGGGTTTAGGGGTTTTGAGCAAGGTTGTTAAAATCGCGTTTTGACTCGTAAAATCGTACGATTTTACGAGTCAAAACATGCATTACGGGTTGAATCGCTTGAAAAAATCGAATATGGGTAAAATCGGGTTGAAATTGAGTAAAATCGCAAAAATCGGATGAAATCGCGCAAAATCGCGATTTCAGGACCGATTTTACGATTTTGACAAAATAAAGCCCCGAAACAAAATCCCCTCTCTTGGACAGCTGTCAGATGCCTATTGGATTATTCCTGCACAGTCACGAACTATTACCCCTCATTTTACACCCAAAAAAAGAAAGAAAGAAAAAGACTGAGAGAGACTAGCAGAAAAAGAGGGGCTTGATGAATTTACCGAGATCGGAGGATTCGAGGACTGAAGGTTTAAGATGAGAGTGGAACCAGCAGAGAGAGAATTTGGAGCATCGGCGATTCGGGCTCCCATTGATTAGAGTAAAAACAAAAAACCCCAAGATGATCAGACAGTGAGGAGAAGAGCAAAAGCTTCGTGGGCACGATTTGCTTTCCCTCGCGGCAATGGCCTGGTTGAGCCCTTGTTTGGGTCCACGACCAAGAGAACAGCAACACGACAGCGAAAAGCAGCAGAGCACGCCATTCTTCCAAGGGCTACAAGTCTTCACTGCTCATGGAAGCTTAAGCGGCTAAGTATAATTTGTTTGATTTCCCATTTCTGTAGCTGTCACTAAATTTTAATTCTGATTATGATGCTATAGATTGTGTAGAAGCCTTAACTTTCTTTGAAGATCAAAACCCATCAATCAATCAGCCTTTAGTTTTGTTATCTGGATTTTGATATCAATCCATCATGATGAGAGACGGCAAGTTAAAACAATCTTGCTATGTGCCTTCTTCATCAGCAGAAGTAATAGGGAACAACTTCGCTTGATGTTGTGCTGTGTTTGCGCAACAAAGTGCAGAGGGTCTTTTTACTCTCCTTTCTGGTTCAGTTTTCTGGTTTCAGAATTAATTGGATTGAATTAATAAGGTGAAAATTAGACTGAAAATTGTTGAATGTGACTGAATTTAATGCCATTTCAGTATTATAGAACTGAATTAATTAGATGAATTGTTATGTATGAATTTTTATTTAAAGCATGAATTTTTTTTATGTATTTTAAAATTCTTTACGATTTTACGATTTTACGATCCGTTTTTACGATCCGAGTTTGTAAACAGCTTTCCGTGCCGTGTTAAAATCGCGATTTTAACAACCTTGGTTTTGAGTGTTGGTGTGAACTGTAATTGCAATTAATTAGGAGATTTGTTAGGCATCCCAAATATGTGAAAATCTTGTAAATAAGGGAGATAAAGACAGCCTAGGATTGTACTGATCCTTCTTTCCTTTTATGCTCTCTTCTGATGTAAATATAAAGAAACAATATACAGAATAAAGAATACAATTGATTGTGGATAATTATCATGGTATCAGAGCAAGCCTATGATCTGGCTTCCTACCCTACACCCTAAAACACAATTGTTCTCTACCACGTAATTTATGGCAGACTCTGATACCATGATAATTATCCACAATCAATTGTATTCTTTATTTTGTATATTGTTTCTTTATATTTACATCAGAAGAGAGCATAAAAGGAAAGAAGGATCAATACAATTGATTGAGAGGTATTCTGAAGATCAAAATACCTATGGCAACACATCCCATCTCTCAAGTTCTATCGTTGAATTAACAACAAGGATGATTGAGGCATTGAATAGAACACAAACCTCGACCATCACTTTTGAACCCTCCACTACTCCTATAAGTATTAAGTTGGATGGCTCCAACTATGCACTTTGGTCCCAGGTTGTTAAGATGTATATCTCTGGCAAAGACAAGTTGGGGTATATTAAAGGTGACTTTCCCCAACCACCATTGACTGATCCCTCCTTTCACAAGCGGCGCACTGATAACGCTATTGTTAAAGGTTGGTTAATTACTTATATGGACCCCTCTTTGTTTGGCAATTTTATTCGCTTTCCTACAACAAAGGCATATGGGACTCCATTACAACTACCTTCTTTGATGGAAGTCATGCATCACAAGTGTCTGATCTTCGAAGACGTGTAACTTGTCTGAAGCAAGCCTCTAGCTCACTTGAAAAATATTACACTAAATTGCAGGGGTTATGGCATGAAATTGATTTCTGTCGGCCAAATCCCATGAAGTGCTTTATTAATATTTAGCACTAAAATAAGATCACCCAGGAAGATCGTATATATGTGTTCCTGGATGGCCTTGATGACCGACTAGACAAAATACGTGCAAATGTTTTACAGATGAAACCTTTTCCGTTAGTAGAGCAAGCATGTGCACATGTTAGATGAGAGGCTATACTATAACAAGTCATGACCAGTTATAATACTGATGGAATAACAGTTGTTGTCTTGGCCTCTAAAGGTCTCATGTTAATCAACTCTACTCTTAATAAAACAACCAAGACCTGAACCACCAATGATGCAAGAAAATGTTCCCACTGTGGCAACCAGATACACACATGTGAAAACTATTTCTAGTTACATGAATACCTAGATTAGCAGCATGATCTACAAGCCCATAAACATCGCGATGGAGCTAGTACTACTAGGAGTCCAGGCAAAGCTGCGGTTGCTGCTGCCGAGTCTCACCCTTCTCTCATACAACCAGTTCCAACATCCACTAAGGCCCCCTCAACTTAAAACTAAGGTAATTCTAGTCTTGCCCTACTTACCAACCACAGTGATGCGGCATGTAATAAATGGCTTCTCGACTTAGAGGCCACCGATCATATGACATTTGATGCCTTATAATTTCTCTCATACATCTTCCCTACGCCAAACCAACATCGCCAATGCAAATGGTGGTATTTCACTAGTCACTGGAGCATGCTTTGTGACTTTATCTTCATCCCTGCATATGGTCAACACTTTGTTTGTTCCATCATTATCACATAAACTGATGTTTATAGGCCAACTTACTATATACTTGAGGTGTGTTGTATTGATGTATTCAAACTTCTGTCTTGTTCAAGATATTCTTACCAAGGAGATAATTGGGTGTGATACTAAAAGGGGGGACTATATTATGTGGATGACCTCAATGTCAGTCAGGCACATCATATGCACCATCTATATATTTTTAAAGAGATACAAATCTGGTTATGGCATCATCGCTTAGGACACCCATCTTTTCATTACTTGAAGCATGTTCTTCCGGATTTATTTATGAATACTTAGATTTTTGATTTGAAGTGTGACACTTGTATTTTGGCTAAAAGCCACCGTGCTACTTACCCATTAAGCATGAATAAGAGTGACATCCATTTGCTTTAATACACTCTGATGTATAGGGACTCTCATCGGTTATGAATATGTCCGGCATTCATTGGTTTGTTATTTTTGTGGATGATTGTACTCGTATGAAATTGCTCTACTTGTTGAAACATAAAGATAAGGTTCTCGATATCTTCAAAACATTTCATGCGATGGTTTGTACCTACCTTAAGACTTATTTCAATCAACATGGTCTTATTCATGAAACTTCATGCTCACAAACACCCTAACAGAACGGTGTTGCAGAGAGAAAAAATAGACACATTCTTGAGACTACACATGCTCTGCTTTTTGGTGCTTATATGCCCCCAATGCTTTTGGAATTATGTAGTATTCACTGCAGTTCATCTTCTCAACCGAATGCCTTCTAAGGTATTATCCTTTAAGACTCCACTTCAATACCTTTCGACTCATGTGACACTCTCAGATGCATTAATGCTCCCTCATCGGGTTTTTGGTTGTGTTGTATATGTATACCTTCATAAGAACCAGTGCTCTAACCTTGATCCTTGTGTATGCCGGTATCTGTTTTTAGGCTATGGCATACATCAAAAAAGGTACCATTGTTATGACCCTATTGCATAAAGACTCTATGTGACTATGGATGTCCAATTCTTAGAGGCTAACATGTTTTATTCCCCTTTGGCATCTGTTTCCCCTCTTTAGGGGGAGACAAATAATGAAGAGGTGAATTGGTTCCAACAAAAGAAGCTTAACGAGTTTAATTGGCAGATTGATCATGAGAACCTACCACAAAATGTTGAGCTGCTTCACGAGAAGCCGAATGACAACCTTGGTGTTGTCCATTATAAAGCTGATATACAATCTAATGGACAGATTGATACCTATCCTAGCATAGAGCATGGAACATCTAAGACAGAACTTGCACCCCCCTATCTAAAGTGTTAGCCCAATTATGTCCTAAGAATACTCCTAAAGTAAGTACTCCCACAACACCTTTGCATACCAATACTGTAGATGTCTCTATGGGATATATCTTACCTCACAAGTATAATTGTGGCAAGCCACCTAATATATACTCTCCATAAATTGAAGACCGAAGGTCAAGGTATCCAATTGCCAACTATGTATCCACCAAGGGTCTCTCTGAACCCCTCGAGAAATTCACACAGGAACTTTCCATGTGTTAGATTTCTATTAGTGTTAATGAGGCATTTTCAGGTCTGAAATAGACCCAAGCGATAAAGGAAGAAATGGAGGCATTATTAAAGAATAATACATGGACTCTTGTCCTATTACCCGAAGGAAAAAGAATAGAGGGCTGCAGACGGGTGTTCTCTGTTAAACATAAAGCAGATGGATCTGTTAACCTACTTGTGCTCCCCTACTGCTGCTGTTGCACCACGTCTGTGATCCCTCTTGCAAATCACAGGTTCAATCTCATAAATTTTCCTCACTCAAGGATATGTTTTATAATAACTATATCAATAACCAATAAGTCTTTCTTTCAGTCATTTCTTAATATTTTATGTTTTTCTCATTTCACCTATTAATATTGTCATTCTTTGTTCAACCCTAGTTATCATTCCTTTTTTTATATTTGAACTGTTTTTGTTTAAATCCCAAATTGTCACTGTCTTGACATTGAACTGTTATTGTCTAACCTCTCCCTAGATTTTTAATTATATCTGGAGTTAAAGAACTTCGATTCAAGCGAGATTAGTCTCATTGGAAAGCGAAGACATAAGGCTACAAGTTGTCTGAGGAAAAAAGAACCCAGTTCTGCCTCTAAGACAGTCAAAATTTCTTATTAATAAACATTAGGACTGTTACTGTCTCGTTTTTGAACTATTACTATCTGATCTCTCCTTATATTTTTAACTATATCTGGAGTTATAGAACTCTGATTCAAGGAAGATTAGTCTTGTTGGAAAGCTAAGACATAAGGCTACAAGTTCTCTGAGGAAAGAAGAATCCAGTTCTGTCTTTAAAATAGTCAAAATTGCTCATCAATAATCATTTGAATTGTTACTGTCTTGTTTTTTAACTGCTACTGTCTAACCTCTCCTCAGATTTTTAACTATATCTAGAGTTATAGAAATCAAATTTATAATTTAACATCCAAGCATTAATTTATACTCGACTTTAAAACGACTCATATGACCATGTTTAGAATACCTTATCCGGTACAAATCAAGGTCTTGATCCCTCCTTTTCTTTTTAATAACAGCCGACCCTCCTCTCTTCTCTTCTTATTCAAATTTTTTTTCCTTGTTAATCCCTTACCCTCCAATGTTTATTCTACCTATAACCCTTAATCTTGGATGGGTTCTTGAAATTTTGGTGTTTCTCTCTTGATCTGTAAAAATGGATACAAAAACTCCCCCTTTTCTTTCTTCACGATAGTTGTAGATTTGTTTTTTTTTATTGTAAGAAAAGGAGTATTTATGCTCTATAATTATTCTTTTTTGCATTTAGGCCCCATTTTCTTTAAGTGTATTCGTTTTTCCCCCACTTCTTTTTAGTTTAGTTTATTTTTGTTAATTTAATCCAGCTTTGATTTTCTCGGGATTTACAAACTCTGACCACACTGTGTTCCTAAAGCATAAGTTGGGGAAGGTAATTGCATTGATAGTCTATGTAGATGACATAATTATAATAGGAAATGATGTAGAAGAAATGTCTCAGCTTTAGAAACAATTAGCAACTGAATTTCAGATGAAAAATCTAAGAGGACCAAAGTATTTTTTGGGAATTAAAGTTGCCAGGTCTAAGCAAGGTATATTTCTCTCTTAATGAAAGTACATATTATACCTGCTAGCAGAAGTAGGAATTCTGGAATGCAGACCTATAGACACCCATTGTTCAGAACCATAGACTTAGAGAATACCCAGACCAAGTACTAACAGACAAAAGGAGATATCAAAGGTTAGTTGTTAAACTCATTTACCTCTCTCACACTTGACCAGATATTGCATATTCGGTAAGTGTTGTGAGCCAATTCATGCACAATCCAAGCAAAAGTCACATGGAAGCAGTGACTTGAATACTCTAATACCTGAAGTCATCCCAGGCAAGGGGCTCATGTTCTCAAAACATGATAATCAGTTGAAGGTTGATGGATATACGAATGCAGATTGAGTAGGTAATATCACTAATAGAAAATCAACTTCAGGGTATTTTACAAGTGTAGAAGGAAATCTTGTAACCTAGAGAAGTAAGAAGCAAAAAGTTGTAGCATTGTCAAGTGTTGAAGCCGAGTTTAGAGGAATGTCTAAACATCTCTATGAACTCCTTTGGCTGAGAAAGCTATTTGCAGAGATTGGATTTGCCCTCACTTCTGAAATGGACCTCTTTTGCAATAATAAGGTAGCTATTTCAATTTCCCACAACCCTATCCAACATGACCATACTAAGGATGTGGAGGTAGACTGTCACTTCATCAAAGAAAATCTTAAAGCTAAGATAATTTGATTTCCATTTGTGAATGCAGTGTCTAGCAAGGACTTCGACAACTCGCTTAGCAAGTTGTGCATGCAAGATACCTATGCACCAACTTGAGGGAGAGTGTTGGCGTGAGCTGTAATTGTAATTAATTAGGAGATTTGTTAGGCAACCCAAATATGTGAAAATCCTGTAAATAAGGGAGATAAAGACAGTACTGAATTATGCTCTCTTCTGATGTAAATATAAAGTAGTATATAGAATAAAGAATACAATTGATTATGAATAATTATCATTGAGTTTCGAAGGAGCTCCCACACAAAGTCTATGGTGAAGGTTCCTGACTAGTGTCCTTTCCATATATAATGGTCTTCCATAAAGGGTCGCAATAGGAAGCTGATCAAGTTCCATATTTCTTGAAGGTTGACGTTGCTGCCCGAGAAGAACCATTGATCCCCATGTATGATGTCAGAGACTCTTGCATTCCAAGCAAGTCTTGTGGAATTGAGGGGTTTGTGGGGGAGAATATCCATTATTCTTTTGTCTTATGGGAGCAGCAATTATACCAGAGGAATGTTGAAGTCCCCCATTACCAATACATGAAAGAAAGAAACCTTGACACTATGCTCGGCTTTGAAGAATCTTCCTCCAGGACCAAGATGGATTGGAGGGCATGTTAATCTGTCAAATCAATCTCCCACAAAGCAAGACAATGTTCACCCTTGTTGTCTATATGGAATGCTTATCAACCAAGAGGTGTTAGATGTGTTTCATAGTTGCAACCTTGTTTCATATTTCCAACCATTTCATACCAAGGCCCCCCCTTTTTCAGGGGGTAATAGATTGCATGCCAAGTGATGCAACCATATTATTTGATAATTTCACCTATATTTAACTAGTGCTTTGACTATGTTTTATATATAAAATGCCTTGATATTCTTTGTTTTATGTTTTGAAGGCACTTTTGGATGAAAGATGCAAAAAGAAGTAAAGTGGAGGTAATTGGCAAATTTAACCTTCAGTCGATGTTTTGTGTAGAGCGTAAGCTCTTGAGGTCGAAATAAAGTGATTCTAGTGGCATTAAAAAGATAACATCCATACCTTTCTGGACATCGAAGACAAGAAAATAAAATAAGAAAAAGCATGGATATCGCAGCCTTTAAATTCAAATCTCGTAATCTGCCAATATTGACCTTTGGCTATTCCGACTTGAATATCTGTTACTTTTATATGAAAATGTGCAGCAATTGCCTTCATCTTCAATGTCTAATATGAGTGGGAGTCCTGACCACCGAAACTATCCTGTTCTGAATTCATATATTTAACCACCAATTTATCACCTCTCAATAACCTTTTGACGTCTTCTGACTCCCACATGCAAAATTTAATAAGGACCAACAACTCAATTATAATCCTTATCAAGACATCAATTCCTTCTTAGAATTTTATGGTGGTAATATTTAACACAACTTCAAGAATCAAGATAAACAATTATCTATATGCAATAAGAAATAAAAAATAGATGCTCAAAATAATTCTACTTACTACACCATCCATCAATTCACATCAATCTCTTAAGCTAACACCAACATAATTTGTATTCTTGCATATTTATAATTGAAAGAAATACGCTAATATGCTTAAGTTTTAGTTTCAGTTTCAACCCTTGTATTAGTCTCAAGATACTCATCTAAAATAATAATTTACTAAGGATTAGCATCAAATTTCTATTATCTCTTTTTTACTAAATTGTTCATAAGTCCACCGATTTGCACTATAACATTCTTACACCTCAAGTTTCCTTTTTTCATTTTTTTTTTTTATTTTTTTTTATAAACATTGACTTCAACATGCATTCACAACATAAGTAAGAATTTACATGGAAACACTTTCTGACAATCAATGCAAGCTATAATAATTTCTTCACATCATCATTACATAATTTAGCATTTCACATATATGCTCACAAGAATTTCAAAATGCACTTGTCTTATACAATAAATTTCAACATACATTTAAAATGTAAAATGATCAAACACCTATTCTTTTCAACATGTAAGCAATAAAGATCAAATTGGAGAAGTCCCCTCTTTATCCTCCTTTTTTGGCCGAAACTTACATGGCTTTGGAACCCAATTGTTATCATCAATTTCTCATAATTTCCAACATATTATATGTCAAATGGGCCTCTATTTCTCACCCCTATTCAGAAATTTTATTTTCCCAAAATTATGTATGAACCCTAGAAGTTAAAATTTGGGGTTCTTCCAAATTACTCACCAAAACCAACATAATAAAGAAAAGGCTTAAAGAATATGTCTCACTCTTTGAAGTTTATACCCAATTTGTAGTGTCCTTGAGAATATATTCTTCAAGCATGTTCTTCTTCTTTAAGAACCCATACCTAATCACTCAAGCTCCTTTCCTCTAAACAAGTTTTCCCTTCACAAATTTCAACCCAACACTTTTCTCCTTTAAAAATCACTCATAAAACTCTAACTCACTCTTTGGGAAGGTGTTTGTAAGATCTCAAAATGAAAGATTTCTTAAATAGTTCTCTCTCCCCATTTCTTTCTTTGGTCCAGCGTGAACCATAAAGAGGATTAGTGAAATTCTATCAATTTACAAAAATACCCTTAATGAGTCCATGTGTAAATTTCTGTATTTTGTTTTCTTACCATTGTCAGTGTTGCAATATCTTTCTAAACTTCGATTACTCTAAAATTTTAAACCAAGATAAAACAGTAATTCTAAAAAGTCTATAAAATTTCAACCCAATCTAATGGTTGGATTGGGAGATATAATTGATACTGTAAAACTGGACAGACAGTGTCTTTTACGTTAAAACCCAAATTTCATGCTTTAATTTATTCACTTAGAACATCATGAAATTTTTCATAAATTTTTATTCATTAAATTAAATATTACCCCATCCATCACTGATTTATCAAAAATAATCCTTTTATCCATTAAGACTCTTCTCCGGTTTTGTTAACATTACAAATTTTAATCCAAAATTCATAACCCTCATTTTGACTTCCACCATACCTTTAATTAAATTTATTTATGGAGATCATTATCTTCCTTACACATTACATTTATTATTATTTTTACTATTTTTTCATTTCTTTTCACATTGAGTCTCCATTACTTTTTCATATTGCCTTATGACTTGAGTTAAGATTTAAGTTTCTGTAAACCCTGAATCTTTGCTGAGTGTTTAAACTGATTGTGATTGGTACACGTGCCATCCCACTATCTGCTGGACCCCCATATTGCCTTTACGAGGGTGATAATTAGAACAACAAGAGGGGTCTTTTTAGAGACCAAGTAGTAAACCTACCTTATGTCTCACGTAAAGGAACTAGAACCTATCCTTAGGGTGTATGCTCCATAATATCTTTTGAATCAAAACAAGTCTAACCCCAATGCATCTTGAACTGCAGGACTTGTGAACGAAATGGCCACCATCGCTAAATTTTCCATCATAGAGTATGGGAAAAATTCTGAACTGTCACAATTGACTGAAGGAGGCTGCCATAGAAGCGATGCTAAGAAGATGTCACCAATCAAGAACATGAATTGCATTATGAATGAGGTGAACAAGTTAATGACTCATTTTCAGAATGTAGATAAAGATACTTTTTTTTAGGAAATATGGAAGTTTGGTGGAAATTTTAAGGGTAGAAGTTTTAAGCCCGCTATGCGAGCTTTAATTCATTTTTGGGATCCAAACTACTGGTGTTTTTCTTTTGGAAGCATAGACCTATGTCCCATTGTTGAGGAATATGGGATGTTGACTGAGTTTCCAAACAATCTGTATCGAATTTATTTGCTTTTGAGATCTGACAAGATCATCCCCGAATTGTCAGAACTGCTCAGAATTTCTAACTTGGAAAAGTTTTTGGAAAAGAATGCTACCAGTTTGAAATGAAGGATGCTAGAAATTGAATTGGAAAAGAAGTCAGGATTAGAAAAAGAGAGATTGATTGCCTTGGGCATATTTGGCCTTGTGTTGTTCCCAAGCCAAACGGGTGTAGTGAGTTTTGAGGCCGTTGCTGCTTATGTAGAGTATGAGAATACACAAATCAATCCAATGGCTGTTATTTTAGCCGAAATGATCTTGACACTTAACCATTGTAGGAGGACCGGAAAAGGGGCAATGAGATGCTACGTGAAATTGTTGTATATCTGGATGAAACAAAAAAGCCTGTCTTTAATAATTTTCGGTGGTTCACCCAAAGACCCTTGAAGTTAGTAGAAGAAAAAGAATGGGGAGATCTAGACAACCAAGGTTGGGTTGACAAATTAGAAGGTTTGCCTAATAGTGATTTTAAGTGGAGAGCCCCATGGGTAACAACAGTGAAAGTCCTAATGAGTTGTGGACAAAGATGTTAGGTACCATTAGTAGGGATTACAGGTTATGTGAGTTATGCTCCTACCCTAGTGGTAAGGCAATTTGGGGGCATGTAGTTTGTTCCAAGGACTATGGGAATTGCTCAATTATTTGGTTTGTTCAAAGATCACATTGCAGAAGAGGTTTTGGAGATCGTCAAACAAGATTGGAAGCATCTGGTTTTGGTTGAGATAGAAGGTTTAAAAAATCCAAATGCAAGTGAAGGATATGCAAAATGGAGAGACTTAGCTGCTTCAGCCATGCCTTGTGTAGGAGCCAAATCTCCCCAAGCTATAGAAGAGCCTATTAAGAGAAAAAGGGTAAACAATAAAGATGAGTTGAGAAGAAAAATGGAAAAACTTCAGATAAAGTTGAGCAAAAGCAGAAAAGATAAAGCAATGTTAGAAGAAATGATGCTGGAAGAGGATAAAAGGAGAGCATTTCTAGATGAGAAAATACAGTCTAGAGATGCGAGAATAACAAAGCATGAGTTAAAGCTAGGTGAAGAGATGATTGCTAGGAAAGAAAGTGAGAAGGAGCTAGGAGGAATGAGTTTGGATTGGATGCAAAGTTTATTTGAACTTGAAGTAATGGAGATTGACTTTAATGATTTCCAAGAAGTGTAGAATATTACCAAGAAAAATTTGCACAGGTGCAGTTCAAACTGATGGATAGGATTGGGAAGTATGAGGATTTAAACAAGAAATATGTGGAGTTGGAAAGCCGGTCGACGGGGATTGCAAAAGAAGAAAGTAAAAGGAGAGGTTTTGAGGATGTCGAAGCAGAGTTAGCGGTTAAAAAGAATGAGATAAAAGTTATGAGGATAAAACTTGAAAAAGAACATGAAAAGGTGAAGTATTTAGACGAGAAGCTAGTAGCAATGGAAAAACATAAGGATCAAATCGACGCCAACAACATTGCTTTGAACAGAACCAATATGTTGCTCATAGAAAAGATGACCAAGATAAATGAGCAAATGGATGAAGCTGCTGTATATGCTTGAATTATTAGAATCAATGTGTGGAATGTGGGAGAGGACATCATTCGCTATCACCGAAGCCTAGCTGAAACCGATGCCTTTCTAGGGAAGATTGAGAACCGCGGCTTTGCCTTCTTACCTTTGGCTAGAGAGTTTGTGGAGGAAAGGGATTAACATGTTGTATTTCCTTTTTTATTTATAAATGTAATAAACTTATCAAGCATTAATGAAAAGGGCGTTGACCCATCTTCTTATGCAAAATCTGTCTCTTGGTGAATATGATTCAAGCAAACGACTCGAAAGGCAGTACTCCTATCAAAGCAATGTGACAAGAGAACCTATGTTTATAATGTGGTGGCTATTATTCATTCATGAAGGGTATGATAAGTGGATTGCACTAGAAGAGAGGTTAAGGGCAGTTGAAGGAAATGATTTATTTGACCTGGTTAGGACCGCTGAAGTATGTTTGGTGCCTAACATTGTTATTCCAAAGAAGTTCAGAGTGCCAGAGTTTGTTAAGTATACCGGGATGGAATGCCTAAAGACCCATCTTCATTCCTACTATAACAAAATGGCAGAAGTTATCCATGATGATAAAATGTTAATTTACTTCTTCTAGGATAGCCTGACAGGATCGGCCCTCAGTTGGTATATGAGGCTGGACAACATTAGGATAAAGAATTGGATGGACTTGGCAGATGCTTTCTTAAAGCAATACAAGTTTAATCTTAAGATTGCTCCTGATAGGACCAATATGATTACCATGTAGAAAGGAACTCAGAGTCCGTGAGGGTTTATGCTCAAAGGTGGTATAACCAAGCTATCAATGTACAACCTCCACTAATAGAGACGGAGATGGTGACACTGTTTGCTAATACTTTTAGGGCTCCATACCAAACACCTTATGGGTAGTCACCCCGTGCATGTTGGTATATGGAATGGAGGCGGTGATGCCTTTAGAAGTGGAAATCCCATCATTGAGGGTACTGTTAGACTCTAACCTGGAAGAGGTAGAATGGGAAAAGGTTAGATATGAACAGCTATACCTGATCAGTGAAAAGAGGATAGCCGCAATTTTTCATCATCAACTCTACCAAAAAAGGATGGCCAAATCATATGACAAGAAGGTTCAACCTCGAGGATTCCACAAAGGAGATCTTGTACTAAAGAAAATATTATCTTTACCTGGAGAAGATTAGAGTAAATAGGCACCTAACTATGAGGGGCCTTACGTGGTGAAGAAAGCATTCTCGGGAGGAGCTTTGTTGTTATCTAAAATGGATGGAGAAGATCTAGTTAGGCTCGTGAATTCTGACTCTGTAAGGAAATATTACACTTGATGTATTTTGTAATTTCCCAATCAATAAAATAAAGTTTGCCATGAATTATCTATTTAAAAAACCTTTTTTTATTCATAAAGCGCATGATCTCATAGCATTTAAAATATTTTACTTAAATAAACTCTTTTCTTACGCATGACTAAGGAAACGACTCAATCAATTAGAGGGAACCAAACCAATTTTAAAACTAACAGGTATTACACACCACACTGAGGCAAGAAAAATGCACATAGAGATCCATAGTGAACCAAAGCCCAAAAAGGTATTATCATAAAAACTTTTGAAATTTTTTATGAGAATTGCTAATTGCATTGAAGGTTGTAATTTTCATGAACAAAACCAAAACTTTTAAGTTTTCCTTTTAAAATAATAATAAATGACAATACTCAATGGAGCAAGAAAGGGCCCTATAAGGAACCAGAGATCTCTTCACCAAGAGGATATGAAGTATAGTGTGTGGAGCATATTCCAGTTCAAGAGAAAAGGTTGGACAAATAAATGGAAATAAGAGCTCGAAGAAGTTTACAACGAAAGGGGGACCTATGTTTCCAAAGATAGGTAACAAAAACATGCATGCTATATTGTCATAACACTAACTTGACAGGAAAGGTGGGATGAAAGCCAAATTAGTTCCAAGTTTTTGGGAATCACTAAGAGACAAAATCTCAAGTCAACGTAGCTACGGAAAAGACTATGAATTATGAACCAGCACTGTTTCATTTCCTCGAGGTAAAATGTTTCTTTTTGAAGTTTGAGATGGGCAGGTCACCCGATATTTAGACCATTCTAGAAAAGCGTGGAGTTTTCTAAGAATTTTAAGATAGGACGGTCATCCAATATTAAGACCATTTCCTAGAAAAAGCATGGAGTTGTTCTAATAATAATAATAATAATAATAATAATAATAATAATAATAATAATAATAATAATGGGCAGGTCTCTAGATAGTGAGACCCCTTTCTAAAATCTTTTGCTCTTACATCTGGGTAGGTCACCCATTATAATGAGACCATCACCTTCCACTTGGGTAGGTCACCCATCATAATGAGACCATCCTTTTTTTTTTTCTTCTGGGTAGGTCACCCATTAAAATGAAACCATTCTCCATTTTAGTTTTTACTTGGGTAGGTTACCCATTATAATGAGGCCATTCTCCCCCTAGGTAGGTCACCCATAAGAATGAGATCACTCTTCCCTTTTTTCACTTGGGTAAGTCACCCATCACAATGAGACTATTTTTTTTCTAGGTAGGTCACCCATTACAATGAGACCATTCTCCATTTTTTTTTTCCTAGGTAGGTCACCCATTATAATGAGGTCATTCTTCCCATTGGGTAGGTCACCCATAAGAATGAGGCCACTCTTCCTTTTTTCCACTTGAGTAGGTCACCCATCACAATGAGATCATCTTTTTTTTTCTGGGTAGGTCACCCATAAGAATGAGACTATTCTCCATTTTTTTTACTTGGGTAGGTCATTCATTATAATGAGGCCATTCTTCCTCCTGGGTAGGTCACCCATCACAATAAGACCCCTCTTCCCTTTTCCCACGTAGGTGGTCGCCCCTGAAAATAGATAAAATTAAGTATGTGTGGGCAGGTCACCCCTGAAAATAAATCAATTTCCTGCAAAAATAAATAAATAAATAAATAAAATTTAAAATAATAATAAAATAATAAAAATGAAATCCTTAGATGAGTAGATCACTTAAGAAGCCAAGAAGACTTTTTGTTTCTTTACAAAGCTTACTATGCAAAACATTGAGGAGTTTTGCTTTGTAAGCATTGTAAAGAGGGGGCATCTGTTGTTACTCATTTTTGGACCCCACGTGCTAGAGATGGTGTATACCTCGTTCAAACTGAGTGTAGGAGTTTAGCTCATGTTCGCCAGAAAAATTGACAAAAAAAACAGAGAGAAAGAAATATATTTTTTTTTCGAAACCTTGTTTGAGTTATTTTCTGCTCTTTTTATCCTTACCCTTTTGCTACAAAAATCGTCAAGTTTTCTTAGGTTGAGCTACAAAAATCATCAAGTTTTCTTAGGTTGATCATGAGTGTTCATGATGTTAATTTCATTCCTTCTTTATCTGGTCTTTAAAGTTGAATAAATCCCTCAGAATTTGCATTAAAAAAAATGGTTTTGCTGCTATCATAATTTTTTTGTTCCAACTTAAGCTCTGATTCTAACTCGATTTCGTATGATATCTAACCATCCTAGGTATATTCTGTCACTCATGCCATGTTGAAAAATGGACATACACCTTTATTAGGTCTTAGGGATCATTGTTTTTAGGGAAGATACTCAATCAGATTTGGATGCTCAGCATTGTCAGATCAAGAACCTTTTTGACCAACTAGATTACTGCCAGTTTTTGTTCTCTAAAATGATTTCATCTCACTTCGAATCCTTCATGAAAGTTGTAGTCCTAGACGCATAGATGAATTTGAGCTTTTGAATCACTTGATTTCGATATCAGAGGCTCAAGATATTCCCGTTTGAATATCTAACGTGAAGGCAGAAAATTCTGCCGCGAGAAGGATATTTACCCGAATCTGCACCAAAAAAACTCTATTTTTGGCCTAGTTTTTGTGATTTTTGTTCTTAGTTCATACTCTTAGTCATATCAGGATTCTCGACATTTGTTAGTTTTTGAGTTAGACCCAGAAATCTCTTCGACCCAAATTACTACTAGATTCTATTCTATAAAAAGATTTTTATCTCACTTCGACTCCTTCATCAAAGTTGTAGTCCTAGATGCATAGATGAATTTGAGCTTTTGAATCACTTGATTTCAATATCAGAGGCTCAAGATATTCCTGTTTGAATATCAAACATGAAGGCAGAAAATTTTGCCGCGAGAAGGATATCAACCCGAGTATGCACTAAAAAAACTATATTTTTAGCCTAGTTTTTGTGATTTTTGTTTTCAGTTCATATTATCAGTCATATCAGGATTCTCGACATTCATCAGTTTTTGAGTTAGACCTGAAGATCCCTTTTGACTAACCAAATTACTACTAGATTCTGTTATGTAAAAAGATTTTTATCTCACTTCGATTCCTTCATCAAAGTTGTAATCCTAGACGCGTAGATGAATTTGAGCTTTCGAATCACTTTATTTTGATATCAGAGGCTCAACATATTCTCATTTGAATATCTAACGTGACGGTAGAGAATTCTGCCATGAGAAGGATATTGACTTGAGTCTGCACTAAAAAAACTCTATTTTTGGCCTAGTTTTTGTGATTTTTGTTCTTAGGTCATACTCTCAGTCATATTAGAATTCTCGGCATTCGTCAATTTTTAAGTCATACCCGGAGATCCTTTTTAACCAACTAGATTATTGTCAGATTCTGTTATCTAAACCGATTTTATCTCACTTCGACTCTTTCATCAAAGTTGTAGTCCTAGACACGTAGATGAATTTGGGCTTTTGAATCGCTTGATTTCGACATCAAAAGCTCAAGATATTCCTGTTTGAATATCTAACGTGAAAGCAGAGAATTCTGCAGTGAGAAGGATTTAGCCCAAGTTTGCGGGACTAATTCGAAGGATTTTTTTAGGACCAAGGATTGAATCGAAAAGTGCTAAAATGAGGGATTGAATTGAAGAAGGATATTGAAAGCTGAAGAAGAGGGTTGGATCATCATAAATGATAGGGTTTTTACCACACCAAATAAGAAAAATAAGACTTTGCAGCTACACCCTCCATCTGATTTCTTTCCTTTTTTCCTTTCTCATCATGCTTGATTTTTGGAGCTGAAGACCACATTTTTGTTGCCTCATTTCAAAGGGAGCAGCTAGCCCTATGGAAGGAAAGAAAAGAGCCACACCATCCTCTAAAACTAGAAAGAAATCAAATGTAAAGCACCAACACAAAATCAAAATATTGCAATTTTCTTTTCGCATTTTTTTACTACAAATCAGTAGGGATTTGCATCCTAAAATTAATACATTGAATCCTTCCTAAATATAGATATGTTAGACTATATATAAGCCCCTTTAATGACCTAGGAGGAGGCAGGAAAAGAGAGGAAAGAATAGAGGAAAAAGAGCAACAAAGGAGAGTAGAAAAATAAGAGAAAAAACAAAGAGAAAAGAAAGAAAAACGAACACAGCAAAAGAAAGAAGAAAAACACAAGAGGCAGGGAGTTAGTAAAAAACGCAGGTAACAGGGGAACATAGGGGTTTCTTTCTTTGATCCATAGAGCCTTTGGTTCCCATACATCCTTTCGTCACTGTGAAAGAAACAAAAGAGAGGAGAAAGGAGAGGCAGGTGATGGGGAAACCAATAAAAGCAAGAGAAGAGGAACGTTCAATTCACCAGCACATCAGCTTTAATATCCTTGTTTCTTCCGTCATTTATCAGTAGCTAAGGAGGCACACGTGAGTTGTCTTTCGGTCTCTGGTTATTATTAGCTGCAAAAGGACCTGTAGGAAAATATTTAAAACAGACAAACACTGGATCAACCATCATGTCTCTGGTTATTATTTTTCACCCCGCAGCATGCATTTTTCTGTTTTGAGTTTGCACTGTTCAAGTGAATCAATTCACTTGAACAATATTCATCAACCTTCTTTGAATTATAATGTTGCGCCTTTTTTTTTTCTTTTGTGTCCAGCTAGGTCACTTGCCCAAGCAAGTGACCCAGCCGGACTTATATATATATATATATATATATATATATATATATATATAGAGAGAGAGAGAGAGAGAGAGAGAGAGAGATTTATTTTCTAGAATATTTATTTTAAAGTTTTTTTGTTAAAAAAAATATATCAATCTCATATTTAGAATATCCAGTTTTCGACGCAACTACGGCAAATATACATATATATCAAAAAATGTCTTCTTGTGTGTTGCATACGGCCAATACCCTAACATGTTTTGAATTCTTTTTTTTATATAAAAAATATTTGAAGTTTCGAAAAAAAAAATTTCGCTTGGATTTCTTAAACACAACAAAAAATTGTTTTTTTGCATTTCTAGATTTTACAACATGTTTGTAAAACTCTAAAGGGTATTGGCCAATATTCTAAAAAATATAAAAATCTTATTTTGGGGGGAATTCATTTATTATTCACCGCTAATGTTTGGATAAAGAAATCCTTAAAGAACGAATATCCAAAATATTATTGGGAATAATAAATCTGCTCGCATCCTTGAAGGAAGCCTTGATTATGATCGAGGACATTTCAAAAAAAATTTACTGCATAGTTTACAAGCCGTGAGAGTATAAAACACTATAAAAAATTAGGTTTTTTTAAAAGCACCCTAGATTTCTAAATTTTTGTCCCTCTTCCTTGCGATTTATGAGTTGCAAACTCTTAAAATACTAAAAGGAAAATGAGCTTTTAAAGCACATGGAATCTCCTTGGATTTTTATTTTAATAAATTTAATTTGAATCAAACCTAGAAAAACTGATGCGATTAGAAAACACCAAACACCATAGCAATTATAGAGCAAATCAACCAAGCAGCTTACCTTAGGTAGAGCGTACTAGGGGTGCTAATACATTCCTTTTACGCAACTAGTCTCTTACCTTAGAATCTCTGAAAGACTAGTTAGGGTTCCTAGTGATCAAAATACTAGGTGGCAACTCCTTTTTAAACAAATAAACCCGAAATCAATCGAGGGCCGCCGCGAGGGTGGGACACACGTGAACAAAAAGAAAAGATACATCAATCTCTATGCATACTCGAGCATACTCCAACCTTTTGCATCTGTAGGTTTGCTCATCACAAAATAAAGGTCTGTCGACCATACTTGCTACTAGGCTTAGGCCTTGCTTGGACCACAAACCATGGATACAGATCCATACTAGAAGAGTTGAGATCTTGTTCTTATCAAAGTAGAAATGGGGGTGCCATTGCTATAAGATGATGGTTTTACCTCCGAACATCCATGACCTTTCTCTAAAACTGCCTGCATTTTTTCTTTTGATTTGAAACGAAAGATCATGAAGCCATTGGAGGTGGTCATGACATCATCTAAACCATACTACCTCCAAACTCTGGAAGCTATGGTATTAACTATATGGTACGGCATTTTGAATTTGAGAAAGAAACCTACCATACATTTATGCCACTATTCTGTATTCTCCAACATTTCTTTTAAGATCTGTAGTCGAATACCAGGTGATTGTCTTGGAAGGGGGTCTAGAGAAAACCTAATACTGGAGTTTGTAACTTTAACTCTGTTAAGCCAGGTGTTGGGTGGGGTGGTTTGTAAGGATTGGTTGTTGTTTTTCTTCATGGTTGACAAGGAGGGTCAACAAATCATAGTTGAGGTTGAGTTGATGTGAGAGAGTGACTTGAAAAGGTGTCTCTTCTACAGCTTCAATCTTAAATTAAGAGGTGTGGCACTCATCCAACATATCATCCACGTCTCAAACTGAGAACTTTAATTATGAACGAAACAAATATTATAGGGACTCAATAAATCAAATGAATAGTAAAAGAACTAAATTGATCAAATGATACAGTTCTAGGGGCATAGATGTAACTAGACCAGTTGTCTGCATTAACTAGTAGGGTTTAATAAAATTTGGGTTTTTGATTTAGCTAATCCCTTGAAGAAGCCCCAAGGCATAGGATATAAAAGATCGCAAAACAAGTATGGTAAGTCATGAAGGAGATGGTCGGGAAAGACGATAATGCCCATGGAGGAGATTGTTGATGAAGACAAAAACCAGATTGAAAAGGACGGCATTTGTTGAGAGTTTTGGCAAGTTTAAGGTCAAATCAACGGTTTTGACGAATTTAATCAAATTCATTTATTAGATTCACATGTTGAATGTATTTAGTAATGTTTCATACGGTTTTATATTTTTACAATTTATTAAAAAACATGTATTAATTAACAAAAAAAAAAAAAACTAGAAGAAGAGGGATTGTCCTATAATACTTTCTCATCATAAAATACTATTTACTAGAATATTTTTTTTAAAATTGTTTTTCATAACAAGGACAATTAATATGAAAAACAATTAATCAACTGCTAGAAAGAATGGATGCTGTGACTCCCACGATGCCTCTTCTCACCCCATACAAGATGGGCAGGTTTAATCTTTCTCACAGGTACTTGATTACTCACGTACGTTATCTCCCTTATCCAGGTTTAATCTTTCTCACAGGTACTTGATTACTCACGTTATCTCCCTTATCTTTAATGTACAGTATGATTTCGTGTATATCCATTTCCTTGATTTTGCATGGTTTGATGTAGATGACACGCTGTCATCTCAGTTTGCTTCTCTGTTTTCAGCAGAAAAATGATGCTTCTGTATTCAGAATTCTTCTGTGAAGTCTTGTTGATCTTTAAAATCGATATGTATGACACGAAGAAATTAGAATATGACCTTTCCTTTTTCTTTCTTGATTTTTCTGTTCCATTTAATATGTTGTAAGATCATCCAAAACTTTTTGGCTTTTGGGTCAAGCTTTAGTTAATTTACCCTTATCATAGTTGTTTGTTCTTTGATTTCCTGGTTTTCATCACCAACTCATGGCCGGGAAATATAATCATGCAAATTCCCAGGTTAAATAAATAGTTAATGCAGTGGATATACTGCTTTCTTTGAATATCATTTTAATTATAACTACTTTGGTGATTTCATGTTTTTTTCAGAATTGTCCTGGCACCATTGACGAGACAGAGATCTTACGATAATGTTCCTCAGCCGCATGCCGTCCTATACTACACCCAGAGAGCCACAAAGGGGGGTCTTCTCATATCTGAAGCCACTGGAGTTTCTGACACAGCACAAGGGTAATTTCATCAGCCATGCCTCATGCCATACTCAATCTAGCTGGCGACTTTTTGTTGCGATTACTGGAACAGAGCAACGTAAATTCAATATTTGATTTTGTTACACTGACACTTCAGTGTGTTCATAATCTTACACATGAATATATATATAGGGACCTACATACTCCAGGTATTTGGACCAGAGAGCAAGTCGAAGCCTGGAAACCCATTGTGGATGCTGCCCATGCCAAAGGAAGTATGTTCTTCTGTCAAATTTGGCATGCTGGGAGGGTGTCAAAAAGCGGTGAGTTATTGCCTTTAATCTCATTGATGCATAAATTTTAATTCTGTTCCTAGTATGTTAAAGTTCTGTTTCCAGTATCTGTAACAATGATTAATGCTGCTTTTTGTTCATGGGCCATACTTTCTTGTCAGTTAACATGATTAGCAAAGTCATTTTCAAAAAATGAAAAAGATTAATATGGTTACTAATTAATTTTTCTATATTATTGGCATTTGCAGTTTTCCAGCCAGATGGGCGAGCTCCAGTCTCTTCTACAGACAAGCCAATATCTTCTCAACGTCAAGGCACGGAGTTCACACCTCCGAGGCGTCTAAGGACAGATGAAATCCCTCAAATAGTTAATGATTTCAGAATTGCTGCGAGGAACGCAATAGAAGCTGGTAAACTTTCTTTCCCTGAATTTTCTTACAGGATTTTAACAAGCTGAACAATACGTGATTGCACAACATTTTAGAAACTTTAGCTTCATCCCACCCGAAACAAAAATGTGAAGTTTTTGTGTTGGAAATGAATTTAGAACATCTGCAAATGGGGTTTCATAAATAATATACACAATCACTTAAAGCTTGTTCTGCGCTTTTTATAGGTTTTGATGGAGTTGAGATCCATGGGGCTCACGGATATCTAATTGACCAGTTTATGAAAGATCAAGTAAACAACAGAACAGACCAATATGGTGGATCACTAGAGAACCGCTGCCGATTCCCTTTGGAAATAGTTGAGGCTATAGCGAATGAGATAGGATCAGATAAAGTTGGAATAAGACTATCTCCTCATGTAAACTATATGGAATCAGGAGACTCAGATCCTGAAGCACTAGGGCTCCACATGGTTAAATCCTTGAATAAATACGGTGTTGCTTACTGCCACATGGTTGAGCCAAGAATGAAGATAGGCGCAGAGAATTCAAAATTCTCTGAAAGTCTGCTGCCTATGAGGAAGGCTTTCAACAATGCATTCATTGTTGCTGGTGGTTATGACAGGGAAGATGGAAACAAAGCTCTTGAAGAGAACCGTGCAGACCTTGTCGCTTATGGTCGCTTGTTCTTGGCAAATCCAGATTTGCCGAGGAGATTTGAACTTGATGCTCCTCTCAACAAGTACAACAGAGAAACATTTTATACACATGATCCTGTTGTTGGTTACACTGATTATCCTTTCCTTGAAGACTCTGCGTAGGGTTTAGAGTCACCATAGTTGAAACTTGTTTTCTCTGAGTACTTTTGTTGTTGCCTTCTAATTGCTTTCAATTATTGTTTCTATGAGTTTAAATGTTTTGTAAACCATTAAAATAGTTATAATTCAATAATAAAAGCAGATTCTAGATATTTGTAAGAGAGATAAAAATTTAAGTTGCAAAGAAAAAATTGTATTTTTTATCCAAATTTTCCTTTTTGATTCATGTATTTTTTTTTTTTTGACAAAAATATATCTTTTTTTATTAGTAATATGTTTTTATATATAAAAATTAAAGGAAATTAAAATTAAAATCTTAATAACTTAAATTAAGAAAAAAATGTATCTTTTCAATCAAAACTCTTTCTATATTCATGTATTTGTTTTTTTTTTAAATGATTTTTTTATTAGAGGTATAGGTTTTTTTTAAAAAAAACAATTATCATATTTCATAAAAAAAAAAAAAAAAACCAAAAACAGTTATGACTCAATAATTTTTATACTTGTATAAAACAAATAGAGTATTTAATGTGATGAAATTATATAAAATATTTAAAATAAAAAATAAATATTTTATTTCCTTTAAATATTCATGAGTATATTAAAAAAATAATTTAATTTATATTACCATAAAAGATCTAATAGTTAGATAATTTTTTAAATACAATTTTAATAATTTTATTTATAGTGAACTTTATGCTAAATTAAAATAAATAATTAAAAGAACCATTTAAAATTAGAAACTTGGGCTTAGAAGGACAAATCCACACGACTAGCCTAAAATAAAAAAAAAAAAAGGTATAGGTTGTCTTTAATTTCTGAATTTCTTTTAAACATGAAAACAATGTTGTTGGGGTTTTCTTTAAAAAAAATAGAATGAATAACGCATCATATAATTAGACAAACAATGTATCGTCAACTATTTACTTTTACATTACCTTCAATGATAGGAAAATTAAGATTTAAGTTTTTAGATTTCAAAAATCCAATTTTAAATTTATTTTAACATGAAAAAAAAAACCCATTTTCAACCTTAAAATACCCTTTAATCAATTTATAATTAAAAATCAAAGCAAATAAAAAACTTTTTTTTATGAGCATCAATATACTTTTTATAATTTATTTAATGTAGAAAACAACTTGCATCGAATTTTTCTCTTCAAAGTAAAACCATTTACATTAAAGATAAACCTTATTAGCAACTAGAATGTGAGTAGCTGAAAAGTTTTTCTCTTCACTCTTTTATTAAGTGACTCTTTCTCTCATATTTTAACATTTAGGGATTAAAATATATAAAAAATAAAGTTTCAAGACCAAGATCAAACTCTTGAAACTAAATGAACTAAACAAATGAAAAAGAAATTCAGCGATACTCGCTTAACAATTGCAACTTGGATTAAAGGGAGAAATTGACATTGCAATTGAATCTTAGGTTATAATAGTTTAACAATTTTGTTTCATCTAATAAAAATGAGACCTTTAAAAATTAATGGAAAATATAAAACATGGAGTTTCAACCTAGTTAAGAAAACCTAGTTATACTTAAAGGAAGATAAAAATTACCCTTATCACATCCTTTCTGAGAAAATATTTCATGAACTATATGTTTCTCCTATATTAATTTTACATATCATTTACTGTCTAAATTATATTCTCAGCCTTTTCGCAAATCATTTAGTTTTAATAATGCTCATAAAGTTAATAACGGATCATAAATCATGAGTCTCGCAACTTGATGATTTATTTTGGTTTTATATTTCTTGACTTTTTTATCGTCATTATTTATTATTTATTTTATTACAAAACAAAGTTGAAAAAAATAGCATGCTTGTTCCGCATCGGACCCTACTCAAAGGATACTTGTGGACTTACTATTGACCTTGTTATTGGTTTAAAACATCATGCTAGGCCCATGTTGATCCTTAAAACTTGAAGACATGGCAACCTAACCATTAAAATTCAAATTTAAGCTTAAGAAAAACTTAATGTTAACTCGACCAAAACTCATCAACCCATTATTAAACTTGTATTTAAGGTTAAAAATATCGTGTTAGGTCTATGTCAATCTCTAAAAACTAGAAGACATGTCGATCTGGTTGTGAGGACCCAAATTTCATTAAAAAAAAAAAAACATGACTTTACCCATCAACATTATTTTTAATTTTTTAACAAATATTTATATGCTCATATATATGTAAAAAGAAAAAGATGCAATTTTATAAAATTAAATAACATCAACATGAAAAAAAATCAAATCAAATCAAAATAAAATAAAAATGCATTGATGAATAGTGACCATGCATGAATAGCAACATATGTATTATTTGCATTTGTGAATAGTAAACAAGGAGGAAGAAATGAGAAAGAAAAAGAACTTGACTTACCTTGAGGCTTGTTCTAAATGAGGAAGGACTTGCTTTGGTGACAATGACAATGGTGTGTCGGCAATGGTATGGTTCTCGAGTGGTTTTCTTCTCATTCTTTCCCTTTTGCTACTAGTCGGTTCAGAGCACCTTTATTTATCTATATTCTCAATCTAAAACTCTTTTTTTTTCCTTCAGATTTAAGGTTTCTTTTCTCTCTATTTTCTACTTCTTTTTTTTTCCTCTAATACCATTTGGCTTAGATGAAATTCATTTTTATTAGCTCAAATTCCCATTTTCTTCTCTCTCTCTAACTTGACATTTTCTTTCTCTACCTTTGCTCCTTTTGTTTCTTGCCTTTCCCCTTTGTTTATAGGTAAGAATGAAGAAAATGAATATTCTAGTAAATAGTATTTTAAAAAACAATTTGCTTTTATTATTGAATTATAATTATTTAATGGTTTACAAAACATTTAAACTCATATAAACAATAATTGAAAGCAATTAGATGGCAACAACAAAAATACTCAAAGAATACAAGTTTCAACTATGGTGACTCAAAACCCCATGCAGAATGATTAGTATGAATTCGTTACTCATAACTTAACTAAAACTGATCTTATATTCGTATAAATCCTTTTTATAAGGATTCTGATAATTTATCATATCAGGTTCCTATTACCTCAAATATTCCTCCTCATGTTCGACCAATTCATACTAATCATTCTGCATGCATTAACACTTTACTATCTAGCACACCTAAAGTTTTATTCTTCTCTATAGTCCCTCCAGTTCTGTCTAAGATTATGGATCTACCTAATTTTTCTTATTCGTATTATTTTTCATCATTTACTTTCTTTTTAGCTTCTATTCATTGTCTCTCTAAGTCCTTTTCTTATAAAAGACAATTTTTTATCCTCTTTAACAGCAAGCTATGGATAAGAAACTTTCTACTTTACATAAAACAAATGATTTGGTTCATTTATCTCCTGGTAAGAGTGTTATTAGTTGTTGTTGGGTGTATAAGATCAAGACTAATTTTAATGGATTTATTGAGTGATACAAAGCCAGGTTGGTTGCAAAAAGATACTCTCAACAGTATGGTATGAATTATAAGGAGGCATTTGCTCTTATTGCAAAAATGACTACTATTCATACTTTTATTGTAATTGCTTCGATTCGGTAGTGACATATCTCTCATCTTAATGTTAAAAATGCCTTCTTGAATTGAGATTTTCATGAAGAAGTTTATATGGCGCCCCCTCTTAGTATGTTTTCCAGTTTAAGAAAGAATTATATGGTCTCAAACAAGCACCTCGTGCTTGGTTTGAGAAATTCTCTATTGTGATCTCTTCACTTGGTTTTGTTTCTAGTAGTCATGATTCTACTTTTTTGATTAAATGCAATGATGCATGTTGTATCATTTTATCTTTATGTGTTGATAACAAGATTATTACTGGTGATGATATTGATGGTATTTCAGTTTTGAAGACAAAGTTAGCTAAACAGTTTGAAATGAAAGATTGGGTTCTCTAAAATACTTCTTAGGTATTAAGGTAGCCTACTCACCTAGAAGTTATCTTATTTCTCGGTTGAAATATGTTGCAAATATTCTTGAGTGAGCTAAACTTACTGATAATAAGATTATAAATACTCTCATTGAGGTTAATATAAGGTATTCTTATTCTGATGGCTTACTCTTGTCAAATCCTACTCTATACCAAACTATTATTAAGAGCTCGGTATGTCTCATTATTACTCATCCAGACATTACATACGTTGTTCATGTTGTTAGTTAATTTGTTATTTCTTTTACTTTCGTTCATTAGGTAGTTATTTTTTGTATTTTATGATATCTTCGGGGCACAGTTTTTTACTTCCATCCACCTCTTATAAAATACAAAGTAAATAATAAGAAAACTAAAACAATACATGAAATACAAAAAAACAATAAGGAAAATAACAAAAGTGGCCCAAATTGAGGGCCCTAGACTAGATTTTCAATATCTAAATATCCATGGTGGCTTTTATAGAGAAAATAGCCTCCAGAAACTCCTATAATAATTTAAACTTGATCCAACGGTCGGATCAAGAGTATAAAAATATATTTGTTAGGTCATCCACATAAACTTGACCAAGCCTTTAAACCATCATTATAGTCTAAAGTGACCAAGCCTCCTCTAAGGCCGAGACCTGTCTCACTGGTACAAAAATATATTTGTTAGGTCATCCACATAATCCATCTATGACATATCCTTTTTTAGTTATGGCGGATCTATACTTGACTACTCATAATCACCTGTTATCTCAAACTCGACTATATTAGTGTGATTGGATTTTGTTATTTTAAAATATTGTGTTTTCACTTGAGAAAACCGTGATTCCTGTAATAAATTGCTTTGTTTTTTTATTAAAAATAAAGGTACCTTATTTTAAATCACAAGCAAATGAGTTTAATCTAAAATGGCATGTGATTTAAAAGGCAAAACAACACATCATCGTAGTAAAAACAATAATAATAATAATAATAAGCTAAAGTAGTTATACTTTCCAAAGCATTAAATAATGGGAAGCGTTTGAAAGGGATTAAAAAAAAAAAAAAAAACCCTTGTTGAATGACAGGTACTGTAGCTCTTGTTCCTTGGCTTCCACAGTAGCACACAATTCACGCTCTGGACTCAAGTTAAAAGATTTGTGTTGATCGATAGCTAAAACTTCATAGGCCACACTTTTGTTTTGGGTCACTACTCTTTGTTTTCTTTTATTTTTTATACTACAAGCTAAGGGAGACAAGGAGTTCCTTTCAATTCTATACTTTTTAACAAAAAGCTATTTATTACTCTTTCGAAATATCACGTTTCATGGTTTAGGATATGATTAGTTGATTACTATTTCTAGTTCCTGAATCTTTCCTAAATTTAATAGTCATGTTCTCAATAAACTTTGAACAAGCCACAAGAAATCGAAATTCTTTGTATGAAAACTGTTAGCAGAAAAAAGAAGGTTATATACTGTCATTCACATCATACATGATTGTCTAAAGAAAGGTTTCTCCATTAAATTCAGCTTTGCCCGTTGTCTCCTCAACCAAGTGTTTGACATTGTAATTTCCGCTGTGGCTTTTAGTTTTTTTCTATTACAGACAGAACATGCCTTCTAACTAAGGCTAGCTAGCTGACTTTACTAAATATTCCAAGAGTACAGATCAAAAGTTTAGCAGCGGTCAACTAGCTAGTGATCAAAGGGTACATCAATTGAGACTTCCTCTATGTTTGATGGGAAACTTAACATCTTTAATGTGGAGTTGATACTAAAGTTGCTGCTGTTGTGAGTCATGCAGAGAATTAATAGCTACCTAATCTTGGCTAGCACCAAGCCCCGCCTTTCTAATTTTTTAAAGCAATATGGTTTTAATTTGAACCTTTCCATAAATAAAATCCACGTTGAGATAGCATAAGAGGTGTGCTTAGCAAATGCCAATTGATTTGTGTGCAGAGCTACAATAATGGAGAGAGAATCGAGCGGGCTGACCAACTCAAACCTCCCAAAGCAATTTGGTAACCAAGTCAAAACAATTATAAATTTCCCATTTGAGAAACCATTGAAAAAGGGAAGAAGAAAAAACTAAAGAGGCAATAATATTCCAACACTCAACATTATATGTGTGACCACTTCCTTGGCTTTGAAAGTGTCAAAGGTAACAAACGCATTTGCTACCTCCTTTGGCCCTTTCTCTACAAATACTACTTCTGGAGCACAAGCACGGGAGAGAACCGTTAAATACAATGCAACTGATCCATCCGTGAGCCATTCACCTTTGACCCGTTAATTATTACCAAGTATTGAGTGTTCCTTTCCTCCCATGCTACATATTCTTGCTTCTATCGAAGACCTTTTAGCCATAAATATATAGTGTTTTCTTTTGCATGAGCCACACCTCCTTTGTTTCAACAAATCTCACGCCATATTTGATGAGAAAAAGTAAGCTAGCGCACACAAAATTCTTGTC
Organism: Populus alba; assembly: GCF_005239225.2. NCBI lineage: Eukaryota > Viridiplantae > Streptophyta > Magnoliopsida > Malpighiales > Salicaceae > Populus > Populus alba. The sequence continues at coordinate 11,017,665 of NC_133296.1, read as the reverse complement.
AAAACAATGAAAGATGTAGAGGATTTTCTATGGGGTTTCTCTATTATTTCTCTTGCTCTATACTTTCTTCGAAGACTAAGAAAGCTTGTCCTGATCATTTCAAAAATTGTCCTGATCAAATATTTCAAAAATGCATTCCCGACAATGAGGTAAGTAATGTCATTAAACTTTGTCATTCTGAAGCATGTGGGAGTCAATTCTCATCAAGAGAGACGACTGCAAAAATCTTACAAAATAGATTTTATTGGCCCACCATGTTCAAGGACACACATGCATTCTGCAAAACTTGTGAAAATTGTCAAAAAGTTGATACTGGTCAAAAAGTTTTGCTTTATAATTCTCAACTCCATTTATTTCCTGAAAAACTAAGATCAAGATGGAGCGGTCCATTTATTTTGAAACATGTGTATCCTTATGGGGCCCTTGATATTGAGAATCCAAAGAATGACAATGTTTTGAAGGTAAATGAACATCGTTTAAAAGCTTACTTTGATGAGTTTCCTAGTGAAAATGAATCCATTGGTTTGAATAATCTTATTGATAAAGGTTGATTATTTTGTTTTTCTCACATTTTTTTTTGTTGCTTTTTAGTGTGACTTTTGTTTTGCTAGTCTCTCACCCCGGTCAAATGGCGGATAACGGTACTCCGTGACTTAAGTCGGTTCTTTCAGTTTCCCAAATAACTGATATCTGTATATGTTTGTATAATTCTTAGCTCTTTCTTCCTTCTTTGAATCGCTTCTCTAATTCTCTTTTGAAAATGGACACCACTCTTGAAAAGTTGAAAAGGTATTTTCCCGCTTTGCCTCCAAATGCGATTAATAAAATTTACCGTGCTAGGTGTGAAAGATTACGGTTGTTAATGAATCATGGAATTCCTGAAGATATTCGCTGGCTAATTGAAGCAAAGGTCCGATTATCAAGTGAGTCATCCAATTCTTTCATTTCACACATGCCTGGAACAGGTAAAAGCACTTTTGCAAAGAAACGTCGTGCAAAACGACTGAAAGTCTGTCATCGATGTGCCAGATGGACTTGTAATACGACATGTCGTTCTTTAGGAATGGTATCTGTAAACCGTGAAGATAAGATACAATTCATTAAGGATGGCCTGAGTAAGGGGTCTTTAGATAATCTTTTGTTGACCCTTGAGACGCATCCTAGTGGAGATGTACATCGTGTAATTCATGATTTATGGCCACAATTCCATAAAGAACATGATCGACTTAGTCTTGGGAATCTGACTAAAAAAGACCCTGTTTGCCAGTTTTTAAGAAAACTGGATGGGAAGCCTATCCCCGACCCATAGAGGGCGTTTAAGCCGTTCTTGGACGTAAAACCAAGGGAAGATGTGAGCCACAATCACAACTACCTGTACATACATGCTTTGTTAAAATAAAGTAAAAAGCTTAGATTAGATTTGAGCCTTCATCTGTGAAACCTTGTGTCTTTTGGTTTTATTAATAGCATATTATTTTGTTTTGTTACTTCTTATGTTTGTTTAAGTGTATTTCAGGTTTGTCATTGTTCGCTGTTTCAGGTGATGTCTTCTATACTCTATCTTTCTACCTTCGAACATTGAGGACAATGTCTCGTTTTGGTTGGGGGGAGAGGGTAGTACTTCAAAAAAAAAAAAAAAAAAAAAAAAAAAACTAACTTGATAACTGTTTTTGCTATTATTAAAAAACCATTTGACAAAATTGTTATTAGGATGGCAGAGTATGGAATCAATTTTATTGACTCTAGAGACGCATCTTAGTAAGTTTCATTACCAAGGTCTATCATAATACTTCTTGAAATATTCAGGTTTACAAACTCTCACATTGTTATCACTTGATTATGCTCATATACTCATTTAACAAGTATTATTAAACCTTCATTTTCACACACACACTTTAACATATGATTGTGGGTTGCACATTGGATTATTACAGTAATTATGTTCTTTTGTTGAAGGTAACAACTAAGGGTAAAGGATAGTATATAATTTGCAAAAAAAAAAAAAGAAGAAGAAAAAAAAAAAAAAAAAAGAGATAGTATTGATGATAATAAAACGTGGATAAGTTTGGTTTCGTAGCCTCCATAACCTAAGCAATTAAGCCCGAAGGGGTGTTTTAACACCTAATACCCTAAAGTCAACTGACTTGGGAGCTATTGGCCCAAAGCTTGTTACATGGGTTAAGGAGAAAAGCTTAAGGGAATCAAACATTGCACTATCTACGTATTAGTATCTGCAACCCGAGTTGTTAAGCTCGTAGGGGTGTCTCAACACCTAATGCCCTAAGACCAACTGGTCTGGGAGTCATTAGCCTAAAACTCGTTACATGGGTTAAAGATACATTGTGTTTTAAGTTGTATGTGTATATAAATAAAAAGAAAAAAAAAATAATCCCAACCCAAGGAAGTTCACCTTAAACATTTGAACATAATATTGTTTTCTTCCAACAAAAGCCCCATCATCTATGTTTTCATTGAGCACACAAAAAGAAGGTTTATTAATATCTTGTTTAAGAAGTATGAAGCAGGAATATAAATTTAATGAGAGTTTGTTTATCTGGATAGATTAATGGAAGTTGAATGATGAATGCCTTGCTTTGTGGAACTTGCAAATTGTTTCTCTATTTTAACGCTTTAGATTACTAGGGACTAGTAATAAGCTGGTTGGGGGGTGTGATTAGTACTTAAAAGTGCATGTTTATCAAGGTTTTATATCATCATTTTGCACTTGAAGTATCAATAACTCCTTAACTAAAGTATGTTTTATAATAACAAGTTTGATATTATAAGATACCTTAATAATATTTTAATTTTAATAAGTTTCATTACCAAGTAATACAAATATTACCTCATAGTATGAACTAATTTTTCAATAAAGTCCACTTCCTGTAAATCATTATCATCTCCAGGTTGCTTGTAAATGTTGAAAATATTCATCTCCAATGTCATGTTTCCAAATGATAGCTTCATCAGTCCATTCCTACAATTAATCAATGCATTAGAAGTGGCAAGAAATGGACGTCCTAAAATGACAGGAATTGAATTACATGCTTCAACAGGTTGCGTGTCCAAGACAACAAAATCCACAGGATAAATGAATTTATCAACTTGTACCAACACATCTTCAATTATTCCTCTAGGCACTTTTACAGATCTATCGGCGAGTAAAAGAGTTACAGAGGTTGGTTTTAACTCACCTAGATTGAGACTCTGAAAAACTGAATATGGAAGTAAATTCACACTAGCTCCAAGATCAAGTAAGGCTCTTTCAATTTTATGTTCTCCAATAAAGCAAGAAATTGTAGGACAACCAGGGTCTTTATATTTCAAAGCATTATTGTTCTGAAGAATGGCACTTACTTGTTCGGCTAAAAATGCTTTCTTTTTCACATTCAATTTTCTCTTCACAGTGCACAGATCTTTCAAAAATTTAGCATAGGAAGGAACCTGTTTGTATATCGTGTAATTGCTTGGGAAAGGTTCAAAGACTTGTTAAATGCATGCCCCCACCATGGTTTTGAGATGTGGAGGTTAGTGAGTTTCTTCTACGACTCTCTTACCGCAGATTTTAAAAAGCTAGTGTCAACCATGTGTAATGGTGAGTTTTATGACAAAGAACCAAGTGAAGCCTTCGATTTTTTTGATCAATTGGCTGAAAACACAAAGCAATGGGAGACTTCTCTCCCACTTCATGTTGAGTCTAGAAACACCATTTCTCATTCAAGTGGGAAGTTCCAATTAAAAGAGACTGATGATCTTAATGCTAGATTAGCCTCATTGGCTAGGAAAGTAGAGTCTCTTGAGATTAAAAAAGTGCATGTCATGAGTGAACAACAAGAGGAAAGTTGTGTTGTTTGTGAGAGCAAAGGGCATAGGACAACTGAGTGTCCTACCATTCCAGCCTTCAAGGAAGTGCTATATGGCCAAACTTCTGATTCAAGTAATGTTAGAAAGCCATTTTCAAACCAAGTAGGCAATCCCTACTCTGAGACCTATAATCCTGGATGGAGGAACCACCCAAATTTTGGATGGAGAAATGAGGGCTCTTCAGTACCTCAAACATTTCAACCTCCACCCCAACCATTTCATGCTCCCACACATAACACGTACCAACCACCTCATAAGAGATCCCTAGAGGATACTCTTCAACAATTCATGCAAACACAAGGAGGAATCAACAACCAAGCTTACAAATTTCAAGACCAGACCAATAGGACCTTAGATGACATTCGAAGTCAACTAACCAAGTTGACTCAATCACTAAGCATTCAAGAGAAGGGAAAGATCCCAGCTCAACCAATGCCAAATCCTAGAGGTCAGGTACACATGAGTGAATCTTCACTTGGTGAACCTTCAAACCATGAACAAGTCCAAGCCATCACTAACCCTTAGAAGTGGAAAGATTGTTGACAAAGCTATAGGTTTTGGGATTCCTAAAGGTATTGTGGAGGAGAAATCTAGGGAGAGTGAAGAGGGAATCAAAACACAAGTGACAAATGAGAGTTTGAGTGACAAAGAAGGCGAGATAAATGAGAAAGAGATGAGTGAGAAAGGAGATGATTCAAGAAAAATTAGAGTCAAAGTGAGTGATTTAGAATTTGTTCCTAGAGCACCATTTCCACAGAGGTTAGGGAAACCTAAACATGATCTTGTGAACTCGGAAATCTATGAATTGTTCAAACAAGTGAAAGTCAACATTCCACTCCTTGATGCAATTAAACAAGTCCCATCTTATGCAAAGTTCCTTAAGGACTTATGCACAGTCAAAAGGAGATTGAATGTGAAAGAAAGAGCCTTTCTAACTGAGCATGCTAGTGCCATCATCCAGTTTAAGACCCCTCCCAAATACAAAGATCCTGGTTGTCCTACCATTTCATGCATTATTGGAAGTCATAAGATAGACCAAGCTTTGTTGGATTTAGGAGGCAAGTGTGAATTTGATACCCTACACTGTTTACGAACAGTTAGGTTTAGGAGAAATCAAGCCTACTCGAATCACCCTTCAATTAGCTGATAGGTCAATCAAAGATTCCTAGGGGTATTGTTGAGGATGTGTTGGTCCAAGTAGATAAATTCTACTTTCCTGTTGATTTTGTAGTGTTAGACACCGCACCTATTCAAGGTTCTAATGCTCCCATCCCAGTCATCTTAGGTAGACCTTTCCTAGCTACATCCAATGCTTTAATTAACTGTAGGAATGGGGTGATGAAATTGTCTTTTGGGAATATGACTGTGGAGATGAACATATTCAATGTCTCCAAACAAATTGGTGAACATGAGGACATTAGAGAGGTAGATTTGATCCAAACAATTTGTCAAGAACACTTTGAGAGAGAATGGGTAAAGGATCCATTGGAAAGAACTTTAATTCATGATGAAAGACTTTATTCTTTGGAATGTGTTGATGAGGAAGTAAAAGAACTCGAGACTTATCTGGATCCAATGCCTATTATGTCAATAGGTCAATGGACCCCATCGTTTGAGCCTTTGATTTCACCCCAAGTGAAAGTGGAGGCATCTCTTGTCCGACCTTATAAACCAGAAAGGAAGCCTTTACCGAGTGATCTTAAGTATGCATTTCTAGGGGAAGATGAATCATATCCTATTGTGATTTCATCAAAACTTAGCATAGAGCAGGAACAAGAACTTTTGAGAGTGGTGAGAAAACACAAGAAAGCAATTGGGTGGACAATCACTGACTTGAAAGGAATTAGCCCTCTTTTATGTACACATAGAATTTATCTTGAAGAAGAGGCTAAATCTGTGAGGCAAATGCAAAGACGACTGAACCCAAACATGAAGGAAGTAGTGAGAGGTGAAGTGCTTAAACTGCTTGATGCGGGTATCATTTACCCCATTGCAAACTCAAAATGGGTTAGTCCAACCCAAGTTGTTCCTAAAAAATCTGGAGTCACGGTAGTGAAGAATGAAAATAATGAGCTAGTACCAACTAGAATCCAAACTGGATGGCGTATGTGCATTGATTATCGTAAGTTGAACATGGTGACCAGGAAGGACCATTTTCCGCTTCCATTTTTAGACCAAGTGCTTGAAAGAGTAGCCGGAAGAGCTTTCTATTGTTTTCTTGATGGATACTCAGGTTACAACCAAATTGAGATTTCTTTAGAAGACCAAGAAAAAAACCACTTTCACTTGTCCTTTTGGTACCTATGCTTATAGAAAAATGCCTTTTGGCTTGTGTAATGCACCAGCCACTTTTCAAAGGTGTATGATGAGTATCTTTAGTGACATGGTGGAAAATTTTTTGGAAGTTTTCATGGATGATTTTTCAGTTTATGGGGATTCTTATGAGTTGTGTCTAATGCATTTAGAAAAAGTTCTTGAAAGATGTGAAGAGAGCAATCTTGTACTTAATTGGGAGAAGTGTCATTTTATGGTGACACATGGCATTGTCTTAGGTCACATTGTTTCTTCAAAAGGGATAGAGGTGGATAAGTCAAAAGTTGAAGTCATTCAAAAATTACCTACCCCTAGAACAGTGAAAGATGTGAGATCCTTTTTAGGACACGCTGGTTTCTATCGAAGATTCATTCATTCTTTTAGTACCATTGCCAAACCATTGTGTAACTTGTTGTCACAAGATGTCCAATTTGATTGGACATCAAAAATGTCAAGAAGCTTTTGAAAAGCTTAAAGGGTTGTTGACCACTGCACCAATCATGCAAGCTCCTGATTGGTCTTTACCATTTGAACTGATGTGTGATGCTAGTGATTTTGCGGTTGGGGCTGTTTTAGGGCAAAGAAAAGATAAGAAGCCTCATGTCATTTATTATGCTAGCAAGACTTTGAATGATGCTCAATTGAATTACACTACAACCGAAAAAGAACTATTAGCTGTGGTCTTTGCATTAGACAAGTTCAGGTCTTATTTGGTTGGATCTCTTGTTATTGTTTTCACTGATCATGCAGCATTGAAATACTTGCTCACAAAACAGGATGCCAAGCCACGTTTGATTCGATGGATCCTCCTACTCCAAGAGTTTAACCTTGAAATTCGAGATAAAAAGGGAGTAGAGAATGTAGTGGCTGATCATTTGTCCCGTCTTTCAAGCTATGAGACCACAACTGATGAATCTCCAATAAATGAATTCTTTGCTGATGAAAATTTATTTTGTGCAGGTACTGTTTCCTACATTGGCTCTCCATGGTATGCTGACATAGCAAATTACCTAGCCACAAGTCAGATTCCTTCTCATTGGTCTAAACTTGATAAACAAAAATTCTTGCGCAACGTGCGTACTTTTTTTTTGGGATGACCCCTACCTATTTAAATATTGCCCTGACCAAATTGTTAGGCGGTGCATCCCTGATCATGAAATTCCAAGTGTCATTAATTTTTGTCATGCATTAGCCTGTGGTGGGCATTTCTCTTCCAAGAAAACCACTGTCAAGATCTTGCAATGTGGTTTTTATTGGCCCACTATGTTCAAAGATGTCCATGCCTTCTGTGTTGCATGTGACCGATGCCAACGACTAGGTAACCTCACTAGGCGTAACATGATGCCCCTTAACCCCATTCTTGTTTTGGAAATATTTGATTGTTGGGGGATTGATTTCATGGGACCTTTTCCAAGTTCATTTGGCTACCACTTCATCCTTGTAGCTGTTGATTATGTGTCTAAATGGGTGGAGGCCATTGCATCTCGCACCAATGACCATCGAGTTGTTGTCAAATTCTTGAAAGAAAATATTTTCTCTCGTTTTGGCATGCCCCGGGCTATGATTAGTGATGGGGGAAAGCATTTTTTGTAACAAGCCCGTTGGGATGTTGATGAGAAAATATGGTGTAATTCACAAGGTCAGTACCCCATATCACCCACAGACTAGTGGCCAAGCTGAGTTGGCAAATAGGGAGATCAAGAACATTTTAGAGAAAACAGTCAATCCAAACCGTAAGGATTGGTCCCTACGACTAGTTGATGCTTTGTGGGCATATCGCACTGCTTACAAGACCTCTTTAGGAATGTCTCCTTATAGGCTAGTTTATGGAAAACCTTGTCATCTCCCTGTTGAGATTGAGCATCGTGCATATTGGGCCATCCGGCAATTCAATGACAATGAAAACGAGGTTGAAAAAAATAGAAAGCTTCAATTGGATGAATTAGAGGAGCTGAGAAATGATGCATTTGAAAAATGCAAAAATTTCAAAACATAAGATGAAAGCTTTGCATGATAAACATATTTTTAGAAAATCCTTTCATGTTGGTCAAAAGGTTCTCTTGTATAATTCACGATTACATCTCTTTCCTGGGAAGTTGAGGACAAAATGGATTGGTCCATTTGTGATTAAATCCATCTCTGAGCATGGTGCATTTGAGGTAGAAAATCCTACGAATGGAAATGTTTTCAAAGTAAATGGTCATCGATTGAAACTTTATCTTGAAAACGTTGTGGCTGAAGTTGAGACATTGGATCTTGAAGATCCAATACCATTGTAGTATCAGAAGTAATGAGTTTTTATTTTTATTTTATTTTTCATTTTCATTTTTATTTTCTTTCTTCCATCTCTTATATTTTCTTGTTCATGCATTAGGGACAATGCATAATTTTCAGTTGGGGGGTGTGAGGTTCTTTATTTTCACAAAAAAATAAAAAATAAAAAAAAAATCAATGTTTTCTTTTAGTTGTGATATGCAGGTTAAAAAAAAAAAATCAAGCAAGAAGTCAGCTCATGTCCAAGTCAATCAGACATTCATCCTTGAAAACAAAAGGGGAGTAACAGTTTTCTAATCGTTATACTTTTCTTCTCTTTCTTTTTTTTATTGAGGATAATGTAAAACTTAATTTTAGATATTTGATTATGTTGAATGCTTGAGATAACCATGCTTGTTTAAAAAAAAAAAAAAAAATTGCATTCGAATGTGAATGAGACTTGTTTAGGATCAACATTACATTTTTGGATTTATTATTGTGTTGAACATTGCATGCTTTAATTTGGGATAGATAATATCTTATAAAGCAAGATATAGCATACTTTTTTAAAAAGATTATTGAAGTACATCTTTCCTTGTAAAAGTTGTGTGAGTTGTGCGATTATGCATGAAAGATGAGTGTGATGCTTTACTTGTGATTATCCCTTTTGATCTAGTCCTAAACAAGGTTTAAGTAAATAAAGTAATAATTATTACACAAATAAATAAATAAATGTGTACAAAGTTCTATCTACTCCAATGTTTTGAGTTGTTCAGTAACTAGGGGTATTCATCACAAATGTTTATCTTTACGTCAAAAGGCAGCTTGAAATATGAGTATGCAAAGCACTTTAAGTTTGTGACTTTGTGAGTAACCGGGTGCATTCATCACAAATGTTTGTATTCGCGTCAAAAGGGAAGTGACCACTTAAAGAAAAAGAATAAATAATATCTTAAAAAAAAAAAAAAAAAAAAAAAAAAAAAGGGAAAAAATATATATAGATATTTCTTTAGTTTGCTACCTTGTTTGTAGTAGTGAAAAGGGAAGATTACAAGTTTGAGTTTTCGCGTGAATCAATTATGTTGGTTGCATGATAAATACGATTGAATTTGGAATTTTGTATGGATGTTTTGACTTAGAGAATGTGAGTATGCTTATTTTTTCTTTATTTGCTATTGTGTGCACCAAGTTAAAGATACCAATGTTTGCATGATAGGTCATTTAAGTGTGATGAGTCGAGCCTAATTATGTTATTATTATTGTTTTTATTTTAAAGGTTTTATGTTTTGTTTTGCTTGAGGACTAGCAAAATCTAAGTTGGGGGTGTGATTGTGCATCAAAAGTATCATTAAGTCTTTTATTTTACATATGTATTTATTGTTTTTATTTGGGTTTTTATAATAAGTGATGTGCTTTTTAGTAATGAAGTTTCTTTTTAATGTTTCGATAGGTTTTTTGGAGCTTAAATGAATTATTTCAGAAAATTCAACGTCGGAATTCAGAACAAAGAATTGAAGAGAAATTTAGTTTGAAGATTGAAGCAAATCTTGGTTCAAATAAGTGCTCCAAATTTGCCCAAAAAATCAATTATTTTCCAATTCTAGAAAAGAATATCATATGATCCATTTCAAGCCCAAAACTTACCTTATGTTGTGTGCAAACTTCAACCATCAAACACTCAAGGTTTCAATGTCAATCTTAGCCCAAATAATAGGTACAATTGTATACTTATTTGATGTTTAAATCCAACCCCAAATCAGCCCCCAAATCAGCCTCCAAATCAGTCCAAGCACAATCCATGATCTTACATGTCCACACAACAAATAATATTTGATTTATTTTGGGCAATTAATTGATTCAAGAGGGCAAGCACATGGATGGAAAGCTGGAGGGGACATTGTGACATTATTTTGGGTCAACAAGAAGAAAGAAACAGCTCATAAAGGAGGAAGAAAAACGTGCACCAAAGTGTTCTCTAAGCTGGCCTGATTTAATTTTCCAGAACATCTTTCGGTGTTTTGCCCATAACTTTTGACTCAGATGTCCAAATGAGCTGTTCTTTAATGATCTGGAAATCTCATAGAATTGCCTATAAATATGTCTCTAATAGCCATCTCCAGGGGAGGCTTCTAAGAGGGTCGAATTGCTGTCCAAATTTAGAGTCAGATTTGTGTCCGAATTTTTACTGAAATTCTGTTGTGTTCTTCTTTGTAGATTTCGGTTCTTTAGTTTGTAAAACTTATTATTTCAGTTTGATTCAAGTTATTTCATGTTTATTCAAGTGTTCTTACATATAAATCATGGTTGGCTAATCTCTTTCTTGGATCCAAATCAAGGATGATGGTGATTGAGGTGAGTTCTTTAAGATATAAATGAATCTTAATGTTTATCTTCTCATTTTCTTCATGAATGTTTTATTATTGCAAAGAAATTTTAGAAATCATTTAGGTAATGTTATAATCTTGAATTTTTATGCACAAACCTTAGTTTTGGTATAGAGATTGCTTGATTCAATGTCTTACTTAATTTGAAAGTACTTGTTCATTCTTAAGCAATAATTAATCTTCATCAATTTAAACTTCATTGTAATATCTTCCGATCTAATATCACCATCGTTGATATTTGGTTGAGTTATCTTATATATGTTGAAGAAATCACCAATACATCACCATTAAAATTGATTTGGACCAAGACTTACTTTTTCTTGTCTTTTAAAAATCTATTTACACTTTTTTCATCTTTGAAAACAAATCCATCAATTATTTTCAACCAAGTTATTGTTAATTTAATTTCTCTTGAGTTTTTTTTGTTGTTACCTAGCTTATTTTCCAGATCTAGCTCTCTGTGGATATGACCTCGATCTTACCGAGTTAATTGCTACATCGCACACTCGTGCACTTGCGAGTTAAAACAAGCCGATCATAAAAAGCGGTCAAGCAATTTTGTTGAAAATACTTGTTAAATGATCGGGTCACAGGTTTCCAGCCGATATACTGAGTTTATGAACAGATAATAGTAATAATAATAATAATAATAATAACAACAACAACAATAATAAAGAAGAGAAGGAAGAAATTAATGAGAACTTTGAGATGAGAGATTAATGTAAGGATTAAACAACGATAAAAACAAATGTCAAGGTTAGAGGATCCACTAATGGTACTTCAAACAAGTATAATATAAACTCTTATTACTCAATTGGAAACCACACATAAAGGAGGTTCCAATCAGATTATAAATTGTTAACATGATTACATTAGTTATCTTATTCGAATAAAGCTAATACTTGTAAATGTTGGCAGGCATTCATGATTATAACTTATGTTAACAACAAATCAAGTCCCTTTCATAGCTCAGGTGTCGGTTATACCATACAATATGGGCTATGAAAGTACCAAGTATTTGTTGTACCAAGTGTTATACAACATAAATCTAGATTAACCATTTAACAAGCAAAGTATTAAAAGTGAACAAGATAACAAATATAAAACATGTTAGTATCCAACGTTAAGGTCCATATTAAGTTTATATTATACTTATTCTTACACCATTAGTGTACCCTTTTCACCTTGACATAATTAACTTAACTAAACATAATGAAAGAAAGAAACATAAATAAACAAGATAAGAACATAAATGAGAAAGAAGTTAACTAAGTAAAAGAAAGGAAATGAAGTGCATAAACTTGATATTAATGAAAGCAAGACATAAGCAATACAAAGAGAGAAAGCAAGAGCATGATCTTGATCTGGAAACCAAGATGCCTCAATACATGGTAAGTGCCTCCTTTTATAGGCCAAAATTTGGAACTATTGATTTGTTGACTAATTGATGAGTGGGTAGCCACATCTTGACTAGATAACAATCCTTATCTTCTTGTCTGATCAAGACGTCATTGCTAACATCATAATTTGCCCAGAATCCTCAAGAATGTTCTAGGAAATTGTCTCAGCTTTCCAACAAAAAAAAGATGAGGTCATTTGGACTTCTAGAACTCAAGATATGGGGTAGATTAATGACCAAAAGCTTTCCAACAAAAACTTTAGACCAAAAGACTTAATGATACTTTTGATGCACAATCACACCCCCCAACTTAGATTTTGCTAGTCCTCAAGCAAAACAAAACATAAAACCTTTGAAATAAAAAGAATAATAATAACATAATTAGGCTCGACTCATCACACTTAAAGGACCTATCATGCAAACATTGGTATCTTTAACTTAGTGTACACAATACCAAATAAAGAAAAATAAGCATACTCACATTCTCTAAATCAAACATCCATACAAAATTCCAAATTCAATCGTATTTATCATGCAACCAACATAATTGATTCACGCGAAAACTCAACTTGTAATCTTCCCTTTTCACTACTACAAACAAGGTAGCAAACTAAAGAAATATCTATATATATTTTTTCCCTTTTTTTTTTCTTTTTTTTTTTTTTTTTTGAAGATATTATTTATTCTTTTTCTTTAAGTGGTCACTTCCCTTTTGACGCGAATACAAACATTTGTGATGAATGCACCCGGTTACTCACAAAGTCACAAATTTAAAGTGCTTTGCATACTCATATTTCAAGCTGCCTTTTGACGTAAAGATAAACATTTGTGATGAATACCCCTAGTTACTGAGCAACTCAAAACATTGGAGTAGATAGAACTTTGTACACATTTATTTATTTATTTGTGTAATAATTATTACTTTATTTACTTAAACCTTGTTTAGGACTAGATCAAAAGGGATAATCACAAGTAAAGCATCACACTCATCTTTCATGCATAATCGCACAACTCACACAACTTTTACAAGGAAAGATGTACTTCAATAATCTTTTAAAAAAAGTATGCTATATCTTGCTTTATAAGATATTATCTATCCCAAATTAAAGCATGCAATGTTCAACACAATAATAAATCCAAAAATGTAATGTTGATCCTAAACAAGTCTCATTCACATTCGAATGCAATTTTTTTTTTTTTTTTTTTAAACAAGCATGGTTATCTCAAGCATTCAACATAATCAAATATCTAAAATTTCGTCAACTCAGGCCATCCCCGGCAACGGCGCCAAAAACTTGACACGACCAAAAGCTTGATGTCTTTTCCCAAGTGCAGGAGTGTCGAAGTAATAAATAACCCGGCAAGACCGGGGTCGAACCACAGAGAGGTTAATTGTATAAATTATAAATAACAAGACAACAACAACAACAATAACGATAATAATAACAATAATAGTATTAGTAATAGTAATAATAATAATAATTCTCAGTACGTGGCGTTGTTATACCTGAGAATGATCTAAATGATCGGGTCACAGGTTTCCAGCCGATATACTGAGTTTATGAACAGATAATAGTAATAATAATAATAATAATAATAACAACAACAACAATAATAAAGAAGAGAAGGAAGAAATTAATGAGAACTTTGAGATGAGAGATTAATGTAAGGATTAAACAACGATAAAAACAAATGTCAAGGTTAGAGGATCCACTAATGGTACTTCAAACAAGTATAATATAAAACTCTTATTACTCAATTGGAAACCACACATAAAGGAGGTTCCAATCAGATTATAAATTGTTAACATGATTACATTAGTTATCTTATTCGAATAAAGCTAATACTTGTAAATGTTGGCAGGCATTCATGATTATAACTTATGTTAACAACAAATCAAGTCCCTTTCATAGCTCAGGTGTCGGTTATACCATACAATATGGGCTATGAAAGTACCAAGTATTTGTTGTACCAAGTGTTATACAACATAAATCTAGATTAACCATTTAACAAGCAAAGTATTAAAAGTGAACAAGATAACAAATATAAAACATGTTAGTATCCAACGTTAAGGTCCATATTAAGTTTATATTATACTTATTCTTACACCATTAGTGTACCCTTTTCACCTTGACATAATTAACTTAACTAAACATAATGAAAGAAAGAAACATAAATAAACAAGATAAGAACATAAATGAGAAAGAAGTTAACTAAGTAAAAGAAAGGAAATGAAGTGCATAAACTTGATATTAATGAAAGCAAGACATAAGCAATACAAAGAGAGAAAGCAAGAGCATGATCTTGATCTGGAAACCAAGATGCCTCAATACATGGTAAGTGCCTCCTTTTATAGGCCAAAATTTGGAACTATTGATTTGTTGACTAATTGATGAGTGGGTAGCCACATCTTGACTAGATAACAATCCTTATCTTCTTGTCTGATCAAGACGTCATTGCTAACATCATAATTTGCCCAGAATCCTCAAGAATGTTCTAGGAAATTGTCTCAGCTTTCCAACAAAAAAAAGATGAGGTCATTTGGACTTCTAGAACTCAAGATATGGGCTGAACACTAAATAGTGTTTGGGCTGCAGGACAGCTTCGGACTTCTTCGTTGTTCCTTCAATTTGGACTTCAAAACGACCTTTTCAAATCTTGGGCTCCTCATGAAAGTTGTAGGCTTTTGTCTTACCTTTCCATCCATATAAAGTGGACCTAAATCCGAAATCTAGAGCTCCAGATATGATCCAATTACCGAGCAATGTTCTGGTTTGGACTGCACCGACATCTCTTTTCTAAGTTTGGCCATCTCTTTGTCCTTTAACTTTCAATGCTTAAACTCATCAATCAATCCTTTTATTTATGTGATAGTCCTGCATTTAAAATGAGCATTTACCATAAATTAAGGTATCTTATAATATCAAACTTGTTATTATAAAACATGCTTTAGTTAAGGAGTTATTGATACTTCAAGTGCAAAATGATGATATAAAACCTTGATAAACATGCACTTTTAAGTACTAATCACACCCCCCAACCAGCTTATTACTAGTCCCTAGTAATCTAAAGCGTTAAAATAGAGAAACAATTTGCAAGTTCCACAAAGCAAGGCATTCATCATTCAACTTCCATTAATCTATCCAGATAAACAAACTCTCATTAAATTTATATTCCTGCTTCATACTTCGTAAACAAGATATTAATAAACCTTCTTTTTGTGTGCTCAATGAAAACATAGATGATGGGGCTTTTGTTGGAAGAAAACAATATTATGTTCAAATGTTTAAGGTGAACTTCCTTGGGTTGGGATTTTTTTCTTCTTTTTTTTTTTTTTTTTTTTTTTTTTTTCTTTTTTTTTTCTTTTTATTTATATACACATACAACTTAAAACACAATGTATCTTTAACCCATGTAACGAGTTTTAGGCTAATGACTCCCAGACCAGTTGGTCTTAGGGCATTAGGTGTTGAGACACCCCTACGAGCTTAACAACTCGGGTTGCAGATACTGATACGTAGATAGTGCAATGTTTGATTCCCTTAAGCTTTTCTCCTTAACCCATGTAACAAGCTTTGGGCCAATAGCTCCCAAGTCAGTTGACTTTAGGGTATTAGGTGTTAAAACACCCCTTCGGGCTTAATTGCTTAGGTTAGGGAGGCTACGAAACCAAACTTATCCACGTTTTATTATCATCAATACTATCTCTTTTTTTTTTTTTTCTTTTTTTTTTTTTTTTTTTTTTTTGCAAATTATATACTATCCTTTTCCCTTAGTTGTTACCTTCAACAAAAGAACATAATTAATGTAATAATCCAATGTGCAACCCACAATCATATGTTAAAGTGTGTGTGTGAAAATGAAGGTTTAATAATACTTGTTAAATGAGTATAGGAGCAGAATCAAGTGATAACAATGTGAGAGTTTGAAAACCTGAATATTTCAAGAAGTATTATGATAGACCTTGGTAATGAAACTTACTAAGATGCGTCTCTAGAGTCAATAAAATTGATTCCATACTCTGCCATCCTAATAACAATTTTGTCAAATGGTTTTAATAATAGCAAAAACAGTTAGCAAGTTAGTATTTTTTTTTTTTTTAAACTACTACCCTCTCCCCCCAACCAAAACGAGACATTGTCCTCAATGTTCGAAGGTAGAAAGATAGAGTATAGAAGACATCACCTGAAACAGCGAACAATGACAAACCTGAAACACACTTAAACAAACATAAGAAGTAACAAAATAATATGCTATTAATAAAACCAAAAGACACAAGGTTTCACAGATGAAGGCTCAAATCTAATCTAAGCTTTTTACTTTATTTTGACAAAGCATGTATGTACAGGTAGTTGTGATTGTGGCTCACATCTTCCCTTGGTTTTACGTCCAAGAACGGCTTAAACGCCCTCTATGGGTCGGGGATAGGCTTCCCATCCAGTTTTCTTAAAAACTGGCAAACAGGGTCTTTTTCAGTCAGATTCCCAAGACTAAGTCGATCATGTTCTTTATGGAATTGTGGCCATAAATCATGAATTACACGATGCACATCTCCACTAGGATGCGTCTCAAGGGTCACTAAAAGATTATCTAAAGACCCCTTACTCAGGCCATCCTTAATGAATTGTATCTTATCTTCACGGTTTACAGATACCATTCCTAAAGAACGACATGTTGCATTGCAAGTCCATCTGGCACATCTGTGACAAACTTTCAATCGTTTTGCACGACGTTTCTTTGCAAAAGTGCTTTTACCTGTTCCAGGCATGTGTGAAATGAAAGAATTGGAGGACTCACCTGATAATCGGACCTTTGCTTCAATTAGCCAGCGAACATCTTCAGGAATTCCATGATTCATTAACAACCGTAATCTTTCACACCTAGCACGGTAAATTTTTGTAATCACATTCTGAGGCAGAGCGGGAAAATACCTTTTCAACTTTTCAAGAGTGGTGTCCATTTTCAAAAGAGAATTGGAGACGAGATTCAAAGAAGGGAAAAAGAGCACAGAATTGTACAAATATATACAGATATCAGTTATTTGGGAAACTGAAAGAACCGACTTATGTCACGGAGTACCGTTATCCGCCATTTGACCGGGGTGAGAGACTAGAAAGCTTTTGTCCTAGTGGAGATGTGCCTAAACCGTGCTAGGTGAAACGATCAGAAAGAGGACAATTGCCCATATAAATGCCAAAAACTTGACACGACCAAAAGCTTGATGTCTTTTCCCAAGTGCAGGAGTGTCGAAGTAATAAATAACCCGGCAAGACCGGGGTCGAACCACAGAGAGGTTAATTGTATAAATTATAAATAACAAGACAACAACAACAACAATAACGATAATAATAACAATAATAGTATTAGTAATAGTAATAATAATAATAATTCTCAGTACGTGGCGTTGTTATACCTGAGAATGATCTAAATGATCGGGTCACAGGTTTCCAGCCGATATACTGAGTTTATGAACAGATAATAGTAATAATAATAATAATAATAATAACAACAACAACAATAATAAAGAAGAGAAGGAAAGAAATTAATGAGAACTTTGAGATGAGAGATTAATGTAAGGATTAAACAACGATAAAAACAAATGTCAAGGTTAGAGGATCCACTAATGGTACTTCAAACAAGTATAATATAAACTCTTATTACTCAATTGGAAACCACACATAAAGGAGGTTCCAATCAGATTATAAATTGTTAACATGATTACATTAGTTATCTTATTCGAATAAAGCTAATACTTGTAAATGTTGGCAGGCATTCATGATTATAACTTATGTTAACAACAAATCAAGTCCCTTTCATAGCTCAGGTGTCGGTTATACCATACAATATGGCTATGAAAGTACCAAGTATTTGTTGTACCAAGTGTTATACAACATAAATCTAGATTAACCATTTAACAAGCAAAGTATTAAAAGTGAACAAGATAACAAATATAAAACATGTTAGTATCCAACGTTAAGGTCCATATTAAGTTTATATTATACTTATTCTTACACCATTAGTGTACCCTTTTCACCTTGACATAATTAACTTAACTAAACATAATGAAAGAAAGAAACATAAATAAACAAGATAAGAACATAAATGAGAAAGAAGTTAACTAAGTAAAAGAAAGGAAATGAAGTGCATAAACTTGATATTAATGAAAGCAAGACATAAGCAATACAAAGAGAGAAAGCAAGAGCATGATCTTGATCTGGAAACCAAGATGCCTCAATACATGGTAAGTGCCTCCTTTTATAGGCCAAAATTTGGAACTATTGATTTGTTGACTAATTGATGAGTGGGTGGCCATATCTTGACTTGATAACAATCCTTATCTTCTTGTCTGAACAAGACGTCATTGCTAACATCATAATTTGCCCAGAATCCTCAGGAATGTTCTAGGAAATTGTCTCAGCTTTCCAACAAAAAAAAGATGAGGTCATTTGGACTTCTAGAACTCAAGATATGGGCTGAACACTAAATAGTGTCTGGGCTGCAGGACAGCTTCGGACTTCTTCGTTGTTCCTATATTTTGGACTTGAAAACGGCCTTCTTAGATCTTGGTGTCCAAATGAAAGTTGTAGGCTTATGTTTTACCTTTCCATCCATATAAAATGGACCTAAATCCGAGATCTAGAGCTCCAGATATGATCCAATTACCAGGCACTGTTCCGGTTTGGACTGCACCGACATCTCTTTTCTAAGTTTGGCCATCTCTTTGTCCTTTAACTTTCAATGCTTAAACTCATCAATCAATCCTTTTATTTATGTGATAGTCCTGCATTTAAAATGAGCATTTACCATAAATTAAGGTATCTTATAATATCAAACTTGTTATTATAAAACATACTTTAGTTAAGGAGTTATTGATACTTCAAGTGCAAAATGATGATATAAAACCTTGATAAACATGCACTTTTAAGTACTAATCACACCCCCCAACCAGCTTATTACTAGTCCCTAGTAATCTAAAGCGTTAAAATAGAGAAACAATTTGCAAGTTCCACAAAGCAAGGCATTCATCATTCAACTTCCATTAATCTATCCAGATAAACAAACTCTCATTAAATTTATAATTCCTGCTTCATACTTCTTAAACAAGATATTAATAAACCTTCTTTTTGTGTGCTCAATGAAAAACATAGATGATGGGGCTTTTGTTGGAAGAAAACAATATTATGTTCAAATGTTTAAGGTGAACTTCCTTGGGTTGGGATTATTTTTTTTTCTTTTTATTTATATACACATACAACTTAAAACACAATGTATCTTTAACCCATGTAACGAGTTTTAGGCTAATGACTCCCAGACCAGTTGGTCTTAGGGCATTAGGTGTTGAGACACCCCTACGAGCTTAACAACTCGGGTTGCAGATACTAATACGTAGATAGTGCAATGTTTGATTCCCTTAAGCTTTTCTCCTTAACCCATGTAACAAGCTTTGGGCCAATAGCTCCCAAGTCAGTTGACTTTAGGGTATTAGGTGTTAAAACACCCCTTCGGGCTTAATTGCTTAGGTTATGGAGGCTACGAAACCAAACTTATCCACGTTTTATTATCATCAATACTATCTCTTTTTTTTTTTTTTTCTTCTTCTTCTTTTTTTTTTTTGCAAATTATATACTATCCTTTACCCTTAGTTGTTACCTTCAACAAAAGAACATAATTACTGTAATAATCCAATGTGCAACCCACAATCATATGTTAAAGTGTGTGTGTGAAAATGAAGGTTTAATAATACTTGTTAAATGAGTATATGAGCATAATCAAGTGATAACAATGTGAGAGTTTGTAAACCTGAATATTTCAAGAAGTATTATGATAGACCTTGGTAATGAAACTTACTAAGATGCGTCTCTAGAGTCAATAAAAATTGATTCCATACTCTGCCATCCTAATAACAATTTTGTCAAATGGTTTTAATAATAGCAAAAACAGTTATCAAGTTAGTTTTTTTTTTTTTTTTTTTTTTTTTTGAAGTACTACCCTCTCCCCCCAACCAAAACGAGACATTGTCCTCAATGTTCGAAGGTAGAAAGATAGAGTATAGAAGACATCACCTGAAACAGCGAACAATGACAAACCTGAAATACACTTAAACAAACATAAGAAGTAACAAAACAAAATAATATGCTATTAATAAAACCAAAAGACACAAGGTTTCACAGATGAAGGCTCAAATCTAATCTAAGCTTTTTACTTTATTTTAACAAAGCATGTATGTACAGGTAGTTGTGATTGTGGCTCACATCTTCCCTTGGTTTTACGTCCAAGAACGGCTTAAACGCCCTCTATGGGTCGGGGATAGGCTTCCCATCCAGTTTTCTTAAAAACTGGCAAACAGGGTCTTTTTTAGTCAGATTCCCAAGACTAAGTCGATCATGTTCTTTATGGAATTGTGGCCATAAATCATGAATTACACGATGTACATCTCCACTAGGATGCGTCTCAAGGGTCAACAAAAGATTATCTAAAGACCCCTTACTCAGGCCATCCTTAATGAATTGTATCTTATCTTCAAGAGTGGTGTCCATCCTTAATGAATTATCAAAAGTATCACCCCCTTTGACATTTATATGGGCAATTGTCCTCTTGCTTCTTCAGCACAATCTTGCATCCTGCAGCTCTTCCAAGCTTACCATTCCGAGAGCGTCTCCGGCTAAGTTTACAGGTACTCGCCAAACCTTCCAATCACCAGAGTCACTAAAGCACACCCTTGCTTACACCAAAGGATCACTTCAACCAGATGGTCTCACACATCACATCTGAAGAGTGTTAACGCTTGTCTCTGGGAACATTCCCCTTCGAGCATATCAACCATGCTCGGTCCGGAATGATTTATCAAGCCTCACACCAAGGCTTACAACACCCCCTCAAACGGATATTCCAAGTGTGACAGTCATTATGTGAGTATCTCAATATGATCACAAGCCCACCACTCTTCCAAGAGTCTACTCATCCAGGAGTTGCGCCTGCCCTCTGTTCCACCATAGGAACCACGCCTTACTTCTCCATGAGTCTCTCGCTCTTAGTCGTAAGAGCCCAGGTAGCTCTCCACCTTTAACCATGGGGGCAGCCCATTAAAGGTTGATCCATGTATGTCTTCATACTCTGAGTATTACAATGCCATCACCGAGCTCACCACCTTGACAAGAGTCAACTCGTTTCCAGAACCTGCGCATGCCCTCTGCTCCTTCATAGCAGCCGCGTCTTAATGCTCCACAAGTTATCCACTTATTGTCCAAGGCAAATGTCTTCTAGCTCATTGATCTTTAGCATGGGGGCAATATCCATGAAAGTCAATCCTGCATTTGTCTTCATACTCATCATAGCCACTTCATTGCCTATCCACCTGTCCACTCATATCTAGCCATCACATTGGCTCTGGGGCGTTCTGAATTGGGCTCATATCGTGGCCCACACACCTTCTCCTCTGAGGTGTCTCCGCCCGTTGTCATGCGGCGGTCTGAAATGGGCTCACATTACGGCCCTCACACCATCCATCCGAGGTGTTTCTGCTCGTCATGAGACGGCCTGAACATGGACTCATATCAAGGTCCTCACACCTTTCATCTGAGGTGTCTCCGCCTGTCATCATGAGACGACCTGATCTTGGACTCATATTATGGTCCTCACACCTTCTGTCTAAGGTGTCTTCGCCTGTCGTCATGAGACGGTCTGAACATGGACTCATATCATGGTCCTCACACCTTCTGTCTAAGGTGTCTCCGCTCATCGTCATGCAGCGGTCTGAAATCTGGGCTCATATCATGGCCCTCACACCTTTCATCTGAGGTGTCTCTGCCTGTCGTCATGAGACGACCTGATCTTGGACTCATATCATGGTCCTCACACCTTCTGTCTGAGGTGTCTCCGTCTATCGTTATGAGACGGCCTGATCTTGGACTCATATCATGGTCCTCACACCTTCTGTCTAAGGTGTCTTCGCTTGTCGTCATGAGACGGTCTGAACATGGACTCATATCATGGTCCTCACACCTTTCATCTGAGGTGTCTCTGCCTGTCATCATGAAACGACCTGATCTTGGACTCATATCATGGTCCTCACACCTTCTGTCTGAGGTGTCTTCGCCTGTCGTCATGAGATGGCCTGAACATGGACTCATACCATGGTCCTCACACCTTCTATCTAAGGTGTCTCTGTCTGTCGTCATGGGGCGGTCTGAACCAAGTCTCTAATCTTGGCCCACACACCTTCCATCTGAGGTGTCTATACTCGTCATCATGAAACGGCCACATCCTCCTTCATAGGGGATGTCTCTAGTGGCTCCAAGATTCTCTACCACCATGTGGACTTGGGAGAGATCACTACCACTGATCACATAGAAAAAGAAAGTTGCGGTGCACTCTTCACAGTTTTCCATCTCATTTTCTATGTTTGGAGCTTCTATCCCTTTCTGCTTGATAGCTCCACCCACACCAACTCTCTTTGGTGTCTTCGCCTTTCATCATAGGCGTTCGCACCCCCTCAATTAGGTGCTTCTGCAACAGCTCATCTTTCCATCCTTGCATGCATTGGAAAGGTCCTCGCTTGTTGCCTTTATCAAGAGCACAAGAGACTTCATGTTGTACAACTCTTTCTCACAGTCTCTGCTCTGAGCTTCATCTGGGAACTCTTCTTCTCCTTGCACCTATTATCTCATAACAGTACCTCGTTGGATCCTCCGGGTACTTCTGCACAATCTCCGTGTGCTCTTGTGCAATTTCAGTTCTCCAGATTTCTCCCTATTCTTTGCTTTTATGTTTGACAGCAGCTCATCCCGTCACAACATCTGTCCAAGTCAAAATAGGGTGCCAATCTTTATCCCCTTGCTGTATTTCTCTTCCATTATCAGGGTCTTCATCAATTCTCCCTTCAAGAAATCACAGTCACCAAATCTAACTTCTTTGGAGAAATCACCACTCTATCAGATCCTTGATCATACGGAACCCAATTGTTCCCCTTGTGCCGTCATCCTGCTAGTCTTCAACAGTTTCATAACAAATTGTCACATATACAAAAATAGTACTGTGTGGATGATCCTTCAACTAAGCAAGTTCCCAGGAAAGATTTGGAGGGGTCACACTGGTCCCGCTTAAAACCCAATCTCCTAGACAGAACTTCTTAGAACGTATCTATCCACCGTACTGCCTTTTTGTATATACAACCATTTGCTAGCTTTGTTGCGGCTTTCCTTTACAAGTGATCTGGGGTATCCTGGTTTTATACCTGATTTCTCAACATCTGGCGAGACTACCAGTGCTTAGATTCGTCAAGATTGGTCTTCATCAGTTTTCACTCTACACCTCTAAATGTCCACATAACCGGGTGTCCAGAGTGTCCCAATTTTACCTTCCATCAAGGCATTACATTTTCCCACTTAATAGTTCAGCACATATAATTGGGTAAACATGTGCACCTTCTTCTTCTTCATCTCCATCGACCACCATGATGACCTTCAGATGCCTCCTAATCGGGCAATCTCTCTTTAATAATTCACCACCGCCATTTTGGTCTCGAATCTCAATGATCGGACCGTACCATTGCATCCGGAATGATCAAATTAGCTGGAAACATGTCTTGAATCGTCCACATCGCACATCAGACGGCTACGATTTGATCAAAACAATTCTGGCCTAATTAACGGCTCAGATTCAATCTTAGATCCGGTTGCACGTAGGATCAGCTACACTGGATCCTATCCCTCGGCTCACGGCTCGGCTCAGCTCCAATTCGGCTCGGCTCAATTTGGCTCGGCTCGTGGCTGATGACGTGGCAGGTGGCCCCTATGCTGACATGTCCGTTGACTAGTCAATGCTTTTGCTGACTGTGTATGCTGATTTCATCCTTGCATCATGCTGATGTCATCCTTTACATGGCACGTCACTGTTCATGGCACTGTTCATATGGTTCGGGTCATCTGGTCTTCGGGTCGGGTCAACTCATCCGGGTGAAGAAGACGCGTGGCATGCGTGGGGCGCGTCTGCGCGCGTGGGCAGACGCCTTGCCGGAGAGTGATGGAGAGTGCAGCCATGTCCGACGTCCGATTTTGACGCCGTTTTCACCAGTGGCTTCGTCTCGTCCTCCTCTACAAAGTGGTATGGTCAAAACACAATTTTGACAACTTTCATTTTTGAGCAAAAATCAAACACCACTTTAACCATATGCTCTGATACCAATTGAAGGGACTACGGACACCACTTATCTCCACATTGGTATGATATTGTCCACTTTGGGCCTAAGCCCTCATGGATTTGCTCTTGGGCTATACCCCAAAAGGCCTCATACCAATGGAGATATTTGTCCATCTTTATATACCCTTGATCCTCCCCATTTCTAGCCAATGTGGGACTTTGGTTGCATACCCAACATAAGAAAGGTCATTTCTATGGCCTCGTTAAGCCTTACATCCCCTCAATCTTCTTCTCTTCCTTCTCCTCCTCTCTCATGGGTTAGCCAGTTTTTTCTTGAAAAAAGAAAGGTCCCTTTAATTAAAGACGATTCAGAAACAACTGTTCTGGTGCATGATCCAGAAAGTAACGTTTCACAAGAGAGTCAAAGTGGTGACATGAAAAGTAAAGCTTTGCATTTTGAAGAGGGAATCATGCAAGAAAGCATGGCCTGTGAAGCATATCAAAAGGGATTGCATGATAAGAGTTCACAAAAGAATTCTGATGCTTTGAAAAGGAAAGTAGGACCGGATTCCTTGAGAATAGTAAAGATTAGTGAAGGAGATCGTAGTAGGGGTGCTACCAAGCTGAAGAAGAGGCCTGGGATGCTGGTTGTGCCAGAATATTCTCCGATAGTGGAATTTTCTCGAGCAGACAGGAAGTTGGAAAATAAAGAGTTCGAGGTTCAAGGGAGAGATTTCTTCTTGGCTAGTAAGAAAGGAAGGAGAGAGGTCATGGAAGATGGGTATGGCATCATGATTGATATTTTGGGAGATGCAAAGCAGGTAGGTGATCTAACCTCCCACTCTCTGCTGGGTATTAGGTATTCCATATTTCATAAAAAAATCAATAAATTGTAACTTTAACATAAACTTGGTGGTACTTCTGTTTGAACTGCTTCGTTATAATTAAGGATTGGATTAGTTCCTAATTGGGCTTTTAGTGTTCTTCTTTTGGTGTAATTAAATCTTCATTGTTACTCTTAATTCTCCATATTTTGGTTTATTCCGGGGTTTAATTTTGGTCGATCTTTCTTGTTATGTTCAAAAGATTTTGATCCCTGCTTCTTCTATTCTGTCACTAGGCATTTTTTGCTGTCATAGATGGACATGGAGGCCGTGCCGCGGCTAACTACGTTGCTGAAAACTTAGGAAAGAACATTGTGAAAGGTCTTCAAAACGTTGGTTGCAAGGAAGACGGCCAATTAGAGGAGGCTATTCGAGGAGGCTACTTGGTTACAGATAGGGAGTTTCTTAGCCAGGTAAACTTTCAACTTTCAATGTTGAAAATGACGTTATGATGATTTGACTTAGTCTTATTGTACTACCAAGTTCGGAAAAGCATCCACATATATCTATATATCACAAATATATTGTTAGATTTGTTAATTATTTAATGAGCCAATTAATTCACCATCAATATTACTTTCTTTCTTTTTTTCATCGGGGACTAGATTAATCTAATGTTTGATTAGAGGACTTGACCAAGAGAGTTGCAGCTCAATTCCCGGTACTGCCATCTACATGGGAGAAAAAAAGAAAGAAAGAAAGCATATATGACCTGCATGTTTATTGAAAAATATATCCATGGAAGTTTGGTACATAATTTGTTGACCTCAAGGTATACTTTGACATGTTCTCGAGATTTGAAGTCTATAATTCATTTTAATTGATCCCTTTTGTTAATAAGATATCTATAATTAAAAATTAGTAAAATATTTCTGCAACAAACCATTGCTTGACAAACGCCATTAAATATACGCAGCCAGCTACCTCATAATTGTATATTTTTTACTGAAAAAGAAGAGATTAGTTTCGTTTCTTAGAACACATTAGACCAGTCTTTGATGGCATGTCCAACTTGGCAATTTAAAAACTCTGAAACTTTATATATCTCGTAAAAAATAAAAAGAATGCATGAAGCTAGATAGGCTCGCATTCGGATTGCAGTTAAATATGCTTAATTGAATTTTAATTGAATTTTGACACCTGCAGGGTGTTAGCAGTGGAGCTTGTGCAGCTAGTGTGCTGTTGAGAGATGGAGAATTACATGTTGCAAACGTAGGTGACTGTAGGGTAGTTTTAAGCAGGAATGGGGTAGCTGATGTACTCACAATTGATCATAGAGTTAGCAGAGAAGATGAGCGCCTTCGCATTGAGAATTCTGTAAGTTAAATGATATTCACTGCTTCCTATTATTATACATTAAAAAAAAAAAAAAAAGCTAAATAATAACCTAGCTAGTTACACCAATTAATTGCAGGGTGGTTTTCTACATTGCCGCAATGGGATTTGGAGAGTTCATGGGTCCCTTGCCGTTTCTAGAGCAATTGGAGACCAGCATCTGAAAGAATGGATAATTTCTGAACCTGAGATCAAAAGGGTTCCATTAACTTCAGATTGCCAGTTCCTGATATTGGCATCTGATGGCCTATGGGATAAGGTATGTTTCTATACATGTGTAAGTAGGTATTTTGGCCCCCCAAGAAAGAAAAAACAAGTTCAGGGCATGATCAATTATATTTTGTCGGGATTTTGCAGGTAAATGAGCAAGAGGCAGTAGATGTGATTTTAAAAGACAACAACAATTCAGTAGAGTCTTGCAAAAAGCTTGTAGATATGTCTTTCGGCAGAGGCAATATGGATGATATTACTGTTATGGTGATAAAACTTCAGAATTTTGTGACAAATGGTTGTTGATTAATCCTGGCGACTCGTTGAAGAAATTGAATGTAAATGGCATGATTTGCTGGCCTCCATTGATGGCTGGCCTCCACAATGAAGCGATGCTCGGATGTTCCTAAGATGAATTAGAACGAGAGGTAAAATATGTTCCCAGGTAGATATTTCGATCATCATTTAATTTCATAAGCGCTTTTTTCTTCTCAGACATGCAAAGCAAATCATTTTTATTTTGTTTTTTTTTGTTTTTTTAGGACAGGCCCATATTTTGACCGGTTTGGCTGGCTTATTTCTATGTACAATGAAGCTCTTATGTTGATGTTTCTCTTTTCTTAACTCATGTTATAATGTCCATTTGGCTTTCAATCCCATGTACAAATAATTTGTTTTTACTAACAATTAATAAATACAAAAATTAAAAATTTTCATCAATGTCCAAAATTAAAATATAATTTATTTTTTAATAAATTACCATGGTCATACTATAGACTATAATTTGCCGACGATAAGATATTCTATTACCATATTATGATATTTCATGAATTATTATACGCGACTTATAGCTTATAGTTTAGTCAAAACTTTTACTTAACATTTAACTTTTGTTTATGCTTCCTTGAGATGAATAACGAAAGAAAAATAGAAAGGCAAATCTTAATATAACACAAAACAATAAAATAATAGCTTTAATAAATTAAAATTATAAAATTTTAGGATTTCAAAAACTAAAAAAAAAATGACATTTCTTGAAAAATTATTTAATTAACATGATCTAGAAACTCCTTTTATTTTAGTATATTGTTATTGAAGCAATCAACACACCCAAAAGCTAACTTCTTAAATGCATTTCATCAAATAGGTGGTTGGTAATATTAACTTGACTAAAATTCAAGTTAACATGAAAACAATATTAAAATATTTCAAATGAAATGGATTAAAGACAATATCAAAATAAGAAAAAATCATCGCAACTGGAGATAAAAACTACCATGTTATTGTTCTAAAAAGTATTAGCACAAAGCCAAGAACTATATATCCAAGACAAGATTATAATTGGAACCAATAAAGTAGAAGGAATCATTTTTTGTCCAAAGATCAATACCCTTGTCATCCTTTTATGGTTAACATTAGTAACTTAGTTATTTTCACAATTTCTTGCAACCCTAACCCTTTTTTTATATATATAAAAATAACTAACAAATAAATAAATTTTCATAAGAAAAAACCCATTTTGTATGAAATATGGTTAAAAAAAAAAGGATTTTCATAATTGATATGGCTGATATTTTAGAGATTATAAATAAAATTGGGTTAGAACCTTAAGAAATAAGAGATCAAACATGATTTTCAATAAATAAGATAGGCAAGCCAAGTCTCCGGGTACAAAGAATAAGAGAAAAAAGATGAGAATTAAGTCATCTTATCAACATGAAGGATTTCATGAAAAAAGCAAGAAGTCTAACAAAAAAAGCATAGCAAAGACTTAGAATTAAGTGTTCATTTTAGTACTTTTATATAAATATGTATATCTCATGCTAATAGCACAAAATAAAATGAATGCACACATTTTATTATGTATACATTTAAAAGGATTGATAAAAATGCATAGATGGTTCTAAAAATTTAACTAGGTTAAAATTGATAAATTTAGCATTTTACATGAATCGATCCACCATTTGACTTAACCAAATAAATAGGTTGATTATTTGTTCATTTTGAGATAAATATACAAACAACTTTACCCAAAGAAATTTAGAGCATAAATCAACACAAACAACTCTACCCAGTGTCATGTTTTTAGATATAAATTTAATAAATGTTAATTAAATTTATTTATTTTTGATAAAGACTTGTAACAGTGCACTAGTTTAAAATCCATATGTGATATTGATATAATCGGTATGCTCTTTATTAGTATAATTATCAATTCATTGATGAACATATTAACTGGTGGTATTTTCTATTTAACCCTTTCATTTTATTTTCTTTAAACATATAAAATATTATTGTTTTCCTACAACAAATATAATATCAAAGGATAGTTTTGTTATTTACTAGTCAAACCATTTGTTTCATAAAATTATTCAACCAATATATTTTTGTTCTTTTTCAACCTTTTAAATAATCTAGATTTCTCATTAGCATTGTTGTTACTCAATTTTGGACCCCACGTGCTGGAAACAGTGTAACCTCTTTTGAACTGAGTGTAGGAGTTTAGCTCATATTCACCAGAAGATTAATAAAAGCAGAGAAAGAAATATTTTTTTTGAAAACCTTGTTTGAGCTATTTTCTGCCTTTTTTATCCTTCCCCTTTGCTACCAAAATCCTCAAGTTTTCTTAGGTTGATCAGGAGTCTTCATAATGCTAAATTCATTTTTTCTTTATATGGTTTTTAAGGTTGGATAAATTCCTCATAATTTGCACTAAAAAAATGGTTCTCTTGCTATTGCAATTTTTTGTTCCAACTTAGGCTCTAATTTTGACTTGGTTTTGTACGATATCTAACCATCCTAGTTATATTTTGTCACTCATGACATGTTGAAAAATTGACCTACACCTTTATTAAGTCCTAGGAATCATTGTTATTAGGGCAGATTCTCAATCAAATTTGGATGCTCAGCATTGTCAAATCAAGAACCTTTTTGACCAACTAGATTACTGCGAGATTCTATTCTCTAAAATGATTGTATCTCACTTCGACCCCTTCATCAAAGTTGTAGCCCTAGACGTGTAGATAATTTTGAGCTTTTGAATAGCTTCATTTTGATATCAGAAGCTCAAGATATTCCCGTTTGAATATCTAATAAGAAGGTAAAGAATTCTACCGCGAGAAGGATACTGACCCGAGTTTGCACTAAAAAAACTCTATTTCCATCACAAATTTTGTGATTTTTGTTCTTAGTTCATACTCTCAGTCATATCAGGATGCTCGGCATTGTCAGTTTTTGAATTAGACCCGGAGATCCTTTTTGACCAACTAGATTACTACCAGATTCTATTCTCTAAAATAATTTTATCTCACTTCATCTCCTTCATCAAAGTTGTAGTCCTAGACGTGTAGATGATTTTGGGCTTTTGAATCACTTGATTTCGACATCAAAAGCTCAAGATATTCCCATTCAATATCTAACGTAAAGGCAAAGAATTATGTTGCGAGAAGGATACTGACCTGAGTTTGCACTAAAAAACTCTATTTCCATCATAAATTTTGTGATTTTTGTTCTTAGTTCATACTCTCAGTCATATCGGGATGCATGGCATTGTCAGTTTCTAAATTAGACCAGGAGACCCTTTTTGACCAACCAAATTACTGCTAGATTCTTCTAAAATGATTTTATCTCACTTCGACTCCTTCATCAAAGTTGTAGTACTGGACGCGTAGATAAATTTGAGCTTTTGAATTGCTTGATTTCGATATCAGAAGCTCAAGATATTCTTGTTTGAATATCTAGTGTGGAAGTAGAGATTCCTGTCGCGAGAAGGATTTTTTTTGCCTGAGTTTGCAAGGATACAATTGCAAGATGCTTAAAGATTGAAGACCAATTGTAGGCTAATTTGAATCCTTTTTTTGGACCAAGGACTGACACGACCAAAAGCTTGATGTCTTTTCTCAAGTGCAGGAGTGTCGAAGTAATAAATAACCCGGCAAGACCGGGGTCGAACCAAAGAGAGGTTAATTGTATAAATTATAAATAACAAGACAACAACAACAACAATAATAATAACAATAATAATTATAATACTCAGTACGTGGCGTTGTTACACCTGAGAATGATCCAAAAGACCGGGTCACAGGTTTCCAGCCTATATACTGAGTTTATGAAAAGATCAAAGGGATATATTACAGAATGTAAATAACAACAATAACAATAATAATAATAATAACAATAGTAGTAGTAGTAGTAATAGAAGAAGATGAAGAAATTAATGAGAACTTTGAGTTGGAAGATTAATGTAAGGATTAACCAATGATAAAAACGAATGTCAAGGTTAGAGGATCCACTAACGGTACTTCAAACAAGTATAATATAAACTCTTATTACTCAATTGGAAATCACACATAAAGGAGGTTCCCATCAGATTATAAATTGTTAACATGATTACATTAGTTATCTTATTCGAATAAAGCTAATACTTGTAAATGTTGGCAGGCATTCATGATTATAACTTATGTTAACAACAAATCAAGTCCCTTTCATAGCTCAGGTGTCGGTTATACCATACAGTATGGGCTATGAAAGTACCAAGTATTTGTTGTACCAAGTGTTATACAACATAAATCTAGATTAACCATTTAACAAGCAAAGTATTAAAAGTGAACAAGATAACAAATATAAAACATGTTAGTATCCAACGTTAAGGTCCATGTTAAGTTTATATTATACTTATTCTTACACCATTAGTGTACCCTTTTCACCTTGACATAATTAACTTAGCTAAACATAATGAAAGAAAGAAACATAAATGAACAAGGTAAGAACATAAATGAGAAAGAAGTTAACTAAGTAAAGGAAAGGAAATTAAGTGCATAAACTTGATATTAATGAAAGCAAAACATAAGCAATACAAAGAGAGAAAGCAAGAGCATGATCTTGATCTGGAAACCAAGATGCCTTAATGCATGGTAAGTGCCTCCTTTTATAGGCCAAAATTTGGAACTATTGATTTGTTGACTAATTGATGAGTGGGTGGCCACATCTTGACTTTGGTGACAATCCTTATCTTCTTGTCTGAACAAAACGTCATTGCTAACATCATAATTTGCCCAGAATCCTCAGGAATGTTCTAGGAAATTGTCTCAGCTTTCCAACAAAAAAAAGATGAGGTCATTTGGACTTCTAGAACTCAAGATATGGGCTGAACACTAAATAGTGTCTGGGCTGCAGGACAGCTTCAGACTTCTTCGTTGTTCCTTCAATTTGGACTTCAAAACGGCCTTCTTAGATCTTGGGCTCCCCATGAAAGTTGTAGGCCTTTGTCTTACCTTTCCATCCATATAAAATGGACCTAAATCCGAGATCTAGAGCTCCAGATATGATCCAATTACAGAGCAATGTTCCGGTTTGGACTGCACCGACATCTCTTTTCTAAGTTTGGCCATCTCTTTGTCCTTTAACTTTCAATACTTAAACTCATCAATCAATCCTTTTATTTATGTGATCGGCCTGCATTTAAGATGAGAATTTACCATAAATTAAGGTATCTTATAATATCAAAGTTGTTATTATAAAACATGCTTTAGTTAAGGAGTTATTGATACTTCAAGTGCAAAATGATGATATAAAACCTTGATAAACATGCACTTTTAAGTACTAATCACACCCCCCAACCAGCTTATTACTAGTCCCTAGTAATCTAAAGTGTTAAAATAGAGAAACAATTTGCAACTATCACAAAGCAAGGCATTCATCATTCAACTTCTATTAATCTATCCAGATAAACAAACTCTCACTAAATTTATATTCCTGCTTCATACTTCTTAAACAAGATATTAATAAACCTTCTTTTTATGTGCTCAATATATGAAAACATAGATGATGGGGCTTTTGTTGGAAGAAAACAATATTATGTTCAAATGTTTAAGGTGAACTTCCTTGGGTTGGGATTATTATTATTATTACTTTTTTTTTCTTTTTTTTTTTCTTTTTTTTTTCTTTTTTTTATATATATATATACACATACAACTTAAAACACAATGTATCTTTAACCCATGTAATGAGTTTTAGGCTAATGACTCCCAGACCAGTTGGTCTTAGGGCATTAGGTGTTGAGACACCCCTACGAGCTTAACAACTCGGGTTGCAGATACTGATACGTAGATATTGCAATGTTTGATTCCCTTAAGCTTTTCTCCTTAACCCATGTAACAAGCTTTGGGCCAATAGCTCCCAAGTCAGTTGACTTTAGGGTATTAGATGTTAAAACACCCCTTCGGGCTTAATTGCTTAGGTTAAGGAGGCTACGAAACCAAACTTATCTACGTTTTTATTATCATCAATATTATCATCATTTTTTTTTTGCAAATTATATACTATCCCTTACCCTTAGTTGTTACCTTCAACAAAAGAACATAAATAATGTAATAATCCAATGTGCAACCCACAATCATATGTTAAAGTGTGTGT
Source organism: Populus alba (assembly GCF_005239225.2). Lineage (NCBI taxonomy): Eukaryota > Viridiplantae > Streptophyta > Magnoliopsida > Malpighiales > Salicaceae > Populus > Populus alba. The sequence goes on along the minus strand of NC_133296.1, from coordinate 10,984,471 downwards.
GTGAAAATGAAGGTTTAATAATACTTGTCAAATGAGTATATGAGCAGAATCAAGTGATAACAATGCGAGAGTTTGTAAACCTGAATATTTCAAGAAGTATTCTAATAGGCCTTGCTATGAATATTGCAAATAACCATTAGAAAATTTTTACTAAGATGCGTCTCTAGAGTCAATAAAATTGATTCCATACTCTGCCATCCTAATAACAATTTTGTCAAATGTTTTAATAATAGCAAAAACAGTTAGTTGGTTAGTTTTTTTTTTTTTTTTTAACTACTACCCTCTCCCCCCAACCAAAACGAGACATTGTCCTCAATGTTCGAAGGTAGAAAGATAGAGTATATAAGACATCACCTGAAACAGCGAACAATGACAAACCTGAAACACACTTAAACAAACATAAGAAATAAAAAAACAAAATAATATGTTATTAATAAAGCCAAAAGACACAAGGTTTCACAGATGAAGGCTCAAATCTAATCTAAGCTTTTTACGGCTTTCCTTAGTTGACCAATCTAGACGACTCATGCAGGGATCAATGACAGGGATGAAAGATTATAGTTGGTCAATCAATTGTTCAGCAGTAGCAGCAGAGATTATGATTCGTCGTGCTGAAGATGTTAGAAATTCTTGTTCCACAGCTTGATCAAGGAAAGACAGCAACTTATCATAAAAACCATTAACATTTAACAAACCTATAGGTTTATGGTGAATGTGCAGTTAGGCCCAAGATGAAATATGAAAGATCTCTTCCAATGTGCCCAGACCACCTGGTAAGGCAATGAAGGCATCAGCATGGTTAAACATGGTATTAAGTCGGTCAGACATTGTTGGGACCTGTAGTTCTTCTCCAATTTTTTTTCCAATGATGTCCCAATTTGCTAAAGCTTTGGGGACAACCCCCAAAACTTGACTGCCTCCCAAAAATGCAGCCATTGACACACCTCCCATTAACCCAAGGCTACCTCCCCCATACACTAAATGAATCTTTCTCTCAGCTAGTACCCGACCAAGATGATTTGCTGATTCTAAAAACTCTTTTTCTTTCCCACGACTGGATCCACCGAAAACACAAATATTTTTTATGTGATGACTTGAGGAACCTGCCATTTCTACACACTTCTATATTTGATGAATGTATGGGATGAGTAGAAATAAAGGGAAGGAAGAGAAGAATTTATAGATGAAAAATTGAAAATGCAATCATACCACCTATATGTAGGCCAACTGTAGTCTCACACACTCTCTCTCTCTCTCTCTCTTTTATTAATTATTTATTTTGAAAAAGCATGTATGTACAGGTAGTTGTGATTGTGGCTCACATCTTCCCTTGGTTTTACGTCCAAGAACGGCTTAAACGCCCTCTATTGGTCGGGGATAGGCTTCCCATCCAGTTTTCTTAAAAACTGGCAAACAAGGTCTTTTTTAGTCAGATTCCCAAGACTAAGTCGATCATGTTCTTTATGGAATTGTGGCCATAAATCATGAATTACACGATGCACATCTCCACTAGGATGCGTCTCAAGGGTCAATAAAAGATTATCTAAAGACCCCTTACTCAGGCCATCCTTAATGAATTGTATTTTATCTTCACGGTTTACAGATACCATTCCTAAAGAACGACATGACGCATTACAAGTCCATCTGGCACATCTGTGACAGACTTTCAGTCGTTTTGCACGACGTTTCTTTGCAAAAGTGCTTTTACCTGTTCCAGGCATGTGTGAAATGAAAGAATTGGAGGACTCACCTGATAATCGGACCTTTGCTTCAATCAGCCAACGAATATCTTCAGGAATTCCATGATTCATTAACAACCTCAATCTTGCACACCTAGCACGGTAAATTTTTGTAATCGCATTCTGAGGCAGAGCGGGAAAATACTTTTCTAATTTTTCAAAAGTGGTGTCCATTTTTCAAATGAGAATTGGAGAAGAGATTCAAAGAAGGGAGAAAGAGCTAAGAATTGTACAAATATATACAGATATCAGTTATTTGGGAAACTGAAAGAACCGACTTATGTCACGGAGTACCGTTATCCGCCATTTGACCGGGGTGAGAGACTAGCAAAACAAAAGTCACACTAAAAAGCAACAAAAAAAATGTGAGAAAAACAAAATAATCAACCTTTATCAATAAGATTATTCAAACCAATGGATTCATTTTCACTAGGAAACTCATCAAAGTAAGCTTTTAAACGATGTTCATTTACCTTCAAAACATTGTCATTCTTTGGATTCTCAATATCAAGAGCCCCATAAGGATACACATGTTTCAAAATAAATGGACCGCTCCATCTTGATCTTAGTTTTTCAGGAAATAAATGGAGTTGAGAATTATAAAGCAAAACTTTTTGACCAGTATCAACTTTTTGACAATTTTCACAACTTTTGCAGAATGCATATGTGTCCTTGAACATGGTGGGCCAATAAAATCCATTTTGTAAGATTTTTGCAGTCGTCTCTCTTGATGAGAATTGACTCCCACATGCTTCAGAATGACAAAGTTTAATGACATTACTTACCTCATTGTCGGGAATGCATTTTTGAAATATTTGATCAGGACAATTTTTGAATAAGTAAGGGTCATCTAAGTAAAAGTTCTTCACTTCGTTCAAAAACTTTTCTTTGTCTTCGGTACTCCAGTGAGCTGGCAAATCTCCTGTTGCAAGAAAATTGATATTTTTAGCAAACCAAGGCATTGAACTGAGAGAAAGTAAGGATTCTTCAGGAAAGTAATCATCGATTGGTGGGATGTCGAATGTCAAATCTGTTGTCACTTTTGACACAAGATCAACATCAATATTTTTGGTGCCTTTTTCATCCGTGATTTCTTCCTGAGAATAAATCATTTGCAAATCTTCAGATTCATCCAACTCAATTTTACTCAAAGTAGATTCAAGTTGATCATGAACTAATTCTTCAATAAGATCTACTTCTTGTAAATCATTATCATCTCCAGGTTGCTTGCAAATATTGAAAATATTCATCTCCAATGTCATGTTTCCAAAAGATAACTTCATGAGTCCATTCCTACAATTAATCAATGCATTAGAAGTTGCAAGAAATGGACGTCCTAAAATAATAGGAAATGAATTACATGCTTCAACAGGTTGCGTGTCCAAGACAATAAAATCCACAGGATAAATGAATTTATCGACTTGTACTAACACATCTTCGATTATTCCTCTAGGCACTTTTACAGATCTATCGGCAAGTAAAAGAGTTACAGAAGTTGGTTTTAACTCACCTAGATTGAGACTTTGAAAGACTGAATATGGAAGTAAATTCACACTAGCTCCAAAATCAAGTAAGGCTTTTTCAATTTTATGTTCTCCAATAAAGCACGAAATTGTAGGACAACCAGGGTCTTTATATTTCAAAGCAATATTGTTTTGAAGAATAGCACTTACTTGTTCGGCTAAAAAGGCTTTCTTTTTCACATTCAGTTTTCTCTTCACAGTGCATAGATCTTTCAAAAATTTAGCATAGGAAGGTACCTGTTTAATAGCATCCAACAAAGGTATATTGATCCTTACCTGTTTGAAAATTTCAAAGATTTCAGAGTTGTGATTGACTTTCCTTTGTTTGGTCATGGCATGAGGAAATGGAAGTGCTGGCGGGGAATCAGGCTTCTCTTTGCAATGTTCAGGTTCAACCCCTTCCTTACCCTCAGAGATAGACGCATCATCTTTCTCACAAGGTTCAAGAATGGGTTTTTCAATAACCTTACCACTACGAAGAGTGATGACTGATTTGACTTGATCCATGTGTTGGCTTCCAGAACTACTGGCATTTGCATTGTATTGCCCTTTTGGATTTTGTTGTGGTTGGGATGGAAACTTACCTTTCTCTTGGAAACTGAGAGCAGATGTTAATTTTGCAAGAGCATCTTTAAAATCTGTCATGCTTTGAGCAAGTTGAGTGTTGATTGTCTCCTGCTTTTCAATAGATGCATGCAATGTTTCCTCAAAATTTCTTCTAGGAGGTGGAGCATAAGGAGATGCATATCCATTAGAATTTTGGAAATTATGGTGTGCTTGAAATGGTGGCTGTGAAGTTTGTGCATTGTTGCTATCACTCTTCCAACTGAAATTTGGGTGATTTCTCCAACCAGGGTTATACGTTTGGGAGTATGGGTTATGGTTGGGTCTTTGGAAACTGTTTAAAGCATGGGCTTGTTCATGGAGGCATTCCTTAAAAGAAGGCAAAGTTGGACAATCATTGGTTGCATGCTCATTTGTTTCACAGATTTGACACACAATGTCTTGAACAAATTTTAATTGACCATTTTTTTTCAATTCAAGTGCTTCGACTTTTCTAGCTAAAGATGCAAACTTGGCTTGGAGGTCATGATCTTCCCTAAGGTTGTGCATACCTCCACTAGATGTATGAGGTTGAGTTTTACTTGGTACCTCATAAGTACCTGTGGTGTCCCAATTTTGAGCATTTTCGGCTAGCAAGTCTAGGTACTCCATTGCTTCATTAGGGTCTTTATCTTCGAAAGTTCCATTGCACATCAATTCAACCATTTGCCTATCTCTAGGTGTTAAACCTTCATAAAAATGTGAAACCAATCTCCATGTTTCAAAACCATGATGTGGGCAAGTATTAAGCAAATCTCGATACCTATCCCAACATTGGTAAAATGTTTCTCCTGGTTTTTGAGTGAAAGTGATAATTTGTCTTTCGAAAGAGTTTGTTCTGTGAGACGGAAAAAATTTCTTTAAAAATTGTTGTTGCATTTCATCCCAAGCACGAATAGATCCTGGTCTCAAATTTTGTAGCCATGTTTTAGCTTTATCTTTTAATGAAAAAGGAAAAAGCTTTAATCGAATGGTGTTCATGCTACAATTTGAGTCATTATAGGTATTACAGACCTCCTCAAATTCCCTTAAATGCAAGTATGAATTTTCTAGGTCTAAGCCATGAAAAGAAGGTCAAAGTTGAATAATGTCTGGCTTAAAATTAAAATGAGACGCATCAGGAGGGAAAACTATGCATGAGGGTGCACTTGTTCTTGTGGGATTCATGTGGTCTCTAAGTGTTCTCATACGATTATTCTCATTATTCTCATTATGAAGCGATTGATTATCTTCTTCAGCCATATTTTCTGAAAATGATGAGGATACCCTACAAAGTCGACCACTTAATGTACGTGACCAAACTCGCATGCACGTGTAAAAAGAGAATAAAAGAAAGAAAAGAAAATAGAAGAAAAAGAAACAAAACAAAACAAAGAAAACAAAAGTTAGATAAAATGAAAAGTGAAAAGAGAAAATAAATTAAATATTATAATTTATACAAGAATTTACCTCCCCGGCAACGGCGCCAAAAACTTGACACGACCAAAAGCTTGATGTCTTTTCCCAAGTGCAGGAGTGTCGAAGTAATAAATAACCCGGCAAGACCGGGGTCGAACCACAGAGAGGTTAATTGTATAAATTATAAATAACAAGACAACAACAACAACAATAATAATAACAATAATAATTATAATACTCAGTACGTGGCGTTGTTACACCTGAGAATGATCTAAAAGACCGGGTCACAGGTTTCCAGCCTATATACTGAGTTTATGAAAAGATCAAAGGGATATATTACAGAATGTAAATAACAACAATAACAATAATAATAATAATAACAGTAGTAGTAGTAGTAGTAGTAATAGAAGAAGATGAAGAAATTAATGAGAACTTTGAGTTGGAAGATTAATGTAAGGATTAACCAATGATAAAAACGAATGTCAAGGTTAGAGGATCCACTAACGGTACTTCAAACAAGTATAATATAAACTCTTATTACTCAATTGGAAATCACACATAAAGGAGGTTCCCATCAGATTATAAATTGTTAACATGATTACATTAGTTATCTTATTCGAATAAAGCTAATACTTGTAAATGTTGGCAGGCATTCATGATTATAACTTATGTTAACAACAAATCAAGTCCCTTTCATAGCTCAGGTGTCGGTTATACCATACAGTATGGGCTATGAAAGTACCAAGTATTTGTTGTACCAAGTGTTATACAACATAAATCTAGATTAACCATTTAACAAGCAAAGTATTAAAAGTGAACAAGATAACAAATATAAAAACATGTTAGTATCCAACGTTAAGGTCCATGTTAAGTTTATATTATACTTATTCTTACACCATTAGTGTACCCTTTTCACCTTGACATAATTAACTTAGCTAAACATAATGAAAGAAAGAAACATAAATGAACAAGGTAAGAACATAAATGAGAAAGAAGTTAACTAAGTAAAGGAAAGGAAATTAAGTGCATAAACTTGATATTAATGAAAGCAAAACATAAGCAATACAAAGAGAGAAAGCAAGAGCATGATCTTGATCTGGAAACCAAGATGCCTTAATGCATGGTAAGTGCCTCCTTTTATAGGCCAAAATTTGGAACTATTGATTTGTTGACTAATTGATGAGTGGGTGGCCACATCTTGACTTTGGTGACAATCCTTATCTTCTTGTCTGAACAAAACGTCATTGCTAACATCATAATTTGCCCAGAATCCTCAGGAATGTTCTAGGAAATTGTCTCAGCTTTCCAACAAAAAAAAGATGAGGTCATTTGGACTTCTAGAACTCAAGATATGGGCTGAACACTAAATAGTGTCTGGGCTGCAGGACAGCTTCGGACTTCTTCGTTGTTCCTTCAATTTGGACTTCAAAACGGCCTTCTTAGATCTTGGGCTCCCCATGAAAGTTGTAGGCCTTTGTCTTACCTTTCCATCCATATAAAATGGACCTAAATCCGAGATCTAGAGCTCCAGATATGATCCAATTACCGAGCAATGTTCCGGTTTGGACTGCACCGACATCTCTTTTCTAAGTTTGGCCATCTCTTTGTCCTTTAACTTTCAATACTTAAACTCATCAATCAATCCTTTTATTTATGTGATCGGCCTGCATTTAAGATGAGAATTTACCATAAATTAAGGTATCTTATAATATCAAAGTTGTTATTATAAAACATGCTTTAGTTAAGGAGTTATTGATACTTCAAGTGCAAAATGATGATATAAAACCTTGATAAACATGCACTTTTAAGTACTAATCAAGGACCAAATGGAAAAAGTGCTAAAATAACGAGGATGATTGAAGACAAAAAATAAAAAGGAATTTTGTCGAAGGAAGACATTGAAGAAAACACGTTTTTACCTGCACAGCTAGCCGTTTTCTTCCTTTCCTTTTTATCTGAAATTTCTTGTTTGGTTTCCATGTTTCTCTCGCTTGAATGGAAAGCTGCAGACCATGTTTTTATTGCCTCATTTCAAAGGGAGCAGCTGGCCCTGTGGAAGGAAAGAAAGAAGCCTTACCATCCTTTGAAAAACATGAAAGAAATCAGACGTGATCACAAAATCAGAATCAGAATATTTCAGTTTCTTTTTTGTGGTTTTTTTTTTTTTACTGCAAATCAATAGGGATTTGCATCCTAGAATTAATGCATTAAATCATTCCTAAATAGAGATATATTAGACTATATATAAGCCCCTCTAATGACCTAGGAAAGAAAGAAAACAGAACAAAAAGAAAGGGTAGGAAAAACGAGCAAAAAAAAAAGACAAGAGAAAAAAAATACGAAAGAGAGGCAGACATTAGGTGAGAAAAACGTAGAGAATAGAGAAAGTTTCTTTCATTCGCCATTGTTACTGTGAGATTGGGAAGATTGATAGTAGAAGGGAAAGAAGAGACAAAAGGGAAAAGAGAAGAGAAACCATAAACCAACAGGGACTACATGTTGGTCTTGGCTTCATTTTTCTGCATATAAGATCTGCAGCAGGGACGAAAGAAGTGCAGGAACCCATTGTAGAGGGACTGACAAAGACGCCGAGGAAAAGAAAAACCAGAAAAAACAGACGCAAAATACATAGCAGGAGGAAAAGATTTGAAACAAACAAACACAAATCAACCATTACGCTTTCAATGTCGCTACAACGTTTTTCACTTTAATTCCCAGGTCTGTTTCTCTTGACCTCGCAGCATGTATTTTTCTATTTTGTGTTTGCACTGTTCAAGTGTATTAATTCACTTGAACAGTATTCGCCAACATTCTTTGAACTTTAACCGCGCCCCCTTTTTTTTGTGTCTAGCAGGGTCACTTGCTTAGGCAAGTGACCCAACCGAACTTACTTTTTTTAAAAATAAAAAAATAAAAGAAAGAGAAAGAGATTTATTTTCTAGAATATTTATTTTAAAGTCTGAATTTTTTTATGTTGTAAAAAAATATATATCAATCTTGTATTTAAAATACCCTATTTTCGATGCAACTGTGGCAAATATACATATATATCAAATTTTGTTTTCTTGTGCATTGCATACAACCAATACCCTAACATGTTTTTAATACTCTTTTTTTTATACAAAAAATATTTGAAGTTTTGAAAATGTGTTTTCGCATGGATTTCTTAAACACAAAAAAAAATTATTTTCTTGCATTTCTGGATTTTATAACATGTTTGTAAAACTCCAAAGGGTATTGGCCAATATTCCAAAAAATATAAAAATCTTATTTTTGGGGGAATTTATCTATTATTCACCGCTAATGTTTGGATAAAGAAATCATTAAAGGACGAATATCCAAAATATTATTGGGAATAATTTGTTATTTTCACTAATAATATTTAGATAAAGAAACCCTGCATGGTAAATATCCAAAATAATTTTCTAGAAATAATAAATCCGCACACATCCTTAAAAGAAGCCTTGATTATAATTGAAAACATTTCAATTTTTTTACTCCACGGTTTACGAGCCGTGAGAGTATAAAACACTAAGGCAAAAATAGGTTTTTAAAGCGCTCAAGATTTCTAAATTTTTGTCCCTCCTCCTTGCAATTTATGAGTCGCAAACTCTTGAAATATTAAGGGAAAAATGAGCTTTTGAAGCACATGGAATCTCCTTGGATTTCTATCTTAATCAATTTAGTTTGAATCAAACCTAGAAAAACAGATGAGATTGAAAAAACAACAACAACACCATAGCAATTATAAGGCAAACCAAACACCAAGCAGCTTACCTTAGGTAGGGCGTACTAGGGGTGCTAATACCTTCCCCTTACACAACCAGTCCCTAGCCTTAGAATCTCTAAAAGACCAGTTAAGTTTCCTAGTGACCATAATACTAGGTGGTGACTCCCTTATACATAAACAAAAAACAAAACTAAAATCAATCGAGGGTCGCTGCGACGCCACGCTCTGCCGCGATGGTGCGACAAGCATTAAAAAAAAAAACCATTCTCATTAGCATAACAATGCTTTTCTCTCTTTTTGTTTTTTTCTTTTTGTCTCCTTCGAAAGTATCAGTCAAACTTTAATCTAGAAATATACTTTGAAAAACATTAGAAAAAAATAGTTTTATTGAATTATTTCATTTCCAAAACCTAAAATTTTCATAGCATGCAACCATGACAATAAAAATTATAAGTGACCAATTTCATAACCTATGCCCCCATTATTAAAGTTATTGCCAAATAATATTGGAATTTCATCATTACATATCTAAACTTTATAACAAAAGAATATGTTATTTGGAAATGTATAACAAAATTAAACCAGCCACTAAAAAGGCTTATACGGTCATCATACACACTTTAAGTGAACTAATTAATTTGACTCATATTTTTTATTTATATATATATATATATATATATATATATATATATATATATATAACTTGCTTTGATAACTATAGTAGTTCAAATTCAAGTAAATTATAAATTGTATATTCAATTATGATTGAAAAAGTGTAATTAAATAAAGAATACTTCATATAATAGCATATTTACTTTACAATTCCACTAAATTTAACTAAATCAATATTTATTAATATGAGTATAAAAAATAATGTGATCAAAACCCAACTATCAAACAAATGGTTGAAATGAAAGGTAACACCTATTTTAGCAATAACCATTAACCCTAACATTAAAAGAAATGATGAATGTCATGTTTATAAGTTCTAGAGCACCCCAAAACTTAGAGAGCAATTCTAACTGTCAATTATATACTTAGCAAATTATCCTATAAAAAGTTTTAAAAAAAAAACTATATGAATTGTTGAAAGGTATAAGACCTTCCTATAAATACCTTAAAGTGTGGGAGTGTCTTACAACGATAGCAATACATGATCCTAAAAAATTCAAGATAAGACTGAAGACTGTGTGTTGTGTATTTATCAGATATGCATATAATAATAATACATATAAATTTCTTGTACTCCAGTCAAGTATTAAAGATATTTATCCTAAGAAATCAAGGAAAATTACATTCTTTGAGGATTTGTTTCCATGGAAAGAAGCACAAGAAATTCATTTACTTAAGAGAATAATTAAGGATAGTTCAAGTAATCATCATTAATTAGAAGATGATAAACTAGAGTTTAGAAAGAGTAAAAAGGCAAAAATAACCAAAATATTTTATCTTGATTTTTTAACATACTTGTTAAAAAATAAACATTGAACCTACTCCAAGGCAATGTCTGTTTGGAAGCTTCTTATTATAAAGAGACAATCAATAGTAAAATTAAATCCATTATGAATAATCATACATGGAAACTAGTGGATTTTCCTCTTAAAAGTACACTATTTGGCCATAAATGGGTCTTCCTCTTAGAAGTAAACCATTTGGCCATAAATGAATCTTGAAAAAAAAGATGAAAGTTGATAGCACTATTGAAAAATATAAAGTTAGACTTGTTATTAAAGGTTTTAAACAACAAAAAGGTTTGGACTATTTTGACATATATTTACATGTATCGAGAATATTAGAGAACTAGTCAAACCCACCAATACAATGATTAAACTCAGCTCATCCACTACTACTAAAGGCAATAAGGATCAGGCTAAGACTAATTCAAGTGTATCCTAACCTCTCTAGTCTATCTCCTACTCTTGTGTATACAATTATCTCACACTATAAATACAAGACCTTAACCTGTGTTATAGTAAGGCAGCCAACAGATTTATATTATATTATAAGGTATTAAAGCCTACCTAACTTACATCAAATTCTTTCCTTCTCCCTTACCATGCCTATTGTAACAATCTCTTCCTCCATACAAACATCATATTTGATCACCTTCACCAACTTCACTCCTGTTAAACTCACTCGAGATAACTATCCTTTATGGCTCCCTCAAATTGTTCCTCATCTTAAAGGTGAAAACCTCTTCGGATACATCGATGGCACTACCCCCCCACCATCTACTGTCTCTTCCACCATTGATGGTGTTACCACCACTTCTCCAAATCCTGCCTTCTTACATTGAACTATGCAAGATCAAATCATTCTTGGTGCAATCAATTCGACTCTCATCAAGAATATGTTAACTCATGTTACACGGTGCATTACCTCTAGATCTGTTTAAACAACATTGGAGATACTATTCACGTCCCAATCCCGACCACGCACCATGTAAGCTCACTATTAATTGGCCACCCTAAAAAAAGGAAGCTCCTTTGTTGCTAACTACTTTCAGCGGTTCCAAGCTCTCACTGATTCCCTGGCTGCTGTGGGTCAGCCCCTCAATGATTTTGAAATGGTGGCTTTCCTACTTATTGGACTAGACCCCAACTATGATCCTTTTGTGATGTTGGTTACAACTCGAGTTGAACCCCTCTCCATGGAAGAGATCTGCGGCCATCTCCTCTCCCATGAACTCAAACTTGAGCACCATCAGTCTATCATTAACCTCTTTGTCACTAGGCCTCACTATGCCGCCTGTGGAGGAAATTCTTTCTGCCACTTATATAGTGGCCATAATTTTATCCTTGGAGCCCCACCTTCTAGATGGGGGCCTTCCCATAGAAATTCCAACCAGCAGTCACGTGGCAGGGGGTGCAACACTCTATCATTTCCTGGTCATGGCTCTTCCTCTCACCCTATTTGTTAAGTTTGCAACTGTATGGGCCACATTACAACCACTACAATGAGTTCTTCTTCAAAGACTCCACTCAACTTCCCTTCCCATGGTCCTGACCTCAATTGTTATCCAGACTCTGGTGTGACTCATCATGTCACCTCTAACATGACAAATCTCAACCTCAAAGCTGAGGAATTCCATGGCTCCGATCAGATATGAATCAGCAATAGTAAAGGGTTATCTATTCGTCATATTGGACACATCCATCTCTTTTCTTCGAATCTTCAATTTGATCTTCTTAATGTTCTCTATTTTCCAAATATTTATTATATGTTCATAAATTCACGACTGATACTAACATTTTCTTTGAATTTCACCCGAATTATTTTTTTTGAAGGATCGACGTTCGAAGAAATTGCTATTCCACGACCCGAATAGTCATGGTCTCTATCAATTTCCATTCTAAAATAATAAGCCATCCCCTTTCATTTTAATTGGTGAACTTATCTGTCTTCCTTAGTGGCACTCATGGCTTGGCCATCCTTCCTTCAAGTTGGTCAGACAAATCTTTTCCTCCTTCAAACTTCTAGTATCCACTTATAAAAGTCACTGATCCATGCTCCGCGTGCCTCAGCTCCAAATCTAAACAATTACCATTCTCTAAGTCTCTCTCCCACTCCATTTGTCCTTTAGAGCTCATTTATACGGATGTTTGAGGTCCTGCCCCTATTTGCTCTACATCTGGCTTTAAACATTATGTTTCCTTTTTAAATGTTTTTAGTTGATACATTTGGTTGTATCCCATTTCTTGTAAGGGTGATGTCACTAGAATTTTTAATAAATTTAAAATTTTTGTTGAATGCTTCTTTAAGGAAAAAATTTATGTTGTCCAATTTGATTGGGGTGGTGAATATCATCTATTTCACACACTCCTTCAATCTTGTGTCATCTCCCACCGTGTCTCTTGCCCACACACACATCAATATAATGGCAAAATTGAGCGCAAACATCACCACATTATCGAAACTGAACTAGCCTTACTCTCTCATACCAAAGTCTCTCTCTAATTTTAGGACGATGCATTTTCTATGGCATGCTACTTTATTAATCACAAGCCTACCCATGTGCTCCAGAACAACTCACCCTTTCACATTTTTTTTCATCGTGAACCTGATTATTGTTTTTAACGCACTTTTGGTTGCGCATCTTACGTCCATACAATAAAAATAAACTCTAACCACAGTCTCTATCATGTCTTTTTTTAGGGTATAGTCCTCTTCAAAAAGGGTACAAATGTCTTCACTTACCATCTAATAGAGCTTATATTTCACGGGATGTGGTTTTTAATGAACATTCTTTTCCATGAAAGTCTACTTCTCCTTTATCTTATTTGCCCATTAACATATCTTTGCAGGTGTTCAACAATCCAAGTTCACTACTAACTCCTCATGACTAGAGGCCCACGACAGCATCTTCTTTGGACACTCCATCATCACTAAAAAATATCATCTGATGCCCCTCTTGACACAACACCATCCCACAATCCATCATTATCTATTTTAGATCCCATATCTCCCCCTCCCTTACTTGCTCCTTCCCATCTAACTCTCTTTGTCCCCAATACACAAACTCCCCACCCCTCATCAACTCACCCCATGACCACACGTGCCAAAAAGCTCATCACCAAACCCAAAATTCATATTGATGGCACCATCTGTTACCCCTTGCCCCGAGCACTCCTTACCAAGCCTACTCAGTCCGCCATGGAACCCACCTACTACTCCACTGCCATGAAAAACCCAAATTGAAGGAACGCCATGAATGTTGAATTTGATGCCTTTCTACAAAATCAGACATGGTCCTTGTTTCCCCTTTCAGAAGTAACAAATGTTGTTGGTTGTAAATGGGTATTCCAATTGAATACAAAACATGACTTGTTACCAAAGGATTTCACTAACAACTTGAGCTAGAGACTATGGTGAAACTTATAGCCATGTGGTCAAACCCACTATAATATGTCTAGTCCTCTATATATCTCTTTCTCTTTAAATTGAAGGAACGCCATGAATGTTGAATTTGATGCCTTTCTACAAAATCATACGTGGTCCTTAGTTCCCCCTTCAGAAGCAACAAATGTTGTTGGTTGTAAATGGGTATTCTGGTTGAAGAGAAAGGCAAAATGGCTCCATTGATCAATACAAAGCATGACTTGTTACTAAAGAATTTCACCAACAACCTAGGCTAGACTATGGTGAAACTTTACAGCCATGTGGTCAAACCCACTACAGTATGTCTAGTCCTTTATATTGCTCTTTCTAGTCTGCTTGGACACTTTCTTATTTATTTCTCGCTCAGTTTATTATCTCATGTTGGTTTAATTTATGTGGATGACATCATAATCACATGCTCTAGTAAAGTAGTTATTCGGTCACTACACCGAGACCTCCACTATGACTTCACGATCAAAGATTTAGGGACACTAAATTATTTTCTGGGTATCGAGGTTGTGCCCTATGACTAGGGAATTATACTCTCATAGTAGCGATATATTCTGGACATCCTCAAGCGCACAAAAATGGCAAATGCAAAGCCGATCAGCTCTCCAATGGCTTCCTCTACCCATCTCTCTATTTTTTAAGGTGATCTCCTCTTGGATCCGACACTATACAAAAGTGTTGTTGGCGCCCTTCAATACGTTTGTATCACATGCTCAGATATCTCCTTTTGTGTAAATAAACTCTCACAGTTTATGCACAAACCCATGGAGCTTCATTGGCAGTCTGTCAAACATTTACTCCAATATCTCAAGCAAACCATCCAACATGGGCTTCAATTTCATCAGTCTACATCCATTAATCTTCAAGCATTTTTCAACGCTGGCTGGGCAAGGAGTCATGATGATCGTCGATCCACTAGGGGTTATTGCATTTTCCTTGACCAAAACTTAGTCTCTTAGAACTATCGCAAACAACAAACAGTTACCTGCTCAAGCATTGAAGCCGAATACAAATCACTAGCAAATGTTATTGCTAAAATATCTTTGGCTCATGTCCTTATGCTTTGAAATTAGCATTCACATGTCTCACCCCCCCCCCCGGGTTTATGGTGTGACAACATCGGTTCCACCTACCTCTCTGCAAACCTAGTGTTTCATGCGCGAACTAAACATGTGGAAATTTACATCCACTTCGTTCGTGATATGGTAGCCAAGAAACTTCTCTCCATCAAGTTCATCTCCAACAAAGATCAACTCGCTGACATCTTCAACAAGCCACTCTCTTCCTCACAGTTTGGTATTCTTCATTCCAAGCTCAATGTTCTTCCCATACTGTTGTGCTTGAAGGGGTGTATTAGAGAACTAGTCAAATTCACCAATACAACGGTTAAACTCAGCTCATCCACTACTACTGAAGGCAATAAGGATCAAGCTAAGAGTAATTCAAGTGTATTTCAACCTCCTTATTTTATCTCCTACTCTTGTGTTTACAGTTATCTTATACTATAAATACAAGACCTTAACTTGTGTTATGGTAAGGCAACTAACAGATTTATATTATATTATTGAGAATAACTTTCATATGAATATTAATAGTCATTACAGTTGTCATACGAATCTCTTTTTTTCTCCTGCTTTTTTTTGTAATGTCTCCTCTTGGAGTCTTTTGTTTTTTCTATCACACTCGGACATCGCGACGACTGATTAAAAAACAATCTCCATATGGTTAAAATAATAGATATCTAGTATCTTGTTCTTTTAGGGGAAAATGTCTAGTTCAAGGAGTCGCCACCTAGTATTATGGTCACTAGGAACCCTAACTGGTTCACAGAGATTCTATGGTACGGGACTGGTTATGCAAAAGGAAAGTTATTATCATCCCTTAAGCGTCCTACCCGAGGCAAGCTGCATTGTTGGTTTTGTCTTAAAATTGCTAAGAGTTTGTTGTATTATGCTTTTCATGGTCCACCTAGGATATTCCTAATTCTGGCATTAGTGAATAATCAACTACAAATATTTCCAATCTAGCGTTGATAAATATTGCACAACCCAAAAAGTGTAGTATTCCTAACTTTAACGCCAATGAATAAATCCGCAAAATTCTATATTAAAAGAAACGGAAACTATTTTTTCCTTTTTGTATCATTTTTTTTTTTTTTGTTATTTATGTAGCTTGGCCTCAAAACTTGGCCACTGATGTTAAAAAAAAAAAAGGTCGGGTCACTGGTCCAAACCAATGACCCGACTGGCCACTGATGCATGCATGCGTGAACAACTCACGCATGCATGCTACAGTAGTAAGGTAATTAATTTGGCAAAACAGGGGAAGAAAGACTTGCCTGGTGAGGCAGCAGCTGGAGGTGTTGGTGGAGGAAGACTGGCTGGCTATTTTCTCCTCCTCTTTTGTTTCTTCTTGTTCTCCACTAGTATTCCCTCCTCTCTGTCTGTCATGTGCTTCCTTATTTTTTTATGAATCTCTTTATGTAACAATACAGAATGAGTATGGTGCAGCTGTAGAATGCGGGTGAAGACGATGGTGACGATCAAGCAACCGCTCACAGTTGAAAATCCCACTTGTTGTTCTCTGTGGTATGGTCGTCCTGGAGTTACATGTTGCTACTGCCAGAGGGAAGCTTGTGGTGTTGGGCCTGTTGAAGACACTACGCTGGTGAGGACAAAAATGACAAGGTAAAGGGCTATTACGGTTGAGGATGGCAGCTTCCAGTGTTGTTGAGATCAGTACAGCTACTTCAATGAAGGACTGCTGGATGTTCACGATGTGGAAGAGATGTTGGGGCTGGTGCAGCTGCGGAGTGAAAGCAAAGACGATAATGATGGTGATGGAGGGTTGCCCGACTGCTACTGCTTTCCCCTCTGTTTCTGCTTTTTTGTGTCTTCCCTAATCTTTCTTTATTGTTCTGTTGCTTTGTGCTATTATTGGGAAATGAAGGCGAAGACAATGGTGATGGTTGGGGATGTTTGTTCGGCTGAGAGGGGAGGCCAAGGCTGGTATGGAGGTAGTTTTGGTCTCAAGCCAAAAAGGAAAAGAAAAGCCATGAAGGGCTTGTTTTGGCTATTTTTGGTGACCGGGAAGAAGAGGAGGAAAGAAGCCGGGGGGATGGGGCAATTGTGGCTAGTCTAGGATTCGATCGCAACCCCTTTTTTTTTGGTAAATGTCTTTTTTATTTTTATTTTTTTTTGTAGGGTTTCTAGTAATGGCCTTCTCGTGGGGTTTCCTCTGCCTCTTCTGTATACACTGAGATATGTATTTATAATGCAAGAGTCTCATCGCTTGCGAGAAATAAAGTCTCAATCAAACTCATTTTTTTTTTTTTAAGTTCGAATTAGAATCGAATTTAAAAGTAGACAATTATCATTATCTTGAAGATAAGGATTATCTTGAAGATAATGATAGAATAGCAAAAGCACATTGTAGTCCCTAGTTTCCGTGCAAGTTGACAAATCATATTTTTCATCGAAATAAATCTTTAATCTTTTAATTTTACATTTTAAACCCCGTAAAATTAAATTAAAAACCAATAGGCTAAAATTAAAAAATCAAAGATTTATTTCAATGAAAAATATGATTTGTCAGCCGTAAAATTAAATTAAAAACTAATTGGCCAAAATTGGGTTACAACAACAGTTATTAATAAGCTTGAAATACATCAAATATATAGAAAAACAATTTTCTTAAATGGTGACCTTGATGATGAGGTTTACATGGAACAACTCAATGGGTTTGTTGTTGATGGACATGAAAAAAAAAATTGTAAACTTGTCAAATAATTATATGGTTTGAATAAGCTCCTAAATAATAACAAGAAAAATTTGCAATGTTATGCCGTCAAAAGAGTTCAAAACAAAATATATATATATATATATATATATATATATGTGAAAAACATGTATAAAGATTATTTAGAAAATAGCACTTCTTTTAGAATGTTCGGTAAAATCTGAAAATCTCAGCAATGATTCATAGTGGGATGGAACTCTAATGATAAACTGAGAGTTGTCAGTTGAGCATAAGTATTTCTTCAGCTTACTCTATATTCCATATTTGTGTTTTTAGAGCACACCATGCAGAAGTTTATGTTAATAAGAACGGATGAAGGAAATGGAAAGAATATGAAAGGAAGAAGGTTGGGTGAATTCAAAATTGTCCTCCTTTCTTCCTTTCACTTTTGGGGAAAGGTGTTAGAGTATATTAGAGTACATTACTTCAAATTGTGACACTTGTCACAATCTTAATATAGTGGATAGTTAGTTAATTAGCACAAGTTTGTTAATGTGTTATTAACAGATATATAAACATAACCATCTCATGGTATTCAGTTTATGCAAAATAAGAACTATTATCAAGTATTCTTTAGTGCTTTTATCTCTCTGTTTCTTCTTTCTTTCTATAGAATTATAGTTCAGGTTAATCATTTGACATAGCTTAATATGTTATCAGAGCATATAACTACTTATGCTTGAAATTTCTTGATCCTTTATTGCTTCCGCATTTTTTTGTTATTTTCTCTCCACTCACATATTTTTCTTCATATTTGGAGTATATAGTGCTTCGTTGTGATCTTCATCTTGAGTTGTATTTATTTCTGCAACTTGCACAGCAAGTGTTTGGTGTGTTGTCTCATTCAAGGATTAAACTTGAAATCCTAATGGTGACTGCTTCGCAACTCCAGCTGCTTCAATCTCCAGTTACAGCTCTCATTTCATCCATTCTTACATCAGTCAATGTCAAACTTGATGAATCGAATTACCTCAATTGGAACTTCCAGATGCAACTTTTACTTGAAAGTAATGGAATTATGGGGTATGTTGATGGTTTGCTCCCCTGTCCACCTCAACATTGTTCAATCTCGGTTGAATCTAGTATCACCTCTTCTTCCTCTCAATCTGATGAATATATAGTATGGAAAATGCATGATAGAGCGATTATGCAATTGATTACTACCATATTATCACCGATTGTTATGTCCTGTACAATTGGTAGCACTAGCTCTAAAGATTTGTGGATAAGATTAAAGGAACAATTTTCCAATGTGTCTAGGACTAGTATTTTTCAAATGAAATCCAATCTGCAAACCATTAAAAAAGGTTCAGATTCAGTTTCACAGTATCTTCATTGAATTAAAGAGGCTAGGGACTCCTTGTCTGCTGCTAGGGTATATTTTACAAATGAAGACATTGTGATTCTTGCCTTGAATGGTTTCCCTGCTAAGTATAATACTTTTAGATGTGTTATAAGGGGAAGAGAGAGTGTGATCTCATTGAAAGACTTTCGCTCGTAATTGCTTGCAAAGGAAGTGATTATTGACACTTCAGTTAATTCCCTGTTTTTATCAGCTATGGTTGCTAGTACAAGTGATACATACACACAAGGGAGTTTCTCTCCACATCATGGGCAGTCTCAGGTGCCCACTAGATAGTTTCAGCCATATAATGGAAACAAAAACAAGGGTAAAGGTTGATTTCCTCAGGGCTCTCGATTCTTTGCTTCTAGACTAGGTTTTTCCTTCATGGCACCTAAACTTCCCAACTTAAATTCTAGAATTCTTGATCAATCCCTTGCTCAGTCATTTCGACATCATTATGCACTCATGGTTCCAATCTGCCAGCTATGCAACTCTGAGGAACACAATGCTCCTTTCTGTGAAGCTTCTCCTCCTAAGAGAACCAGATGCAACATTTGTAGTAAAAGCAATCATACCTTCTGGTATTGCTTCTATAATGATAAGGGTCCAAATTACATTGCTTCATATTCTCCACAGTCATCCTTTTTCTTTGTAGCCACAGTCTCTATAGTATCATCCATATCCGGCTCCCTCTTCACATAAAAGGGAAGTACAACAATCTCTTATGCAAGCTATGCAGCAATATACTCCATATCAAGCTTCATCCTCATAGAACAGGAAAGTACAGAAATATCCTATGCAAGCTATACAGCAATATACTCCATATTAGGCTTCATCCTCACAGAATA
Organism: Populus alba; assembly: GCF_005239225.2. NCBI lineage: Eukaryota > Viridiplantae > Streptophyta > Magnoliopsida > Malpighiales > Salicaceae > Populus > Populus alba. The sequence goes on along the minus strand of NC_133296.1, from coordinate 10,964,600 downwards.
GGAAAGTGCAACAATCTCCTATGCAATATATGTGCATAGTGATTCACTCTACCTCTCCATCATCTTGTTCTTTAGGATCTTCTCAAGTGAGGTTCACCGATTATGGTGCCACAAATCATATAACGATTGATTTGGCTAATCTATCACTGGCCTCCCTATATCCATCCACTGAAACCATTCATACTGCCAGTGGTGAAAGTTTGACAGTATCCCACATTGGTCATTATACTCTTCATTCATCAATTTCTCCAATCAAATTGCATTATGTGCTCTGTGTTCCTCAAATTACTCAAAATCTATTATTAGCACATCGTCTTTATCTTGATAATAACTGTTGACTTATATTTGATGCTCTTTGTTTTTGGATTCAGGAAAAAGCCATAAGGAGAATCATTTACAAAGGGTTGTGCAGTAATGGTTTGTATCATATCCACTCTTTCTCGCTTACAGCCTCCCAACAGCCATATCAAGCTACACCTTATCTTGGTCAACTCGTTCAGTCCACCTTGTGGCATCATAGGTTAGGTCATCCTATAAATAATATTGTTTCCTTGATATTAAATAAAGCTCATGTGCATGTCTCCAAAACACCTACACCTCTCATGTGTCATCCATGTCTTGAAGGGAAGTTTAGTAAACTACCTTTTCTATAGCATTTCAATAAGTCTGTAACTCCATTTGATACTACTCATACTGATTTATGGGGTCTTGCACCATCTATTTCGATTGATGGTTATAGATACTACATTATCTTTATTGATGAATGTACCAAATATTACTGGATTTTCCCTTTAGTAAATAAATTTGATTTGTTTTCTACCTTTGTTGTTTTTTATTCCTTTGTTTCCACTCAATTTGTCTCTACCATTAAAACTCTTCAAATTGATGGGGGGTGGGTATACCAGTAATTAATTGAAACTTTTTCTTCTTAATAAAGGCATTTCACATCACCTCTCTTGTCCATATACTTCTGAACAAAATGGGGTCGCAGAGAGTAAACATAGACAAATCATTGAAACCACTATCACCTTATTACAAACCGCTAAATTGTCATCCAAATTCTGGTCTTATGCCTATCAAATAGCCACTTATCTAATCAATCGTATGCCTATTGTTGTTCTTCATAATAGCTCCCCAGTTAAGATGTTATTTGGATCCTCCCCAACTATTACACATCTTCGAATTTCTAGATGTGCTTGTTTTCCTCTTCTCAAGCCTTATAACAGCACCAAATTGCAGGCCAAAACTATAAAATATGTGTTTCTTGGATATGCCACAAAATATAAAGGCTATTTGTGCTATCATGTACCAACAATGAGAATGTTTATATCTAGGCATGTTATATTTGATGAGCACCAGTTTCCATACTCAGATTTAGTGTATACCCCTTCAAACACAATCCAATCCAGTCTGCTGTCTTCTTGTCCTGTGACTATTATCCATACAGCAAACTCCATTGTCTCAACCAGCTCAATGTCTCCTTCTCACCCCTCTACCACTCATACACCTACCCCATCTACAAACTTTGTTAGTCCTCAATCCATTATTGCTCCACTTTCAACCTCTCCTCAACTCTCTGTAGCACCTGATATTAGTATGTAATCTGATTTCGATTCTTATGGCTTTATTTCTGATAATCTACAAGTGGTGTTGTCCATTCCTCCACTTAACCTTCATTCGATGTAGACTCAAAGCAAGAGTGGGATTACAAAAAGAAAGGCTCTCTTAGCCACTATACAGGTTCCTACGGCCCCTGATATGCATTTGGTTGAACCAACCAATTACAAGGTTGCCCTTAAAATTCCTGTGTGGCTACAGACCATGAAAAAAGAAGTGCATGCCTTACATACTCAATGCACTTGGAGTTTAGTTTTGTTGCTAACAAACAGGAACCTCATTGGCTATAAGTGGATTTTTAAGGTGAAGAGACATTATGATGGTTTTATTGCCAGGCACAAAGCAAGGTTAGTTGCTGAGGGTTTCAGTCAAGAACCTAGATTGGACTATGGGGAGACATTTAGTCCTGTGGTGAAACCTACCACAATCCAGTTAGTTCTGGCTCTTGCTACACATTTCAACTGGTCTATACGACAGTTAGATGTTAAAAATTCATTTTTGCATGGTATTCTCCAAGAGGAAGTCTACATGTCTAAACCTCCTGGTTTTGAAGATCTCAATCATCTTCATCTAGTCTGTAAACTGCATAAATCCCTGTATAGCCACAAACAGGCTCCTCGAGCTTGGAATGACAAGTTTACTCAGTTCCTTCCTTCTTTGGGTTTTGAAACCACTTATTTTGATTCTTCATTATTTGTCAAACATGTTGGTCATGAGATTTTGGTGCTGCTTCTCTACGTGGATGATATCATTATCACTAGGAGTGCATCTGGTGTGATTTATCATGTCGTTAGTACCCTTACTTCTAAATTTGATCTCACAAATTTAGGCTCCCTCCATTATTTCTTGGGCATCCAAATTACTCGCATGCTTGCTGGTTTATTTCTTTCCCAAACCAAATACGTTGAGGACTTGTTAGCTAAATCTGAAATGAGTGAGGCTAAACCGTGTGATACTCCTTGTCTACCTTATCATTGACTCCTCAAAGATGATGGGGAACCTTATCCAAATCCTCAGCTGTACAGAAGTCTTGTAGGAGCTCTGCAATACCTCACTTTCACTAGGCCGAATATTGCTTTCTCTATACATCAGGTCTGCCAGTTTATGCAACACCCTATGATGTCTCACTTTATTGTTGTTAAAAGAATCTTACGATACCTAAAAGGCACTCTGAAGTTTGGTCTCTCATACATTCGAGGCGATTTACAATTAAAGGCATTTAGTTATGCTGATTGGGCAGGGGACCCAAATGACAGGAGATCTACTACTAGTTTGGTGGTTTTCTTGGGTAACAATCCCATTTCGTGGTCCTTTAAGAAGCAACAAATTGTTTCTTGATCTTCCACCAAAACTAAGTATCGTGCCTTATCCTTCACCTCAACTAAGTTAGATTGGATAAAACAATTATTAACCTTTCTGCACATTTCGTTGCCTAGCGTGCCTATTCTATTTTGTGACCATTTGTCCACCATTGCTTTGTCTTTCAATCATGTTTAGCATCAAAAGACTAAGCATATCAAAGTAGATGTTTATTTTGTCCGTGAAAGAGTATCACGTCAACAACTCTCATTGCAGTTTGTGTCCTCCCAAGAGCAGTTTGTTGATATCCTTACAAAGGAGCTGAGTGCTCCTCTGTTCCACACTCATTGTTACAATCTCATGCTTGGTTCCTCACCGCTTGATCTTGTGGGGGGATGTTAGAGTATATTAGAGTACATTACTTCAGATTGTGACACTTGTCACAATCTTCATATAGTGGATAATTAATTAATTAGCACAAGTTTGATAGTCTGTTATTAACAAATATATAAACACAATTATCTCGTGGTATTCAGTTCATGCAAAATAAGAAATATTATCAAGTATTCTCTAGTGCTCTTATCTCTCTGTTTCTTCTTTCTTTCTACATAATTATAATTCAGGTTAATCATTTGACATAGCTTAGCAAAAGGTACTGTAATTTCATGTAGCCACAGGAACTTCCTGCCTGTAGAATGCTTTGAGATTTCGATATGTTAATTTTTCCGTTAAGAAAAATTTGCTTGGATTCAACCCATGCCTATTCAGAGTAGTGTATTGCAGCTTCTCTTGATGGTGAATGCTACAAGTAGCTCATTAGTCAGAGGCAGGCTCTCTCATCTTTTCCACTTTTATTTTTTAAAACCTTTAGATTGTTTTCCTTCCAGTCAATAATGCAAATTGTCTATCATGTAAATTATCCTTGCCAAGTGATTATTAAGTTATTGATGTCAACAGGTTGGTTAAATTGCTGCTGGTGGGCGTTATGACAACCTTATAGGAATGTTTGGAACCAAACCAGTTCCAGCTGTTGGGGTCAGTCTTGGGATTGAGCGAGTATTTGCTATAATGGAGCAGCTGCAGAAGGACCGGAATGAGGTGAGGATAGCATTTCATGTGATTTCTGTACATCTCTGGGGGCGGAAAGGTCATAATATTTCTTTGTTATCATTTAGTGTTGAACTTCCGTCAGAATTCAGTTTTGAAAAATCATTCGTGTGATCACTGAACTTCTTCTATCGGAGTTCATTAAATCTGAACCAATTAAGCAATCCTTTTTTTTTAATTGGAGAAAGAAGCAAAATATTGTTTGAGAAGGATTAAATCTCTCTCTACATCTAACAAATCTATTTAGCTAGCTAGGTAGCAGACTTGGCTAGAAGATTTTGTTAAAAATTCTCCAATTGTGAGATTGTTTACATTATAGAAATGATTTTATTTCACCAAGCTTCATAAATTATTTTTTCTTTTGCGTAACCAGTCTTGTACTATAAAATCTCTATTGACTAGTTAGAGTTTCTAGTAATCATAATACTAGATGGCAACTCCTTAAACAAGACCATTCCCCATCAAAAAATAAAATGTCAAAAATCCATTCTTTTCATGAAAATATTATTTTTAAAGCTGTTGCAATATCCGGGTGCGACAGCAGTCAATGCTTTTCTCATTTGCCTAATGCCCCCAAGTCTAATACTTTACATTATATCCATTGTTCTTTCTTTTTCGTCATGTATCTGTAATCACTAAGGATTATCAACAAGCAATCATAGATGATAGGAGTTTATTTTTATTTTTACACCAATTTTTTGTCTACACCTTCAGCAATGTGATTTTGAACCTAAGACTCTATGTCCGGAATACATGTGCAGACCCTTTAATTTCAAAGAGACACTTTCGTGCAAAGATGTCTTATTTACTTGTATCATTCTCTTCCCATCCAAAGAAAGAAACCGCCAATTATTATCTTAATGATTTTTAAAGTTAATGTTTCTTAGACATAAAAGAAATCTTTACTCATAATGGAAACACTGCATTTGTTCTTTCTATAATTTGTTAGACATGTGGCACACCCTCCCATTATATGGCATGTTATAAGTTCTAAAATAAATGGCTTCTACCATTCTCAAGATGCTTGATATGATCCATGTTTTGTGGGGTAAACTTTTATTTGCTCACCATGTTGAATAAATTACCATCATTCTTGTGTCGAAAAAATAACAAAAATTAATATTGGAGGCACTAATGTACTAACTATCTCTTCTTTTTTTTTTTTTGGCAGACAACCCGACCTGCTGAAACCCAGGTTCTGCTGGAAATCATGGGAAACTGAAGAGTTCCTCTAGCTACTGAGCTTGCTAGTAAACTATGGTGCGCCAAGCTGAATTTCTCGTGAGTACAAGATTTGATAAGCTCATTGGCCGTGCAAAAGATTCAAAAATCCCGTGGATGGTGCTCGTTGGGGATAGGGAGCTGGAGATAGGGATGGTAAAAATAAAGAACCTCGAGACCAATCCTGGGAGATAATTCAACTGGTCAGGCATTAAGTTTGTTTTTTAATAGTTATGAGTTTGAGTTCTCTAAAAATTACTAGAGATTTATATGATCATTAACTTTAGAACCCATGAAATTAGTTAAGATATGTGCAAGTTAATCCGAACATTCACGTTAATCTAAAAATAAAAACCTCCGTACCAAAATGGAGGAAGAGTTATCTTTAAGCACATTTGTTGATGGAGTAAAGAGACTGTTAAACCTGTGAAAATCATGTCAGGGCAAAATTTGAATGACTCAATCATTCTTCCATTCTAACACTAAACATTTGGCGTCAATTATTTGTGTGATTCCCCTCTGATTAAACTTGGTTTTGGGTGCCTATGGACTATCGTAGGCATTTTGTTTAACGACCAGGATTCTTTTGAGGGCTGTTCAATACGTGGATAAAAGTCTAATTGGCTATTACTTGTAATTTACTTAGAATCTTGAATCATGATTAGGTGTTTGCTTATAAGTCGAACCAGCTTCGAAAAAGTTCAATATCGTGGTCGTTTCTCATGTCATTATACTAACTAATTATAAATTGCTAATCCTTTTCTTTTTCATGTTTAAAAACTCTTGTCAAAATTTCCTTTTTATTTAAACTTCATGACCATAACCAACTGTCGATTCTCAGAATTGTGAAACAGGTGTTTTTTTAATCCCCATGATTTTTTTTATGTTTTGATCCTCCAATGTCTTTTTTCTTCATATTTGATTACATTGCTTTGATTTGTTATTGGTTTCGTTTATTTGTTTTTCATGCCTACGAGGATTTTGATGTGTGAAAGAAATATTTTATCTTTGGTAAATGCTTAGTTTAGTAAAATAAAATTTTATTTTATTGATTTCAAATAATTAGAGTTCTAGGGGTTGAATTTGAAGATTAAAGAAATTTTCTATCTTTTTTTTTCTTTGCTAAAATTAGAGATTGATTTGCACAATCAAAAGAAAAGTTCATGTTCTTTTTTTAAAACTTATTTCAATTTGATTCATTCATATTGGTTTTAATTTGGATTTGACTTGGTAATTTGTTTTGGATGTCTTGATACAAGGATTTTGCAATATTGAAGGAAATGTTTGGGGCTCAATTGATTTTTAGTTTTGCAAAATAAAACAAAACCCAGCTAATATAGAATAATTAAGTGTTAAGGGATCAAAATTAAAACTTAAACAAATATGGGGACTAGGGTAAAAACAGGTAGGGAAAATAGGCTAGCTCATGTGGGAGGTGTTTGCCTTATTTTTATGGCACATGCGGTGTCTTCTTGCAGTTAAACAACTGCTTATGTGGTGGTGTTGGAAGCAGTGCACTAAGATCTTCTTGTTGGGCTCCCGCGTGGCAATTTTGATACGATTCTAACAAGGTTCGATTTAGATTTTGGTGTAAAATTTTATGATGTCCAGTTTTACGCTATTTAGCATAACTTTCAACTCAATCTTTGGATCATGATGAAATTTAACCAAGAGTTTTCATATATATTTTTTTCATTTTTTGTTTAAATTTCAAGTCAATCAGAGTTCTACAAAGCAACGCGATATAGGTCAAAGATGCAATATGGATTTTATTATTGGTTACCTTTTGACTTGTGAATTTTTTATTTGAAAATGATTCTTTTTCTAATAATAAAAGGATACCCAGCATCCAATTTTGTGCTTTTTCTAGTTCTACAAGAATCTTTAATGGGCAGCAATATGATTTTCAAGTGTGGTAAAGATTCCTTTAATGTTCTAAAATCCTTTTCATACAAGGATTCTTGGGTTGATTTTTTCTATAGTATAGTTTTATGCTAACAAGCATAATTTTTTATTCAACCAGTTGAATTAAGTTGAAATTTTGCCAAATATTTCACAAATGTCATGTTTTATATTATGTTAAAATTTCAAATCAATCCAACATCGGGAAGGTCTTACGATAAGATCTAGAAGTTACCATGTAAGATTTATTTTAGTTTCCTAGTTGATTTATAATTATTATTATTATTTTTTCAGAATTGTTTAGGATGTTTTTCACCTATTATTAATAAGGTAATTTAGATTGTCTTTAGGTTTTAAGCTTCCAGCCATGATGTCTTGAATAGACTTGTGTTTTACGTGATGCAAGACTTTTCTTTTTGGTTAAACAAAGAACAATCAAACTTATCAAAGTATAACTGACTGTGTAGTGTTCTTCCTTATAATTCTCGTTCGTGAAGTGATATTCTTAAGGTGGAGGTTCTTATTCTGATAATATTGGTGCCTTTAGACAAGTTTTCATTGTGTCACACTTCTATAAAACTTGATTCTTTAGCTTTCCAGGATTTCTCTTTCTTGCTTGTAGGTGACATGACCACGTTATTACAAAGTTCGCATCAATTGGTATTAGAGCTAAAATCTAAAATCAGGTCATATCTTTCTGAAAATTTTGTTTTATTTGTATTCCATAAGTTTAGTTGTGTTTTCTAGTCTTATTCTCTTTGTATTTTTGGCATATTAGTACTAGAAAAAAAATGTTGTTTTGTTTTGTTATTGTTCCTAAACATATGAGTAACATAAAAAGTAAAACAAAAAAAAAACACAGCCAATAGAGAAACCAAGTCAAATAATCTTAAAATCACTTTAAAACTGATGTACTAGTTATTTGTGGTGAATCACACTATTTATTAAATTTAAGATTCTTTTGATATCGTTTGAGTGGGGTTTCAATTATGAGTTAAACTCTATCACAAACTGATCATACACAGGTTTTCGATACCTAGGCATGTGATAATGACCTATAAATCGATATTTATTATTTATTAAGTATAAGGGTACCGCATTTCAAATTTGAGGTTGTTCTAATATTGTGTGGTCTAGACTTTGAATTTTGATGTTTAGAATTGCGTAACGAGTCAAATTTACGTCAAGTTATAAAAACATGTATGTTGCTTCTTTTTCAGGTGCAAATAAGGGTTTCATTCCCAAATTTTATTGTCATACTTGAGCATTCCGACTAATGTTATGTTAAGCATGATGAATCTGAAAGATGAGATGGCTTCGATAAGACAACAAAATAGTGGGACAAATAGATTGAGAATAGGGGTTGATAAGTGAGGAACCCTTATCTGGAGGGATATACAAAATAATAAAATTGACTTTGTTGATTTTATGGATAAAAATACAAATGTAAATGATGATGACTATGATTTTCCATCCGTGGGAATTAAAGATCGATCGATTTATGCAGAATCAAGTTGAAAGAATGTTAGTTTCGACCAGAAGGAGAATAGCTTCCATACGTATTTCCATGTATAAAACAAGGTGTGTAGTTTGATTATAGATCTTGAAAGTTATGCTAATGTAGTACTATCCTTGTTAATAAACTGAACTTGTATACGATTGAGCATAATATACCTTATAAGTTGCAATTATTGAATGATTATGGTGAGGTGAAAGTGACTAAGTAGGTCTTGATTTCATTTTTTATTGGGAAGCATGTTGATGAGATTTTGTATGATGTGGTTCCAATGCATACAAGTCACATCTTATTGGTGAAACCTTGGCAATTTGATAGGAAGGCCATGCATGGTGAATTTAAAAAATAGGTATTCTATTGAGATATATGGAAGGACATAAACCCCTGCTTCATTGTCATCTAAACAGGTTTATAAATACCAATTGAAATTGAAAAAGAAATGAAGCTAAAATGGTAACACAACAATGTGAGGTTGTGGTTACCACATGAAATATGTATGGAAATGGTTAGTAAGGCATGCATATATAAAATTATTATCGGCTACTACTTTCATACAATGTTGTTGAAGGCAAGAACAGGTAAGAAAAGAACTTCAAAGGCTTCAACAAGAGGTCAAAGAGTTGTCTAGTATACCTATTGGTGATTTGAGGATGAATCATCTTGATAAGGTCCAAATAAGGTCACATTTAGATTTTGGCATAAAATTGTATACAGTCTAGAATTACACTATCAATCATCACATTCAATTTGATAATTAGATCAGGCTAAATTTTAACCAAGAGTTTTTGGATATCTTTTCTTACTTTGGGTTAAAATTTTAAGTTAATCACAGTTCTACAAGGCATTATGATATAGGTCAGAAGATGCAATATAAATTTTGTTATTTGTTGCATTTTGACTTGTGGACTTCTTATTTGAAAAGGATTATTTTCTTAAAAATGAAAGGATATTCGACAACTAAATTTAAGGCTTTTTTTAGTTATACAAGGATCTTTAATTGGCAGCAATATAGTTTTCAAGTGGCAAGGATTCCTTTAATATTCCAATACCCTTTTCTTACAAGGATTATTAGGCTAATTTTTTTTTTATTGCACAGTTTTACACTGACAAACATAATTTTTTATTCAATCGTTGGATCAAGTTAAAATTTTACCAGATATTTTCTAAAGTCTTGTTTTATATCGTGTTAAAGTTTTAGATCAATCTAACATCGGAAAGGTCGTGTGATAAGGCCTGGAAGCTACTATGCGGGATTTATATTAGTTTCTTAGTTGATTTAGGATTCTTTTTCCTATTTTATATTATACTCTTTTATTATTATTTTTTTCAGACTTGTATAACATGTTTCTTATCTATTATAAATAGGGTTATTTAGATTGTACTTAGGTTTTAAGCTTTCAGCCATGATGTTTATAAAATTGTGCTTTGCATGATGCAACACTTTTTGCTTTGGTTAAATAAAGAACAATCAAATTTATCAAAATATAATTGACTTTGTGGTGTTCTTCTTTATGCTTCTCATTCATGAATTGATATTCGTAAGGTAAAGGTTCTTATTCCAATAGTGTTCTTGCCTTCGAACAGGTTTTCATTATGTTTAACATCTATCAAACATGATTCTTTAGCTTTTCAAGTTTTTAGTTTAATAAAAAAATATATGTTTTAAAATAAATTAAATCATAGTTTTTTTGTATAAATATCTATTTTAATTATATAAAAAAAAACTCAATAAAATAAAATTTTAAAACTACGGCATGCAGATATATAACCATAGTTATCATACCCGACTTAGAGGTTGACCCGGCGAAGGATTCAAGTCCCAGGTTACAAGGGTTGACTTGGGTCAACTCGGATCAATCCAAATCAACCCGAAAAAATTTAAAAAAAAATATTTGAAGTTTTAATATTTCGTATGAAAAAATTAAGAAACAATCAATATGAATATAGGTTATACATGTTATAAATAATGAAGTGTAAAAGATTATTTCAAAAGGTTTTTTTATCTCACATTGAAAAGATACTATATTAGTATGTTATCTTTTTAAGTTAAAGTATTTAAACGAAAAAGGTTTTTTATCCCACATTGAAAAAACATATTTTTTTGTGAACATAGAGTATATCTACTAAAGGGCTTCAAATCCCATATTAAAAAAAAATATTGTGAACATGAAAGTATATATACTAAATGGTTTCAAATCCCACTTTGAAAAGATAAAACATTATTCTAGTATTTATATAATGAACTTTAAAATGGTTAATAACCAACTAAATCATATATATATATATATATATATATATATATATATATATATATATATATATAAAGGAGTCTCTAACTAGGAGAAAAAACATATTTGAGGAGAAAAAAAGGTCTCATTTGGGTTTTGCCGGATTGCGGGTCAACCGGGTTTTTACTCATTCTTATCTTTTACTATATCCAAATTGATCCAACCATCAAATTAATTAGGTCCAGAATCAACGTAAATCCGGATTTAACATCTATGTATATAACTAGTATCTTGGTATAAGTCATAATTTTCAAAGTGACAAGCTCATCACAAGCCACAACACAATTTATTTTATTTATTAATTGAGTGACCGTAAAGGTCGAGTGTTCGAATCTCCGTTGAAGCAAAATATTTTGAGTTTAAGAGAAAATTGGTTGAGATATTTGTTTAATCGATTAATTACCAGATACATTTTGTGGCTTGAACGTGAACGCGTGGAGGTTGCTGGTTCGAATGGGGGAGAAGCTAATATTTTGTGCCTTAAAAAAAGGTGGGGCGGACGATGATGACAAAAGAAAAATAATAAATGTTTAGGCGCGCGGTCCTAACTATGGCTCATGCGCTTGGGCTGTTACATAACAAGCGGAGTTTTTGAAGTGGTTTTTTGGCTTTCTTTTTTATCTTTTAAATTTGTTTTTTAATTCCATTTTTTATTAATATGAGATTTTTATTTCTTTTGGTTTTATGACCCTTTCCCATCCCTTTTTTTTTTACTCTATCTTTTAAGATGAAATTTTATTTAATTTTATTTTTTAGTATTGAGTTGATGATAAATTAATTTTTTATATTTTTATCATATAATAAAATTTTTGTAGCTTTTTTTCTTTTTTTTTTTCAATTTCATCCTTTAATGCAATGTTTTTTAAATTTTATGGGTTTTTTTATTTTATTTTTATTTTTTTTCAATTTTATCTTTTAATATGAAATTTTTTATTTAGTTTTATCTTTAGATATTAGATTGAATTTTTTTGGACCTGTATGCAATGAACTAGGTCACGTAAGACAACTCTTATATAATTTAATTTAAAATTTATGCTAACAAAATAATTAGGTTAGGATTTTTCAAGTTTGAACTGTTATACTGAGTTTTATAATAATATCATAAAATTTCTATAATTTAAATATTTTTTAAAAAAAAAATTAAACTTTTTTTTATCCCATCTGAGTGAGAACGCAGTGAATAAACTAAGCCTTGTTTGTTTTAAGGAAAAAAAATTCTTGGAATCCATTTTTCTCATTTTTTCATGTTTGGTAACCATCCGAAAAGTTAGTCAAAGGAAAGTTCTTTTCGGTCAAAGAAAAAAACTACCTTTTATCACAGGAAAGTGTTTTCCTTTCCTTGTCAAAAGAAAAACACTTCCCTATCTTTACATAAAACACATCTCTGGAATACTTTACATAAAACACATCTCTGGAATACTTTGTCAAATCCCCCTCTCTCTGTGTTTCTCTCTGAAAACAGAAGCAAGAAGAATTGAGAATCATATCTCTGGAACACTTTTTATTTCAGGTATTTTTTTCCCTCAAATTTCTCTATTTCTCTATATTATTTCCTTTATGTTTTTATCTTTTTTGTTTAGATCTGTAAGAATTATAGCAAAAAATCCTTTAATCTTGTTTAATTTGTTGTGTCTGTTCCGATAAAAACTATTATTTCTCTGTTTTTGTATTTGCTACTCAAACAATCCATAATGGTTTATCTTCTACCTGTAAAAAATTTTCACATACCTAGTTTTCTTCTTCATCTTACCTCGTCTCATTCAAACAAATTCACAGAAAAAACCAACCAAATTCATCACAAGCAAGCCATAAAAATGATTGTATTTTTTCTTGCACATTCGACAGCTTCTTTAGAAAAACCAAACTTCCCCATCCAGTCCCTACCCTGTTTCCTCGTCCTCGAATCCAGCACAAAGAGAGACGCAAAGTAAAAGGGGGGGAATCAGTGAATCTATTGTTTACTCTCTTTTTAATTCACTTTCCCAGCGTTATCAGTACATTTAGCCGGGGGAGAGAGGAATGAGAACTGGGAAGGAGGAGCAGGTCCTTAAGGTTTAGCCCCCCTGCCTTTGCCCCTTGAATTTGTGATGTTGTCCTGCTTCTTGAGAACAGGGGAATGGCGAGAGAGAACCGAGAGAGAACAGGGGAATTAGAGAAAGAGAACCAAGAGAGAACAACTGAGAGAGAAAGTTAAGGACTTGGTAGAACAAACAGTGAATGGCGAGAGAGAATAGAGAAAACAGGAGGGGAAACTCAGGGGAATTAGAGAAACCGAATGAGAGAAAACAGAGAAACCATTGGAAACAGACAGAGGGGAAACCAGGGGAAATAGAGAAATCGAATGAGAGAAAATAGAGAAACCATGATGATGTCTTAATTAAGTTATGGGAGAGATTTAGAGAGTTGCAATGCAAGAGCTGGGGAACGGTGGGGTTTTGTTATTATAATTATACTATATCTGTAATTTCAATTATAAATTATGTGTTTAATAACATAATGAAATCTCTAATGTAATACAACTCTAAGTAGGTATTGTTTCCCTAAAAATAGAGATTAACAATAAAATCTTCCTAATTTGTAACTGATGATTGGATTAATTAGTTTGTTTATCATCCAAATATTATGGACTAGCCTTGCATGTCTATTAGTGCCTAAACTTAACAATCTCCATGGTTATAACTAACAAATCAAAATAGAATTGAATTGAACCTGCCCATGAACTTGATTGTGTGTTGTATTGCTGCATGCGGGGTGATTTTCAAAACTTATTTTTATTTAATTATTCGATAATCAAATTATTTTTAAGAATTAAAATGATTGATCTTATTGATCGTTGTGAACTTATGAATTGTATATTGTCAACTTCTTTGAGCATAATTTATTGTATTGATTGTGTAAGTATTTTATATGCTTTTTTTAATATTTATTTCCCTAAATTTTTAGATTTTGTTATCAGAAAACTTCACTTTAATGTTATGGATAGTAAGATAATTCATGCAGCATATATGGGAGCAGTTGTAACTGTGATAGCTACAGGGGTAGCTATTATTGAACAAGAAAGAAATAGAATTTATATACCAAGAGAACCACGTATAAATGCAATTGCTCAATAAGAATTCTATATTGACAGCATTTTGAATTGAGGTGATAAACATTGCGTTGAATAAATTCGTATGAAACATGTTGTCTTATATAGATTGTGTGATGTTCTCACAAGTCGTGACCTATTACGATCAACTCAAAATGTGTCTATTAGGGAGCAAGTAATTGTGTTCTTACAAATTGGAGGCCAAAACCAAAGATTTTGTGTTATTAGTGGTATATACTATAGGTCTGTTAAAACTATCCATTGTTACTTTAGAATTGTTTTAAAAGCAGTTCTTAAGTTATACAAATACCTTATTAAAGATCCAAACGATACAGTTCCAGTAGAGATAATGAATAATCAAAGATTCTATCCTTATTTTAAGGTATGAAAACAATACCAATATTTTTATACATTAATTAATTACATCCAGAAGAAAAGGTTATAAATTATTTTTTTCATGTTTATATAGGATTGTGTGGGAGCAATTGATGGTACCCATGTTCCTGCAAATGTTCCTATTGAGATTCAAGGAAAGTTTCACGGTCGAAAAGAAGGAACAACACAAAATGTTTTAGCAGTTATAACTTTTGATTTGAAGTTTATATATGTTTAAGCTAGCTGGGAAGGAAGTGCCCATGATTCACAGGTTTTAAGTGATGCATTATCAAGACCTAATGGTCTAAAAATTTTAAAAGGTATATAATAAAGTATGTATTATATGCAATAAACATATAAAATGTCTTATTACATAAAGATAGTAATAGTTTTTTTTTTAATTTGTAGGGAAATATTATTTTGGTGATGCTGGTTACGGTATTCGAAAAGGAATCATTTCTCCTTTTCGTGGAGTTCGATATCACTTTAATGAGTTTACAGAATATTCACCAGAAAATAAAAAGGAGCTATTTAATCTTCGACACTTTTCATTAAGAACCGTTATTGAGCGAGGGTTTGGTATTTTGAAGAGTCGTTTTAGATCAATTGATGGAAAATCTTTTTGGTCTTATGAAACACAAGTAGATGTTGTGCTTGCATGTTGTATTATTCATAATCACATAATGGGAGTTAATCCTTATGACTTTCTTATGGAAGAAATATGTTCGGAAGGTGAATCAATTAGACAAACAATCAACTTAAGTCAACGGGAGGAAAGAGAAGAGAATAGGGAGTGGATAACAAAAAGAGAAATGATTGCATCAACCATGTGGAATGATTAAAACACTCAAAGAAACTAATGAGTGTTAATTATATGTGTTTTTTGTTATTATGTCTTGCTTGAGTTTGTATTATCTTTGCTATGTATTTGGAGTAGATGTTGACTTTATTATAAGTTATTATGTATTTTATGTATTCTCTTTTAAATATTAATTGTAGTTTTTATATGAAATTTATTAAATCTATATATTATATGATTTTATTTTGTATAAATTTGTAAGAAAATTTTTTTGTAGAAATGAAGTTCCACACAGAATGAAAAATGCAAGGGCAAGCACTTCACATGGTCTAAGCCTATCTCTCACATGTTACTTAAGATATTAGCTGAGAAGGCGCTTAAAGGAAGCAAACCTTCTTCCACCTTTAAAGCAAAATCTTTTGTTAAGGTGGCTACAGAAATCAGTCAAAAGTTCAACATGCAACGCGAGCCTAAGCATGTGGACAATCATCTCATGACTGTGAAAAAAGAATGGGGAATAATAACCAAACTTAAAAATAAAAGTGGCTTTGGCTAGGATGATTGTTTGAAGATGATTACAATTTCGAAAGATGTATATGATGAAAAAGGAAAGGTATCATAAATATTATACTCTTTGTAATTTTTATATGTACTTTTTTTTCTAAAATGTTATACAATGAACTAAAAAATTGCATATTCTAAACTTTATGAACATACACATCCCAATCATGACAAGTATCTTAACAAAAAACTTGATATGTACGAGGCAATGACAATTATTGTTGGAAAAGACATGGCAACCGAAAATTATACAAAATCATATGTTAATTTCAACTTGAAAGAGAACACTGAAGAGCAATCAATTTCAATTGAAAATGAAGGGGAATATGAAGAAACTTCTAAGGGAAAATAAACATCTTCCTCTAGTACACAAAAGAGGCAATATAGAAAGAGAAATCATATGTATGAAGATGATGGTGTTGAAAAGTTGTCTAAACATATTGGAGATGTAGCATTTGCAATTCAAAGCCTCAGCAAAAATCAACTTGATGTTAATACGTTGTATACGGAAGTGATGAAAATTGAAGGCTTTGATGAGATCACTCTTGGGGATGCATTTGATCACTTGGTCCAAAATGAAATGTTGGCAAAAGCATTTATGGCAAAAAAATGCTAATTTGAGGAAAATTTGGGTTCAAAATTTTGTGAACCAACACTACTACAGGCTTGCTTGCTAAGATGGTTTGACTATATTCAAAATTTTGGTTCAGACTATGTTTGTTATTTGACAAGTATGTTTACTTATTTAATTCGATCTAACATGTTTATGTTTGTAATTTGAATTAATATGTATGTATATGACATTGAAACTTAATATTTATGCATGACTATGTTTGATGTTGGATATTTATATTTATTTCTTGATGTTTATTTGATATATATTAAAGGGAAATTAAAGGAATAATTGCCTTTACTAGTAAAAAAAATATTTATCCAAAAAACCCATCAAAATATTTTTGTATCTATTTATCTTTTAAAAAATTCTTCATACGAAAAAAAAAAAAAAACCTAAATATATAACTCTTACCATAAACTAATTTGGCTTTCTTCATATGAAAAAAAAAAAAAAACTTATTTTGAGCTTTTAAAATTGAAAAAAATATATTAATAAGTTTTACTTAAAAATATTTCACAAGGTTATTTCTCTATAATATGATATGACATATATAGTTATATTTTATAAAAATAAGCTATGTATGAATATAGGATATAATAAAAAAAAATTAATCATTATACTTTTTAGATTTTATTTTTTATTGTAAGTGATTAAATATTTATATTAAATATTTTATATATATTAGATAAACTTGGAAAAAAAATTAATTCATTAATAAATTATTTCCAATTCATCCAGTTCATTTTTCATAATATTATCAAACATCGAAAAATAATTCATTTTTCAGGAATTTAATTTTCTCGAAATTCATTTTTCAAAAAAAAAAATAACTTTCCTACAAACAAACGGAACCTGGTATATATAGAATTTCCCCAAGTTAAAAGATTTCCATTTGTTATTCAATTTTAGTTCTTATAACCATAATGAATCTGTAGGCCACAAACTACAATCATATCCTTTAAGAAGAAGAAGAAGAAGAAGAAGAAGAAAAGTGTTTAAGATAAAGTTTTGCTTAACAATATGTCACACACGTAGAAAAATAATTCAAAAGGTGAATTGTCGACCCGTCAAAATAATAATAATAATAATAATAACTACTAGGTTAGGCCAAAATATTAATAACAGCCATGGTCATAGTTTTGGAATCTAGCCTGATCTGACGAGTCCATCTGAAACCTGGCCAATCCGAAATAAAAACTAAACCGAGTTGAAAAAAAATAAGGTAATGAAAAATCCAGAATGACCCAGCAAGTTAACTCGATAAGATCTGATTAAAAACTTAATTGTAATCCCGTTAATTACTAAAATAATATTATTTTAATTAAAAAAAATTAACTCAAATAATCTAATAACCTGATTAAAATCTAGAACCTGAATTTTAAACCAAGCCGATCACGTGGACGGGTTTAAAAAGAATGACTATGGCAGTATTTTTGTCATTAATTAGTAGCGATTTCAGCTGCCGGCCTTGTGGCTGTAGAGAACTAATAAATAGCCGTATTTTTACTTAAGACGACGAGCCGTCCAAATGTTTTTTAAAAAAAAAATCTCTCTCAAAAAACTGTATCAAATAACTCCAATTTTCAATTCATGAATCATACGAAAATTTCAAAGTAATCTCTATCTATTCGAAAATAAAATTAAAAATGAAATAACATGATTTTGATATGTTCCTTGCAAAAATAAAAATAAAAATATTTAATTTGAAGTGTCGACATCTTATCATATGCATCATGCATAGCATTATTTTAATTAAATTTGAAATGTTGCCAAAAAAAGTTTTAAAAAATTATTCTAAGGCGTTTCATTGCATCGAAAAACTTTCAAATTATAAAAAATTAATTTTATCATAATTAGAAAATAATAATTATAGAATTTATTAACTAATAAATCACTAATTACAACCTCCCACATCATTTAATAACAAAGTCTTTGTAAGGAATTAACTATATATAGAATAACTTTAAAAAAAAAAAAAAAAAAAAACTCATTTTTAAGTGATGACTTCATCTTGGCATCATGCTTCCTGCCTTCATTACGTATACTGTCCGCCTATCTTATTAAAAATAATAATGCTATCTATGCAAATAAATAAATCCAACAAAAGTCTCAAATGAAAACAAAAAAAATGAAAAAAATCCAAACTAACTAATATAACAATTTTTATTTTTATTTTTATATTAAATAATTATTTATGTTTTATTTTCTAAATGAATTAGAGTGGAATTTGATCAATTGTTCATAAATTACTAAATATGAAGATATTTTAATATTTGTTCTAATATAGGTATTTTTCTGCTCATTTAATTATAAGGTGATGTTTTAAAATCAATTTATATGTTAATCAAGATTAAATCTCTTATCTAGATGTTTGTCAAAAAAAAATTAAACTTCTTATCACTGCAGCAACCTCTTAAAATGTTTTCTATCAAATTAATTAACATAATATTAAAAGAGGTAGTAATTTTTCTATAAATTATCTCATAAAACACTATTTACTATAATAATTTTTTTTAATTTTATTCTTCAACAGCCCATTATTTTTTTAAAAAAAAAAATTTCTCTCAATATCACCCTTTAATATTAGGTTGTTTTTGGGAATTTTGCTTTGTAATTTTCTTTAAGCTGGTTTATATACTGATTTTATGGATTTAGGGTTTTTTTTTATTGATTACAGACTTCAACGTTAAATATGTTGGAAGCAAGATTTTATATTTTTTAATTTATTTTTTTATATAAATTTATCATAATCTCATAACCCAGATTATGAGTTTAGTATGTTAACTTGAGTTGATTCGAGTCATGCCACTTTTTCTAATTGATTTTCTTTTTCAATTTCATCCTCGTTATTGAGTTTATTAAAAATTAGACTTTATATTTTTTTATTTACTTTATATAGAATTATCTCGATCTCATGATTCAGATTATAGGTTTGACATGTTAACTCAAGTTAATTTTGTTTATTTTCTTATGTCTTTTTTTTTTAATTGAGTTTCATAATTGTTTTTCTTGATTTTAACCTTCAATATTAAAACTGTTGGAAAAGAAGCTTTATAATTTTTTTTTATTTGTTTTTTTATAAAGTTATATTGATCTCTCGAATCTAAGTTGTGGGTTTAACAAGTTAGCTCGAGTTGACTTGAGTTGGTTTTTTTGGATTTTTTTTATTTAATTCGTTTTCAATTTCATCTTTAAACTTTGAGTTTGTTGAAAATTATGTTTTATAATTTCTTTTATTTGCTTTATATAGGGTTATCCTGATTTCATAACTTGAGTCATGGGTTTTGTAGGTTAAAACCTAGGTTGACTAGAGTAGTTTTTTTTTTCTTTCTTGTTTTTTAATTTAATATTTTTTTTTATTTCATTTTCAATATTGACTTGATTTTGAATTGGCCTTCATAATTTATTTGAATATATTTTCTATATAATTATCATGATCTCATAACCTCGATCACATATTTAAGAGTTTAACCAGGTTGATCTAATATGTCATCATCTTAATATTTGAAAAGAAAAGTCATCAAATATGTTACCAAATCAATATTAAAAAAAAATTGTTCAATATACATCTTATTTTGAGTTCATGATTAAAAAAATTTTTATTAGAAAATAGGTTAACAATATTTATATATATCTTTTACATTTAAAAAAAAATTAATTTGACTCCGTAGCATAACTCAGCACAAGTCAATAATATAATATAATACTATACATATAAGTATCTTTTTTGGCATATCAAAAAAGTATTTTGAACTATATAAAATAATGTAAAAAAGAAATGAAACATTCCTTTTAAAATATTAAATTGGTTGAGATGACACAAAGTTTTCTATCCAATATTTCCATAAAAAAATGGTTTTCTACCCAATATATCTTTTCCACGAGAAGAAGACTAAGTTAACAAAGAGGTTTTTGGAGTGATAAAAACTAAGTTAAAAAAGATGGTTTTCTACCCAAATATATTATCCATCCTTCTTTTGGAGTGATAAAAAAAAGGTTTTCCAATTATGAGAGATTCCTAAAAAGAAAAGAAATAAATAAAAAAAAAAAAAACCAGAAAGTGCACTATAAATAAAGATGGCAATGAGTATTTACTAGGGCTGAGCATTTAACCAAAATGTGAACCGAACCAAAACCGGTTTTAATATATACTAACCTCATACAGCAGATAAGTAGAGGTGAAGATCCATTCAGGCTTCCATAGATACAACTGCACATAGCGTTGATGGAGACGATGTTGCAAATCTGGGTAATCATAGTTAGACCCAGAAAACATAATCACAGTCGTCCTACTCAATACCTTAATCTTTTTAGTGCTGCATTCGTTTCTCTTGAAAATCATCTTCAAGGACGGAGTGAGCCATTTGGTGAGTTAACTCAGCCAAGTAATCTTTTCTATCACTCTGTAACTTGTTCTGCTTTGATTTTCTCACCAGCCAGAGAGTAAAGAGAGAGATGTAGAGAAGGGAAGCGAGGGAGGGATGTAGAGAAGGGAAGCGGGGGAGGGGAACCAAAAAGTAATTAAAGCAGAGATGCAGACTAGGGTCAGAAAGAATAGTATTATACTTTTTTTTTTTTTTTTTAAGTGGTGGCCCTTTTTTTCGGTTTTTTTTTTTTCGGTTCGGTTTTTTGGTTATTTATCCATTTTTTGTATTTACAATATATATATTGTATATATATGTATGTATGTATCATTCCATCATTTCCATTACCATCCTGGCTACAAGTAGGGCCAATCCCACTACCTTTACCATTAGTGTTCTAGTGCAGTGTTGCGGGGGTTACCTATCTATTAACCTAATCTCTGTCCTTGGCCATTTCTCTCCACTTTGCTATAACTGTGTAGGTTTGTCTTAACTGTCCAAAATAATCAATCAACCATCACCATGGAAGGAGATGCTGCTGCTGTCACTGATTTTCAAGACTGGGAGCTCCTAGCCAACTCTGACTCGGACCTGGTTAACTCACCCATCTCAGTGGCTGATTCTTCCAGGAGTTTTGAAGAGATTGTGGCTGATACCGAAGGTATGTTCAGGTTAGATCACTTCTCTCTCGAAAATGATAATAGGTATGTTAAAACTACTCTCAGTGCTACTGACGAAGGTTCTGTTGAGTCTGATAATCCTAGCTGGATCGATCCCGGCTCAGAAACTCGGTTCCAGAGGAGGAACTCTGTTGAGTTCTGGCCTGACTCTGGTAGTGATCGATCTGATGATCGCAAATTAGGTGACTTTGACGTGAAAAATGAATTGGGCTTGGTGGAAAGTGAAAGGACTGATGTGGGTTTTGAAGAGATTGGGGAGATTGAGGCTAAAGAAGGGAAGCTTGAGTCACTTGAGCGTAAAGTTAGCAACTTTGAAAGGAAAAGTGAACTGGGATTTGAAGAGAACGTGAAGGTTCACGTGGGTTTAGAAGGATATGGGGAGACTCAAAGTAAGGATAAGGACCTGGTTAAGTTCTGGTCTGATTCTGGTGGTGATGATTTGTTTTCTGGTGATGTCGGGAAGGATCAAGTTGGGTCCGAGATTTTGGGTGAATCTGAAGGTGAAAATGAGTCCAAAGATGTGAATTTGAGTGTTGTTGCAGTAGGAGAAACGAAGCCTGGTGATGAGGTGGAGAAGAGGAAGGTGGTGTTGTGGAAAGTTCCTTTTGAGATGTTGAGGTATTGTGTTTTCAGGTTTAGTCCTGTTTGGTCAGTCTCTGTGGCTGCAGCTGTGATGGGATTTGTTATATTGGGCCGGAGATTGTACAAGATGAAGCGAAAGACAAAGAGCTTGCAGCTTAAGGTTACTGTGGATGATAAGGTAAGTTATTGCGGTTGCTTAATTTGCCCATTTCAATTGCTGATAATATGGTTTATTTGGAAAAGTCAGAGTGCTAATTGTTTTCAATGGTGTGTTTAAATTGACCGTGTACAAGTTATCTGGTTTTTTATTTTTCCTTCTAAATTTCATATTGAGATTTGGCAGCGTCTGTTGTGCAGCAATTATTTAACTTCGTATTTGATAAAGTGATATTATATCCTCTTTTTGTGGTCATATTCGCATATCTTTATCATTTTTGGGTTTTCTCCACCTCTTCTTTCTCTGTAAGCTAAGAATGAGTTCATTAAAGTCAGGCACCAAACAGACAGGAAAATGAATTAACAGATAGCTGCCATTGTTTTATTTATCCAAGAAAGGTAAACAGTCTTCACTTTCCTTGCATGCTTCACAGCGCAAAAGACTTGGGGATGGTGTGGTAACAGCCTGTGCTCTCCCCTCTTCTCTTCACGAGCTAAAAGAATAGTCGCTGGTGGGAAGTAGCCCTCATTTTGAAAAGTCTGAAAAAATGGCTTTTGCCGGAAAATTACTATTTATTTGAGGTTTAGTAAGTCATGACTTAGTGAATTTGTGAATTTTTTTTACCGAATTATTGGTCAGTAAATACTTTGGTGAGTGGGGTGCAATGAGCAGGCAATGTTGGTTAGGGCTTAAGTTTTTATCTGTGATGTAGGGGATGGTTTGGAAATACTGTGTTATAGTGAAAAAATTAAGTGAGCTGCTATAAATGGGCGAAAAAAAGTTCATCAAGAAACGAGCCCATCAAGGAAATGAGGGGGATATTTATAGTGCAACAGAGGTGGTTTTCACCATACGAAAACTATGCTGAGGATCAATGGTATATTCATCTGTAGGTGAGGTGAAAAAGTTTTGATTGTGAGTTCCAGCCAGTTTTTCTTAATCATTCCATTGAGAAAGGACTAATTTTAGAATCCTGTCACCAAGCTCCATTTATATTCTTTTTTTCTCTGCTTGTTTTTGAAAATACTGATAATCACAAAAATAATTTCTTGATGATAACGTAAATGATTTTGGAAATCACATGAATTTTTTTACTTGGTCTGCAAGGGAATAGTTTTAGTTTAGCTTTAGAAGTATGAAAAGTTGCTTTTGTCAAATTAAAAGGCATCAAACCAAGGATTTTGGAATGGCGTATGGATTGTAGAAGTCAAGTTAGGAATAGAATATGGGGGAATAGTTGAGATAGAGATGGCAAATGATGCCCCAAAAGTTTCTTATTTCTGGGTGACCTTAATTGGTTTTTTATGATAGAAGATCTTGTAACTTTAAGTCCTGCTCTCATGCCACTTGCAAGTCTAAAAATCTAGAACAATTGTTTGATTCTTAGTGTTCAATACTTGATTATTTGGCTCATTGATTCTCTGGTTTCTCGCTATCTCATTCACATCAATTTGAATAGCTGCGTGTATAATCTTTTCCTTGGTATTTTTCCCTCCCAAATCCCACCATTTTGCATAATTTGATTGCCTAAGTTTTTTTTTCACCTTCCTTTCCTTTTCCTTTTCCTTTTCCATTTCATTTTTATTTTCAGTGACAAGTAATGATGGGTAAGGGGTAGCTATTTGAGTTTGTCTCATATACTGACATGAGAATCCCTCAAATTCCCTACCATTTTTTTTTGTGTAACAAAAATCATAGACTTTAGAGGAGACACAGCAGTTAAATCCCACATTTCGCCTCTTACTATGTATCTTCATCACAAACTTTTAATTGAAGGATTAATTCCTGTTTATGCGCACAATAATTGAGTTATGCACCTGAAGTTGCAAAATTGTTGGTTTGTAAGCGCATGCTTACTCTATTTTCCTCTTCTGCTATTCTTTGTTTACCAGAAGAGCACAGGTCATCTATCCTATAAATGGGTTTTCATGATCATTTGCACTTGAGTAATGTGGTCTGTTCCTTAAGTTTGTTTAGCTTATTTCATGTGGTGGTTGTATTATATTTCTTGCACATGAATAGATGTTTCTACTGCAAACAGTATTTCATTGAGGTCAATAGATTGTTGTGTGCTTGTGCATATCCAACTTTGATTCTCATTTCTGATCTATGAATGCAGAAGGTGTCACATTTCATGAGTCGTGCAGCACGACTAAATGAAACATTTTCAGTTGTGAGAAGGGTCCCTATTGTACGACCCTTATTGCCAGCAGCTGGGGTGAATCCATGGCCTGTGATGAGTTTGAGATAGGAATGTTTTTGATACGTGGGTGTAATGGGGAAGCATCATCTGAGCGTGTTAATCAACGACTAAATCCTTGTCTAGCTTTGCTTTGTATGTAGCTGGACTGGAGTTCTTCGGATTTACATGTGTGCGAACTTGAAAGGTTTTAAAATGTGTATAAGCTCCAGACTGTGATTTCTTAACATGGACCTGTATCACTGTGTTCATATTATATCATGGATAATAAATTCTGGACCTTTTGCTTGGTCATCCTATTCTCAACTCCGCAGCAGGTTGGTGCCTGGCATCTGCAAACAATTTTTCAAGACTGCTCAACTGAGAACTTCCATCAGGTTTGTAGCTTGGACATTTTGAATAATCAGTTTACAGTCAAGGTTCCCAAGGCATGAGGAATTTGCAATTTAGGATAGCTTTGTGCCTTGTGCATTTGGTTGCAGCTATTGCTTCGATATTTCTTTGTTTTTGGGTAGAAATGCATCTTCCCTGCACAGACTTGCACCAGCAAACCCAGATTGTGTGAGAAATTCCATCTTATATAAGCTAGGGTTGCTACTAGCTTAGCAAAGGTAGCAGTCTCATGTTCGAATCATTTTGAAGAGAGAGGGCTGGCCAATTTTATCATCGTTAAAATACAGGAGAAGCTGTCCGGTAAGCCAGAGGATCAAATTGACAAAACAACGATTGGAAAAGTACTAATCCCAGAAATACAGGAGAAGTTAACAGCAGAAACAAGGCAGTAGCAAAGCAGAAAAGATGTGTATCATCTTATATTTTTGGATTTCTTTTCTTTTCTTTTCTTGGTTCTTAACGGGAAGTCAAAAAATGAGTAACAACACTATACATGGGAGTTGGCTACGGGTTTGGGGCTCTAAATTGTTACTTAAAGAATGGGGACTTGATTTTAAATGGATTGTACCAGCCATTTTCTTGGAGAAATTAAGGACTGGTTGTTGTTCATTAAGATGAACATCGACAGGGTAACTAAAAAGGGTCTTGAAATGATAATCTGATATTTCATGTCTAATTTTTGGTGTCAAGGGCATACACCATTATTGCTATTGGTCTTAGTTCATAAATAAAGGAGCGAGCCAAGAGTTTGGGGATATATTTATTTCGTGTTAAAACCAAGGCTCCGTTTGTTTGCAGGAAAGTGAATTTTTTTTTTAAAGTGAATTCCGGGAAAGTATTTTTTGATGTTTGGTAGTGTTATGGAAAATGAACTGGAAAACACTTTCCAGTGTTTGGTTGTATTATGAAAAATGAACTGGAAAATAATTTATTAATAAATTAATATTTTTTTCAAATTTATCTAATATATATATATATATATAATATTTAATCACTTACAATAAAAAAAAATCTAAAATGTATAATGATGAATTTTTATTATTATTATATCCTATATTCATACATAGCTTATTTTATAAAATATAACTATATATATCATATCATATTACAGAGAAATAAGCTTGTGAAATATTTTTTACTATTCCATGAAACCATTTATAATTCCATTACGTACGAAATACATCCGATAAAAATTATAGTTTTAATAATATTTTTAGCATGTAATAAAATTGGATAAAATATTAAGGTATAAAATTCACTCTAAACTAGTTTTTTTTTTAAATGTTAAAAAAATAGCACACTTAAAAAAAAAGAAGGTTCCCGCAGGCAAGTGAACAGTGCAAGAGAACTACATTGTTCACTATTTTTTAGTGAACAGTGTACGCAATACACTGTTCATATTAATCGCACTGTTCATTGAATAATGCAATTATCATGAACAATTAAAAAAAAGCATGAAAACTCAGAATTAGGCCCACCTCTGACCACTGTCTTTATGAAAGGAAAAAAACGAAAAGTGTTTTCCTTTCTTTCATAAAGGAAAACACTTTCCTTTGCCCACGTTATAATTTTTTCATTGACTGAATTCATTTTTCTTTGACTATTTTTTCTTGTGGTCGCCAAACATTGGAAAAGCAGGAAAATGAATTCCAGGAATTCACTTTCCTACAATCAAACACGGCCCAAAGGTTTTGATTAGAGCACTAGAATGAAATTAAAATAAAAGAATTTTAGTTATGCGTGCTAAGTGTGATTTTGGTTGTTTTTTTAAAATATTTTCACTTGAAAATACATTAAAATAATATTTTTTTTAATTTTTAAAAATTATTTTTAATATCAGCACATTAAAATAATTTGAAAATATTAAAAAAAATATTAATTTGAAAAAAAAAAAAATTTTAATTTTCTCAAAATATTTTTGAAAAAAAACAAACATGGCTCGTGTAATGTATTATTAGTACTAAATGCTAGTAGTGGGAATATTATGGCAAGGAATGTAAAATTGTGAAAAATCTCATGTTGATCAAGGGAGTGTTCCTTGAAATAAACCGTGGGATTTGTGGATTTTGTTATGCTATAATATGATGTTATAATTGTTATTTTTAATTTTAAAATATGCTTGTTTTTTACAAGTTCTTCAAGTGTTCCTTGAAACTAACTAGCATATTAATTTATTAGGTCTAGGATTTTATTAGTTCCCAACTAGCTGTAGGATTTCCATTTTTTCCAATAAGCATGTTAGTTTTGAAAGATTGTAATAAACAAAAAAACTTGTTGAATTGTTAAAGTTAATATTTTATTCTTGTAAAAGCAGTAATGACAATGATTATTTATTTCATTAGTATTAATCGTTTGTGTTTATATTGAATTGGAAATAAATATATATGTTGATGATTAAGGAAGGTGTTATCGGATGAACATGAGTTTCTCCCAGGATTGTGATAAAAAAAATTCATACTACTAGTTATCTTGTGTATTCATATTATGATTATGCAAGGATGTTATACTTTTACATGTATTTTTATTAATATTCTTTTTATTAATTTTATCGTTTAAAATTAAATTAGTTAATAATTAAGCCTTTTTAATTAAATTCGAGTTAAAGATTTAACATGATATGATTTTAGATATTAAACCAGGTTTAAAAGGATTTCTGGTTTTACTTCTTCTTCTTTTTTTCTTCTAAATTAATGTTTTTTTCTATTTGTTTTTATCATTTTTTTTTAGTTTATTTTTTTTTTCAGTTTGATTCTATTTATGTTAGCCTCTATTTATTTTTTTCAATTTCATCTTTTATTATTTTTTTAATCTATTAAATTATAAATCTTTTGTAGTTTCACTTCCTATAATTTTTTAATCTTTCAAATTCAATGCTCATTCTTTTAATTACTATTCAATTTATTTGGGATCATTCTTTTTTTTTTTTTTCTTTTTGAATTTCATTCTCCTTATATATTTTTCTTAAAAATTTTGTACTCATTTTTTTTGCTGTTTTCTTTTTTTCTTTTTTTTGCAAGTTTTCTCTCGAATATTAGAATGCAATCATGTTTAAGTCATGAAATGGATATTATGGTGGATTTTTTTTTTTTTGAAAGTTTGGTTTCTAGAAGAGCTAAGAGCTCCAATGTTTTAATTTTTTTGGAAAAATAAAATTTAAATAATTCATTTTTAATCGGAAAAAAATATTTTCAAGCACTTAACCTAGGTTCGTTTTAGGATTTGGAAGAAAAGGATATAGAGGTGCAAAAATGTGTTTAAGGTATGAAAGACTAGGAGCCACATTAACAACCATAAAAAGTTCCCTCTTCACTTTATCACTCTAATAGACGACGTTGCAAAAATTGGAGTCGAGACGTTAAAAATAGAAAAGGTCCCAGCATCAGCTCCATTTTCCCAGGTACTACCATTTACGTGAAATTTTAAAAAAATAATAATTAAAGGATGAAAGTGAAACAAAAGTAAAAGTAGGGTGACCAAAAACTTGTTTGTTTTTGTATTTTAAATTTTTTTGAAAAAATTTAATTTTTATTTTATTTTTTATTTATTTCAAATTAATATGTTTTTAATATTTTTAAATTATTTTAATATGCTAATATTAAAAATAATTTTAAAAAAAATAAAATTAACATATAATTTAACACAAAATATTATTTAAAAAATAATTAAAACTACACTGTCAAGATGCCCCCATTAACCGGATTGTTGCCACCTACATCCCAATTCAACAGTGCACAGTGCACGATGATTTCAGCACGTGCTTGTTTTTAATAGCAAGCCACCAGGAAGTTAACAATATTACAATCCTTTTTCACCGCCACCGAAAAACCCTAAACCTCCTCCACTACTTCGAATTGCCGGGAAACACCGCCGGTTAGTATGCGACCTAATCTTCTGCTTTGATTAACTGACATGGGTTATAGACCAGTTTTCCTGATATTGGCTGCAGGTTGTCATTTTTGAGGAATTAGTACCGCTCCTTGTACTAAAGTTTTGTTCTTCTGAAATTTGTTGATGTTTTCTTACCTTGGAATGTGACATGTTTTCTGGGTTTTGCAGACCCAAGACACTGCTTAAGCTTAGTCCCCACCAGTTTGAACTAAAATTGGGTAGTGTAGATTGTTATTTTAGTGCCGCATGTGTATGTTTGTGTGTAAATTTTTGCCGGTTTCAATTATTGCTTGATGCAATTTTCCTACAAAGTATTTACCGAAAAGATCATCGCTTTCCGATACTTGTATTGCTGAGCTTCCCGAATCTTTTGAATTTCTGATGATCTACATTACCCCTTGGGCGATGTTCTTCATGTGTGTGAATGGATTTAAACTTATAAACTTGAATTTTAAGTGAGTTAGATGTGGTTCTTGTTCCTAAAACATGATGAGTGTGTAGTTCCAAGACCCTGGCATCTTTCTTGAGATGCAATTTTCTCTGGATGTGGTGATATGTTTTAGTTGTTTGATAGGTTTTAGCTTGTAGTGAATGATGTTGTTGGTAAACAAGGCAATATGTAGACAAATGCTTATGAATCTTCTCGTATTCCTTTTAATTGTGAGCCTTTTAAGTGGTTTAGATTTGATTTGATGATGAAAACTTGTGCAATTTTTCTCAGGTTTCAGAGGAGATTTAGGTACAAGAGATTGTGCGGGTTCAGTTTTTGTTTTCTAGTTTAGTAGAATTTATTTATTTTCTCACTGTGTGAGTGAATGTGCCTCCTCCAAATAGCCTATATATTTGTTTGGTCGTACTGAAAGAAAAGAAATAAATATCCACTAGATAATTACTGAGCCTTATCTAAGGGTTTTCACAAGGTTTTAAGCAGCCATGGGAGGTGTCTCTTCTTCAAGAACAAACCCTAATGATTCTAATAAATCCGACTTATCGCCGAGCTCATCAATTCCTGGCAATTCCCAGAATCATAATCCATCCACAACCTCATCAAACGTTCCGCTGCCCTCTTCAGGTTTTTCAGTTGCCACTGAAACCCCTGAAGCATCAGATCAATCAAAGAAACCCACTGATGCCAATGGAGATGAAGGTCAAGAAGTGGAAGAGGAAGAGGAAGGAGAGTGCGGGTTCTGTGTGTACATGAAGGGAGGTGGGTGCAAAGATGCTTTTGTTGCATGGGAGGATTGCGTTAAAGAGGCAGAAGATAGCAATGAGGATATTGTGGAGAAGTGCCATGAGGTTACTCGGTCCTTGACA
This sequence comes from Populus alba, assembly GCF_005239225.2. Taxonomy (NCBI): domain Eukaryota; kingdom Viridiplantae; phylum Streptophyta; class Magnoliopsida; order Malpighiales; family Salicaceae; genus Populus; species Populus alba. Next base: position 10,934,633 of record NC_133296.1, on the reverse strand, counting down.
AAATGTATGGAAGCTCATGCCGATTATTACGAGCCAATTTTACAGGCAGAGAAGGCTGCCAAAGAAGAAGCTGTGAATGAGTTGAAGGAAAAGGCAGCGAAAAAATTAGAATCAAATGTGGCTGAAAAGGAAGCGGTGATAGTTGTGGATTGATGGATTGAGAAGCAATGAAGAGCTCTGGTGACCATAAATAAACAACTGATTAGGTGATTGTTGATTTTTTCCTTTTTTTGCCAGAAAGGAGATGTTTGCATAGATGTGCCTCTTTTGGTGCGAATTTTTTTTAGAAAAAGAAGGCAATAGAGAATTGTGGAAATTAAGATTTAGTTTTGCTGTGAGCAAATTGAAAATGTTAAAGATAGTTAGTGTTCTTTGAAGGGGGAATAACAGTTAGAAGCGGCCAAGATGCTTTAACAATTGTTATTTTGAACTATGGATGATTTGGTCCCAGAATCCTGGTAACTCAACTAAGTGTCATAGATTTTACTTCCGTTAGCATTATATATTTCAACAATACATCTATTTTCTTGCCTTTTTGGTCATTGTATGAGCTACGTACTTGGTTTTCTCTGTGCTTTTTAATATTTGGTAATTTTTCATCTCTGTTCATGGGAGGCAATATCTGCCGCCAAAATGGTTGAAGACACCCCAAATAAGTTTGGCAGCAAATTTCCTATAATCTTCGAACAGAAGTTTATTTCCTTGATTCGAGGAGGAAACAACACATTCAAGATAGAGGATATACGTGGTCAAGTTGAACAATCCAGACAACGATTCCCAGCTCTCAAATTACAAAGGCAATATGCTGGCCTCCCACAAACCTAAATCGTCAAATTTAGGGGCCTGAGCAAATCCAGCGAAAAGCTAAAAAGATTTCATGTAAAGCCTGTATGAAACATGAGTGTTTCTATTTTTTTCTTTCCATTTTTGAATTTTGAATATGTGGAATTGCGAATTCCAGATGTTAAAAAGCAACTAATAACAAAATCAAAAGTGTTACTATATTGAAAAACATTTGTAATTTTACAAATTATTTGTAAGTTAAAAAATGGTCAGGGTGAAATTGAAAAATATATTATAAAAAGGCTAACCCAATAAAATAAAACTAAAAAATTAACAAAACAAAAACAAAAAAAGGATATAAAATAAAAAAATATCATTTTAAAAAAACAATTATGCAAAACCGACGAACCTTTTAAACCTAGTTGAATTTTTAAAATTTACAACCCATGAAATCTTTGATCTAGATTTAATAAAGAAGCCTAATTCTCAACAAATATAATTTTAAAGGATGATATCACTAAAAAAAAAAAATAGCAAAAACAACAAAAATAATAATGATAAAATTTAATAACAAAAACCAAATTTTATAGATAAAAAGAATAAAAACCCAAGAATGCAATTACAAAGATTAAAAAAATATTCTTAAATAAAATAAATATTAATTAAAGGAATAAAAACCAAATTTTATAGATAAAAAAATCATAATGGATAAAATTAAAAAAAATATTTATAATTTAATAAATTATTTATATATTTAAAAATCTCAGGGTGAAATATAAAGAAATTGTCGTAGGTTAACTTAATAGAATCAAACTTGAAAAATTAACAAAACAGAACCAAAAAAGATTTGAGAATTATGATATAGCTGCACATTTGCTACACCTGACTCATTTTGTCATTAGAATTCAGCTCTTTTGTAAAACATGTCAAGGATCTCATCATTGTTGTTATTGGTAAGTTTATAGGGCAATATGATTTCTTTTAGTACTGCAAGTAACAGGTAACAGATTGTTGGAACAGTGCGAAACTTTTTCTTTTCTTTTCTGGCATCATTTCTTTTTGGCATCATAGGGCTCTTCCTGTTCCTGGACTGACAGAGACATTTGGGTCCTTCTTTTTCTTGGCCATGCATGCTTGTTGTGTAGTATTTTCTCTCAAAGTTGGACTTGTTTCAGTTCATTCGTGTGTTGCAGTATTTTTTATTTATTTATTTTTATTTTTTTTGTGAAAATCGGGGGTTCGCAGTAATAGATTTTAAATGCTGTGATAAATTATTCTGAATTCCACAGGGAGAGAGCACATAACAGCACAAGACGCTAAAAAAAAAAAGAAATAGAAGGGCACAAGACAGCTCCTAGTTGAGCGTTATTCTATTATCAGCAAAAGATTCCTAGTCTTGAGTGCGAACACTTTCTTATTGATCCAACTCGCATGGACCCCGATTTGTTATTTTACTCCCCCTTCACTTTGCAAGGAGGTAGTGGAGCACCACACAGACAGTCATTGCCGACAAATGCACTGGCGGGGAATTTTGTTGATGGAAGCTGTCCACAGAGATGATTGTAACTCAAATTCAAACTTTCCAGCCCAGAAACTGACTTGGGCACCTTACCATAAGCCAGATTTCTTGACAACTCCAGGTTCTTCAATGTCCCAGCAACCTTTAAACTCCCCAGATCAAATTTCAACTTATTCCCCGAAGCCCAAAAACCAACCAAATAATCTGTCTTATTCATCAACCAAACTGGACTGCCTGATATTTCATTGTAGGAAAGATCGATGTAGTCATAGAAATACGTCTCCTTTGGCTTCCAATCATTCAAGTTCATCTTGATCCCGCATTTGGCAAGCTTGAGAGAGTAAATGATAGGAGACGAAGTGACCCAGTTCAGTATTTTCTCAAGGTGGAACTTATTGTAGGACAGATCAAGTGACTCGATGCCTTTAACATTCATTACAGGAAATGGGTCTCCAAGAGAGTTGTGAGAGAGATCAAGATTGAAAATTTTTGTCAAGTTTCCAAAACTTTTTGGGACAGTTTCTGTGAAGTTGTTCCAAGAAAGATCAAGGGTGTCTAGTGCCTTGAACTTTCCAAGAAAACTTGGGATTGTTCCTGTCAACGCATTGTGGCCTAGTTCAAGGTAAGCAAGGTTTGGAGCCAGGGAGGCTATTGAATTTGGTATTTTACCAGAGAATTTGTTATGTGAAAGTTCAAGAATCCTAAGGTTTGTGAGTGATGAGAAAAAATCAGGTATGGTTCCCGAGAGTTTGTTATTTTTTAGACTCAAGAAACTCAGCTGTGCTAGCTTGCTGATTCCAAGAGGAATTGGGCCAGTGAGTAGATTGTTGCCAAGTTTAAGCTGACCCAGCTGAGTCAACTCGGCGATTGAGCTCGGTATTAACCCAGTGAATTGGTTGCCTGATAAACTGAGATCGTAAAGTTGGGTCATCTTGCCTATATCAGAAGGTAACGGACCCGAGAGCTTGTTGTTTTCTATGTAAATGAATTTGAGGTTTGGTAACCGGAATAAAACATCCGGGAATCGACCCGTAATGTTAAGATCAAAAAAATAAATACCGTCAAGGTTTTGAACTTTGACGAGAGAGGGTGAGATTGAACCCGTTAAATATCCATTCGGTTTGTCCGGGTTGCCGGAGAGCCTTATGGTGTTGACCCGGATCTTGTCGAGGCAAGAAATGCCTCCCCAAGAGCAGCAATCGGTGCCCGGTTTCCACGAGCTGAGCATGCCTGATGGATCGTGGGTTATACCCGACTTGAATGCCAAAAGACCCGCATGATCATCGACGTGGCAGGCAGCTGATGTGTGCTCGAAGGAACGGAGGATAAGCAGCAGCATTGAGAAGAGGAGAAGAGAGAGGAGCTTCATGTTGATTTCTAGAAAGGAGAAAGCAAGAAAGATGACACGTGTAGTTGGGAGTGAGAATTGGGATCGGTAAGAAGGGGATTTAATGATTTATATAGGATTCAGTTTCAACTCTTATGGGTCCCACCATCACCCATGTGTTTTTATTTTAGTTCCGTTTGGTATTTTGTTTCAAATAAAATAGATTAAAATTTGAATTATTTTTTATTTAAATTTAAATTTTTTTTATAAGTTTAGATTGTTTTAATAGTTTATAATAAAATAAATTTAAAAAAAATTAAAAATTATTAAAAAACAAAAATCACCACAATCCCAAAAATATTAGTCAACAATAACTGCTTGAGCTTTGTTTTATTTTCATATATTGCAAAGATTGACAAATATGTTGATTGGTTGTAGTTATAATCATTTTTAAGTGTCCGTTTGTTTTCAGAAATTTATTTTTTTGAAAACTATTTTCTTTATTTTTTTATGTTTGGTAAATACATGGAAAGTGAGTCAAAGAAAATTAAATTCCAGTCAAAGAAAAATGTAACATTAATATCAGGAAAGTGTTTTTCGCTTCTTATTTTTGGAAAACACTTTCCTGATGTGGGTCCAATCCTGCGCTCTCATACTTTTTTAATTGTTCATGTTAATTACACTGTTCAATGAACAGTGCAATTAGCATGAACAGTATATTGCGTACACTATTCGCTCAAAATAGTGAACAGTACAGTTCTTTTGCACTGTTCACTTGCTTGCGGGAACTTTTTTTTTTTTTTTTTTAACATTTAAAAAAAAAACTAGTTTAGAGTGAATTTTATACCTTAATATTTTTATCCAATTTTATTACATGCTAAAAATATTATTAAAACTATAGTTTTTTGTCGGATGTATTTCGTACGTAATGGAAATTATAAATGGTTTCATGGAATAGTAAAAAATATTTCAGAAGCTTATTTCTCTATAATATGATATGATATATATAGTTATATTTTATAAAATAAGTTATGTATGTAGGATATAATAAAAAAATCATCATTGTACATTTTAGATTTCATTTTTTTAATTGTAAGTGATTAAATATTTTTTATATATTAGATAAATTTGAAAAAAAAAATTAATTTATTAATAAATTATTTTTTCAGTTCATTTTCCATAATACAACCAAACACTGGAAAGTGTTTTTCATAACACTACCAAACATCGGAAAATACTTTTCCGGAATTCACTTTCTAGGAATTCACTTTCCTGCAACCAAACGGAGCCGTTTTTTTAATTTGACGAGGCAAGGTTTTTATTTCTTCTAAAGATAAAAAAAACAAACAAATTTATTCTTAGCATCAGAATAGCTTTTTTATTAAAAAATGGTTGAAATGATAAGTGCAATAATTTTTTCTTTGTTTTTTTTTTAAGGAAAGAAAAGACTTTGCCTTTTTTGAGGCTTACAAAAAAAAATAAAAAAAAATGTTGATAAGAGACCAATTGAAGGCTGTTTAGGAATGTGGTTATGGTTTCTTTTCAAAGTAGTTTTTACTCAGAAATGCATCAAAATAATATTTTTTTTATTTTAAAAAAATTATTTTTGACATCAACACATTAGAATGATTTGAAAATACCAAAAAAATATTAATTTAAAATAGAGAAAAAATATAATAAAATTCAATTTTTTCAAAAACCTTTTTGAAATGCAAAAACAAATATGCCTGAAGAGGCGACCAATGTTATCAATGATGGACCTCAACTACAAATGAGCAACCCACTCCCCAATCCCATAACAATAGGCGACCAACGTTATCAATTATGTTTCTTTCTATTTATCATTTATGTTTTTTTTTTCTTTTAGTTTTTTTTTTTTTTTTGAACTTGATTCATGTTGAAGGTGGACATGCAAAAATTAAGAATTGGTGTATGAGATAAGTGTAGCGTTCTTAGGATGGTTATAATTATATTAACTATAAACTAAAAAAACAAAAAAAAGAGTTTTAGTGTTCCTCTTCTCACGGAGTACTATTCATTATCACTATTTTGTTTATTATTTTTTATTTTTTTTAATCAACGTTTAAATTTATTCTTGAATATTAGATTTTTTTTATATAGTTATTATTTTTTTTTATGATACAGATTTAATTATCATTTATCTTTTTTTTTTTTCTTTTAATTTTTTTTATTTTGAACTTGATTCATGTTGGAGATTAACATGCAGAAATTAAGAATTAGTCTGGTTTCTGTCTTATAGCCTTCGGTGAAAGATCATGTGGGGCAGGGAATTGTCCCAGTTACATCAGCTGTCTAGCTGCATACCCCTGGTCTTAAAGCCTCTATATTCTTCTATTTTCTTATAGTCATTATAAAACAATTCTGAATCATGAATTTCAACCCTTTTTTTATTTATTTAAATAAGTTGAGAGGCACGACTTGAACTTCAGATCGGCATATTCCATTATTTGGAGGTGAGTTCCATTTAACCAAATGCACACATTGCTAATTATTCCAAGTTTATTAATTTGTGAAATGTATGTGCACTTAATAATACCAGTTTTTAATGATTTTGTGTATTGCTAATCCGTAGATCCTGAATGATAGTGTTATAAGTCTGGGAGCTTTATCTCCTCATCATTTGTGATATATTTTCTTTAACTTAGTATGTTTGCGAATACAGTAAATATTGTTTTTAAAATATATTAAAATAATATTTTTTTTAATTTTAATATTAGCATACCAAAATACCATATAAATTATTGATTTGCTATCCCAACAAATTTTTTTTTTTTTTTTAAATCGGGTCTTAACGCCCAAATCGTTCGCAGTAATAGATTTTAAATGCTGTAATAAATTATTCTGAATTCCACAGGAAGAGAGCACATAACAACACAAGACGCTAACAAAAAAAAGAAATAGAAGGGCACAAGACAGCTCCTAGTTGAGCGTTATTCTATTATCAGCAAAAGATTCCTAGTCTTGAGTGCGAACACTTTCTTGTTGATCCAACTCGCATGGACCCCGATTTGTTATTTTACTCCCCCTTCACTTTGCAAGGAGGTAGTGGAGCACCACACAGACAGTCATTGCCGACAAATGCACTGGCGGGGAATTTTGTTGATGGAAGCTGTCCACAGAGATGATTGTAACTCAATTTCAAACTTTCCAGCCCTGAAACTGACTTGGGCACCTTACCATAAACCAGATTTCTTGACAACTCCAGGTTCTTCAATGTCCCAACAACCTTTAAACTCCCCAGATCAAATTTCAACTTATTCCCCGAAGCCCAAAAACCAACCAAATAATCTGTCTTATTCATCAACCAAACTGGACTGCCTGATATTTCATTGTAGGAAAGATCGATGTAGTCATAGAAATACGTCTCCTTTGGCTTCCAATCATTCAAGCTCATCTTGATCCCGCATTTGGCAAGCTTGAGAGAGTAAATGATAGGAGACGAAGTGACCCAGTTCGGTATTTTCTCAAGGTGGAACTTATTGTAGGACAAATCAAGTGACTCGATGCCTTTAACATTCATTACAGGAAATGGGTCTACAAGAGAGTTGTGAGAGAGATCAAGATTGAAAATTTTTGTCAAGTTTCCAAAACTTTTTGGGACAGTTTCTGTGAAGTTGTTCCAAGAAAGATCAAGGGTGTCTAGTGCCTTGAACTTTCCAAGAAAACTTGGGATTGTTCCTGTCAATGCATTGTGGCCTAGTTCAAGGTAAGCAAGGTTTGGAGCCAGGGAGGCTATTGAATTTGGTATTTTACCAGAGAATTTGTTATGTGAAAGTCGAAGAATCCTAAGGTTTGTGAGTGATGAGAGAAAATCAGGTATGGTACCCGTGAGTTTGTTATTTTGTAGACTCAAGAAACTCAGCTGTGCTAGCTTGCTGATTCCAAGAGGAATTGGGCCAGTGAGTAGATTGTTACCAAGTTTAAGCTGAGTCAGCTGAGTCAACTCGGCGATTGAGCTCGGTATTAACCCAGTGAATTGGTTGCCTGATAAACTGAGAGAGTAAAGTTGGGTCATCCTGCCTATATCAGAAGGTAACGGACCCGAGAGCTTGTTGTTTTCTATGTAAATGTATTTGAGGTTTCGTAACCGGAATAAAACATCCGGGAATCGACCCGTAATGTTAAGATCAAAAAAATAAATACCGTCAAGGTTTTGAACTTTGACGAGAGAGGGTGAGATTGAACCCGTTAAATATCCATTCGGTTTGTCCGGGTTGCCGGAGAGCCATATGGTGTTGACCCGGATCTTGTCGAGGCAAGAAATGCCTTCCCAAGAGCAGCAATCGGTGCCCGGTTTCCACGAGCTGAGCATGCCTGATGGATCGTGGGTTATACCCGACTTGAATGCCAAAAGACCCGCATGATCATCGACGTGGCAGGCAGCTGATGTGTGCTCGAAGGAACGGAGGATAAGCAGCAGCATTGAGAAGAGGAGAAGAGAGAGGAGCTTCATGTTGATTTCTAGAAAGGAGAAAGCAAGAAAGAAGACACGTGTAGTTGGGAGTGAGAATTGGGATCGGTAAGAAGGGGATTTATATAGGATTCAGTTTCAACTCTTATGGGGTCCCACCATCACCCATGTGCTTTTATTTTAGTTCCGTTTGGTATTTTGTTTCAAATAAAATAGATTAAAATTTGAATTATTTTTTATTTAAATTTAAATTTTTTATAAATTTTAGATTGTTTTAATAATTTATAATAAAAAAATTAAAAAAAATTAAAAAATTATTAAAAAAAATCACCACAATCCCAAAAATATTAGTAAACAATAAATATTAGTCAACAATAACTGCTTGAGCTTTGTTTTATTTTCATATATTGCAAAGATTGACAAATATGTTGATGAGTTGTAGTTCTAATCATTTTTAGTTTTTTCAATTTGACGAGGCAAGGTTTTTATTTTCTTCTAAAGATAAAAAAAAAAAAAACGCAAACAAATTTATTCTTAGCATCAGAATAACTTTTTTTATTAAAAAAAATGGTTGAAATGATAAGTGCAATAGTTTTTTTTTTTTTTTTTTTTTTAAGGAAAGAAAAGACTTTGCCTTTTTGAAGGCTTACAAAAGAAAATAAAAAAAAAATGCTGATAGGAGACCAATTGAAGGTTGTTTGGAAATGTAGTTGTGGTTTTTTTTCAAAGTAGTTTTTACTCGGAAATGCATCAAAATAATATTTTTTAAAAAAAAATTATTTTTGACATCAACATATTAAAATGATTTGAAAATATAAAAAAATATTAATTTGAAATAGATAAAAATTTTCAAAAACCATTTTGAAATGCAAAAATAAATATGCCTGAACAAACGACCATGTTATCAATGATGGACCTCAACTATAAATGAGCAACCCACTCCCCAATCCTATAATAATAGGCGACCAATGTTATCAATTACATTTCTTTTCGTTTATCATTTATGTTTTTTGTTCTTTTAATTTTTTTTTTTATTTTGAACTTGATTCATGTTGAAGGTGGACATGCAGAAATTAAGAATTGGTGTATGATACAAGTGTAGCGTTTTTAGGATGGTTATCATTATATATCAACTATAAACTAAAAAAAAAAAAAGAGTTTTAGTGTTCCTCTTCTCATAGAGTACTATTCATTATTACTATTTTGTTTTTTTTTTTAATCAACGTTGAAATTCATCCTTTAATATTAGATTTTTTTTATTTAATTATCACTTTCTTATGACACAGATTTAATTATCATTTATCTTCTTTTTTTTCTTTTAATTTTTTTTTTAACTTGATTCATGTTGAAGATGAACATGCAGAAATTAAGAATTAGTGTATGAGATAAGTGTAGCGTTCTTAGGATGGTTATCGTTATATTAACTATAAACTAAAAAAAAAAAGAGTTTTATTGTACCTCTTCTCACGGAGTATTATTCATTATTACTATTTTGTTTTGTTTTTATTTTTTTATTTTTTTAATCAACGTTTAAATTCATCCTTTTAATGTTAGATTTGTTTTCTATTTAGTTATCATTTTCTTATGATATGGATTTAGTTATCATTTATATTTTTTATCTTTTTTTTTTTTTTTGAACTTGATTCATGTTGAAGATGAACATGCAGAAATTAAGAATTAGTGTATGAGATAAGGGTAGCATTCTTAGGATGGTTATCGTTATATTAACTATAAACTAAAAATAATATTATTATACCTCTTCTCACGGAGTACTGTTCATTATCACTATTTTGTTTGTTTTTTTTATATTTTTTTAATCAACATCTAAATTCATCCTTTAATATTAGATTTTTTTTTTCTATTTAGTTATTACTTTTCTTATGACACAGATTTTAGGTTTGATGGTTTAACTTAGTTTGGTGGGTTAACCTAAGTTTATTATGGTTGTTTCTGTGTTTTTTTAATTGATTTTTTTTAATTTTATCATTTAAGATCGGGTTGATTGAGAATTGAGTTTCATAATTTGTTTTGATTTTCTTTTTATGAAGAATATATTGGTCTCACAATCAAGGTCACGAGTTTCGACATTTTAACCCTAGTTAGATCATGTTATTGTTTTTTATTTTCTTTATAGAAGTTTATATCGGTTTTATAACCCGAGTCACAGGTCTGTCATAATTGGATTTTTTTTATTGGGTTGTCCTCATCTCATGACGCGGGTCACAGGTTTGATGGGTTGATCTAATTAACTTATTTTTCTTTTTTTAATTGACTTTTTTTTTCTCAATTTCATCAATTAACATTGTGTTTGACTGAGAATTTAGTGTCATGATTTATTTCAGATTGTTTTTTATTAGATTATCTTAGTTTCAAGACTCAAGAATATCGTTTAACGGTTAGCTCGAGTTAACTAGGCTTATTTTTTATGTTTAATTAAGATTTTTACAAATTACATGGTTCAACATTAGGTTCGACAAGTGTAATTGAGAATCGAGCTTTATAATTTGTTTTGACTTTCTTTCTATGAAGTTATCTTAATCTCAAGATCAAAGTCATGGATTTAATAAGTTAATCCGGGTTAAATCAGGTCATTCTTTATTTTATTTTTCTATAAGGTTATTTTGATCTGATAACCCGGGTCATGAGTTTGGTGGATTGACTCATGTTATTTTTTTTTGTTCCTTTTATAATTGATTTCTTTTTTAATCTCATCCTTCAATATTAGGCTAGTTAGGGATTCAAAATCGTAATTTATTTTGATTTACTTTTCATAATGTTATCCCAGTCTTATGACCCGAGTCGCAAATTTAACATGTTAACTTGGGTTTTTTTTTTATGTCATTTTTTAGTTGATTTTTTTTTCAATTTCATTATTTAAGATTGGGTTAAATAGGAATAATACTTCATAATTTATTTTAATTTATTTTTTATAGAGTTATCATAGTCTCATATACATGGGTCATGAGTTTGACATATTAACCCGAGTTGATCCAGGTTAATCTAATAAATTTTTATTTTAATATTAAAAAAATATTATTTTAAAATTTTGTTTAGTCAAATATTATTTTTATTGAGTGTATGAGTTGTTTTTAGACCAGTAAAGTTAACCGGGTTACATCAGATAAACAATAACACAATTTAATTTTTTTATATTAAAAAAAATTAAATTTTTTATTTTATTTAAAAAATCTAACTTAATCCACAGTATGTATTATTCATCTAGTAAGTAATTAAGTAAATTAGATATTTTGCAGTGATACAGGACAAAAGAAGGGTCCGCACCCCCTAATAAAGGAAAGAAGAGCATTCAATATCTTATCCAAACACGGATATCGCTGACCAAGGTCAAGGATAGCAGCCTCATCTATTTACTTCACTGGTCAAACCCGTCGGCTAATCCACCGATCGAAATCAAATAGAGAGCACACAGAATCAATCAAGCGGTTGTTATTTAATATCCTTTTCAAATTTGTAGTTTGTCATTTCTGTCATGCACTAGGAGGAGATTGAGAATATCCGTGTCTTATAATCTTTTAATATAATTTTTATTTTTCATAAAATATATTATAATCATAAAAAAAATATCTAAAAAAATATTAATTTAATATTTTTTTAAAGCAAAATTATTTTAAAATGCTAGTTACGAAAACAAAAAATACCTTAATCATTTTTATCCTATATCATAAATAGCATCAAGTAATTAACAGGGTTATATTGTTAATGTAATTTGTAAACCAGTCATTTGAAATTAAGTATTGAATATCATTTTTTTTAGAATAAAGTTATGTATTAATGATTAATCCTGAGCGGTGTAGTTTAATTGGTTAGGCTCTAAGTTTATTTTTTAAAGATCACCAATTCAAGTCTCACAAACCCTAGAGCCATTGAATATTCATATAGTTATTAACTTCAGGTTTCGTGAAATTAGTCGAGATACACACAAGGTAACTCAAATATTCATGTTAATTGAAAAAAATAGAAAAAGAATTGCTCATCATAATATATATGATGTTAATTACTTTAGTTTGAACTAAATTGAATATTTTGTTGTTAGTTTTTTTTATATTATTAATATATATCTTGCAAAATGTAAACCAAGAGATGAAGGTGAATAGTGATCTCACCCACATAATCGTATTAGAATGTGACGGTTTTTCATGACATGCAATATCTAAAGAGAAGGTGAAGTAAATGTGTGTGATGTTTTTCTTTTTTAGACATCATTGTTTGTAGAGTTTGTGGAGCAATCATGGACAACTTGATAATGTTGTTTATGATAGGAAGGTGTTACCATAAACTTATTAAAAGTTATAATATAAAAATTAAATTAATTTTTTTAGATCATTTTAATATATTGATATTAAAAATAATTTTTTTAAAAATAAAAAAGTTATATTTTAAATTCTTTTTAAATAAAAAATATTTTAAAAAATAATCTTAACCACACTAATAAATATAATCTAAGATAAATACAATTGTTGTTCACTCATAATTTAGTGACGAGGCTAAAAGTTTTTTAAAATTAGTTCATTAAAATAATTATATTATTGATGAAAATTAGTGCAGATGATGACCCACCAAACTTATAAGTCCGATCATTATCGTTATGCTATAAAAAACTCTCTCTAGATAGTGGTGTGGAAATATCTTCGATTGTGAGGTGTTTGCACATTTAATCATTCCATTGTAAATTAAAAAATATTGTGTAAATGATAATTGAAGATCAAATATTAACGATGGAATTGTTAAATAAGTGCTTGTGTACATTTAATGAGAAAGATAGCAGAATCGCGTGTATTTTTATCAATTTTAACAAAAGGTACATAAGGAGAAATAAAATGAAATTAAAAAAATGATAAGATGCTTTTCTTGATAGAAAAAGTTAGAATAAGAATGTTGTTTATTATTTAATTTTGGATCCTCGAATTAAAAAAAAATTATTAGAAAAAAACCGAAAAATATATAAACAGTAAGAAACAAATATGAGGGCGCCAAAAAAAAATCAAAGATTGGTTGAAAAAGTTTAAAAATACAAAGATAGAAATTTAATAATATATTTTTAACTGATGAAGGCTCTATTGACAAACAAAAATCAACTTCAAGAAGAAAAGCCAGAAAAAGGCCACGAAGGAGGTGGAGGAGAGAACAAAAAGGAAACCAGGGGAAAGAGGTAAGACAAAAAAAAACTAGAGATAAAAAAAAATAAAAAAAGAACAAACAAAAAACAGAGACAGAAACAAATAAGGAGAGAAGTTAGATTTGGCTAATCAACACTAAAGAGAGAAGTTAGCTTTGGCTAGTCAGCACACCTTCGCTATTGTCTTCGTCGTCATGCTCCATCACCAGGCAAACATTGAGAAAGATAGGGAGAGCAAAAGAAGCAAAAAGAAACCAAGCAAACAAAAGCAAAGTCAGAGGAGAAACACACAAAGAACAAAGGAAGAAAGTAGCCAGTCAGCACACCTAAGCCATAGTTTTCGTCATCAAGCTCCAACACCAAGTAAGTTGCGTTTTTTTTCTAGGAAATATAATTACTCTGTCACTGTGCAAAGCATGCGTGTATAATTCACGCATGCATGCAACACTGGCTTGTGCTAGTGACCAAACTGGGTTGACTAGGTACAACGCAGTTTGTACAAGCTGAGCTGGACCTAACCCAACAAAAAAGTAAAAAAGCTGAGGCTAGGTTGGGCCTGGGCCTGGGCCGAGGCCTAGCCGACCCAATTTGATTTGGGTTACAGGTGTATTTGACAAAACTCACCCTTATACCAATCCCTTTTTATTTTATTCCCCTTTAAAAAACAATTTATGGTTTTTTCGTGTATTTTTCTACCAATTTTTGTTTTATTAATACAGGTTTGTATTTTTATATTGTAAAAATATAAATTTTCATAATAAATAAAAATATAGATATGGATATTAGTTTTGGTACGAGGAAGTCATTAACCTAAAACCTAAAAAACATGTGGGGTAAACACTACACAAATGGTATTGTTCACATCCTCACAAAACATTGTGGATGACTCTATTTATTTTTTAAAAAAGTTATTTTGGATCTTAAATTTTTATTTTGGAAGATTTGATCTTGATTGAAGGCCAATTGATTTGGATTTCTAAGGCAATAATGGAATTGGAAGAATATAGATCGAAATTAAAAACGCTCCAAACATAGGTGGCGTGCCAGAAGTTTTGGCAAAGAAAACATTTGGTCATCTAACTTTCAAAATAACAACAATTATATGATTTTGGTCCCTCAATTTCTTTCAAATTCAATTTTGGTATAAAAATTTATTTTTGTTATTTTCGAGTTCCTAGTTAAAAGAGAAGAGAAAGGGAATTGACACTAATTTAAGCCACCAAAATGGCTGATATTTGTGTCAAATGATTTCATTTGATGAGGAAAGTTCATATTAAGTGTATTTTTATCTTTAAAGTTCATGAAAAAACAGATTTAAACTCAGTTTGATTTTTTATTTCAGGTTGATTTTGGTTTTTAGGATAATTTTTTGTTTTTTAAAGCAATGGATAAATTTATCATGATTTCTGAGGTGTTTTAGGTGAAAAATGAATTGAAAAATTGAATTTTAGGTCAAAATAACTTAAGCTCTAATTTTGCAGCCACTATAATGGCTGAAATTTAGGTAAATCAGTCGACTCATCATATGATTTTTTGTCAAAAAGATTTTTTCATCCGCCCTAGTTGCAACCAGAAAACAAATAAGAGCCTTAAAAAAATAGATTAGGTGGGCTAGGTTGGCTTGCTAGGCCGAGCAATATTTGACCTTTGTTTTTTTTCCTAATTTTTGTTTTAAAATTAATGATTTTTCTCTAATTTTATTTATTTATATTTAAATTAATATCATTTTTTCCTTTTCATTTTGTTTAGAACTGCTATTTTTTTTTGTTATGTATTTAAATTTAAAGAGTTTTTATAATTCATTTATAATTTGTTTTATTTTTATATAAATAAATTATATTTTTTAAAAAATATTTTTAATATTACATCATTCCATAATGTTTTTAACTCAATTCATGTGTATCCAGCGCGCCCGATTGGACCGTACAGTGTGATTCTAACGTCCACCTTGAAACTATTGATGCCAAATCCATCACAACTATCGTCTGTTAACCACAGCACTCGGACTCCGTGATGCCAAGGCCCACCACCGGCGGGTGGTACCTCTTCCTCCGAAGCTTCTGCTCCAGCATTCATCCCCAACTCCCCAACTCAACCCCGGAAGCCACCGATCTTTTCAACAAGGTGCGGGTGCTCTCCACCCGCGGCAACATCAAAGAAGCACTCTCCTTCTTCTACAGCACACCACAACTAAACCAGTCTCAACAAACCTATGCCACACTCTTCCATGCCTGTGCACGCCATGGGAACCTTAAACAAGGCCAATATTTACACCAACATATGATTTCCAAAAACCCCAAAAACCCACAAGACCTCTTTGTAACTAACCATCTTATTAATATGTATGCCAAATGTGGTGACCTGGACTGTGCACGCCAAGTGTTCGATGAAATGGGTCGCAGAAATGTGGTGTCTTGGACCGCGCTCATTTCTGGGTATGCCCAACATGGGCGAAGTTATGAGTGCTTTTCCTTGTTTTCTGATATGTTGGTGGATTGTTATCCGAATGAGTTTGCTTTTGCGAGTGTGATTACTTCTTGTGATTACGTTTGTGGCAAGCAAGTGCACGCCCTCGCGTTGAAAATGGGGTTGATTGCTAGTGTTTATGTGGGGAATGCTCTTATTACAAGATATAGCAAGAGTTGTGAGGATAATTTTGTCGGTGATGGTAGCGAGGCCTGCCGCGTTTTTGAGTCAATGGAGTTTCGTAATCTTGTTTCTTGGAATTCAATGATTGCCGCGTTTCAACATTGGAAACTTGGGGGTCTAGCTATTGGAATTTTTTTCAAAATGCATAGTGGTGGAGTGGAGTTTGATGGTGCTACTTTGGTCAGTGTGCTTTCTTCCTTGAGTGAGAGTTATGATGGCGATAATGCTGACGTGGGTCTGAAGGGTTGTTTTCAATTGCACTGTGTTAGTATCAAACGTGGGTTTATGTTGAAAATTGAATTGGCAACTGCATTGGTGAAAGCTTATTCGGATCTTGGAGGGAAGGTTTCTGATTGTTACAGGCTCTTCATGGAGACAAGTAGTCGGGATCTTTTTTTGTGGACTGGCATTATAACAGCATTTGCTGACCGTGAACCAGAAGAAGCACTTGTACTCTTTCGTCAGTTGTACAGGGAGGGCTTAGCACCCGATTGGTGTACATTTTCAATTGTGTTAAAAGCTTGTGCTGGTTTTGTGACTGAAAGGCATGCTTTGGCAGTTTATTCTCAAGTAGTTAAAGCTGGGTTTGAGGATGACAGAGTGCTTGCAAATACCTTAATCCATGCCTATGCTAGGTGTGGCTCCATCTCTTTTTCGAAGCAAGTTTTCGATAAAATGAAATCTCGTGATGTTGTTTCCTGGAACTCGATGATCAAGGCTTATGCTCTGCATGGACAAGCTAAGGAGGCATTGCATCTCTTCTCAGAGATGAATGTCAGACCTGACTCTGCAACGATGGTTGCTCTCCTCTCAGCATGCAGCCATGCAGGATTAGTGGAAGAAGGAATTAACATCTTTGACTCAATGTCCATGAATCATGGTGTTTCTCCACAACTTGATCACTATGCCTGCATGGTGGATATTCTAGGTCGAGCTGGGCTTCTTTTGGAGGCAGGGGAGCTTATAAGTAGAATGCCAATGAAGCCTGATTCTGTGGTTTGGAGTGCACTGCTTAGCTCATGTAGGAAATATGGCGAGACTCAGTTGGCAAAATTAGCAGCAGATAAACTGAAAGAGTTGGAACCTGGAAATTCATTAGGCTATGTACAGATTTCAAACATTTACTGCTCTGGAGGTAGTTATAATGAAGCAGGGTTAATTAGGGATGAAATGAATGGCTCTAGAGTAAGAAAAGAACCTGGTTTAAGCTGGATAGAGATTGAGAATCGAGTACATGAGTTTGCCTCTGGAGGCAGGCGTCATCCTCAAAGAGAGGCCATATATGCTAAACTTTATTCACTGATTGGGCAGTTAAAGGGGGTAGGCTATGTGCCGGAGACAAGCTTGGCCTTGCAAGACATAGAGGAGGAGCATAAACAAGAGCAGTTGTACCTCCATAGTGAGAAGCTGGCCCTGGTGTTTGCTCTGATGAGTGAAGGTAGTTTGCGTTGTGGTGGAGGTGTCATAAGAATTGTGAAGAACATCCGAATTTGTGTGGACTGTCACAACTTCATGAAGTTGGCATCAGATCTTCTCCAAAAGGAGATTGTGGTGAGGGACTCAAATCGTTTCCACCATTTCAAAAATAGGACGTGCTCTTGCAATGACTATTGGTAACAAATGAGCACCATCGACCAAAATCACCGGTTTCCACCTGCTTCCTTCATGGTTCATCGAGCACCTCCTGAATGAATGCGAGTTATTCTCCAAATTCCCTCATCAACTTCTGTCGGCCTGTGATATCTTACAATGGGAAATATTGGATATCATAGTGCTGAATTTTGCATGAATTGGGTGGAATTATAACAATGCTATTACTCTGAAAAGCATTTCAGATTCTTCTGAAGCCAACACAGTTTGATTATGGAATGCATTGTTTGTCATGGAATATTTTTATGGCAGTGACTACAATTGATCCAAGTGATTGGAGCAATCCCCAATGTTCTTGGCCATGTATCTGCCGCTGAGAATACAATCATCTCAACAGAAACAATTTTGTTAGCTCGTCTGCTAGTTTTAACCAACGTCTTGTAGCTGTGAATAGTTGGACCGGAGTATGGACAGAGTTTCCAAGAGTTGCGTGAGGTTCTATGAAGTGTAAAGATAGAGCTTCTATGAAGATTTATCTAACTGTTCATGATTGGCAACATGGCATTCCTGTTAATTAAAAATAAACACAGTTTTGAGATTCTTAACACAATGTTTTCAGATTGTTTTGAGAATCTTGGCACAGCTGAAATTCCAAGACATCATCCTTACTCATTGACGAAAAATCAAGGTTCTAGTGATCTTGCTCCATTTCTCAAGTGGGCTGAGAACCAAGACAAGCAATAATGTGGTGCTCACAATGATAAAAATGTTATTTCATGACGTTTGTGGATGTCTTACTGCACTGCTTATCCAAAACAGAGAGATCCTCAAAAGACATCATGTCGTTAGCATCATCATCTTGGTCTTTGACTCGGCTTCTTTCCAAGTAAATATACTTCACCAGCTTGCTGATACTCTCTCTTGCAGACATCATTTTCTACCAGCCTTCACAGTACAGTGTAAAGGCTTGTTCATGGAGGAAAAAGCTCAAGCTACCAGTCCCAAGTTTTGATCAAAGCAACAAAAAGATAGAGATCGTGAAGCTATTTAATAGTTTTGTTTAAATGAAGTTGGCCATGGTTCTTCTGCAGATGCTGCACCAGAGAAGCGGGACCTACCTACTTTTGTTATTTATTTTCTTAAATAAACAGATCAGATATTAGCCGCGGAAGGGAAGTGGACACAAGAATGTGCGCATTTCTATCACTGATGCATAGGCGTCACCTACCTACTTACCTGGCTGCTAATAATGTTGAGTTGTTGACAAGATATGCTACCAATGAGATTTTTATGTCCAGAATATTTCAGTTCGCAAAATACATAGTCATCAGAAACGAGCGGATCTGCGGAGTTCAAAATGATGACATTTTATTTTTTTAGATAAAAAAATTAAAAATATATTTAAAATTAATTCAATTAAGTTTCATTCTAAATTTGAAATAAATTAACTGGATCGATGCAATCACCAGCTTGAAATCAAGTTGGCCGAATTACTTGAGAATGCCCCACGTTTGTGCTTCTTAACCATGTTACCTTTTTATCAATTGATCGAAACATTTTTATCCTTAATGTTACTTGCAAATTTTAATTATAAATAAATATTAAATTGAAAAAATTAAAAAATAAATATAGAATAAAATATTTAATTTCGTAAAATGAGCTATGTACATAGTTATGTTTAATAACTTGTTTTTTTTAAATAAAATTTTTTATTTAACCAAATCATCATCCATGCCAATAAAATAATGTCTACCTAATAATTTTTTTATTTAATCAATTAATTTAATTTAATTTAATTAAAAAAAAAAATACCTTTAAAAAAACCTAAATTTAAAAGAAGAACAATAAATAAAAAGACTCATGATAATCCAGGTAATTTTTTAAAATCAGTGAAAAAATCATATAGAAAGCAAATAGAAAAAAATCATCGGAGCTAAAACTCTAATTAAATAAAAATTGAAGATGAAATTAAAAAAAAAAACATGAGATTAAAAACAACAAGCAAACCTGGGTGAATTTCCTAAATCCAGGTTGATTTTCTAAACGACAATCTGTAAAATCTTAGACCCGGGCTAAATAAAAAAACTAAATTCCCAACCAATTTAATAAAACAAATAACAATAAATAATGAGGATCAAATATGATTGGAAAGAAAATTGAAGAAGGATGAAATATCAAAAACAAAATTCCAATTATAAAATTAATTCAACCAAAACAAATATCAATAAAAAAAATAAGGAACAAATTTTGATATAAAAAAAATTAAAGGACAATGAAATTAAAAAAAAATAATTTTATCAATTTTTTCAAATAAAATAAATAGCAATTAAAAAAACTTAAACCAAATCTAAAGGAAAACAAATTGAAGGGTTGCTTTAAAAACTCGGTAGGTCCATATAAGAAAATTAAGATGGAGAGAGAAAAGAATAGAAAAAAAAGAACATCAACATCAAAATCGAGTTCGCTACCCTTGAAGCCATTGTTTGGCCATTAAGAGACACCGCATGTGCTACTCAAACTACATAGCTATAAAACTCATGTGCATCGTACGTGTTAACCTCTTTTCAAAGTATTTATATTTTTGCAATTACAAAATTGCCCCTTTAACTAACAACATAATAACAAAAAAAGAATCGAATGAAAATATAAAAATGCTCTTGGATGTAAGTTAAAGAAAAATTATACTTTTAAGGATATTTAAGTCATTTTATTATACTTAAAAAATATATAAAAAAAATACTAAAAATGACTATGTAGGCAAACTTTAAATTTTGTAAATTAAATGGTAGAATAGTTGTTTTATTTATAGAAGTAAAAATACTTAATTGCCCTATTTGAATTTGACAATGACCAATAAAACCTTGTGAAATTATCTAATATTGGGAAAGTACTTTAGTAATGAATAGTGCTTTCCCCCAAATGTTTTTGGTGTGGCTTTAAAAAAAACAAAATTGTCTATTTTTTTTCTTTGATTTATTTTCAATCAATGTTTTTTTTTTGTAATTTTATCATTTAATATTAGATTTATTTTTTTATTGGGTTATTTCACTCTCATGACACCAAATCACGAGTTTGAAGGGTTAACCCGGTTGGCTAGGTTTTTTTTTTTTCTTATTTAACTTTTTTTTCTCAATTTCATCATTTAATATTGGGTTAATTGAGAATTAGGTTTCATGATTTATTTTCTTTTCTTTTCATTAGGTTATTTTAATCTCATGATCTAAAAATAGTTCTTAATGGATTAACCAAGGTTGAATCAGATTGTTTTTTTGTGTTTTTTGTAATTGAACTTTTTTTTTTTCAAATTTATCATTTAATATTAGATCAGTTGACAATTGAGCTTCTTAATCTGTTTTAATTTATTTTCTGTGATGATATCTTGGTCTCATGATCAAGATCATATTGGTATTTTAACTCCGGTTAAATCATGTTGTTTCTTTTTATTTTCTTTATAAGAGATTATTTCAATCTCAAGTCCTTCAATATTGAATTCGCTTTTTATTAGGTTGTCCATGTCTCATGACTTAGGTTACAGGTTTGATAGGTTAATTTAGTTAACTTAGTTTTTTTTTAATTTGTTTTTTTAGTTTCATCATTTAATATTGTGTTTGATTAAAAATTAGTCTTGATGATTTACTTCAATTTGATTTTTATCAATTTATCATGACTTTATTGTTAGGATATTACCACTCATGTGCAGCATCTGCAATCTATCGTCTAGAAGAGGACGACTGCCATTGTCAAAGAAAAAAGGCTGCAAAGATGGGAAATAAATATGCTAGCTTGTGATAGTTAAAGAGGGTTGTTGGAGTAGCCTAAAAGTCATAAGGTTGGGAACCATCGATGTTGACAATGAGATGGAGCATGTCTCCCATTCTTGCTTATAAATAGACACCAATAGAGTAGCATATTGAAGAGCTAAAAAATATGAGGAAATATAGGAAATGGTGAGTTGCCAAGGGCAGTAAGCAGTGTCTGCCATTGCAGCATTGTTAAGAGAGAAATGAGTGCAGATCAGAAGAAAAGGGAAATACATGAGAAGAGAGAAAGCGGAGTGGCTGCTAAGGGCAGCAATGTGAATGAGGGATGGAAGTTGAGTTGAGTGGAAGTGATCATCCTCCTCCATGTTATGTGTGTATTGTATCCTTTCTTTATCCCTAATAATATAGATTGCTCTCGTGGATGTAGGTAATTTGCCAAATCACTTTAAATATCATATCAGCGTGCTCAACCTTTAAAGAGTAATGATCATGAACACCACCGATCATAAAACCCCTACACTTATAACCTGATAATAGTGTTTAACAAGTTAACTCATATTGCTTAACTCATTTTTTACGGGTCGTTCGAGTTGTTCTTTGACTCACAAAGTATATCTAGTCACATCATGTTAACTTTCATATGATTTTAAAAAATTTGCACTAAAAAGCATTAGCGATATCAGAATATATTTTTTTTATGTTTAAGAAAAATTTGACTCGACCCATAACGTGGCATGGGTCAATGATCTAATACATACATAAAGCTAAAAACATGTGGTGTTTTTACTATTCAAAAAAATAATATTCACCTTCTCACATTTACTATGGATTACAATAATGCAATTTTTAAAAAAATTCAATTTGATCCCCAAACTTGTTATTGCACAATTGAGCCATTTGAGCCTAGATTAGAGTCTAATTGCATGTTTCTTTGTAAGGGAGAGTTGAATTGAAAAAAAAATAGGAGTAAAGTGAAAAAAAAGCAGGTAACATAAGGTGGCAGATTGAAAATATTTTTATTAAAAATTCATTTTGAGCCCCCCATTTTTTTATCCATTAGGTTTATTGGTCCCCATACTTTTACAAAATTCAATTTTGATAATCAAACTTTATTTTACTCATTTTTCAATCCTTTATTTTGGTTGGAGGAGAGAGAAGAAGTCACTAGATTCTAGTTTTAAAAAGAGAAAGTATTTGTTTATGAGGAATCTGATCACCAAAACAGTTGTTTTTGTGTCAAATGATTCCTTATGATAAGTAGAATTAAGATTGTGTGTTTTTTTTTACCTTAAAAAACACTTAAAAAAAATCATATTTGAGCTTAGAAAGGTTTTTTTCTTTTTTCTCCAGGTGGATTTCAGGTTTTTAAGGTGTTTTTATGTTTTTTCATGGCCATGGATTGATTTAATAAGGTTTCTAGGGTGTTTTCTAAGTGTTTTAGGCAAAATAGGTTTTTATATTAAAAAAAAAAGGACCTCGTTTTTTCAACCATAACAGTGGCTAGATTCCAGGGATGAACAAGCGACACATCAATTTATTTTTCTGATTTTCTGTCCTCATTAAAACCTTTTTTAAAAAAATATAGGGACAAGCTTTAGGCCTGACTTGATTCTTTTTAAAAATAAATTTTGAATTTTTTTAAATAATGCATTAGTTGATTTTTTTTCTTCAAATAAATCTTGGGTTTATGTTTTAATTCCTTTGTGATGATTTTTTTAATGATATTGGGTATGTTTAATTTTTAAAGAGGTATGAAAAATTCATATGTAATTTTTTTGGAATTTTATATAGATTAAATTTGTTTCTTTTTATATTAATTTTTTATAATATTTTCCATATGTGCATGTTTTGCATTTTTTTGTATATTTTTATTCAATAAATTTTATGTGTGTGTTGATTTCTATTATAGTTTTAAGTGTTTTTCTATTACAAATTTATTTTGATAAAAATATTCATTAAACACAACATGGTAAATTATCTATGCTGCAATGTTAAATATTTTGATCTTCATTTGTCACTTAATTTTTTATAGCATCTCAGTATTAGGTTGATATTTTATTTTGCGATCAGTTATTATTATTATTATTATTATTATTATTATTATTTATCATGTAGTTAAATCAAAAATAGTTTTGGAATAAAAATTTTAATCTCACTGGAGTCCATAACCCGGTTCACAGGTTTGGCGTGCTAGCTTGGTTACTCAGTCCATAGATTTGATGAGTTCACCTACTAATTGAATATGCCTTTTTGGTTTTGGTCAATTACTTGTTTTTAATAGTTTTTTTCTCAATTCTATCATTCAATATTGGATTGGTTGAGAAATAAACTGCATGCTTTTATTATTTTTATTTTTTTAGGTTATCACTGTTTCAAATAAGTTTTATTGTTCGGTTGGTGCTCATGACCATATATTTTTATCATATAATTTAAAAAATATTTTATAATATTTTTAATTAAACTCAATGGAGTCAATGACACGATTTTGCTTGTAAAATAAAATCGATCTAGTTTGTCATTGTGTCAATAGCTTTTGTGAAAAAAAGTTATTATCTTATAGTTTTGTTAAAAACTAAGTCATGTTTTTATTAGTCATAAGATTGCACTTTGATCCATGAAATTAATCAATTTAATTTGGATCAACTCCTACGCGATTTAGTTTGGAACTTGAGAAAGGCCAAAAGTTAGGTTGAGAGATTTCAAAAATTAACCTATTAAAACCAAGTTTAAGAATATAGCAAAAATTTTCTTTGCTCTTTTAATATTTTTTTATATATTTTTAAAAGTTTGTCTGACTTGGAACATTAGCCAAAATTTTTAATAATTTTTTTATAATAATTAACAGATTATGTAAAAACACAAGTCTCACCCACAAAAAACTTCTCCCATAAAAACAAGTATAACTAGATATCACTTAAACAGGGGAAGATATAAAATATAGAAAATTGAAAGAAATTTTCAATTCTTTACACAAATAATTTATTTCACAAGATAGTAATTTTTTAAAAAATATTTTTTTTAATGTATTTTTAAATAAAAATTACTTTGAACCATTAGTACAATTCTAAAAAAATTGTGTCTATAATATTTTAAGTATTTTTTATTTTAAAAATATATTAAAATAATATTTTTTTATTTTTTAAAAATTATTTTTCATAATAATATATCAAAACAATAAAAAAATAAAATAAATTAATTTTAAATAAAAAAATTTAAATTTTTAAAACAATGCGGCTTGAACAGTGTATCCAAACAATTCCTTGGTCCAAGTTTTACAGTTTTGAGAGTGGAAAAAATAATAAAAATTAAATAATTAAGAAACACACAAGCCAGATATGAGAATGAATCCAACTAATTTCGAAATAATTCAATTATTCAAATTAATAAAAGCACGAAAAACAGCTAATTAACGAAGGAAAAAATATATATAGAGAGGTCAAAAATACAAAGAAAAAACATTCAAAACATTTTTCTTGTTAGACCTAAAACGACCACCTGATCTCACCACCACTTGATACCACACCACCACCACCACCACCACCACCACGTCTCCTCTCCCTCCACTGAACAAATCTAAAAACACAACCGGATGTTGAAAAATCCACAGATAAAGATTGCGTGTGTAATAAAATTTTGATTGATTGATTAGAAAAACTAGTCAATTCACGAAAACAAAATGTCTCTCAACATGAAATCATTTACACAAGCGCTAGCCCAAAACGGCAGCGGTCATCGAAAAAACCGTACAAACCACCGTCCAAGAAGTAACGGGTCCCAAACCCTTGCAAGACTACGATCTCCCTTCACCAGATCGGCTCAGCTGGACCCGGTCTCGCTTGGAAGCTCTATTCTGCCAAGGCAGCGCGTGAGTCAACGCGCACACACCAGTACCGACGGTTTGCGTGTGGGTTCTGGATAAGAAGGCGTTGTCGGAAGCACGAGCGCGTGCGGTTTAACGAAGGTGGCAGAGGATACGTTCTTGGACGTGATTCGAGCGGATGCTGCGAGGTTGGTTAGGATTAGGCATCCGGAGTGGTTCATGTTGTGCAGGCTTTTGGATGAGAATAAGAATGCGATGGCGATGGTGACGGAACCGCTTTTTCGCGTCGGTGGCGAATGCGATTGGGAATTTGGAGAATGTGGGGAAAGTGCCTAAGGAGCTCAAGGGAATGGTGAGCTTTGATAATGAATTGTTTATGTTTGTTAATTTGAACTCCATTTTGTTAAAAATAATGTGCATAGTGGAGTGATTAGAAATAGGCTTAGGTTGTGGGTATCCCTAATAGGATTGATAGCAATACCTTTCGGATAAAAGATGAAGTTTAAGGTTGCACATGAAGTCATTTTGTAAGGTTAATCTGCATTTTTGCTACCAAAACAGTTAAAGAATACCTCTCGAATATCATTTTAAGTGCCTCCACTCCCTTTTGACTTACTACAGGCTGGGATGCAATTGATGTAGGTTACTTGGAAAATAATATTAATGACTTTGAATGGTTTGTGCAATAGCTTTTTATTGTGATTAGAACTTTAAAGCTGAAATGAATTAGTCATGGAATTCACTAAAATATTAAAAGCAAGTGTTAAGAGAAGTGGATAGTGGAGAAAGGACAGTCAATCTCATTAAAAGCTTGTCCGCTATGACATGGTGGAAATGCATTATGAGATGTTACCAGGAAATCTAGGAACTCCTTCAATAACATGCTAACCTCATCATGAAGGAAATCAAATTAGACTCTATAGAGTTTGGAAGTCTCTCTAGGTACAATTGCTGGGCATCATCTCTTCTTCCTTACCCTTTCAAGGGTTTCAATGACTTAAACTGTTAGACTCTTCCAAGTTGGTATGGCTCCAAAGGAAAAGACTTCGGTGGGAAAATAATCTCTTATAGTACATCAGCCTATATCTTTATCTTGTTTAGACCAATGGAATTTATATATCCAAAGATCTTGTTATCATCTTATGAGCAGTGCTTGCTTTTGGGCTCTTTATACATTCAAAGATCTCGTTATCATCCTATGAGCAGCGCATGCTTTTGGGCTCTAACTCATCATTCTACTGTTCCCATCAATATAGGTGGTAAGCATTGCATTACGAAAGTTTTTTGTTTTGTAGGAAATGGGCTTGTTAGAGGTGAGCATGGCTTGCTACAAATTGCAGAATCCTTGGACTTCCTCCATAACAATGCACATCTCATTCACAGGGCTATATCTCCTGAGGTAACTTCTCATTTTGCTGCCCCCTCCCTCTCCCCGTCACATAAAGGTTTTTTTAAAAGTGATAGGCCATGTAAACATAAAGTTTTTTTTTTGAAGGGATGGGCCATGTAAACATGACATCAGTACAATAAATATGTTTTGTGTAATCCCTTTACTTCTATCAAACTTCTCTTGGTATGATAAAAAAAAACTTGGGAATTTCTTGAAATATCTTCTCAACTTGGAAATTGTTGTCTGGAAATTGAAAGCTCTTGTTTTTATGAACACCCAACTGTAAGTTTTTCAATTTCACAATCAAGATAACAAACACAATTTGACTATCTTAATTGTTGTGGAGAACCTGTCACTAATCCTTGTCATTAGGGGTTAATGTATCTAACAATAGATTTATAACTTGCAGAATATTCTAATTACTTCAAGTGGAGCGTGGAAGCTTGGTGGATTTGGTTTTGCAATAACAACAGATCAGGCTTCAGGCGATTTGGCTAGTTCCCAGGCCTTTCATTATGCTGTGAGTTGAATTTTTTGTTAGGTTATGTTTCAAGAATTATTTTTATTTTGGTCCTGCTTGCCCTTCCCCTTTCCCAAATAAAGACAATTTAGGTTTTCCTCTAAATCATTTTGGCCACCTATTTAAAGGTGTTTTTGCATGACACAGCCATTTTTAGATTGACCTATCCTCAATTTTCAACTTGGTGTTTTTCAAATAGGCTTATACCTTGTTTGTGTCATTTCCTCTATTATCACTCATTCAGACACCATCCTTTTCCAACCATGGTTATTTTATGAACATTTTATCTATACAGCTGGCCCTACCTCCATCCTATGTAACTTTCACATGGTCTACTTATTGATTTACTATGACCAACCTACAAATCGCACCTCTTTCCTCTTTCATATCCCACCATATTGGCTCTTTAAATAATTGTTACTGGTGGCAACTTAAAAGGTAAAGCCACTTCTCTAAACTCCCTTGAAGCAGTGTAAAAAAGAAAGACAAGTTCCACAGCAACTGCTTTGAGAGGGATGAATTGTTAAAGTTCTTGCTTTTTGCCCCTCCATCCAAGTGTCCCAGATCACTTCAAAAATAGCCCATTTTCATATCATATTGAGATCCTTCTTCCCCAATACCACGAAATACATGAGCAGAAATCCTCTATCCTCACCAGGGGCCAACCACTGTTCATCATCAAAGGCAAAGAACCTGTTTACCATATGCCCCTTTTGTGAAGTTCTTTATTCAGTTTCCTTGTGTAAGTATCAGAAAACATACTTCAAGCAAAGATTTATCTGTTATTTCCTGTTTTACCTGGATTTCCAGGAATATGATGATGAGGACTCTATGCTGCCCCTTCAGCCATCACTGAATTACACCGCACCTGAACTAGTTAGGAGCAAAGCACCCTCAGCTGGATGCTCTTCTGATATTTTTAGTTTTGGATGCCTTGCCTACCAACTGATTGCTCACAAGCCTTTGTTTGACTGCCACAACAATGTGAAGATGGTAATTTAAATTTTTTGCTTTCTCTGAGTTATTGACATTGAATGTATCTAAAATGTGCTTCTATTTTTTCTAGAAACAAAGAAAAAAGTTTTAAGTTATATGCTTATCAAATCTAAAGGAGAGTTCCCCTCCAACTTATTGTTTGATCAATGGACTCTATCTGACCTTAGCAAGTGCATTGGATTTTATTATTCCTTAAAAGAATGTAACAGTGCCTGTAACAAATTGGTCATTGATATGCAATTCCTACAGAACTAGCCAGTTGAACCATTGATACTGCAACCCCTTGGTTGCTTCGCCTTGTGATATCTAAGGCATTAGAAACACACATACATCCTTCTATCATCCTGTAAACTAAGCTACATCAGTATAAAAAAGCCTGCATTAGTCCCCTTATGCGGTTTCTTTTTGTCCTGAAGTTGTCCCTTTTTTGAGTTGAAGTCATTGAAGTGAAAATTTGAACATGCAGCTGAAAAATGTTCTGAATTTCTTTTCCAAGGTTGGAAAGCATGGAAACAATTGATATGGGACCTAATGAAAGCAAAGCTTGTCCTAGTGAGGAAATAGGCTTATCAGGTGTCATGTTACCCAAGTCCTTGTTAATGACTCTCACCTTTTAACAATAACACTTCTACCTTCGCATTTATCAATTTATTTTTCTTTTCCTGGCGGGGTGTGGGGTTCTTTTACTTTTCTCTTCCTGTAAAAATTAACTCTTATAAGGGATGTTCTATGGAGAATGTCCATCACAATTTTTTTTTTTTTAATTTTAGAATGTCTTGGGAAGCATATGTTTGTTTTCTCAGGTGGGATATGATTTGGGAAAAGAATTAGGATGCAAAGCACTTCATGGTCAGGCACTTCGTGGGTTTCTATTAAGAGAAAATGGAGGCATAGCTAACTGGGAGATAAAGATTTTTTCCTGCTAAACATGAGAACCTGAAACCAAAACAGAGAAGAAAACTAGAATATCAATGCTCTCCAATCTCTCCAGTCCTTTTGGATTTGTTCTTAATTTGTTCTATTCCATATTGTTGTAACAAAGGTGACACAGAACACAGGTTTGAGAACAGTAAGATTTTCAATTAGTCTCTAGGACTGGAGCATCGGACAGTCATAAACTGTTTTTTAACGCCATCATCCACATTATTTTTGTGCTATTGGACCCCATTTCAGTTTCAGATTATATGTTATCAACTCTGTTACAAGCAAAGATAATGAATTTTAATTATTTTTGTTTTTCCTTTCTGCAGTACATGAATACCTTGAATTACTTATCCAGTGCAGCTTTCTCCTCTATTCCACCAGAATTAGTTCCTGACCTGCAGAAGATGCTCTCTGCAAATGAATCTTTCAGGCCAAACAGCTATGGATTTTTACAGGTAAAACATGAGCCTTTAGGATTCTGTCATTTGTTTATATGCATATCTATCTGTCTATATATAGAGTTTCTCTTTTCACACATTAATGTCCAAGCTTTGGTGGGGAATGTAATAACATACTAGAACAAATTGACGTGTACGAAAGAAACAGAAAGTTGGAGAGATGTGGAGTGTAGTTTAATGTAGTCTGCTGTTCCTTTCTGTAAGTAAATTTTCATGAGAACCCATAACAAAAGTATTAAGGATTTAAATCCTCTCAAACCTATATGTTCGATTCAGAAAATCTTTGAAGTAAAGATATTTCATATAAAGACAACTCCACTTAGATGCTCATCGATGGATTGTTTTTGTCCCCATAGTTAAATTGAATGATATGGCAATTACTATTTATATAATTCTGGTATGCGCTTGCCTTTTTTAAAAGTCCAAGGCACTTGTCAATCATCCATACCAATTTTTCTGTTGCCATTTCTTGTTTTGTCATTCTATATCATTCCACTTTCCACTTTCTTGTAAATCTTTCAAGTTTTAACAGAACATGGGGAATTCTCTGCATTAGAATTAACAATATATAGTGTTGAGTATAATTTTTTTTATCCAATGGACTGGATGGAATGTTAACCATTTTTGAGTGGCTGTCTCAACCCCTGCAACATTATAACATTGCAGCTTGTTTTAGTTATTAGAAGTTGTTTGTAAAGAAAGAGTGTACCTTTCTTAATTTTTTCTTGTTTATCTTATTGTTTCTTAAGATCTATGTTCTCTTGTTGCAGGTTCTCCTTTTTTCCGGAATGACACTAGGCTGCGCGCTCTTCGCTTCCTAGACCACATGCTTGTATGCATTAGAATTTTATCTTGATTATCACTTGTTCTGGGATAAATTTACTTGGGATGCGCTTGAGAATAATTAAATTTCATTGAGAACATGTGTGGAAATTATATACTTTTCTGACTGATCCTATTTCTTACAGGAAAGAGATAACATGCAGAAGTCTGAGTTCTTAAAAGCATTATCAGAATATGTGGAAAGACTTCGACACCCGTGTGCTGCGATATAAGGTTATAGCTTTTGTTATCTACTCATATTGTCTCTTGTTCAATTTTCTAGTTGGGTTATATAGCTATATTTTTGAGGTTATATGTTCAGTATAAAACATTACTTTTGTACTCAAGGAAGCCCATTGAAAATTTTAACCACTTACAGATTTTTTATACGAACAGTGCTTTGTTTTTACCTGCATGCGTATAAACATCCATGTTTTCAATCACGTGGTTGAGCAATGCTAATTTTAGGATGCTGGATTTATGCTTTACTTCGAGCTTTTATTTCATTCTGGTATTTCTTTTGTCACAACAAGAGGTCAAGTTCACTAAAAAAGATTTTCATGCAGGTTCTTCCACCCTTATGTGCTGAACTTAGGAATATGGTCATGCAACCAATGATTCTCCCCATGGTTCTCACCATAGCAGAGTCCCAGGTACTGCTCATAATCCCTAAAGTAGGGAGCTGGTGGTAGTGGTTTGGGGCAAGATGGTTTGGTGATGGTATAGACAAACATTTGATGGACAAATTACAGGCTTAGGTGGAAATATTGTGTGCACATTGATAGAGGCATACTGCCTACTAGCATAAAGAGATAGAATGTCTACATTTCTAATTGTAAATGATGTTCCATTGTTACTTCTGTTTGGTTCTGGGAAAAATATTTTAATTGGTGTTATTTTGGTAGAGTTAATAGCTCTCTCTCCTCCTGCCCTCCTCACCTTCTTTAGCTTTTTTATGCTTTACAAAGTCCAAATACATCTGAAGTAGAGTTTATGTTTTAATCTTGTACTGGAATTTTTTTGTCATGTTGATATGGCATTTGCTTGAATGGCTGAGTCTGAAATAACTTTTATATTAGTTTCTCTGTTGAGAATGTTTATGCTAATTTAAATTTTTACTATGGCAAGTTTTCATTAACTTTTTCAGACTATTAATTTCCAGTCACCCATTCTCTCTGATATGGAAGTAAAACAAGGGATTTTTCTTCATACAATATATATATATTTTTTTTTATCTTCCAGTTATTATTAAGATTCATTAATGTCTTACAAGCTGGAAAAGCAATTTGATTTCTTAATATCTATTGTAGGATAAAATTGACTTTGAGCTATCAACACTTCCAGCTCTCATTCCTGTCCTCAGTACTGCTGCAGGCGAGACACTACTGCTGCTTGTGAAGCATGCTGAACTTGTTATCAACAAGGTAACTATATGTGCTGTTCTTGTGCATGGTGGATTTGAAGGATGTGTTTGCATATGGTGTTAAGTTGCTTCTAGTGCTAAGTTTTTTTGATTTTATCTATATTTTATTGGGTTCAGGAAAATGAAAAGATTGGCAAATTGAAAGGTTTATAAGTTCATCTTCATGTTCACCTAGTAATTGTGCGGAGTGCCCAAGAATAGTATTTAGTTCATTAGACCTGATCATATGACTTTAGGGGTTTTTTTTGGAAGGATTTATTAGTTGGTCATATGATATTTTTATTGGAAGGCTTTTATTCATATTTTTTTTCCTGTCCAATTAGTTTCTTTCATCTCGTAAGAAAATCATTAAGCAAAAACTTCCTGTTCTTGTGGCTATCTCCTTGCAAAATGCAAGGTGATTGTGGGGTTATGGTCTCAGGTTCAAGTCCAAAGTGCAGGTGGGGCAGCACATGGGCATCTCTCAATGGAAAAAAATAGCAGATTTATTTGAATGATGAAAAAGCTTCTTGTTGAACAAGTCTCAACAAATTATTATTCTAAGTTCTGTTACTCATTAGCCGCTATTTTCAGTGCCATACTTTTTCTTAGTTGAAAGGGGTTAGCTGTACCTAGAGCATCTGGTTCCTAAAAAATTTGATACTCTCAACTAGCTAGTTGAGAAATGTATATGTAATTCTCATTCATGGGGTTGGAAACATTAATTGAAACCTTTATAAAACAACTCACTTGTTGACGCTTTTATCTTTTTTTTTTTTTATGTTTTTTATAAATGAAAAACACCAAAATCCTTTTGAGAAGCATCTGAATTTTAGTTAGGCATGGTGCTAAAAATTTCTTGATAGAAACTTCAATCGGAGTATTGAGTTTCCTTCTCCCTTTATGGCCTTACCCCATTCCTTATAGCCTTTTTTGTTTTTGGTTTTTTAAACATGTGACATTGAGAATCATTGTTAAAAATACCTTGCTTATTTCAATAAAAATATTTGATACTAATATTGTTTGTTATGCAATTATTGTAGACTAGTCAGGATAACTTAATATCCCATGTTCTGCCCTTGCTCGTTCGAGCTTATGATGATACAGATCCGCGCATTCAAGAGGAAGTTTTGAGAAAATCATCCTTTCTTGCCAAGCAACTAGATGTTCAGGTGACTGCCATCTGTATGAAATTATGAATGTGCCCACCCACACACACACAATATGTGGCATTTATGTACTTCCATTTTCATTTGATAATCATTCTTATGGAATCTTTCATTTTTTATTCTTTTTCCTGTAACCATTCTTTTACTTTGGAGTTGTTTTCACTTCGCACATGATCTCTTTCAAGTATGCCTTTCTTGCTTAATATAAATGCATGCCATCTTTTCCTAGGAAAACAGAAATTTTGTTCGTTTTATTGGTAGAAGTTTTCTGATACCCAATGACTTGATGTATTAGACTGTTTATAACCCAAAACACACGCAGGTTGAGGAGGGTGGGTCCAATTAGGAGAGCATGTGAAATATAATAAATTCATCTACATCTAAATTTTTTTGGCCATTAAACTCTGCAATTCATTGAGCCCATATTCAATTTGCAAAGAGTTCTTCTGTATCGTTGTGTTTCTTGTTTCCAATAGCTATCATTGTTGTTACCGGTAATTGTGATTGAGGATCACCACAATGTTATTGAGAAACTCTATTTTTCCTTCCTTCTCTCTCTCTTAGTAATTTAAAGTGTTTTGACATCAGTTATAGATTCTTTCCAGTCATAACCAAAGAAAAGTTGCTTTAAATTTGCTTTTTAAGAAAAATACTTAAATTGAATAGAACATTTGGTGAGAATGCTATAGAAGCCACTCTTTCTCTGTATTTTCTAAATTCCGTAAACCATCAAGTCAAAATAAATAATTGAAAGATAGTTTTTGACTTTTGAATAAAGCAAAATTTCAACTTTTAATAAAAAAGAGTAATTCAAGGATTTAAGTAAAAAAGTAGTCCAACAGAACAATTTTCAAGTGTTTGCAATTTTTCTCTGGGTCAAACATCAATAACCAACTTAAATCATATGTTGTCAACACTCAGTTTAGTAGGACAAATTTATAAGTTGCTTGAGGCCAACTAACAGTGGTTCACCTATAAGAAATATCATTTAAGGATTGAAATGGAGAAAAAATGAGTACAAAACAACTGATAGTTTTTATAGAGTTCAACAAATAAAAAAAATCCAAACTGATATGGATGGAATGCTAGAACAAAGCTGAATGTGGATTTTTGCCTCTTTAGCTGATATGACACGTTAATTGAGTTGGATAAGTTGGTATAGTTTGGAATGGCTCATGTTATCAAAGACGATGATTATGAAGTTGGATCTGTTATGTGCTTTCTCTAGGTTTGACTAATGGTTATATTTGGAACTCCACACTGAAAGATAGAATTTTATCCACTGCTGATATTAATGACTTGCATCTTTGTTTAGCTTACATAATACCCTTGTGCAAATAGATTATGGAAGAACCCCATGCTTCTTATCACCTCTCTCTCTCTCTCTCTCTCTTGTGACACTGACTTGTGTGCGCGTGTGTGGCATGCCAAACATGGAATCTCTATTATTAAGGGTGTGCATCTGTCTTGTCTGCTATAATAATTGTGGTGTTTGTGTTGTCTGTTAATTAATTCTAGATATTGGTAGTTTGGTCAGGATGCCCTGGAAGGTTTTCTTTAGGTTAAACACAGAATGTTAACAATAAGTTTCGTTGACATCTGGTTGGTTTATCTGATAAAGAAGTTCCTCGGTGCAAATTAAGGGAAATGGGAGAGACTGGCAGGCAGTCTAATAAGAGGGAGTGGTTCACTTTTACTTTACTTTTTTTGAACATCCTGCTTACTCTATTAGAGAAAGGTGTATATTTTATTACTCTCACATGCATGCCTAGAACCAGCCTCATGGCAAGTTCAACACATGGAATTGATAATTTTTAAGAAATCTTGTGGATGGCTTATTTTCTCCAAGAGCTTAAGCTGTGGCTTTATTTTACTTCATTCATTTAATATGATATTTCTTTATTTATTAAAACACCAGTTTATGCCAACTCCCAAATAGTTCCTAACCATTAATCCTTCCCCCCCCATGGGGAATTGAATTCTTTAATTAATCTCAATGTTGTGGTAGCATGGCATTGTGAATAATCAAAGTTCCTTGTTACCTAAATATTCCAGTTGCTTGGACCATGGAGGTTATATAAATAGAAGCAAGTCCACAACTCATAAATTTACCCTAGTCACTTATATATATATATATATATATATATATATTGTGTGTGTGTGTACACGTGTGTTTGTTAATAACTTGCTGCATGACAGGGCAGAAACATTTGCAAAATGCTACTAAACAATGGTTGGTAACTTTTTATTGGCATGCCTTACTGGAGAGGTGCTGAAGTTCTTACATACAGTGTCTTAATATATACTCATTTTAATTATTTTCAGCTGGTGAAACAAGCAATTTTGCCTCGTGTTCATGGATTAGCTCTCAAAACAACTGTTGCTGCGGTATGTATGTTTTTGAGTTTACAAGTTAATTCATATTAGATTAATAGAGTTGAATTTAGTTAATCTTTTGTGGCGTTTCCCAGCAAGAATTTACTAGAGCATAGGTTAATTATATACGTCTTAGACTATCCTCAGTGTGTGGTCATATCACTACATTCTTCTAGTAGTTGAAAGTCTATTCAGTAATTAAAGTAGGTTTTTAACTGTTCTCTGTTTCAATAGGTGACCCTGTGGGCCTTGGGGGTATATAATCTGAAACTAACTGTATGTTTATATTGGCAGGTAAGAGTCAATGCTCTGCTATGCTTTGGAGATCTTGTTAGCACACTCGATAAACATGCTATTTTAGATATCCTGCAAACAATTCAACGTTGTACGGCAGTTGATCGTACTCCTCCTACCCTTATGTGTACCCTTGGTGTTGCAAACTCAATTCTCAAGCAGGTAATGGTATCTGGTAGTTGACTATCTTTTGCAGCTATATTAGTATTCATCTCCATGTGGTATGTATAGAAATTATTTCTCATTTTCCTGGTTAATTCTTGTCAGCATGGAGTAGAATTTGTTACGGAGCATGTTCTTCCACTTCTCACACCTCTGCTCACTGCTCAGCAATTGAATGTTCAGCAGTTTGCCAAGTATATGCTCTTTGTGAAGGATATCCTCAGGTATTCAGCATTTTGTTGCCCCCACAGACCACTAAACCCTTTTCTACTATCCGAAGAATAAAACCGCTGTTCTTTCATCATCTGAATTCTCTTTTTCTAAGTAATTTATCTATTAATGTTTTCTGCACGAACATGCTAATGAATTTACCTTTATATATATATATATTTGAAACTTGGGGTTTTTATCATAGGATGATAGAAGAAAAAAGAGGAGTTACAGTAACAGATTCTGGAATTCCAGAGGTGAAGTCATCATCTTTTCCCAATGGGATTCAGCCTCCAGCCTCAAGCAAAACAAGTGGTACTGTTGCACCAGCAGCAAAGGGTAGCACCTCATGGGATGAGGATTGGGGTCCTGTCTCAAAAGGATCTGCCACTGCACATCGGGCTTTAGCAAGCAACTCAGCACCTACTCCATTTATTTCTGCTAATCAGCCAGTTCAATTAACATTTTTGCAATCAGAATCTCCCATGACATCTGCAGTTTCCAGTAAGCAAACAGCCATATCATGCCCTCCAATCGATATAGAATGGCCTCCACGGGCATCTTCAACTGTAACTCAGATAGATATTGGAAACAAGCAAATGGATGCAGGAGCAACATCCACTTCAAGTTTTAATGAAATAGATCCTTTTGCTGATTGGCCTCCAAGACCAAGTGGCATTTCTAGTGGTTCTGGGGCTTCTAACAATGGCACAACAGGACTGCAGCCAAATAGTTACAGTTCAAATTTGATCACAAACACACCCGACATTATGAATTTCCAGAACAAAGGAAATATCAGCTGGGCCTTCAACAACCAAAGTTCATTGGATCCATTGAAACCAAATCAAGGCACTTCTGCTGTGAATTCTGGTAGTTTGAACAGTGGTCCTAATCCCCAAAGCTCTATTGGTTTCTTGAAACAGAACCAGAATACATCAATTCTGGGTTCTTATAACAACACAAAGCCGACAGATCTTGGATCCATATTTGGTTCCAGCAAGAATGAGCAGACTGCAATAAAACTTGCTCCACCCCCAACAAGTGCCGTGGGCAGAGGAAGAGGAAGAGGGAGGGGTGGCACATCAACCTTGAGGTCTAGCCATGCAAAGCCACAATCTGAACA
The DNA here is from genome assembly GCF_005239225.2 of Populus alba. Taxonomy (NCBI): domain Eukaryota; kingdom Viridiplantae; phylum Streptophyta; class Magnoliopsida; order Malpighiales; family Salicaceae; genus Populus; species Populus alba. The sequence goes on along the minus strand of NC_133296.1, from coordinate 10,897,769 downwards.
ACCCCCTCTTCTAGATTTGCTATAATGAGTTGGATTGCCTTTACCATATGAGAAGAGGAAGAAGAGATCTGAGAAGTGCACTCGTTAAGTAAAATCATCCAATGCGCAGAGACGGCTGTGTTATGTCAAATGTTGAAGATTAGATATTCAGCCAGTAGGTATTGGAGATTGTGTGGTTTGTTATTGATTACTGGTTGTGGCTGTGAGTTTGTAGTATGTTGTGATTAAAACTGTAAGCAATATTTCTTTTCTTCACTTTGTAATTTTGTATCAAGCCGCCGTTCAATTGAGATTTTGATATCGGGAATAGCTTTGGCAGGAAAATTGTATTCTTCAAACACACCCAGTTCCAACTGGTAGAAATAATAAAAAGATGGAGTCTGTTGCACATTCTGGCCGCGATGTAGAGATTGGTATGAATTCTATTTTAAAGTGATTTTTAATTTATATATATATATATATATATATATATATATATTAAAATAATATATTTTTTAATTTTTTTTTCTCTTATATTACATATTTTAAATAATAGTTATGGAAATTGAAACCTAGCTTGTCCAGGTCTTAAACCACAAAAACTACTTAAAATACAATTGGTCTGGTAAAACTTGTCAGGTTAACTTTAAAATTACTCGGGTAGTCTTGTTATTTTTTTTCTTTACATTTATAGTTTATTTTTAATAAACTTGAAAAATAAAAAATTAGCTTATAAATATTAAACTTTATATTTTTTTTATAGTTTAAATTTACATTTGTTTTTTAATTTTTAAACTTGGAACAATTATATATAATTTACATTAACATAACTTGTTTCTTAATATTTTGATGTGAGATAATTATACTATATTTTAAATCTTATATTTTTTCTTATAATTTATATTTACATGAATTGTTTTCAATTATTTTATGAGATAATTATATTAATTTCATGCTTCGTATTTTTTTATAGCCTACATAAATATGCATTGTTTCAAAACTTTTTCATGCAAAATATTAAAACCTCAAATATATATTTTTTTTCTTCTAAATTAAACCGGGTCAATTCATGTAACCTGAAATTTGATTTTTTGATCGGGTTTAATTTTCAAGTCATATTTAATAATTATGGTTAAAATCATTTAAAAACATGAAATATATTATTTTAATGCTTCTTAATGTAAAAAGCAAATTTAAAAATAATTTTAAAAAGCAGTTAAAACACTTGGGTGATTAGAAGCTAAAGCTGGCCGTATCAATAATCGGAAAGCTCTAGTGGGTATTCATCTCTAACTCCTTAAATCCATTCCTATGGTGTATGTCTTTTACTTTTTATTTGTTTGCAATGAAGGATTTATGTTGATCTTTCCATCTGGCTCGAGTATAATCTTTCTTGTTCATATCTAATCGGATAGCCTGAAAGTTGACAAATGCCTGACTTGAGTTGTCATTAAACCTCTTTTCTCGTAGGTTCATACACTCAACTTTTTAGAGAGAGGAAGTCATAATTTCTATGAAGGACGGATGATTCTGATTTTTGGACCTAACATTATGTTAGAGCCATCGTCAGGGTCACTGTCCGGTAGCCATAGCCAGACTATTTATTAAAAAACAATGACATAGTTTTGAAATCCAGCCTAACTTAATGGTTTGATCTGGGACCCGGTTGCCCGAGGCTAGAACCAGACCGGATTTAAAAAAATAATAAAAAAAATACCAGAGGTGAAACAACGACTTGGTTGCAACTTGTTAACTTTTTTTTTTACTAAAATAATATCGTTTTAATTTAAAAAAGAAGAAGAATTGATCCGGATGACTCGGTGACTCGGTCAAAACCCTGATGACCCAGTCAAAACCCTGTAACCTGGTAACTCGGTCAAAACCTATATCTCACTAGCTTCATTGAGATAATGGACTACTTGACTACCCATATATGTCTATCTTCTGCTTCTAGTCTTTCTCTCACTAGCTTCATTGAGATGATGGACTTCTTGAAATGATTTTCTAACTCAATCCTATATATACATTCAAGTTCAGCTTCTCAGTATGAATTTGTTCGAGAGTCGTCATCTTACTAGATTGTTGAGCAAAGACATTGCTTGTTGGTGGATTTTGAGATAAAACAATCTTGTATCCATCATAATATGATTCCAAGCATTCAGCCAAGATTTGCCAAACCAAGCCACCACCAAACGTCCTTCCATTTCTAGCAAGGTTGTAGATGCTTGTATATATAGACTATATTCAAGAAAGAATCCCTCACACTTGTACTGTACCCTGGATCCTTCCCCAAATTCAGCAAAAACCAAAGGCTTCTTCAGTATTGTCTTCGAGTCTATCCAATGACTTGACATCCACATAGGGTGTCATCTCTTGAACTCATCACTGTTATATTTCAAGGAGATCGTTAGCAGAATATATTATAATTAACCCGATGGCTACCTGTATTATTCATGGTTGCTAACATTGTTTCTTACATTTACAGTCTTTCCTGAGTAGTCAACCTGGCAGCGTGGTTCATTCATTAATTCCCATTCTATGATTGTTGGCTCATCCCGATAAGAAACTGTGTGTGTGAAAAAAAAGGAGAAACTTTACAGCATTAGCTTGTGGCTGATATTTACACTAAATTCATTTAAAAGCATACCATTCATATTGGATTTACAAAACAATAGTTAGCATTGTTTAATTTATTTGAGCAATTCCTGGGCAAGTTTTAATGACAAATTGGATTTTGAATCCATGATTAAAACATTTCTTAATTGATTAGATATTGAATAAACTATCAGCGTCTAGTATTACCAAAATCATTTTTCTTGTCACATTTTGTATGTAAACAAGTCTTGGTAGATATTGCTTCTTAACAAGTGAAATAACTACTTTCTCTATCTCATAGAAAATTTTGTTTCCTCGATATCTTTATCTTTTTAATTGATGAGAGTGCCCAATAAATTAATTCAAAAATATTGAGGATCTAAGTAAATAAAATAATATACAAAATTTGAATTTTTACATAAAACTACCTACTATTTAGTTTTACGATATTAAGTATAAATCTCAATTTAACTATAGGATCTGATTGAAATCTTACAATGAAACTCTTGACATATTTCTCTATCTTAAAATAAAAGTTCAAGTTAATCAAAGTTTAGGAAGACCTTGCGATAATGCTAATAATAAAACAAAAATACAGAGAAATATCATAGAGATATTTGGTAATGGAATTGTCATAATTTAATAAAACAATTTCCCATGGTACTTTTTTGCTACTATTTTTAGTTGAAAGCTCTTTTTAAGGGCGGAGAAGCTTGATTTTGCTCAATTGTTTTTTAAGAAATTAAATGGTAATCTTCCAAGATTTGAGTGTTAAGAGGGTTTAAAAATGTTTCTATCTAGGAAAACAAATCAAAAGGGGGTATTTTAAAGAGAAAGAATGTGATGGAACATATAACAGCTAGAGAGAGAAAGCTTGGGTTTTGGTGAGGTTTGCTCATTCAATTGAGTTTTTTTAATAAAGGTAAAGGATTTTTTCTCAATTAAACCCATAAGATACTTTGTTTTATGGGGAAGAGAAAAAAATTCACATTTTTAATTCTAGGGTTCATGAAAAGTTTTTGAGGAAAAGGGTGGTTTGTAGGATTTTGTTTAAGTTGACATGAAAATGATGATTGGATGAAAATATTAAGAGAAAAATTCAAAACACAACAAGGGGAGATAGGTGTCATTAGGGCTGACCATGGAGAATATTGTAGGACATGAAAAACTTCGCTTAAATTGTGTGATAATGTATGTCCATTTAATGTATAGATATGAGTAAACTATATTTGGGAAAGAGTTTTGATTTGGATTTTATGTTGTATAAGTGTAGGGAAAATCATGTATGTGAAATTTGGTATGATTTTGTGATATGCACATTCATGGATTTATATGGAAGCCTTAGAAATGGTAATTGAAGTAGAATTTTTTACTTAATGGATATTGACATGTTGTGATACATGATGGAAGTTTGGGGAAATGGAGAAATTGAATGGAAATTAGAGAAATTGTGTGTTAATTTGATGTGTATGTGAGAGATATATGATGTGGAATAAATATTAGATTTTATCTTGAAAGTTTATGATATAAGCATGTTTAGGGAACATGGTTTGCATGTTATGGAAATAGGGAAAAGTGTTGAAATTATATGAATAATTGTTAAATACTAGGTGGTAATTTTTATTTTTTTATTCTATCAATGAAAAACAAGAATTTTTTTTTGTCCCACACCATTCTCAATTATTTTCAATTTAAAAAAATAATCGTCACACCGCCCTATATACATGACAACATAAACAAATGGCGTGGAAAGTAAAGATGTTTACAAAACAGTAGAATGGATGAATGTCTCCTTAACCTAATAAGGAGGCGTGTATTCATTATATATTAACATAACGACAGCTATACATTGCTAAATAATAGGAAAGATAAGGATACAATGAATTGCGTAATTATCCTACAGCTATATATTAGCAATATTACAGTAACAGAAGGGATAGCAGCGTATGTTATGGAGAATCATGAGATTCTCCCTTATCACCCCTTGCAAGGTGAGCGTGGGAGAAGGGAGAGTGCTAAGCTTGCTTCGAAAGAGGAAAAACTGAGGCTTGGTGACTCCTTTGGTAAGCGAATCAGCAAGCTGCAGATGGGAAGGAACAAAGCCTATTTTCAAAGAGCCATTAGCGATAAGTTCTCGGACAAAGTGATAGTCAATGGCAATGTGTTTTGACCGAGGGCGTGTAACAGGATTAACAACCATAAATATTGCACTTTGATTATCACAAAGAATGCGGGGTGGAGCTGGAAGTGGAACCCGAAGATCACAAAGTAGTTGAATAAGCCATACGACTTCAGCAATGGCAACAACTAAGGAGCGATATTCAACTTCTGAACTTGAACGAGAAACAATGCTTTGTTTCTTAGAGGACCAAGAGATTAAATTAGCTCCAAGAAAAATTGCATAACCGGTAGTAGAGCGACGTGTATCAGGACACCCAGCCTAGTCCGCATCAGAATAGGCAAGAAGATTATGAGTGGAAACTTTATGAAGCTGAAGGCCATGATGAACGGTGCCTTTAACATATCGTAAAATACGCTTGAGAGCACGAAAATGATCTTCGGTGGGAGCATGCATATATTGACCAATAGAATTAACCGAAAAAGATAAATCGGGCCTGATGATGGTTAAGTATTGAAGTGCACCGGCTAGAGAGCGGAACAGAGTTGGATCAGAAAACAACTGTCCTTAGCTGATAAATGCTAACCAACAACAAAAGGTGTGGAAATCGGTTTGGCATCAATCATCGAAGCTCTTTGTAAGAGATCAAGGGCATACTTTGTTTGACTAAGAAACAAACCCTTGTCATTAGATTGAACTTCCACCCCAAGAAAATAATGAAGATCGCCCAAATCTTTCATGGAAAATTCCTTGGAAAGCCGAGTAATGAAGGTGCGAATCAACGAAGAACTACTGCCAGTGAGCACCATGTCATCAACATACAAAAGTAAGTAAACAGTCCTAAGCTTAGAATGATAAACAAATAATGACGAATCAACTAGACTAGAGTGAAAACCGAGTGTATGTTAGAAAGAGCCAAAGCGATGAAACCAAGCGCGGGGAGCTTGTTTGAGGCCATACAGAGCACACTTTAAGCGACAAACATGCTGAGGGAATATGGAATCAGTGTAACCTGGTGGTTGTTCCATGTATACTTCTTCATTGAGAAAACCATGAAGAAAAGTGTTGTTGACATCTAATTGATGTAGACGCCATCCAGAAGCAACTGCTAATGATAATATGAGTCGGACTGTAGCAGGACGAACCACAGGACTAAAGGTGTTGCCAAAGTCAAGACCAGGAACCTGAGAAAAACCTTGAGCCACAAGGCGTGCTTTATGGAGTTCAGTAGACCCATATGGACAAGGTTTAACTTTGAAGATCCAACGACAACCAACGACATTATGAGATTGAGGCCGGGGAACAAGAGTCCAAGTACCATTTCTCTTTAAAGCAAGAATCTCATCATCTATGGCTGAAAGCCATTTAGGATGCTTTGCAGCAGACTTAAACCCCTTGGGTTCTTTGGTAACAAGAAGAGCCTGAAAGAACTGATTTGAAGACAAAATAGTCAAGGCATGATGTGACCGTGGTTTGAAAATACCAGCCTTCCCCCTAGTAATCATGTGATGACGGTTGGCGGGCATAGGAGAAGGTGAAGACATAGGAGAAGGAACCGTGGAGTCCAAAGATGTAGGGGCAGGGAGAGACACTGCAATAATAGGAACCTGCAGTGAAGAAGAACTCAAGGAACCTGGAACATCATTACAAGGCAGACATGGTGATTTCAAAATAGAGGAAGACGATAAAGAGTCACAAGAGTTATCATGAGAAGAACTAGGAACACAGTCCACACAATCTGAAAAATAGGTATAGTCAGTATTGGACTGTAGAGTAGAAAAGGAGGCATCATTATAAGGAAATTGATGTTCATAAAACTGAACATGTCGGGAAATATAAACACGATGAGACTTTCGGTCTAAACAATGAAAGCCTTTATGAAGAGTACTGTAACCTAAAAATACACATGGAGCAGATTTTGGAGACAATTTATGAGGTGAGTAATCTTTTAAGTAAGGGAAGCAAAGACACCCAAAAGTACGAAGCATAGAGTAATTAGGGGACTTACCAAACATGATTTCATAAGGAGTTTTGCCATCAAGGGACGGTGGGGAGTCGATTGATGAGAAAAATTACAGTAGAAAAGGCTTCGACCTATAACGAAACGGGCACATGAGCATGGAACATAAGGGTAAGACCCGTTTCTGTGACATGACGATGTTTGCGTTCAGCAACACCATTTTGACTGGGAGTATAAGGACATGCTAGATGAAGAACAATACCACAAGAGTGCAAATGAGAGCGAAACTTATTATTTGTAAATTCTGTTCCACCATCACATTGGAAAGATTTTATTTTGGCGGAGAATTGAGTCTCAATATAGTGTTGTAAATTGACAAATGTATCAAAGAAATCAGATTTTTGTTTCAAAGGAAACATCCAACTAAATCTAGTACAATCATCAATAAAAATTGCATAATATCTGTATCCAGTAACAGAAGATACTGGTGACGGACCCCATAAGTCACAATGTAATCGATCAAATGGCATGCTACAATGTTCATCATTTAAATAAAAAGGTAAACGGTGGCTTTTGCCAAGTTGACAAACAACACAAATGTTGGAATTATTTGACAGTGATCTATCACTACAAAGAATAGACCCTAATCTGTTAAGAGAAGAAATAATACGATAATTGGGATGGCCAAGGCGTGCATGCCACAACTGAGCAGAAGCACGTGGTTTATGGGCAGAAAGAATTGAAACAAGAGCATGATGATGCTGATTGAGGACATAAAGACCATTTTCACATCGACCGACCCCCAGCACCGTTCCTGTGACACGATCTTGTATGATAAGACGAAGAGAATCAAAGATTACACGAAAATTAATTTGTTTGGTAAGCTGACTGATAGAAATAAGATTCTTCTTAATGCCAGGAACAACCAAGACATTAGACAAAGGAATGGAACTGTGAGGAACAACTGTGGAAACAAAACCAATGTGAGAAATAGGCAGAGACTGACCATTACCAACCATCACCCTTTCATTACCAGAGTAAGTAGCAGGATCATCCAAGTTGTCAGGATTATTTGTCATATGAGAGGTTGCACCAGAGTCGAGGAACCACTCAGGGTTATTCAGTTCTTGAATAGAGTAGGCAGAAAAGGCTTCAGCAAGGTGAGCCGATTGCTTCTTCTTGAGTTTCAAGAAGCTCCAACAATGTTTGGCTAGGTGTCCCTCTTTGTCACACAACTGACAGTAAACAAAGGAGGTGGGTGATGATTTCATGTTGACAGAGGGTGTAGAAGACATGGAAGACTGAGATTTCCATTTCTTGACTCCTGTCATTTTGGAAGTCTGTTGTGCATAATAAACCGAATTTGAAGGCACATGATTGACAGAACGTGCAAATATCTCATGACTTAAGGCTTTGGGAACAATATCTGAGAATGATGGTAATGGAAGCTGTGACATCATGGTGGTAGAGAAAAATTTTGTAGTCCTGGTCCCAAATGCTCGCAGATACCAGTGCACTTTGTTTGTGTCATCAATGGGACGAACAATAGCAGCCAGTTGGTCGCAAAGACCTTTAAATAATCGAGAAAACTCAGCAATGGATCGAGAGCCACGTTGCATCAGCTGAAGTTCATCCTTGAGTTGTAATTCTCCAGTCTTTGACCTGTTAGAAAATGAGGCTTCAAGAACTTGCCAGGCCTCATAAGAATGTTGTAGTCCTAGCACCTCACTCATAGACTCCTCTGTAAGAGAAGAATAAAGTAAACTAAGCAGCATTTGATCTGTATGCAACCAGGAACTGTAAGAAGGATTTGGGTTTGTGACTCCATTAGAGTCTGTAACCATGAGACTTGGAGCGATGATTGTGCCATCTAAAAATCCAAACAGTTCTTGACTGGTTAACAGGGGAACAAACAAATTTCTCCACAACAGGTAATTGGAGGAAGTCAGTTTAATGGTGAGCATGTGCACCATTGTATTGAGCGGAAGAATAGGGAATGAAGGAGAAGATATGTCGGCCATGGAAATTTGTAAAGCAGGCTCTGATACCATAAAGATGTTTACAAAACAGTAGAATGGCTGAATGTCTCCTTAACCTAATAAGGAGGCGTGTATTCATTATATATTAACATAACGACATCTATACATTGCTATATAATAGGAAAGATGAGGATACAATGAATTGCGTAATTATCCTACAACTATATATTAGCAATATTACAATAACAGAAGGGATAGCAACATATGTTATGGAGAATCATGAGATTCTCCCTTATCAGAAAGCATAAAGCATTGATTAGAGAAGCACATGATATGTTGGCAAGCCCATTTCTTTCTTCATTTGGTCTCTTCATAACTATATAACTCCATGTCCTCTATTCCCTATCTAATTATTTTCCACTTTGCCACTCTTAGACCATCTTCAATGAAAGATGCTATATTAAAGAGCCAAATTAATAAAATGGCTTTTTAAATAGTATAAATATATCTTTTTTGTTAATGTATAATTCAAAAGTAAAAAGTTATTTAGAAAAGCTAATTATATTTTAATATATTTTATATTAAACTAATTTTAATATAATTATATAACTAATTTTGTTATTTTTTATAAAATATAATTATATCATTTCAATAGATACATGTCCTTTTATTTACTTTTAGCTTTTCTACATAGAAGTATAGAAATAGCATTTCAAAATAAGAATAGGCATTTTAGCTATTCATATAGCTTACTCATTGGAATTGTAGGTAAAAATATAGTTTTATTTATTTTGGCTATTCTTTTAGCTGTTACGATTGGCACACCTTCCATCTTTCACTCTCTGTTTTCTTTCCCATTACTTTTGGGTTTTTTTTTTCCAGTTTCTTTGGATCAAGGACTCGTAGTTGTAAAGTTTCAAGGATGTTTCAAGTTAGATTATGAAGAAAGACGACTTTCAGTGGAGAAAGTCCAAAGAAAATAATATCATATGGCACCCCTCCCCCTCTCATGGAGCTTTATGCATCAGGAAATGAAACATCAGAGAATTCTCTTATTTTATGGGAATTTCAGCTTATATTATTTTGATGGATTAAGAGAAAATTAATAAAAAAATTTGTATGTTTCTTTTAATCCTATGTTTCTTTACCAGAGCAATAAAGGAAACACCTACCTGTAATCATTATATCAACCAACACAAACATACTAATTTTGATAGAAATTAAGCTAATATTTCTCAATCAATTAACGCTGTCATTTTTTTTGTTAACAAATTAAATTGTTTTTTTCATTCTCAATGAAAAGAAAGTATATATTGTAAAAAAATAATAATTAAAAAATCATGATTAGTTTTCCTCAAGAGTAATATCAAATTCAAAATCAAGATCGTTTCTTTCCTCAAGGACCTTCTTCATGAAGTGCAGCACAAAACTCCAAGTCAGTCCCTTGAAACCTATTCCCAACTGGCCAATCCATGCCATTCACCCTGAAACAAGATTTCTTAGTGACTACCAACCGTTGAATTTAAAACTCTCTTCATTGTACACCTGGTTTTGTGTCTGTCCTTTTTTTTTTTTTTCTTTTTAATACAAGCTTATAAATAATTAATAAAATATCATTAGATGAAACACTATAAAATTATGCACAAAAAATAGTTTTTAATCTTTCATAAATGCCAAGTTTCTATATGTAGATAAAACAAGACTAAACTTCCACAAAAAGCTTGAATACACAAGAGTTTTTGTAAACATGGGATTTTGAAAGGCTTTATTGTGTGTTTTGAGATTTTTTTAGTGGTAGTGATTTAAAGTATATATATTTTTTAAATTATATTAAAATAAAAAAAAATTATTTAAAATTTAAAATAACATGTTCCAAACCCACTTTCAGTGGTTTGGTAATTAAGTAGATGGTAAAGAAAATAGAAAAGGGGGGAAGTAATGATTAATTACCTTTTCGATGATTCCGATCCAAATGAAATGGCAACCTCAGTGAGAATATCCATCCACCTTCGTACTTTCTCCATATCTTCACCGAAATCTTCTTCATCCTTGTCGAAGACAATCGTGTAACTCTCTGCTTGTGCATCTACCTTTGATTGCTCGACATTATAAGAAACTGTTGAAACTGGAAAAACAGTGTCTGATTTCATCTTTTTCATGAATCCAACAATCTTGACAAGTTCTTCGCACCACCAAGGTGAACAAGCATAATCTCTTGCAAATATAATAATTGACAGCCCCGACTCTTTGATGTCCCTTAGGAGACTCGATTCAATTACCCTCAGATACTCTAGTTCTCTGTCTTCTTGCATAATGCCTCTCTGGACTAGAGCTGGATACAAATGGGTAAAATTATTGCTAGTGTGCTCACCTCTGAAGCTAAAGAAGACATCATGCATCCATTGATAGTAAGATGAAGAATTAGCCAAAGAATCAATATATGAAGAAGCTGCTTCTTTGCTTGCAACAATAAGATGGCCAGTAGGTGATTCCCATGATGGAGTGTACGGATAATTTACCAAACGGACACCACAATTCTTCACCTTTTCTCCTCGCTCGTAAGAATGAAACGACAACTCGAGTTCGCTATAGGCTTCATTCTCCCGTTCTTTAAGCTCTTTTAGATGATCAAAAGATAAATAGAATAACCACAGATGATCTGACAAAGCTTGCATAGAGTTACAACCTATATACATGGGCGCAGGATAATTCTCTTTTCCATCGACTTTGAAATGACAAAAGAGAGGGCTTCTACCATGTGCACTAAATGCAACACATGCAGCAAACCCCATCCATCCATTAGCATCACCATCCAGATAATAAGAAGGAACTTGCACCTTAATTGAAGATTCCTTACTTTGATGAGTAAACCAGCCTGGGATTTCATTTCCAGGAACAACAATACCAAATCCAGGTCTTGGTGATGAGCCCTGTATCATAAAACAAAAATGTTTCAGAGAGAGAGAGAGAGAGAGAGAGAGAGAGAGATTGGATATGGTGAAGAGAAGACCTGGAGGTATTTTTCAAGCATATTCAGACCCATGTTGTTTTGGCCCTTATGCTTGTACAGTTCCCAACAGTTAACACATTTGAACTCTGATCTTTTCAGACTGCTTAGCTTTATTGGATCCGGAATTTCTTTTAGTCTTAAACAACCATCCAATTTTACTTTTTGAACATTCAAGGGAACCTCAGGCAATGATTCAAGCATCACGCAATCCTTCAAGGCAAGCTTTTCAAGCCTAGAAAGCTGATTTATGCTTTTAGGCAAGCTAAGAAGTGATTTCTGCTCAGATTTAGAATCCTCAATGATGATAAGCAGCCAATATCTTCAGGAACTGCTCCTTCTCCTAGATTGCAAGCACGTAAATCCAGTTCTTCTAAAAAACACAGACCAGACAAAGAAGGCAACACTTGATCTGTCAGATTCACAGCTATTCTTTTGCATCCATTAAAAGACAATACTGTAAGATTCTTCAAAAGAAAAATAGATGCTGGAGGTTGTCTAATTGAAGTTCCACTTGCATCAAACTCCTCCAAAGTTTCTACTTCCCCCAAATTCTCTGGTATGTTCTTAAATTCAAGGCAGTCAGACACATCAAGTCTTTTGAGGGATTTCAAACCACTTATACTATTGGGAATACTTTCAAGGTTCTGACAACTGTTCATGCTCAATAGAACTAAACCAGCCAAACAATAAAATGATGAGGATAGTTCTGCAATAGCAGTCCCATCTAAACGAAGCTCCCTCAAGAAGTTCATGTTTCCTACTATATCAGGAAACTTATCAAGTTTTGAGCAGCCACTGAGAGTGCAAACTTCTAATGATTCCATTTCAAGGTAGCTTGGGAGAATCCTAAGACTATAGCAGTTCACAAGATTCACAAATTGAAGCTTCTTGTGACGTCCAAATGATGGATGGACCTCAGATAAACTTGCACAACCTTCAAGAATCAGACTCTCGAGATTTGGAATTCCAAAAAAATCTGGAGTATTGGTCAGGTATAGTGAGTTGCTGAGATTGATAGTTTTCAGATTAACTAAAATCTGCAATCAAGACCGGAGAGAGAGAACAAACATTAAATGGTGGTACTATATACATTCACTATGATTTAGTTTTAAATAATAATATTTGACAAAATAAGAAAATGTTTTTCAAATATTATTATGTGATGTTTTGTTCTCTCTCAGTGCAAAAAATAAAATGAAGACAATAATAATAATAATAATAATAATAATAATAAAAGACAGAAAAATAAATGAAAATAAAATTGTGTTTAGTAAAATTATGTTTGATAATAATTAAATGGGGTACTATGCATTCATTATGTTTTAGTTTAAAACAACATTTGACAAGATATAATAATTTAGTACTTTGAAAATACATATTTTTAAGTAGCATTTAGTTACTGTACTAATATAAAAGACACATGCATAGACAATAAAAACAAAGGAAACAAAACAGAAAATGAGACAAAAACAAAATTATATTTGATAATATTATACAAGAGAAAATAATTATTTATGTATCATGGTTGATTATGGTACACAAGATATAAAAAAATATAAAAAAAATTATTTTACCATTAATATGTAATATTATGAAACTTAAATGTTTAAAAAACTAAATAGATGTTTTTTTTTACTTTAATTTATATTAAGAGTTAATATTAATAATATTATAATAATTCTAATTATAAAATCAGATCTGACTCAATAGGTCGACCTAATCCTAATGGGCTTAAATTGGTTTAGGATTTAAGAAAAAAAATAAAAGAGAGTTTGACCGGACCGGACTTAACCTAGTAAAAAACCAGATAAAATATGGATAAAAAACTGTTGATTTTTTTTAGTCAAAATGAGGTTGCTTTGGTTCTATTTTTATATATAAAAAAATTGGGTCACCTTGGGTTGACACTCCTAACCCGTGACTCAAGAATTACTCCGGGTCAACTTTCGAGTCGGGTTTTAAAACTATAATAGTAATTATTTTTATCCATATATTGACTTGTGTCAGCCCATATTAACTCTCTCAACTCATGACTTGGGATTTGCTCTGGGTCAACCCTTGAATTGAATTTTAAAACTACGATAATAATAACTTTTATTCTTATGTTGACTTGGGTCAATGATCAACTTGACACGTGATCCATGCTTTGTCCCGGATCGACCACCTAGTCGAGTTTTAAGACTTTAATAAAAATGTTATTCTTACGTTGACTCGGGTCAACTTAGGTTGATCTTCTTAATCGATGATTGAGGTTTTATCCCATATCGACCTCTAAGTTGAGTTTTTAAAATTATTATTATTATTATTATTATTATTATTATCCTTACATGTTTTAGTTGAGAAATTTTTTAAAAGATAAGAGTTTTTTATAAGGATATTTTAGAAATAAAGATAATAAATATTGTCTCGGGAAATATATTCCTTCTATATTTCCTATTATGAAATTATAGAAATTCACTCTAAAATTATTTTAGGGATAAATTTATTTTTTATCTTTATATCTTTATCTTTTCAACTAAATATATTTTCTATTTTTATTGTCTCTTATGTTTTTATACTAAAAGAATAACCAAACATTAACTTAAATTTTAATAAGCTAATTAACAGGAAATATGACAAAATAAAGTTAACAAAGTGCCTTGATTTGTCATTTTTAAGTTCTAACTTGACAAATTTTTATTATTCAATTTCAAATGTAAAGGGAAACAAAATTAACCAAGAAAATCTAAAATAAAAAAAAATAATAAGTAAAAACTGATAGTGAAAATAAATTAAAGGGTAACTAAAAATTTATATTGGAGGGTAAATTGAAAAACAAATCCAATAAAAAAAATTAAAAAGGAACAAAGAAACAATAAGAAGCCATAAACTTGGATTGAAGTGTGAAATTGAAAAATCAATAAAGTTTTTATTAAAAAGCTAACGAAACAAATTAGAAAAAAAAAAGAATATGGACCAAATGAAAAAAAATAATATTTAAGAAATTGAAGTTAAATAACTAAATTTAAAAGAAATAAAAAATGTACAAAAAACCCAAGGAAAAAAGTAAGAAATTAGACGAAAAAGGACAAAAGTAGAAATATAAAAAACAAAGACGATCAATAAGTAATTTAGGAGGGGGAGAAAATAAAGAGAGAAAACTAATCCACATGTGATAAAGTGTTTAATCATCATTGACACGCGTCGCGACACGAGGAAAAAGGATACGACAACATATCTAATGACACGATAAAAAGACAGTTTTTACCACATGGAGGTGTTACACGCGTTACTTGAAGTGTACAAGCGCCTCACAGATACTAACATGTGCAATGCACATGCCAACAACTTTTTAAAATATAATATTATATACTTTTGCTTAAAAAACTATAGTACCCTCAAGAACAATAAATAACAAAAAAAATCAATTTGAAAAGACAGAAATAACCCTTTACTGAAGGCTCTTTTTTACTATAAGGGTATTTAAGTAAATTTACTATACAAGCAAGAGTGAAAAAAAAAGATTGCCCCTAAACCCATGCATATGTATATTTTGTTTTCTAGAGCATTTTAGTAGTTTTACTATTTATAAAAAATCTAGAAAAACTATCTTACCCTCACCAAGAAGCCTAAATGTTATTTGATTGAGGGGTAAAATAATAAATTTTATTGTAGTCCATGATTAAATGAGTTTGGTGCTATAGTAGAGTTAGTATTCTCACCACTTCCATTTCAAGTGTATTTTGTTATATATAAAAAAGGAAATCTCAAAACTTCTGCCGTCCATTATCATTTATACCCCAATAATGTAACAAGTATTTAATAGTTACGATATTCAATTGACAAGCAAGCAACCATTAATAGACAATCTCAAGTTTTGATTTTTTTTTTCTCTCCTTGTTGTAACCTGAATTAAAGTGTAAAATTAAAAATCAATAATTTTTTTTTATAAAAGAACTAAGAAAAACAAATAAAAATTTAAAAATAAAGAATTAAATTGAAAATAATAATATATAAGAAAATGAAATTAAATGATTAAATTTAAAAGAAAGAAAACTTTTACAAAAATACCAAGGTTAAAAATAAGAAATTAAACAAAAACAATAGAAGTAGAAATATCAAAAATAAAAAAAGACCAATATTTAATTTATGGGAAAGAGAACACGACAATGCATCGAACGATACAACAAAAATGCACTTTTTACCATATGAAGGTGTTGCACACGTCGTTCAAAGTGTGCAAGTGTCTTATAGACGCTGACATGTGCGACATATATGCCAACAACATTTTAAAATTTAATATTATATAATTTTGGTTAAAAAACCATAATGCCCTTTGAAAAAAATAGTAAATAACAAAAAAAAAAAATCAATTTTAAAACAATGAAAATAACCCTTTAGTGAAAAAAAAAAATTAATTACCCCTAAACAATGCATTTACATTTTGCTTTCTAGAACATTTTAGCAGTTTCACTATCCATTAAAAAAAAAAACAACAAGACAATCTTAGTCTAACCATCAAGCTTAAATGCTATTTCTAGAAGGGACAAAATATTAAATTCATTGTTGTAACCAATGATTAAATGAGTTTGGTGCAATAGAATAGGTAGTATTCTCACCCCTTCTTCTTTTAGTGTATTTTGTTATATATAAAAAAAGTTAAAATCTCAGAAGTTTTAATCGTCCATTATCATATATACCCAATCCTAAAATGTGTATCTAATAGTTATGATATTCAATTGACAAGCAAGTAATGATAATCTCAAGATGTTTTCTTTATTCTTATTGTAATTTAAATCTCATGTTTGACTGACTCTCTATTATAAATTTTTATTTCTTTCTTTTACAACATGATAACCCATTGGATTAACTTTTTATTTTTACTTTTTTTTTTACCATAAATTAATTTTCTAGTGATTTTGGATAGTTTTTATATGTTTATATTAAAAATCAATTTTTAAAAATAAAAAATATTATTTTAATATATTTATAAACAAAAAAAAATCAAAATATCTTAATCTCTTGTTTATTTGCACTTGTCTATTATATGTTTTTTTTTCTTCTCTCTAAATCGAAATCTCACTTGAGAGCCGAGAGTGCAAGGGAGTCCTATCACAATTTGTCACGAATCGGTGACCTTGTCCTATGTGTACAATACTTTTGCTTCATGTTCTCTCTTGTTTCACCATTTCCCTTTGATGCCCTTCGTGGTTTATTATGGCTTATTAAAAGATAGAAATAAATACAGAGCTAGTGGGTCTTACCTTACATCCGTACCATAATTGCTCAATACTGCTGCAAGACATGTAGAGTTCAACAAGCTCATCCGGACGGAAACAAGCTGGCAATGACATTGAAGGGTAAGCATGCCATTCAAGGAATCGTAGCTCGTTTGAGAGATACTCGGGTCCTTCAGAAAGATCCACGTTGTGAATTTTGAGCAATCTTAGTTTTTGTCATTTTTGAGAAGGCTGTCATGTTCCATGGTGCCTCTTTTGCTTTGGGCAAGTCCAAGAATATACTTTCTATTTTTCCCTGTCGACCAAGAGGAAGGAGAGGTAAGAAGCTATTACAGAGTAGAGATGGAGCATGAAATCTTATGGATAATGAATGTTCTGTATATATCAGCTACTACTCACTGTGCTGTCCTTGAGTGCGTCGCAGACATCCTTGTACGTGCACAATCTACTGCGTCTTCCAGGCTCTTCAGGGGATTCAAGACGAACAATTTCTTCACCCATTTTCTGTAATAAATTAATGCATCCTTATCTCATCTCGTGAGACGCTTATAAGGGATTTCTCAATAAGAGCCTCCATCCCAATATCTGCATGGAACCCACAACTGTCAAGTAGCCTTGTTATACGATCCTTTTTCATCCCCTTCAAGAAGCAAGCGATATCTAAAAATATTTTCTTCTCTAATTCATGGAGGCCATCAAAACTAATGCGAAGAACATCAATAATCTTCCTGTCAGGAATGTCATTCATTCTATCAATTGCACTTTTCCATTCACGCAGACCTCTTTTATGCAAGAACGAACCAATGACTTCAAGAGCTAGTGGGAGGCCATTAGCATAACCCACAACTTGCTTGGACAGTTCCGATAAATCTTCTGTAGGCTGGTCTCTTTTGAAAGCTTTCCAGCTAAATAACATAAGAGCATCTTTATCATTTAATTTCTCAGCCTCGTATATTCTAGTAACACCATGGCTATGCAGCACATGTTTATTTCTGCTCGTTATGATAATCCGGCTCCCTGGACCAAACGATCCATGCTCTGCAGCCAACATCTGTAATTGTTCTTCATCATCTACATCATCGAGAATAAGAAGAACCCTTTTACGCCGCAGCCTGCGCTTTATCAAATCAATCCTTCTTGAAGAATCCCGTGCGGTGGGAAGCTCCATTGAGATTTCTGAAAGAAGTTGTTCCTGTAAACGACACAGTCCATCTTTCTCTGCAAAAACTTCTCTCACATTTGCTAAGAAGCAGCTGCCTTGGAATTGCCAACGGATCCTATCATACATGACTCTTGCAACGGTTGTCTTCCCCATGCCACCCATTCCACATATCCCTATAAAGAGAGTATCATTTGCTTGCTCGTCTATATATTCATCCAATACCTCCAGACGGGAATCTATTCCAACTAAATTTTTGCTAATTGTTGGCAAAGTGAAGCTTAGTTTGCACTGTATATATTCAGCAATCTTTTTAATTGATTGTGACTCGTCCCTGCGTAAAAGGGGAAAAAACATTAGGCATGCAGTGTGCGAAAACATGAAATATTGTTACTTGAAATATATGCGTGGTTGTTAACGAGAAATTAATCAATCAACCTTTGATAATACCTCAAGAAGGAGGAGGAAAAGGAAAGAATAGTTTGAAAAGGAACTAGGATTCTGTGGATGCACAGAATGATCGATCCTTATAATAGCTAGCTTATTGCACATAGAATAGCATGCATGTAAGAACACAAAAGCCACTAAGTATGGTTTTGACAGGCAAAAACCAATCACTTCTTAAATTGCCATGTCAATTTATCAATTTATCTTGCAATGATTTGCTTTTATAAAACTTTTTAGATTTTAAATTGTTGAGTTTTTATTCGAAAAGATTACTCGACATAACATTTCTTTTGTGTATTGTCATTTGTCAAGCTCGCCATGAAAACTCAATCACTTGCCTCCTTTTAGTCACCCTTCAATATTAGTTTTTCGATATCATATTTTGCCACTTGTTAAATTGATGATGAAAACTCAACGACGAAATGAACGTATAGCTCTTCAATATTTCTTCAGTCATGCAGTTACTCTCCATCAATTTCATAATTAATTAGGAAAAAAATCCATTGCGCATAAAACTTTGGGTTGTCTTTAAGGTAATTTGTCTTTAATAAAATAAATCTACAAACACTTTAGCATCTTGTATTCTTGTTTTTTCTGTTGTTTGAATATGCTAATAAATATTTAATAATATAATGCATTGATTTATAATCAAAGGTCGAACATATGAAAAAAATAACTTACAAGAATAACGATTTGCGAGACAGTAATAACTCCTTCCAAAATAAATATAAACAGGCTTAGTTTACCTGAGCCGTACATCCCAGCCAGATAGATTGGCCACTGTGGAGAGACAATCACTCCAGCATTTTACCTTGTCCAGATTTCCCGAGAGCTTTTCTTTATGCTCAATGGACGCCTTCATATAATTTCCTTTCTGATCGGCTTCCTCTGATGGATCCACATCATAAAAAACTGGAAGAACAGTGTGCCCCATCTCTTTCATGCACTGAACAATCTTGACGAGCTCATCTAAGCACCATGGTGAAGACGCATAATCTCTTGAAAACACAACGATTGAAAATCTTGAATCTTCGATGGCCTGCCAGAGAGCAGGTTCGATGGTCTTTCCTCTCTCTAGCTCCCTATCATCCATGTATACATCGATGCCTCTTTGTACCAAATTAGAATATAGATGGCTAGTAAAGTTATTCCGTGTGTCTTTGCCTCTAAAACTAAGGAAGACATCATACATCCATTGGGGAGGAGAATAAGAAGATGAGGTTGCTTTCTGTATGCTGGATGAAGCCATGGGAATCCCAGTAGCAATAATTTAATACTGATTGATTCCTTCTAGTCTTCTTAACTCTTAACTAGCGTTCTCCTGAGTTCAAACATGAAACAAAAAGTTAAGAGCAAGAGATCTGGCAAACTCAAGCTGGAACATAATTCTAATACACGTAGCAGAGACAAACCGTGTGGGAAGAGTTGAGTAGAGAGATGACAGATCTAGCCAAAGCCCAATTCTTTCTTCTTCTGGCCTCTCCACAACTGTGTATCTTCCAGATCCCCCTCTCCCTCTCTGATTTTTCTCCTCTCTTACACCCTCGATCCTTCACTCTCGGTTTTTTCTCCGGTTTCTTTAGAGCAGAAACTCGTACGGGTAAACGTCCTGGATTTTTTCTTATGTGATTGTAAGGAAGATTACTTTCAATGCAGACAAATGAAAACGCAAGTGGAATCTAACACGCATTGGACTTAGAGTGTGGTTGGTAGTGTGGTAGCGGTTGTTTTTTAAATAGTTTTTTATGTTGAAATATATGTCAATGATGTTTTTTTATTTTTTAAAAATTATTTTTAACATCAGCACATCAAAACGATCTAAAAAATACAAACCGCACTTAATTTTAATAATAATAAAAAAATTTTAAAATTTAGCGAAACACAGATTGAAACACACAGCCAAACACTCTCTTAGATAACTTGTTATTCTAACCATCAAGTGGTCCGTCAAGTGGCACCTTCCTAGCAAAAGTCTGGGCAGTGCCTCCCAAGTCAAAAACGAAACATCAGAGAATTTTCACATTTTATGGAATTTTCATAGGAAATTTCCTAGACACAAAATAAATAAAATTTAATGTATGATTGATTGATTCTTGCCAACAGATGCCAAGTCTACTTGACAAAAATTAAACTACTTTATAGTTAATTGGTCGGATCCATGTATATTTCTCTATTATAATCTATAAGCAAAATAAAAAAAAAATATTAATGTATGATTGATTGATTTCTTGCCAACACATGCCTAGTCCACTTGAAAATTTCCAAACGAGAATTGGATTTTTTTTTTCTTATAGTTATTTTAGGATTCTAATTTTTTACTAACAGGTAGGAGAAAAGTAATATTTTTACATTTATTACCATCACTCTAAACTCTAAACATAAAAAAAGAAAAGAAACAAGCATTAAAAGATATATATATAATATATATATATATATAAAGGATTAAAATTAAGATATATAAAAAAATTTATAGGTATGGGCATTTACAGCACTACTCATCTTAATGTATGTAGCAAAACCTAATGTAATTAAATTGGTTAATTTAATGTACTTTCATTGAAATGACCATAATATTTTATACCCCGTTTATTTTTATATTTCAAAAGTGCTTTTGAAAATATTTTAAATAAAATTTTATTTTGTTATTTTAAATTAATACTTTTTGATGTTTTTAGATCATTTTGATGTATTAACATCAAAAATAATTTTTTTTTAAAAAAATATTATTTTAATAAATTTTTAAATAAAAAATACTATAACTACATTTACAAACATCCTCTTAAACTGAAGTTTCCTACTTGTGGACACATAATGCATGCTGTTATGGACAGAAGATTCTCCTTAGGTAGGATTGGCATATATATGCCCTAATTAATTATCCTTTAAACTAAAACTAGATATGGATTGAGCGGGCAATTAATCTTTAAATTTTCATACTAAGATATCCAGAGCAAATGACTAATAAATGGAAAACTGATTGGGGAAAGCTTACATAATGGATATTTTTAGACAATAGGTATAAGCAAGCAACAAAGCAAAAGTTGGACTTTATAATAACTAAGGGTGTTCACGGTCCGGTTTGGTCCAGTTTTGATATAAAAATTCAACCGAATCAGAAAATACCATTCCTTGTTAATATAACCTGAACCAAACTGGTTTTGTTCGGTTTTGGGTCGGTTTTTTAGCCTTAAAACTAGAAAAAACCGAAACCAATTAAATAAAAAAAAACTTGGCCGAATCACAATCACTGGATAAACTTGGCCGAATCACATTAAAAAAATTTCTTACTGAAAACTTTGAATTCGAGCCCTTTGGTTGAAATCTGAAAGATCTTCCTTACTCGAATCACAATCACTGGATTTATCCAAGTTAGCACAACTATATGTTAACAAAGTTTCCAATAGCCTCCCGCAAACTACTGGGACCTCACTAGGAGAACTACATGTTAATAAAACCAAAAACAAGGATTTTATTCAAGTTTTTTGCCATAAACTAAAGCAGAGAGTACAAACTTTAGCTAGAAAGAACAGGATTAGGGTTTGTCTCATCAAATCATCAGTAAATGAGAAAAGACAACAATATGAGAGAAAGACAACAGTAACGATAAAAAAAGAACAGGAAATGGAACAGAGGAGAAAGACAACAATATGAGAGAAAAGAGCACAAAGGAGAGGGAGTGGGAGAGAGGGAGGGGTGGGGCAACTAGAAAGGAGGAAAGGGGAAGAGGGGGGGGGGAGAGAGCAGGAAGGGAGAGATGGGTGGGAAGGAGGAAGGGAGAAAAGGGAAAAAAATAATCGAAAAAACGAATCGATATATAAAACCATCAACATCTAGCATGCTTGATTTAGAAACTTTATGTAAATTATATGATACGGACGGAAACTATAGAAACAAAAAAAAACATAATTTTTAATGAAAAAAAGGCTACCGTGAACTCTAAATTTGTTGATTTATTCTTTTAAAATAATAATATTAAAGTCTGTTGGAGAAAAAAAAATTTAATAATACCACATTACATCACTAAGCTTGTCGAAGAAAAAAAATTACCGATGGTTTTACAAACGGAAAATACAGGCCAAAACAAATTCCCATTGGAAATATATCGACGGATATATTCCATCAGTGATAGTGGCATATCTAGTAAATATTTCTTAACTCTCGGTAAAATGCCAACGGACTTCATCCATCTGTGAAGGCGTCGATGATTGTTGCATTTTTAGTGAATATTTTGTTGCGATGTCGCAGTTGCACAAATTAATTACCCTAACTTCAAACACAACACACAAGATAGTATAGAGCAAGCAAGGGCTTGATCCCACAAGGAAGGTTCAAGTCAGATTTTTATGCTAGATGTTATGCAATTTGGGGGGGGGTTTGGACGTTATTTAGGCTAAAGCAAAAGAAAACAAAAAACTATCAAACAAAATTTAATAAAATTAGAAAATTATCAAGAGAACAAACCTTGGTCGTAAGCACACATCCACCTACAGAAATCAGAATTGATCATGGAAACGAAACATCAATTTATATTCTGAATATTTATCTCTTCTTAACATTGGTTAGTTAACGGATCCGCCGTATAACTAACCTAACCATCAAAACAACCACAGTGTCCGCACTAGTAATTTAATTTCAATGGCAGCCTTAAGAACTAGATAAGTTTATTAATCAAGAAAACATAATTGTCCGCAGTCTATGTTTGATTTGATTGAATATTCTTCCTAAGATTAATAACGTAGATCCGCCACAATTATTAAACTCAGTTGCTTTACAAGTTCATATACCACAACTCCAGTTTTGATATCAAACTTAACAATAGATTGTCTATAATAATAACTTAGAGTTCGTTCTAGCAATTAAAATAAACAATCATAGAAAAAATAAGCATAGGAGAACAAACATATTCATCATATAAACTGAAAAGAAAAGGTACAATAAATTTCACAGTTCTTGAAATCTGATGATTTCCGTGTTCTTGCAACCAAGAAAAAGTGTTTAGCCTTGTATGTTTGTTGAACAACTAATCAAAAAGAAGGAAGAATGCATAATTTTGAGTTTCTTAGAGGAGGGGGGGTGTTTTTCTCCTCTTGGCTGGCTGCCCCCCTTGTCTTCTCTCATTCCTTTTATATCATAGGAAACCCTAGTCTCTATTTTACAAAATAGTCCTCCTTTAAGTAGACTGTTTACATTTAAGTACTTCAATAACTATTTTTCTAAAAAAGAAGAAATGGCCTTGCATGAAATCTTCAAGCTTTGGCTTAGAGGAGCTAAATTGCTGAAATAAAACTTGGATATCGGTTTAGATGCTTTGGAACATAATTTGGACTCGTTTCTTCACGAAACCTATTTGCCAGCAGAATTCAGTTGTCATATTTGAAAAATCATATCTCCTTCATATGACATTTTTTATGGCTTAAATTTGGAGTGTTTATAGGTATTTGAGTCAGGAATCCAAAAAAATTGAGTTTGCTTCAATTGGACTTCTTTAGCTCCAGATATTCAAGTCGGAATGGCCGAAGGTCAACATTGACAGATTGCAAGATTTGATTTTGAAGGTTGTGATTTCCATGCTCTTCCTTATTTTATTTTCTTGCCATAGATGTCCAAAAAGGTATGGATGGTAGCTTTTTAATGCCTGTAGAATCACTTCATTTCAACCTCTAGAGCTAACGCCCTGCACAAAACATCGACTAAAGGTTAAATCTGTCAATTATCTCCAATTTACTCCTTTTTCATCTTTCATCCAAAAGTGCCTTCAAAACATAAAACAAAGAATATCAAGACATTTTATATATAAAACATAGGCAAAACACTAGTTAAATGTGAATGAAACTATCAACTAATACGGTTGCATCATATTTCTCAACTCTTGATGAAATGCCGACGGAGACATTTCATCGGTAAATCCGTCGGTGGGGTTTTTTAATATATATTTTTTAAAATAACTATTTAGAATAAATAATATAAAATTATAAAATTAATAGTAAAAAAAACCAATTATGCAAATAAAATTTTATTAAACATCAAAACTAAAAAAAATAAAGTTAAATAATATTTATTACAAATTTAATGTGTTTCCAAAAAAATATTAAACTAGAACAATGATGGAGCTGGAGGAGGAAGAGGAGGAGGAGGTTGGTTGTTCTCGGGACCATACGACCAAAAAGAGGAAGCACATGTATCACTCTTCTATGATGTAATGTTCATGATCATTTGGTGGAGTTGTTCATAATTCGTCGAGAGTTGCTCGTATTTTTTGATGAGATGAGTTGTGTGTTATTTATAATTCACCGATAATTGCTTGTATTTTTTGATGAGATGAGTCGTGTGCTACTGCAAGGCCACAAACTCCTTAAATTGAATGCTCGATACTAATTGGGAGCGCTCCTAACGGTTGAAACACTATGGGCCGCCCGCAAGTTATCGGCCATACTGTTGGAGAGCCCGTACACCTGATTTTTATCGGATTCACCGACGATACTACCTCTATCCACAAATCCAGATTGAAATCCGAATGGGTCAAAGTATAGTCTCTATATCTCTGCCTCAACTAGCTATTATATAAGCATGTTTAGGGAACATGGTTTGCATGATATGGAAATAGGGAAAAGTGTTGAAATTATATGGACAATTGTTAAATACTAGGTGGTGGTTTTGATTTTTTTATTCTATTGATAAAAGGATTTTAAAAAAAAATTATCGTTTTCTTTTATATTATTCACAATCACTTTTAATAATCTAAAAAATTGAATGATCGTTGCAACGCTGTATACATGTACGTACAACATAAACAAAAAGTGTGGAAAGCATTGAATAGAGAAGCGCAGAATGTTACAAGGCCTAATTCTTTCTTCATTTGGTCTCTTCATAACTATATAATTGTTGATAAGTCTAAGCAATTATCTCCAAGTTTGAATTCCAGTATTTGAGTCCTATTGTATCTCTGATGTTAACTGTAAAATATATCCTAGAATATCCGTAAACATGTGATTGTATCCTAATAGAAAAGGGAGCCTTTGTAAAGTTGGTTATATATACTATGCTTGTAACAGAGAAAGTAAGCTGAATAAAAGCAATTGAATCCCTTCACGTATTCTGCATATTTCTTTACTTGGTATCAGAGCAAGGTGTAGTATCTTCTCTATATCATCACAACATGAATCCTGAAACCTTATAAACTTTCCCTTCGTACCATGACTATTGACAAAACCGAATCATCCTCCTCTGCACCAGTTATCCATGGTCAATCAGAGAATTCCAGTTTCTCAACTAATGTCATCCTTACTGAAAGCAACTATGATGTCTGGTCTCAAATCATGGAGATGCAGATTGCAGGGTGAGAGAAACTTGACTATCTTATGAATAACACATCTCAGAGACAACCGATCCATCCTATGCTAAATGGTATGCTAAGAATCAGAAGGTTAAAGGATGGTTGTTGACCTCCATGTCACCAGAGATTATGAAACGCTACCTTAGACTGCCTACTGCACATGGGATCTGGAATGCTCTTGCCAAAGCATTCTATGATGGGGCAGATGAATCACAATTATTTGCATTAAATCAACGTGCATTCTCTACCAAACAGGTTGGTCGTCCTATTTCTACCTATTATGGTGATCTGATAGAAATCTTTCAAGAACTAGATCATCGTGCTAAAATTGTCATGAACGACCCTGATGATGTAATTGCCTATAAAAAATCCGTTGAGAGATTGCGGGTACATATATTTCTGAATGGACTCGATGAAGAGTTTGAACAAATTCGTGGTGAGATCCTCAGGAGAGATTCTGTACTAGACCTTGAGGAAACGTATGCCTATGTTCGTCGTGATTCTGTCCGACGAAACACATTGAATGGCGAACCTGGACACTTAGAACCATCTGTTATGGTAGCTCGTCGAATCAAATATCAACGACCAATGAACCTGAAACCAGAGCGAGCATCTGATTCACCGAATCATAATTAGTCAATTGGATCACAAAATCGCAGCTATGAAATAGGAGTTGCACGACCAGAACGCATGTGTACTCACTGTGGTGAAACAGGACACACCAAACTACGATGCTATGAATTGATTGGTTATCCAGAATGGTGGGATTTTTCCAAAGCACCTCGTAAACGAAACTTAAAGACAAATCCTCATGCTTCAGTTGCTGTGGCAGAGCCTAATCATACATCTGTCAACAATCCTGGGAAAGCCTCCTCTTCTATTGCTACTGCTGGGAATGAAGGTAAGGCTCTTCATACCTCCACTTTTGTTAGAAATAGTGAATGAATAATTGATTCAGGTGCCACAAATCACATGACCTTTAACAATAATTGTATCCAGTCCATAAAGCCTTCAAATCAACATATAGTATCCACAACTGATGGTACTCTTTCTTCTGTGTTAGGAGAAGGCACGAAAATTGAATTTAGATTCGGTGCTTGTTGTCCCTTCTCTTAATCATAATCTATTATCTGTTGCTCAAATAACTTGTGCTTTGAAATGTGTTGTGATTTTTTGGCCTAACCTTTGTATATTCAAGGACATTCAAACTCGGAAGACAATTGGTTATGGTACTAGGAGAGGGAAGCTTTACTATCTAGATCTGATTCCGGCAAGCTCAACTCAGTTGGCCCAAGTGTTCTCAGTTAAAACATCTGATAAACATCAGAATTCTGAAATCTGGTTATGGCACAGGCGTTTAGGTCATGCATCCTTTGGATATTTACAGAAATTATTCCCACAGTTATTTTCGCAAGCGATTGTTTCAGACTTTAAATGTGATGTTTGTGAACTTGCTAAAAGTCATCGTGTTTCATTTCCTATTAGTATGAATAAAAGTCCTGCACCTTTTATGGTTATTCACTCTGATGTATGGGGGCCTGCAAATACTGCTTCTCTGAATGGATCACGTTGGTTTGTTTCGTTCATTGATGATCACACTCGTATGACTTGGATTTGTTTAATGAAATCAAAGAGTGAAGTGAGTTCTCTATTCCAGCAATTTCACAAAATGATAGCAACACAGTATCAATCTAACATTCAGGTTATCCGTACTGATAATGGGGGAGAGTTCATCAATCACAGCTTGAAACATTAATTGAATTCACATGGCATTGTTCATCAAACAACTTGCCCTTACACCCCTCAACAAAATGGGGTAGCCGAACGCAAAAATCACCACCTTCTTGAGGTTGTTCGTGCCTCCTTATTTGAAGCCAACATGCCTACCAGTTACTGGGGAGAAGCTGTCACTGCTGGAGCCTACATCATTAACCGTGTACCTTCTAGTTCTCTGCAATTTCAAACTCCTTTTGAGGTTCTTCATTGCATTGTCAACGCTCCTACTATGCCAAATTTACCTCCTAAAGTTTTTGGATGTGTAGCCTTTGTGCATCTTCACAAAGGCTGGTGAACTAAGCTGGAACCTCGGGCACTTAAATGTGTGTTTGTTGGCTATGCCCTGCATCAAAAAGGCTATCGATGTTATCACCCTCCTTCTCATAAACTTTATGTTACTCTTGATGTGGTCTTCCATGAAACTACTATGTATTATTCTACTGGCTCAACTCAATGGGATGCTGGCGACAAAGTGCAAACATCAACTAATCCTGCAGAATCAGCTAATCCTGTAGACAATTTGGATGTCATTGCACAAGGTAACCGATTGGATGACTTGGAAACTAGCAATGAATATCCGGGTGATGAGAACATTAGGGATCACCAGGATAGGGAGGAGTATACCAGTGATGCAAGTTATGGTAGTGATGGTCCAGAAATTGAAATCGTTGATAATAATGAAGATAACTTGGAGGTGCCGATAGTTTCCCATAATGTACCAGTTAACCAATTGTCTTCCCCGGTTGATTCCATACTTGAGTCTCATGAGAGTCTTCCATTTGAACCTCTAAAAGAACTACCTAATCGAGTCACAAGAGGTAAACCCAAGGTGAACTATGAACCGGTCCTTCATTCTAAAGTTAAATATCCTATGAATGACTATGTATCCTACCATAGACTGTCACAAGAAAAAATGGCATTTGTACATCAATTATCTGTTGTATCTATTCCTAACAATGTGCAGGAAGCCTTGGATGATTCTAGATGGAGGGAGGCAATGAATGAAGAAATGAGAGCCCTTCAAAAGAACTCAACATGGGACGTTGTTGACTTGCCGAAAGGGAAAATACTTGTTGGCTGTAGATGGGTCTTCACCATTAAATACAAAGCAGATGGAACTATTGAACGGTACAAAGCAAGACTTGTCACCAAGGGATATACTCAAACATATGGAATCGATTATATGGAGACCTTTTCACCAGTGGCCAAAATTAATACTGTTCGTATTCTACTATCTCTAGCAGTAAATCTCGATTGGCCTCTACATCAGTTTGATGTAAAGAATGCATTTCTACACGGAACTCTCCAGGAAGAAGTGTATATGGAATTGCCTCCTAGCTGTAAATAGCAAGCTGAAGGTAATAAACAGGTCTGCAAGTTGAGAAAATCCCTATATGGTTTGAAGCAGTCTCCTAGAGCGTGGTTTGGAAGGTTCACAAATTTTATGAAGACAGTTGGTTACACACAAAGTAACTCAAATCACACTTTATTCTTAAAGCATAGCGAAAAACAAAT
The DNA here is from genome assembly GCF_005239225.2 of Populus alba. NCBI lineage: Eukaryota > Viridiplantae > Streptophyta > Magnoliopsida > Malpighiales > Salicaceae > Populus > Populus alba. Next base: position 10,868,678 of record NC_133296.1, on the reverse strand, counting down.
CACAGCTCTCATTGTGTACGTTGATGATATGATAGTGACTGGAAATGATCCTGCAGAAAGGAAAAGACTACAACAGCATCTTGCCCGTGAATTTGAGATGAAAGATCTTTGAGAATTGAAGTATTTCCTTGGAATTGAAGTGTCAAGATAAAAGAAAGGTATTTTTCTATCACAAAGAAAATATGCCTTAGACTTACTGAGTGAAACTGGTATGACAGCATGCAGTCCAGCTAGCACTCCTATGGAAGAAAACCTGAAACTACATGGTGATTCAAATCAAGTTCCTACTAACAAGGAACGCTATCAAAGGCTGGTTGGAAGATTAATGTATCTTGCACATACTCGACCCGATTTAACTTATGCATTGAGTGTGGTCAGTCAATTTATGCACTTCCCAAGCGAAGAACATATGAATGCTGTCATCCGAATCTTACGCTACTTAAAGTCATCTCCAGGAAAAGGAATTTTATTCATGAAAGGACACAATTTGGATATTCACGGCTATACAAATGCTGATTGGGATGGGTCGATTCAAGATCGACGTTCTACATCAGGCTATTTCACGTTTGTAGGAGGAAACTTGGTTACATGGTGAAGTAAAAAACAAGAGGTAGTTTCTAGATCCAGTGCTGAAGCTGAATATAGAGGAATGGCTAAAGCTCTATGTGAATTGTTGTGGATTAGAAATCTGATGCTAGACTTACAGATCAAGCCAGTCAACCCTATGAAGTTATACTGTGATAACAAGGCCGCATGTGATATTGCTCATAATCCTGTCCAACATGATCGCACAAAACATGTTGAAGTTGATAGGCATTTTATCAAAGAGAAACTGGAAGAAAAATTAATTGAAGTTCCTCATATTCGATCTCAAGATCAGCTTGCTGATGTGCTAACCAAGGCACTGTCAAACCAAGCGTTTAATGACTGTCTCAACAAACTAGGGATGAGCGATATCTACGCACCAACTTGAGGGGGAGTGTTGATAAGTCTAAGCAATTATCTCCAAGTTGGAATTCCAGTATTTGAGTCCTATTGTATCTCTGATGTTAGCTGTAAAATATATCCTAGAATCTCCGTAAACATGTGATTGTATCCTAATAGAAAAGGGAGCCTTTGTAAAGTTGGTTATATATAATGTGCTTGTAACAGAGAAAGTAAGCTGAATAAAAGCAATTGAATCCCTTCACGTATTCTGCATATTTCTTTACTATAACTTCCAATCCTCTTTTCCCTCTCTAATTATTTTCCACTTTGCCACTCTTACACCTTCCATCTTTCACTCTCTGTTTTCTTTCCCATTACTTTTGAGTTTGTTTTTTCTCCCGTTTCTCTGGATCAAGGACTCGTAGCGGTAAAGTTTCAAGGATGTTTCAAGTTCGACTGTGAAGAAAGATGACTTTCAGTGGAGAAAGTTCAAAGAAAATGATATCTTATGGCACCCCTCCTCCTCTCATGGAGCTCATGCATCACGAAATGAAACATCAGAGAATTCTGGGAATTTCAGCTTATATTAATTTGATGGATTAATAAAATTTTTTAGGTGCTCATACAAAGAAATTAAAAACTATGAAACATTCTTAACCATCAAATCAAGCAACCTCTCGAGATTGATTTGTTTTAAAGTGAGAATATTGCTAGCATTGAACATGTTTTGATAGAAGTAGACGCATTTTGTAAGTCTTCTAGAAACTTGAATTCGTGTTTCTAATTTATTTATTAAAATTTATTATTCTATTTTTAGTGAATTTATACGTTAATTAATCAAGATTAAGAAAAGAACATAAATGATTAAAATTGGAAACATATAGCATAATTGTGTTTGATGATTATTTTTAAAAATTCAAAAATTCAAAAATTATGATTAGTTTTTACATGAGAGTAACATCAAATTCAAAATCAAGATCGCTTCTTTCTTGAAGGACCTTTTTCCAGAAGTTCTGCACAAACGCCATGTTAGGAATCGAGTGCCCATAAAGGCCTTCCATGCCTATTGACAACAAATGTTTGTTGTCAATGGATTTAACATAGGGTGTCATCTCTTGAACTCATTAGCAGATAATATTATAATTAAGCCGATGGCTACCTGTACTTATTCATGGTTGCTAACATTGTTTCTGACATTTACAGTCTTTCCTGAGGAGTCAACCTGGCAGCGTGGTTCATTCACTAATTCCCATTCTATGATTGTTGGCTCATCCCGATAAGAAACTCTAGTGATTGTGTTGATCCCTATGAACACTCTCTGTGTGAAAAAAAAGGAGAAACTTTACAGCATTAGCTTGTGGCTGATATTACACTAAATTCATTTAAAAGCATACCATTCATATTGGATATACAAAACAATAGTTAGCATTGTTTAATTTATTTGAGCAATTCCTGGGTAAGTTTTAATGACAAAATTGGATTTTGAATCCATGATTAAAAACATTTCTTAATTGATTAGATATTGAATAAACTATCAGCGTCTAGTATTACCAAAATTCATTTTTCTTGTCATATATTGTATGTAAACAAGTCTTGGGAGATATTGCTTCTTAACAAGTGAAATAACTATTTTTCTCTTTCTCATAGAAAATATTCACTTTTTATATATAGAAATGTTATATAAATAACCAGTTATTTTGTTTAAACTAATAGAACAAGTATATTTTTCATGTTTATGAAAAGAATTTAGTGTTTCTAGAAAATATGACTTGATCATCAGTTATCATTTATTACATCAATTCGGATGAATATTCTTATAATTTATTTATTTATAAACTACTCTCTCCCTCTCTCTCTCTCTCTCTCTCTTTTAATTGAACATTTATGTGAAAAACCCAACTAGTTTTTAAACTACATAATAGAATAGGTCTCACTCGTTACTTCATTATTCTAATTGGGAAAATTGTGATCGCTAGAAACTCAATCCTTGTTTGAAGGCATGAAACTATCATTTTAATTCATTTTGATTCTCTTAAAAGAAAAGCGATTAAAGCAAAAATCATTTTTATCATGTAGACTCTAAAATCTCTACAAGTCTGATTTATGATCCAAGTTCTATTTATGATCCAAGTTCTTTAATACCAAATAAATTAAATTTGTTTGTGTTTGGACTCACATTAAATTAAAAAACTTAGTCCAATTACATTTCATGATTCTTAATTTAATATCCCTCAAGTTAAAGGTATTTTAAGTAGTTTTCATATCAATTTTTTTAAAATATCCTCTAGATAAAGGACATTTGAGGTAAATATGTGGAGACTTGTAACAATGCATAAATATGTAGAGACCTGATGGTGAAACATTTTGCTCGTAAAAGAAGTTGTTATAAACAGGTACACTAAGATTCTAGTTGGAAAACTAGATAGTTGGGACCAATTAAAGTAAGAATCCCTAACACTCTTCTACAACACTCAATAAGTTGTAAGATTACTAGAAGTTGCATGCTCTAAGCCAAAAAAAGGAAGAACTAGTCTTGGACTATATTGTAAAATAGATAAACTTAGTCCGGTTGTAAGGAGAAGATAAGTGAAGCCTCTTTCATAGACATGGGTGTACATCAAATGCAATGGGAGTTTTATATAGTCTTTAAGGGAATATGTCGTTCACTTTTAAACAACTATGACTTGGAAATCCAAATAGCAAAGTATATAAGCTATTTCCTAAGTGATCCTCAGAAACAAAGAAAGAATTTAAGAAAGATATAAAGCATGCAAGATCAAAAGAAGCCATGGTTGTCTCTACGACACCTATAAAGGTTTTTAACTATTATATAATAGGATTCTAATATAGGATGTTGTAATCATTACAGTTACTCATGTATCTATCAAAATAGGATTCTAATATAGGATGTTGTAATCATTACAGTTACTGCAGTGTTCTACTGCCTCTATATAAATAAGAAGGTTGGCTAAGGCACAACCCAACACATTCTATTATTCTCAACTTGGTATCAGAGCAACAAAACCCTAAAATAAATTAAACCTAATTTTCTCATAGCCTCCCAACCTCTCTTTTTTAATGGAACAACCACCACATACATCTTCAAATTCTGCAGCACCAGCAGTCCAGCTTTCTTCTTCTCCGACAGTGCAGCCCTCTTCTCTTGCAGCGCCTCCTCTGCTTTCCTCTACTACGTCACCACCTGGATTCTCCTTTGCCATGGCTGGTGAACGCCTCCTCTTGCAGCCCACGTTTGCTGCCTCTACTGCCGCAAGCATTATCCCTCTTTCTCACACTCATCAAGTCATCTCCCTCAAATTAACAAACACCAATTATTTATATTGGCGTATGCAAATGCTACCTTATCTCCTAGGCCAAGGAGTTTTTGGTTTTGTTGATGGCTCCAACACATGTCCATCAACACATGTTTTTGCCCATGATGGTATCTCTCTTCAGGTAAATCCGCTTTTTCAAACCTGGAAACAACAGGACCAACTCATTCTAAGTGCTCTTCTTTCCTCCCTATCTATGGAAGTTTTGCATCTTGTTGTTGGTTGTCAAAGTTCTTGTTCAGCTTGGGGCACTCTTGAGCGAGCTCTCGCTTCCACCTCCAACTCTCGTATTATGCAACTTCACGGCTCTCTTCAGGATCTTCGACAGGGTGATGAATCAGTAACTCAATTTATGCAAAAAGCGAAGGCCTTATTTGATGAATTGCCCGCTGCTGGTCGGCCAGTTTCACTTGAAGATTTCAATTTATATGTGTTTCGTGGTCTTCGGGGAGAGTTTAAAGACTTAGTTACCAGTCTTATTACCAAGGCTGAACCTTTATCATATGCAGATCTTCACAGTCATCTCCTCACACATGAATTTCTTCACAAATCTTCTGCTTCCATACATGCTCCTCTGCTGCCCACACCCAGCATTCCATCTTCTGCTCTTGTTGCACAGCGCCAGACTTTTGGCAATTTTGGCCGTAGTAGGGGCCGCTTCAATGGTGGCTGGCGTCCCAACCAGTCCAACAGCAGAGGCAATCGATTTGCTGGCTCCAGACCTGATCACCATAGCTTCCAAAACTCCTCCTTCGGTGACAATAGGCAAGGCTCTTGGCAGCGTAATAGGGGCAGAATCCACGTTGTCAACTGTGTCAGAATTTTGGCCATACAGCTCCCCATTGCCCTCAATTCCAGCAACGAGGTTATGGCCAACAACCTACTGCCAACCTGGTGCAGCGCAATCTCTCCTTAACCGGTTCTGTTGATTGGTTTCCAGATACCGGTGCCGATCAACACGTCACACCTGATCTTGCCACCTTGACCGCTTCAGAACCGTACCTTGGTAATGATAATTTGCATGTTGGTGATGGTAAGGGCCTTCCTATATCTCATCTTGGTCATACAAAAATATATACACCACATCGTTCTTTCACCTTATCTAATGTTCTTCATGTTCCTGCAATCACAAAACCTCTGCTCTCTGTTCAGAAATTTTGTCTTGATAATAATATTTATTTTGAATTTCACCCTCGTGTGTTTTATGTCAAGGATTTCAACACCCATGAAGTCCTTCTCTCAGGTCAGAGTAAAGATGGTCTCTATGCCTTGACCAAGTCTTCCGTCACGTCAGTTCCTCAAGCCTATTGGTCTCCCTGCACTTCTGCCTCTGCCGATTTACGGCATCGTCGACTAGGTCATCCTACTTCACGTATCTTTCAATTGTTAATCTCGAAAAATAAGATTATTTGTAACAACAAACGTCTTAATTTTCAATGTCAAAGTTGTCCTTTAGGAAAATCATCGCGTTTGTCTTTAGGACCTACTGGTCACAAAACTTCTGCTCCACTTGAATTAATTTTTAGTGATGTATGGGGCCCTGCTCCTCTTTTTTCTTCAGATGGCTATCGTTATTTTGTTATCTTCGTTGATGCTTATACTAAATATGTATGGTATTATCCTCTAGTTGCCAAGTCTGATGTTTACTCTGTTTTTCATAAATTTCAAACTCTTGTCGAACGTCAATTTTCCTTAAAAATAAAATCTGTTCAAACTGATTGGGGTGGTGAATACCGAAAACTATCCACATTTTTTCAGACCATTGGTATTCATCATCGTTTGATTTGTCCCCACACTCATGAACAAAATGGAACAGTTGAGCGTCGTCATAGGCATATTGTGGAAACAGGTCTTACTCTTTTAGGGCAATGTAAAGCACCTTTTCGATTCTGGAATTATGCTTTTGAAACCTCTGTTTATCTTATAAATCGCATGCCTACTCCTATTCTTGCCCATCGCTCTCCGTTTGATTGTTTATTTCAACGGTCTCCTGATTATCATTTTTTGCGTGCCTTTGGGTGTCTTTGTTTTCCTTTTCTGCGTCCATATAATAATCATAAATTGGATTTTCGTTCCTCTCCATGTGTGTTTTTTGGATATAGTTCCTCGCATCTTGGTTATCGATGTCTTGACATTGCATCTCACTGTATTTATATTTCCCGTCATGTCCGCTTCCATGAACATGTGTTTCCATTTGATAATTCTGAACAGATTGCAAAGGTCTCCACCACAACCCCCACCCCACCCACTACTGTCACCCTCCCAAATTTGCTAAACCACCCATCGCTACCCGCTTTCACTAGCCACCCAAACAGCCCACAACACTCCGCTTTGCCACTCCAAACAGCCACCCGACCACAGCCTCCACCCATCCCTTGGCCATCATCCCATGCTTGTTTATCTAACCCTTATGATGCAGGTTCAGATCGTCAACTAGTCTCCTCTCCTCATGGCCTTGGGGAACTTTCTAGTCCCTCCTCTACTTCGCCCTCCCTGGCTAGCACTCCTGCCGCTTCAGTCTCTACCTCCAGCCCCTCCTCTACTGATAGTCCTATGCTTGAGGCTACTTCTTTATCATCCTCTCCCGCTGGTCTGCAACTTATGGTTGATTTGTCTTCTTATCAGCTGCCACAGGTCTCCTCGCTACAACCATCTTCCCCTGCGTCTCCACTAGCACACAACAGACATCCTATGACTCTTAGACCGCGCCAGCCGAAGACAGCTAATCTAGTTGCTTCCACTGCCGCTACTTCTACCTCCACACGGGTACTGTATTCTCCCTCTTCTGAGCCTTTTGCATTCTCTGATGCTGACCGATATGCAGTTTGGCATAATGCTATGTGTGATGAGATCGCCGCTTTACGCGAAAATCGCACTTGGTCTTTGGTTCCATTTCATCCTTCAATGAACGTTGTTGGCAGTAGATGGGTATATCAGATCAAACGTCATGTTGATGGTAGTATTGAGCGCTATAAAGCGCGCCTTGTTGCTAGAGGTTTTACCCAGCAGGAAGGTATTGATTATTCTGAAACCTTCAGTCCAGTTATTAAGCAAGCCACTGTCCGATTGGTTTTCTCTATTGCGGTTTCGCGAAATTGGAAGATTCATCGGCTTGATATTCATAATGCCTTCCTCAATGGTGTTCTTACTGAAGAGGTCTATATGAAACAGCCTCCAGGTTTTGTTGACTCGTCTCTTCCATCTCATGTGTGTAGATTACACAAATCATTGTATGGTTTGAAACAGGCACCGAGAGCATGGTACACTCATCTAAGTGATTTTTTGCTCTCCATCGGTTTCCGAGCTTCCAAGGTTGACACCTCCCTGTTTATCTTATCTGATGGTACTAATATCTTTTATCTCCTGGTGTATGTTGATGATATTCTGCTCACGGGTAGCAACTCTGCTATGCTTTATCACCTTATACAGTTACTCAGCTCTGAGTTCAAGCTTCGTGACTTAGGTGTTGTTCACTACTTTCTGGGTATTGAAGTTCAGTCTACCAGTATGGGTTTAATGCTGCGTCAACATAAATATATTCTTGACATCCTCACTTGAGCTGGTATGACTTCCTGCAAACCAGTTGATACTCCAGTCTCCCCTTCGAAAGTCATTTTATTATCGGATCATTCATTCTCTAATCCTACACGATTTCGTCAAATCGTGGGTGCTCTTCAATATCTTACCTTCACCTGTCCAGATATATGCTTTGCTATTAACAGAGTCTGTCAGTTTATGCATGCTCCTACAGATTCTCATTGGGCCGCTGTCAAACGTATTTTACGTTATCTTAAAGGTACGACATCTTATGGTTTCCATATCACTCGAGGCTCCTCTTTTGCTCTACATGGCTTTACAGATGCAGATTGGGCTGGTACTATTGATGATCGCAAGTCTACGGGCGGCTATCTTGTCTTTTTTGGTCAGACGCCGATTTCTTGGAAATCCGGCAAGCAACGCACTGTTGCTCGCTCCTCTACTGAGGCTGAGTATAAAGCCCTTGCTGATGGAACCGCTGAAGTCATTTGGCTTCAATACTTGTTAACAGATTTGCAGGTTCCCTCAGTCTCTGCCCCTACCATTTGGTGTGATAATCTTGGTGCTACCTATCTCTCAGCAAATCCTATCTTCCATGCTCGTACTAAGCATGTTGAAGTGGATTATCGCTTCGGGTTGATCCCTCACCCTCAGCTTGAGGGGGCATATTATAGAATAGGATTCTAATATAGGATGTTGTGATCATTACAGTTACTCATGTATCTATCAGAATAGGATTCTAATATAGGATGTTGTAATCATTACAGTTACTGCAGTGTTCTACTGCCTCTATATAAATAGGAAGGTTGGCTAAGGCACAAGCCAACACATTCTATTATTCTCAACTGATCTCAACCAAAGGGCCCAAATTCAAAGTTTTCAGCAAGGATTTTTCTGAATGTGATTCGGCCAAGTTTATCCAGTGATTGTGATTCGGCCAAATTTTTTCTTATTTAATTGGTTTCGGTTTTTCTAGTTTTTAAGGCTAAAAAACCGACCCGAACCGAACAAAACCGGTTCGGTTTAGGTTATATTAACAATGAATAGTAATTTCTGGTTCAGTTGAATTTTTATATTAAAATTGGACCAAACCGGACCGTGAACACCCTTAGTTATTATAAAGTCCAACTTTTGCTTTGTTGCTTGCTTATACCTATTGTCTAAAAATATCCATTATGCAAGCTTTCCCCAGTCAGTTTTCCATTTATTAGTCATTTGCTCTGGATATCTTAGTATGAAAATTTAAAGATTGATTGCCCGCTCAATCCATATCTAGTTTTAGTTTAAAGGATAATTAATTAGGGCATATAGATGCCAATCCTACCCAAGGAGAATCTTCTGTCCATAACTGCATGCATTACGTGTCCACAAGTAGGAAACTTCAGTTTAAAAGGATGTTTTATAATTATAGTTATAGTTATTTTTTAAAGTATTTTTTATTTAAAAATTTAATTAAAATAATATTTTTTTTTAAAATTATTTTTAATGTTAACACATCAAAATAATCTAAAAACGCTAAAAAATATTAATTTGAAATAAAAAAATAAAATTTTATTAAAATATTTCAAAAATACTTTTGAAACATAAAAATAAACGAGGTATAAATATTATGGTCATTTCAATGAAAGTACATTAAATTAACCAATTTAATTACATTAGGTTTTTGCTACATACATTAAGATGAGTAGTGCTGTAAATGCCCATACCTATAAATTTGATTTTATATATCTTAATTTTAATCCTTTATTCTAAACTCTAAACATAAAAAAGAAAAAGAAACAAGCATTAAAAGATATATATATATATATATATATATATATATATATATATATATATATATATATATATATCTATATATCTTTTAATGCTTGTTTCTTTTTCATTTTTAGAATGATGGTAATAAATGTAAAAATATTACTTTTCTCCTACCTGTTTGTAAAAAATTAGAATCCTAAAATAACTATAAGAAAAATAAATCCAATTCTCGTTTGGAAATTTTCAAGTGGACTAGGCATGTGTTGGCAAGAATCAATCAATCATACATTAATTTTTTTTTTTTTAATTTGCTTATAGATTATAATAGAGAAATATACATGGACCAATTAACTATAAAGTATTATGTTGGAAAAGAAAGAAATAAAAATTATAATAAAGAGTCAGTCTAACATGAGATTTAAATTACAAGAAGGAGAAAAAAAATATCGAAACTTGAGATTATCATTGCTTGCTTGTCAATTGAATATCGCAAAATTTTCGAGATTTCCCTCTTTTATTTTTTTTAACAAAATAGACTAGAAAGGAAAGGGGTCAGAATACTACCTATCCTCTAGTACCAAACTCATTTAATCACTGGTTACAACAATGAATTTAATATTTTGCCCCTTCAAGAAATAGCATTTAGGCTTGATGGGGAGGTTAAGATGGTCTTTTTTTGTTTTTGTTTTTTTTTTTATGAATATTAAAACAACTAAAATGCTCCGGAAAGCAAAATATAAATGTATTGTTTAGGGGTAATTAATTTTGGTTTTTCAATCAAGGATTATTTTTATTGTTTTCAAATTGTTTTTTTTTTGTTATTTACTGTTTTTTTAAGGGCATTATGGATTTTTAACAAAAAATATATAATATTAAAATTTTAAAAAATTGTTGGCATATCAGTTGCGCATGTCAGCGTCTATAAGACGCTTTCACACTTTAAACGACGTGTGCACCACCTTCATGCGGTAAAAAACTACACTTTTGTTGTATCTTTTGATGCCTTGTCGTGTCGTCTTTCTCATGTTGCAGTGTGTGTCAATGGCGATTAAACGGTTTATTATAGATGAACATTTCTTTCTTTTTTCTTCCTCCCGCCCATAAATTACATATTGGTCTTCTGTATTTTTTTATATTTCTACTTCTATTTTTTGTGTTTAATTTCATATTTTTTGATCTTGGTATTTTTGTAAAAGTTTTTATTTTTAAATTTAGTCAATTAATTTCAATTTCCCATATATTATTATTTTCAATTTGATTTTTATCCTTTTAATTTCTATTTTTTTTCTTAGTTTATTTATAAAAACTTTATTGATTTTTAATTTTACACTTTAATTCAGGTTACAACAAGGAGAAATAAAACAAAGAAACATCAAAACTTGAGATTACCTATTAATCGTTGCATGCTTGTCAATTGAATATCGTAACTATTAAATACTTGTTACAATATTGGGGTATAAATGATAATGGACGGCAAAAGTTTTGAGATTTCCTTTTTTTATATAGCAAAATAGAGTAGAAATGGAAGTGGTGAGAATACTACCTCTACTATAGCACCAAACTCATTTAATCATGGACTACAATAAAATTTACTATTTTACCCCTCAATCAAATAACATCTAGGCTTGATGGTGAGGGTAAGATAGTTTTTCTAGATTTTTTGTAAATAGTAAAACTACTAAAATGCTCTAGAAAGCAAAATATACATATGCATGGGTTTAGGGGCAATCTTGGTTTTTCACTCTTGCGTGTATAGTAAATTTACTTAAGTACCCTTATAGTAAAAAAAAGCCTTCAGTCAAGGGTTATTTTTTGTCTTTTCAAAATTGATTTTTTTATTATTTATTGCAGTAATTCTTGAGTCACTGGTTGGGAGTGTCAACCCAAGTTGACCCAATATTTTTTTTTTTTTTATATATATATATATATATATACAAAAGCAACCTCATTTTAACAAAAAAAAAAAAAAATCAACAGGTTTTTTATCCGCATTTGATCCAGTTTTTTACTAGGTTAGGTCCAGTTTGATCAAACTCTCTTTTATTTTTTTCTTAAATCCGAACCAATTTAAGCCCATTAGGATCAGGTCGACCTACTGAGTCAGATCGGGTTTTATAATTATAATATTTTTAATTTTAACTCTCAATATAAATTAAAGTAAAAAAAAACATCTATTTAGTTTTTTAAACATTTAAGTTTGATAATAATACATATTAAGGGTAAAATAAATTTTTTTATATCTTGGGTACCATAATCAAACAGGATATATAAATAATTATTTTGTCTTGTATAATATTATCAAATATAATTTTGTTTTTGTCTGATTTTTTGATTTGTTTCCTTTGTTTTTATTGTTTATGTTTCTTCTATATTAGTACAGTAACTAAACGCTACTTAAAAATGTGTATTTTCAAAGTACTAAATTATTATATTTTGTCAAATATTGTTTAGAACTAAAACATAATGAATGCATAATACCACCATTTAATTATTATGTCTTATAAATTATTATCAAACACAATTTTACCAAACACAATTTTATTTTCATTTCTTTTTTTGTCTTGTTTTTTTTTTTTATTATTATTGTCTTCATTTTGTTTTGCACTAGAGAGAACAAAACATCACATAATAATATTCAAAAGAAGTTATCTTATTTTGTCAAATATTATTATTTAAAACTAAATCATAGTGAATGCATAATACCATCATTTAATGTTTGTTCTCTCTCTCCAATCTTGATTGCAGATTTCTGTTAATCTAAAAACCATCAATCTCAGTAACTCACTGTACATGATCAATACTCCGGATTTTTCTGGAATTCCAAATCTCGAGAGTCTGATTCTTGAAGGTTGTGCAAGTTTATCTGAGGTCCATCCATCATTTGGACGTCATAAGAAGCTTCAATTTGTGAATCTTGTGAACTGCTATAGTCTTAGGATTCTCCCAAGCTACCTTGAAATGGAATCATTAGAAGTTTCCACTCTCAGTGGTTGCTCGAAACTTGATGAGTTTCCTAATATCGTAGGAAACATGAATTGCTTGAGGGAGCTTCGCTTAGATGGGACTGCTTTTGCGGAACTATCCTCATCATTTTATTGTTTGGCTGGTTTAGTTCTATTGAGCATGAACAATTGTAGGAACCTTGAAAGTATTCCCAGTAGCATAAGTGGTTTGAAATCCCTCAAAATACTTGATGTGTCTGGCTGCTCTGAACTTAAGAACATACCAGAGAATTTAGGGGAAGTAGAAAGTTTGGAGGAGTTTGATGCAAGTGGAACTTCAATTAGACAACCTCCAGCATCTATTTTTCTTTTAAAGAATCTTAGAGTATTGTCTTTTAATGGATGCAAAAGAATAGCTATGAATCTCGCGGATCAAGTATTGTCTTCTTTGTCTGGTCTGTGTTCTTTAGAAGAACTGGATTTACGTGCTTGTAATCTAAGTTCAGAGCAGAAATAACTTTGTTAGCTTGCCTAAAAGCATAAATCAACTTTCTAGGCTTGAAAAGCTTGCCTTGAAGGATTGCGTGATGCTTGAATCATTACCTGAGGTTCCCTTGAAAGTTCAAAAAGTAAAATTGGATGGCTATTTAAGACTAAAAGAAATTCCGGATCCAATAAAACTAAGCAGTCTGACAAGATCAGAGTTCAAATGTCTTAATTGTTGGGAACTATACAAGCATAAGGGCCAAAACAACATGGGTCTGAACATGCTTGAAAAATACCTCCAGGTCTTCTCTTCACCATACCCAATCTCTCTCTCTCTCTCTCTCTCTCTCTCTCTCTGAAACATTTTTGTTTTATGTTACAGGGCTCATCTCCAAGACCTGGATTTGGTATTGTTGTTCCTGGAAATGAAATCCCATGCTGGTTTACTTATCAAAGTAAGGAATCTTCAATTAGGGTGCAGGTGCCTTCTTATTATCTGGATGGTGATGCTAATGGATGGATGGGGTTTGCTGCATGTGTTGCATTCAGTGCACATGGTAAAAGCCCTCTCTTCTGTCATTTCAAAGTTGATGGAAAAGAGAATTATCCTTCGCCCATGTATATAGGTTGTAACTCTATGCAAGCTCTGTCAGATCACCTGTGGCTATTCTATTTATCTTTTGATTATCTGAAAGAGCTTAAAGAACGGGAGAATGAAGCCTATAGTGAACTCGAGTTGTCGTTTCACTCTTACGAGAGAGGAGTAAAGGTGAAGAATTGTGGTGTCCGTTTGGTAAATTCTCCGTATACTCCATCATGGGAATCACCTATTGGCCATCTTATTGTTGCAAGCAAAGAAGCAGCTTCTTCATATATTGATGCTTTGGCTAATTCTTCATCTTACTATCAATGGATGCATGATGTCTTCTTTAGCTTCAGAGGTGAGCACACTAGCAATAATTTTACCCATTTGTATCCAGCTCTAGTCCAGAGAGGCATTATGCAAGATAGAAGACAGAGAACTAGAGTATCTGAGGGTAATTGAATCGAGTCTCCTAAGGGACATCAAAGAGTCAGGGCTGTCAATTATTATATTTGCAAGAGATTATGCTTGTTCACCTTGGTGGTTCGACGAACTTGTCAAGATTGTTGGATTCATGAAAAAGATGAAATCAGACACTGTTTTTCCAGTTTCAACAGTTTCTTATAATGTCGAGCAATCAAAGGTAGATGCACAAGCAGAGAGTTACACGATTGTCTTCGACAAGGATGAGGAAGATTTCAATGAAGATATGGAGAAGGTACGAAGGTGGATGGATATTCTCACCAAGGTCGCCATTTCATCTGGATCAGAATCATCGAAAAGGTAATTAATCATTACTGCCCCCCCTTTTTTTTCCCATCTACTTAATTACCAACCACTAAGTAGCCTCTCAAAATCCCAAGTTCACAAAACTCTTACGTATTCAAGCCTTTTGTGGAGGTTTAGTCTTGTTTTATCTATATGTAGAAACTTGGCATTCATGAAAGATTAAAAACTACTTAATTTCTCGTGCTAATTTTATGGTGATCAGTTATTTTATAAGCTCACATTGCAAAAAGATACAGACACAAAACAAAACCCATGTATATAGTGAATAGAGTTTTAAATTTTACTAAGAAATCTTGTTTCAGGGTGAATGGCATGGATTGGCCAGTTGGGAATAGGTTTCACGGGACTGACATGGAGTATGTGCTGAACTTCCTGAAGGTCCTTAGGGAAAGAAGCGAGCTTGATATTGATTTTGAATTTGATGTTATTCTTTAGGAAAACTAATTAATTTGTTAACAAACAAAAAATGATAGCGTTAATTGATTGAGAAATATTACCTTAATTTCTATCAAAATTATTATGTTTGTGTTGGTTGATATAATGATTATACGTGGGATTAAAAGAAAGATACATATGAGAATTTGATACACGTATAATATGAATTTGATTAAATTAGGAATTTCAAAGCTTTCATCACACAATTATGCTATATGTTTCCAATCTTAATCATTTATGATCTTTTCTTAATCTTGATTAATTAACATGTAAATTCACTAAAAATAGAATAATAATTTTTAATAAATAAATTAGTAACATGGATTCAAGTTTATGGGAGATTGACAAAATGCATCTACTTCTATCAAAACATGTTCATTGCTACCAATATTCTCACTTTAAAACAAATCAATCTCGAGAGGTTGATCTGATGGTTAAGAATGTTTCATAGTTTTTAATTTTTTTGTTTGAGCATTTAAAAAAAAATTTTTTTTATTAATTTTCTATTAACCCATCAAATTAATATAAGCTGAAATTCCCATAAAATAAGAGAATTCTCCAATGTTTCATTTCCTGATGCATGAAGCTCCAAAAAAAAAAAAGATAAAAAGAAATTTATCCTTTTATCAGTAGAATAAAAAAATAAAAATCACCACCTAGTATTTAACAATTGTCCATATAATTTCAACACTTTCCCCTATTTCCATAACATTCAAACCATGTTCCCTGAACATGCTTATATAATAGCTAGTTGAGGGAGAGATATGGGGACGATCCTTCGACTCATCCGGATTTCGATCTGAATTTGTGGATGGAGGTAGGATCGTTCGATGGACTCGATAAAAATCGAGTGTATGAGCTCTCCAACACTACGACCGATAACTTGCAGGCGGCCCATAGTGTTTCAACTGTTGGGAGCACTCCCAATTAGTAACGAGCACCCAATCTAAGGAGTTTGTAGCCTTGCAGCAACACACGACTTATCTCACTGAAAAATATGAGCAACTATCAGCGAATTATGAACAACAAATAGCTCATCTCAATGAAAAATACGAGCAACTCTTGACGAATTGTGACCAACTCCGCCAAATGGTCATGAACATTACATCATAGAAGGATGATACATGTGTGTTCTCTTTTTGGTCGTATGGTCCTGGGAACAACCAGCCTCCTCCTCCTCCTCCTCCAACTATGCCATTGTTCTAGTTTAATATTTTTTTGGAAAACACATTAAATTTGTAATGAATATTATTTTAAAAAAATTTTATTTGCATAATTGGTTTTTTTACAATTAGTTTATATAATTTTATATTATTTATTCTACATAATTTTAAAAAAAATCTTAAAAAACCCCACCGATGGATTTACAGCCGGAATGTCTCCATTGGCATTTCATCGAGAGTTGAGAAATATTTACTAAAAATGCCACAATCACCGACGCCTTCATAGATGGATAAAGTTCGTCAGTATTTTACTGAGAGTTGAGAAATATTTACTAACAATGCCACAATCACCAATGACACGACCAAAAGATTGATGTCTTATCCCAAGTGTAGGAGTGTCGAAATAATAAATAACCCGATAAGACCGGGGTCGAATCACAGGGAGGTTAATTGTATAAATTATAGACAACAATAATACAACAACAACAACAACAACAACAACAATAAATAGTAATAGTAATAGTAATAGTAATAATAATAAAGAAGAAGAAGTTGATGAGAACTTTGAGTGGAAAATTAATGGAAGGATTAAACAATGATAAAAACAAATGTTAAGGTTAGAGGATCACTAATGGTATTTCAAACAGGTATAGTATAAACTCTTATTATTCAACTAGAAACCACATATAAAGGAGGTTCCAATCGGATGATTTGTCATTAATAGCTTATTATAAATTTTTAACATGATCATATTAATTATCTTATTTAAGTGACACCAAACTTTTAAATATTATCAGGAATTCATGATGCTAATTTATGTTAACAACAAATCAAGTTCCTTTCATAGTACAAGTGTAGGTAATACCATATGGTTAGGCTATGAGAGTGCCAAACATTTGTTGTACCAAGTGTTAGACAACACAAATCTAGATTAACCATTTAACAAGCAATGTATTAAGAATTAGTAAGATAAAAAGATAAGACATGTTAATATTAAACATTAAGGTCCATGTTGAGTTTACACTATACTTATTCTTACACCATTAGTGTAACCTTTTCACCTTGACATAATAAACTTAGCTAAACATAATGAATAAGAGAAACATAATTAAACAAAATAAGAACATAAATAAGATACAAGTTAACTTATTGAAGGAAAAGAAATGAAAAGCATAGACAAGATATTAATGAAAGCAAAACTTAAGAATTATAAAAAATATAAAGAGAGAGCAATCATTATTTTCTTGTTTGAATAAAACGTCATTGCTAGCATCAGAACTGGAACCACCTGTACTCATGAAAGTTATAGGAAATTGTCTTATCTTTCAAGAAAAAAAAATTAAGGTCATTTGGACTTCTAGAACTCGAGATATGGCTAAACACTGAACAATGTCTGGGTTGCAGGACAGATTTGGACTTCTCTGTTGTTGCTATAATTTGTACTTGAAAACGACATTTTTAAATCTTGAACTCCACATGAAAGTTGTAAGACTATATCTTATCGAATCAATCCAAAAAATTGAGGTTATTTGGAAATCTAGAACTTGAGAGATGACCCAATTACTAAATAATGTTCTAGTTTGGACTACACCAACATCTCTTTTCTAAGTTTGGCCCTCTCTTTATCCTTTCAATTTCAAAACTTAAACTCATTAATCAATCCTTTTATTTATGTGATAGACCTGCATTTAAGATGAACATTTACCATAAATTAAAGGTATCTTATATTATTAGGTATGTTATTATAAAACATGCTTTTGTTAAGGAGTTATTGATACTTCAAGTGCAAAATGATGATATAAAACCTTGATAAAAATACACTTTTAAGTACTAATCAACCGACACCATCATAGACACATAAAGTCCGTCAGCATTTTACCGAGAGTAGAAAAATATTTTCCGGAAATGCCACCATCACTAACGGAATATATCCGTCATTATATTTCTAGCAGGAATGTTTTTTTAGCTCGCATTTTCCATTTGTAAAACCATTAGTAATTTTTTTCTCTGATAGGCTTAGCGACGGAATGTGGTATAACCGACGAAAGATATCCCGATGGACACTTTTCGTTGGTGATTTAGTTGTTAAAAAAATTACTGATGAAGTCTAAATCTCACACCAATGGATTTGGTCTGTCGGGAAAACTGTGAAATCTCGTAGTGGTTGGTTTTAGTTGAATTTCTGATAGTTGTAGTAATCACTGCAAAGTTGCATCAGACAACATCGAGGGGACCCTTAACACATAACAACACCAGCCACTTGCATCAGACAGGCCTTCAAAAGCTGGTACAGGTGCTGCCTCATCAAGAACAGCAACATCAAACCCATCCAGCAAATATTATTCCGCAGTGCCTATAACTTGTATCTTTCGAAGAAACTGCCATAGAAATAGAGTTGAATCCTCATGCATGCCATGTCACCTAGTGCAAAAAGGAAACTGGATTTTGATTCTTGCATTTCTCACCAAAGGCCAGTTTCTCATGTCTGCTAAGATCACTCTTGCTTAGATGTTGTTCTATTTCTAACTTTGCAATCAAACTTCTTATAGCAAGTCCTCTCAGCCTTGTGCACATGAGGAAGTTAACCAATCAGTTAAAAAATAGCGTGGCAAGGAGCCATTGCATGCTTTATCTCCAAATTTATTGAGGAATGAAACCTTATAAATAATATCATCATTAAGAAAATCAAATGGCTCAATTAAGCTGTTAATTAATGGCTTAGTGTTTAAATGAGCAAAATTCATGGAATTTCTGATTCTCATTTTACTTGTTGATTCATGGATTCTATATGTTTTGAGGAACCCAAAGTTTTTCATTTTTCTTACCGATGCTCATGCAAATGCTATTCTTTTGTTCTTTCCCCCCCCTTCACACTAGATTAGGGTTGTGTTTCCAGCACTACTTATCAATTTTAATTTTTTTTGCAAATGTTCCATACATATCACCCTTTGCTTCAATACCATAAGAATAATTGCCTCCCCTCTTCAACAATTAGACACGCTATCGTTTACCATACAAACATTTATGAATTTAACTACAATTTCTAGAACATGCAATTTCTTATTTCTACCATCCAAGAACACACAAAAATTACGGTGTTTATTCAAAGAAGGATGTTTAGTTGAAAAGAATGAAGCATATTTGTTAAACAAAAAGTTGGATCGCATGCCTGTCCTCACTTTTTCTAATAAAGCTTGAGGCTGATCTACCAATATACACATGTTTTTGTGGAGATAATGATATAGTTGGGCTTATGATAATAAGTGATTTCGAGTAGTCAGATGTGAGTCTGCCATAACTATATGGGATCTGCTCTAGACAGATTACACGAATGGTCTAGCAAATACTTTTATAGACCAATGGGACAGGTTTAGGCTCAAGAGGTCATAATTTTTTATCCGACCATTGGATCGTGCTCAAATATTTATAAAAGTATCCTGAGGCTGCTTTCCTTAAAATAATATGGAATCGCTACTCTAACTGTCAGATCTTTAGATTTCAAGAATCTCGCCCAAGGCTCTGATTTTGACAATTTCTGTGATTTTCCTTGTTATTTTTGGATTTCCTACTTCTTTCGAATTTTATTCTTTCCTTTGTAATTTCAGGTTTTTGTTTTGTTTTCCTATTTAAGATAAGGTTTCTAGCCTATCTAAGGCTTTGTAAACCTTTTAAAGGGGCAAATTTCAATATTATTATTTTAGAGAGAACAAATTAGTGAATACAGGGTTCATATCTGCCACCCCTTTTGCTCATGAAAAAATGTGGCCTTTGTTTGTTATTGTCTTTAGCTTCCCCTTATAATGTGCTACACAATCAATTTTCTGAGTGTGTTTGGGAGAGTGGTTGCGGTTGCTTTTCAAAGTGTTTTTTACTCGAAAATGCATCAAAATAATATATTTTTTTAAAAAAATTATTTTTGATATCAAGGTATCAAAATGATATAAAAATATAAAAAATATTAATTTGAAACAAAGAAAAAAAATTAAAGAACCTTAAATTTTTTCAAAAAACATTTTTAAAATGCAAAAACAAATAGTGCCTAAGTTCATTTGCATAAAGATTTAAAGTTTGCCCGCTCAATCCATCTAGTTTTAGTTTAAAGGATAATAAGGGCATATGCCAATTAACTATAACTAAAATTGATCAGTTTTTGATTGTAGCGCGGGCTACTGTGCACTTTGAGTGGATTCACCACGGATTGCATTGTTTTGCACTATAGCATGGGTACTATAGATTGTGAGTGCTTTTATTATGGACTACATTGTTTGGTGGGGGCATGTGGTGAGGTTGTTGCCTGCAAGACCCACGTGCTAGGTTGGAGGTGCGCCCACTTGGGCTGTGAACACCTGGCGCTAGGCAGGCCATGCCCCAGGCTGCAGCCACCTGGCGCTCAGTCTGCCCAGCCTTAGGCTCCTGGGCTGCTTGCCTGTGTGCTGGGCAGACTAAGCGCATACGAAGCACTTGGGTTGATTCCTGTGTGAGAAATATTATTATTTTTATTATAATTAATAAATTTGAAAGAAAATATTATTATCAATATTGAAAACATATTATTATTTATATTTTAAATTTTTATGATATTTTTTTATAAAAATAAAAAGTGAGCCGGCGGTGTAGTATTATTAAAAATATTCAAAAATTCTAAGTATTAATATAAAAAATATTATCTTTTGTGTTATAAATATTATTATTTTTATAGTAATTAATATTATTAATCAAATAATTACTAAATTAGAAAAAAAAGTATACTTATTATTGAAAAACAACCATGGATTTTATTTGAAAGGTAAAATTTAAAATTATCATCATCATCATCATATCAATAAAATTTAAAAAGTTGTTATTACTATCGAAGAAAAACTATGTGTGGACACATGGCGCTTGGGCTCTACTTGGGGGTTGGGCACATTCCTTGTGCACACGTGGCGCTTGGACTTTTGCCTAAAGAGCACATGTGGCATTTGAGCTCCTGCCTCAGTGCTGGGCACACCCCAGCTCACACGTGGCGCTGGGCTGCCTGCTTGTGGGTTGGGCATTCCCCAGCACACATGTGACACTTGGGCTGCAATGGGTGAGCCATGATCACGCCCCACTTGGGGACAAGTGACACTTGGTCATGGCGCAGGACCCAAAGGGAATGAGTCCGGCGTCAGGATCCAAGATAAATGAGTCTTGTGTAAGGACCCAATTCTATTAGGTCCTTCATCAAGCCACAAGGTTCTTGCGTCCTAAGATTCTAAATATTATTATTTGTTTTCGGAATATTATTATTTTTACTATAATTAGTATGATTAATAAAATTGAAAAAAAATATTTTTATTAATATTGAAAACATATTATTATTTATATTATAAATTTTTATGGTTTTTTTATAAAAATAAAAAGTGAGCCCGCGGCGTAATATTATTAAAAAATATTCAACAATTCTATGTATTAATATAAAAAATATTATAATTTGCGTTGTAAATATTATTATTTTTCTTACAATTCAAAGTATTCATATCAAATATATTATTATTTGTGTTATAATATTATTATTTTTATAATAATTCAAAGTTTTAATATAAAAAAATATTATTATTTTGATAATTAGTAATATTATTAATAAAATAAAGATTTGCCGGGCACACCTCTTGCGCACACATGGCGCTTGTGTTGCCTGCCTATGTGCTGGGTTAGACCCGCGCGCCACGTGGTGTTGGGGCTGTCTTGCCTACAATGCACAAATAGACCACCAAACTTGAGTCCGGACATGCTTAAGCCCAACAACCTGGTTGGGCGCGGATGCGTCCAGGTCTAACTCCCCGTTAGGTCTCAACGCAACCCTGCCCAATTCCATGTTGGATGTGGACGCGTCCGCACCCAACCCCACGTTGGAGCTGTATGCGACCGTAGCCAACACCATGTTGGGCCCAGATGCGACCATGCCCAACACCATGTTGGGTCTAGTCGCGATTGCGTCCAACGCCATGTTGGGCCTAGACACGTCGGTGCCCAACCCCACGTTGGGTTTGGACGTGATCGTGTTCAACGCTAGGCTGGGCCTGGACGCGATTGCATCCACAACCATGTTGAACCTGGATGCGACCACAACCAACTCCATGTTATTATTTTTATAATAATTAATATTATTATCTTTTGTGTTATAAATATTATTTTTTTATAATAATTAATATTATTAATGAAATAATTACTAAATTAGAAAATAATATTATTAATATTGAAAAACAACCATAAATTTGAATTGAAAGGTAAAATTAAAAATTATTACGTGGGGACACGTGGTGCTGGGCAGACCAAGCACACAGGTTGCTAATAATAGGCAAGTGATTGAGTTTTCATGGCGATCTTGACAAATGACAATACACAAAAGAAATGTTATGTCGAATAATCTTTTCGAAAAAAAACTCAACAATTTAAAATCTAAGAACTTTTATAAAAGCAAATCATTGCAAGATAAGTTGATAAATTGACATGGCAATTTAAGAAGTGATTGGTTTTTTGCCTGTCAAAACCATACTTAGTGGCTTTTGTGTTCTTACATGCATGCTATTCTATGTGCAATAAGCTAGCTATTATAAGGATCGATCATTCTGTGCATCCACAGAATCCTAGTTCCTTTTCAAATTATTCTTTCCTTTTCCTCCTTCTTGAAGTATTATCGAAGGTTGATTGATTAATTTCTCGTTAACAACCACGCATATATTTCAAGTAACAATATTTCATGTTTTCGCACACTGCATGCTTAATGTTTTTGCCCCTTTTATGCAGGGACGAGTCACAATCAATTAAAAAGATTGCTGAATATATACAGTGCAAACTAAGCTTCACTTTGCCAACAATTAGCAAAAATCTAGTTGGAATAGATTCTCGTCTGAAGGTATTGAATGAATATATAGACGAGCAAGCAAATGATATTCTCTTTATAGGGATATGTGGAATGGGTGGCATGGGAAAGACAACTGTTGCGAGAGTCATGTATGATAGGATTCGTTGGCAATTCCAAGGGAGCTGCTTCTTAGCAAATGTGAGAGAAGTTTTTGCAGAGAAAGATGGACTGTGTCGTTTACAGGAGCAACTTCTTTCAGAAATCTCAATGGAGCTTCCCACCGCACGGGATTGTTCAAGAAGGATTGATTTGATAAAGCACAGGCTGCGACTTAAAAAGGTTCTTCTTTGTAGGATTTTAACCGAATGAAATGCAAAAGCTAACAAATATCAAACTTCTTTTTTAGAACTTCATTGCTTTATTGATCATTCAGCATGTAGAAAAACAATAAAAAGGAAAGCTTTAAATGCAAGTAACAACAACATTATCTCTTGCTGTTACGTAACAGAATTGAAAGGATAATGACTAAACAAAAGGATTATATCAATCCTAACAGAAATTGACAAATTCAAAACAACAAGTGTTTTATTAAAACTAAAACTCATATCAGCTTCCACATCAACAACTTCTTCGTCAGTAGCTTCTGAGACATTAATTCAACACTCATCTTTGGCTTTGAAGCTGTAGACTCCAAGTCTCTGTCTAAAGAATTCATACTTAGCTTGAGGAAGCGGCTTGGTTAGAATATCAACATTTTGATTTTCTGTTTTGCAATAGATCAACTGTATTTCACCTTCTCTTTGAACTTCTCTTAGGAAATAAAGTTTCAATTTGAAATGTTTTGTTTTACCATGAAACACAGGATTTTTTTGCAATTGAAATTACAGCTTGATTGTCTACAAGTATTTGTGTGCTTTCCTTTTGCTCCATCTGCAAATTAGCCATTAATTTTCTAATCTAAATAGCCTGATTCACGACAGCAGTAGCAGTAACATACTTTACCTCTACTGTGGATTGAGCTATGACTTCTTGCTTCTTTGAACTCCACGAAAAAATGGCAGAATCAAAGCTAAAACAATAACCTAAAGTACTCCTCATGTCATCAACACAGCTGGCCCAATCACTGTCAGAATAACCATGGAGTATGGTGTTTTTAACTTGACAAAACTTCAATCCATAGTCAATTGTTCCCTTAA
Source organism: Populus alba (assembly GCF_005239225.2). Lineage (NCBI taxonomy): Eukaryota > Viridiplantae > Streptophyta > Magnoliopsida > Malpighiales > Salicaceae > Populus > Populus alba. Next base: position 10,844,704 of record NC_133296.1, on the reverse strand, counting down.
TGTATCTGATAATTCTTTTTGTTGCTTGAAAATGAATTTCACTTGCACAATGCATATACCTTGAAAGTATACTTGTAGCATTTATAATGTCGGGTCTTGTTGTAGTAAGATACATCAAGCATCCTATTAAGGTTCTATAGAGTGTTTCATCAATCTTTGCAGCTCCATCTTCTTTACAAAATTTCTCCTTTTGATTCATTGGTGTTGCTGTTGATCTGCACTCTTCCATGTTGAACTTCTTTAAAATCTCTTTGGCATATTTTTGCTGGCATATGAAGATTTCATTCTGCTTTTGTTGAACTTCCATGCCAAGAAAGAATGTCATCTTCCCTAAGTCAGTCATCTCAAAGACATTCTTCATTTCTCTTTTGAACTCATCAATCTGCTCCATGTTACTTCATGTCACAAGTAAGCCATCCACATAAAGAGAAACCACAAGCAATTCACTTAGACTTTTTGTAAAGCCTAAGTCTAACAAATATGCATCAATCCTGTTGTACCAAGCCCTTGGTGCTTGCTTTAAACCATAGAGAGCCTTTTTTAGTAGATATACTTTCTCCTCTTCTCCTTGAATGACAAAACCTTCAGGCTGCTCCACAAATATTTCCTCCTTCAAATATCCATTTAAGAAAGCAGATTTGACATCCATTTGATGTATAGTTCAACCATTTTAAGCAATAAGAGCAAGCAACATTCTTATAGTATCAAGCCTAGCAACCGAAGCAAAAGTTTCAGAGAAATCCACCCCAAACATCTGAGCATATCCCTTGACAACAAGTTTTGCTTTGTGTTTATGTATAGAATTGTCAGCATTGAACTTGGTTCTATAAACCCATTTGACTCCTATGGCCTTTTTATGTGCATGTCTGTTCACTAGTATCCAAGTCTGATTTTTCTCAATCATCATAAACTCCTCCTTCATTACAGCTATCCAATGTTGATCTGCAGCAGCTTCTTCATATCCTGTAGGTTCAATTATTGCCACATTGCAACTCTGATAGATATCGAAGAGCAATCTGATTCTTGTAACAGATTCATCATTAACATCAGCATTCTCCTCTTGAAATTGAAGCTTATTTTTCTCTTAGTTCCAGCTTTTTGACTCAAAGAATTGGATGTTCCTGCTAACAATCACTTTGTTGTCTTATGGAAGATAAATCCTGTAGGCTTTGGAGACTAAACTGTAGCCTACAAAGATTCCAAGTTCTGCCTTTTTATCAAGTTTGTCTCTTTTGACTTGCGGAATGTAAGAGAAGCAAAGACAACCAAAAGTTTTTAAATTTTGCAACTTTGGTTTATAGTCATACTATGCCTCAAATGGAGTTTTTTGTTGCAGAGCTTTTGTTGGCAATCTGTTAAAAAAAAAAAACACTGTTGTGTTTACAGCCTCAGCCCATAAATTCTTTGGCAATACTTTGTCATGTAATAAATATCTTGTCATCTCCATGAGTGTTCTGTTTTTTCTCTCAACAACACCATTTTGCTGAGGGGTATAAGGTGCTGTCAGCTGATGTTCAATGCCTTCCTTTTCACAGAACTTGTTGAATTTTTCTAAGGTATATTCTATTCCATTGTCTGATCTAACCATCTATATTTTGTGTGTGCTTTGTTTTTCCACCCAAGCTTTGAACTTCCAGAAGATGTCAGCAACTTCAGATTTATACTTCATGAAATAAATCTAGCACATTCTTGTATGATCATCAATGAAAGTAATGTAATGCTTACTACTGTTCAATGATGATATTTTCAGAGGTTCTCCCACATCAGTGTGCACTAGCTGTAGTTTCTGTGCAGCTCTCCAGCTTTTATTATGTGGAAAAGGAAGTCTTGTCTGCTTTCCATACTGACAGGCTGCACACAAAGGAAGTTCTTCTTCTAAATCAGGTAGGCCTTTCTCAAGATTGTTCTTCTTTATAAAGAGTAGAGCTCTATGATGAAAATGCCCCAATCTTTTATGCCAAAGCATTGTACTGCTATTTTCTTCATGTACTGCAGCTTGTTCTTCTTCTGTAAAATTGAAAGCAAAGCTTTTACTTTGCATCTGAATTTTAAATACTTCTTTGTTTTGTGCATCAATAATCAAGCAAAACTTGTCTTCAAATAGCACCTTATATCCTTTTTCCAGCAACTGACCAACACTCAAAAGATTTTGATTAATTTCAGGAACATATAAGACATTAGAAATTAATTTTAAACCTATGTTGCCTTTGATTGCTACTGTTCCTTTACCCTTTACTGCAAGACATGCCCCATTTCCAATTCTCACTTTAGAAATGGCAATTTTGTCAAGCCTTTTGAAAAGCTCTTTATCATAAGTCATGTGGCTGGTATAACCACTATCTATAAGCCTGTTCTTTGTTAAGTTATTGGCAACAAAACATGATGCCTCAAACAATTGTTCTTCTTCAGGTTGTTCAACAATAGTTTTGACTTCTCCTTGCTGCTGTTGTTGTTGTTGAAATTTGCATACCCTTCCAATGTGTCCTAGCTGACAACACTTTTGACATTTTATATCCAGCCTCCACCAGCATTTGCTTTATGAATGGTTGGATTTTTTTGCAGTAAGAACACGATGGAAATGTTGTGTTGTTGCTACTATAATTTATGTTTCTTTGTTGCATGTTGTTTGTGATTTTGCAAAGAAAGCACCTTCCACAGAACCTGCTTGTCTTATGAGTCTTCTTTGTTCTTGAGCCCGCAGTGCATTTAGTAGCTCTGCCAAAATGATGCTCGATACATCATTTGAATTTTCTATTGATGATATTGTAGTTTTAAATTTTTCAGGAACAGTGATAAGAATTTTCTGTACAATTCTAGAATCAGAAAATTCAGTACCAAGAAGTCTTACTTTGTTTACAATGTCAAGAAGTCTGTCAGAGTAATCCTTGATGGTTTCTGATTCATTCATTCTTTGCAACTCAAATTCTCTGATTAGATTTAGAATTTGCATGCCCTTCACTTGTTCATTCCCTTCATATTCTTTTTTCAGAGAGTTCCAAATCTCATTTGTTGTCTTCATAGTCATGATTCTAGTGAAGATTGAAGACGAGACAGCTGCAAGTAAGCTAGCTTTTGTCTTTGATTTCTTTTCCTTACTCTCCTTGTGATTTTTCATTTAAGCTATAGTTGGATTGTCAAGCAAAAGATGAACCTCATATGTGTTTTCAACAGCTTCCCACTGATCATTTGCATCAAGGTAAGCTTCCATTCGAACAACACACACTTGATAGATTGTTCCATCAAATACTGGTGGTGCCATCAAATTCAGGGAGGCTTCTGAACTCATTTTGCGTTGATTGGTTTTTTAGAGGGATAATAAGTGTTTAGGGTAAGTGTTTAAGCTCTCTCAGCCTCACAGATCTCTCAAGAAAGGAATCAGCTCTAATACCAATTTGTAGGATTTGAACATAATGACATGCAAAAGCTAACAAATATCAAACTTCTTCTTAGAACTTCACTATTTTATTGATATTCAGCATGTAGAAAAACAATGAAAAGGAAAGCTTTAAATGCAAGTAACAACAACATTATCTCCTACTGTTATGTAACATAATTGAAAAAATAATGACTAAACAAAAAGGATTATATCAATCCTAACAAAAATTGACAAATTCAAAACAACAAGTGTTTTATTAAAACTAAAACTCATATCAGCTTCCACATCAGCAGCTTCTTCGTCAGCAACTTCTGAGACATTAATTCAACATTTTTATTCTCGATGATGTAGATGATGACGAACAACTATAGATGTTGGCTGGAAAGCATGGATCGTTTGGTTCAGGGAGCCGGATTATCATAACGAGCAGAAATAAACAAGTGCTTGATAGCCATGGTGTTACTAGAATATACGAGGCTGAGAAATTAAATGATAAAGATGCTCTTATGTTATTTAGCTGGAAAGCTTTCAAAAGAGACCAACCTACCGAATATTTATCGGAACTATCCAAGCAAGTTGTGGGTTATGCTAATGGCCTTCCACTAGCTCTTGAAGTCATTGGTTTGTTCTTGCATAAAAGAGGTCTGCATGAATGGAAAAGTGCAATTGATAGAATGAATGACATTCCTGATAGGAAGATTATTGATGTTCTTCGCATTAGTTTTGATGGCCTCCATGAATTAGAGAAGAAAATATTTTTAGATATCGCTTGCTTCTTGAAGGGGATGAAAAAGGATCGTATAATAAGGCTACTTGATAGTTGTGGGTTCCATGCAGATATTGGGATGCAGGCTTTTATTGAGAAATCCCTTATAAGAGTCTCACAAGATAAGATAAGGATGCATCATTTATTACAGAAAATGGGTGAAGAAATTATTCGTTGTGAATCCCTTGAAGAGCTTGGAAGACACAGTTGATTGTGCACATACAAGGATGTCTGCGACGCACTGAAAGACAACACAGTGAGTAGTAGCTGATATATACAGAACATTCATTATCCATAAGATTTCATGCTCCATCTCTACTCTGTAATAGCTTCTTACCTCTCCTTCCTCTTGGTCAATAGGGAAAAATAGAAAGCATATTTGTAATAGTCCGACTGTACGACTCAATCAATGTTAAAAGATCACAACATATCCTCTTTATTTGAGGGTGACTTTTTTTAAAAAAAAAAATTCAGGAGAGTTTCTTCTGAATTTAGGACAACCCAAGTTATCGACTACTATCAATTTACTTAATCAACCTATTATCATAAGGTCCTATAATTCCAGACCTTATATCAAACCTCATAATTCCACACACACACACACACACACACACACACACACACACACATATATATATATATATATATATATATATATCCTACGAGTAAGATCAATATGAACATAGTCCAAAACATCATATCATAAAATTTAAGAGAAAATGAATGCTAACATGCAAAGAAAGTATTAAGTATTTACAACATAATAAGTGTTCCTAAATATCCATAATAAGTTATCGACCTTAAAAGTGTATTTTATCAAAGTTTTATATCATCATTTTGCACTTGAAGTATCAATAACTCCTTAACTAAAGCATGTTTTATAATAACACACCTAATAATGTGAGATACCTTTAATTTATGGTAAATGTTCATCTTAAATGCGCATGCCTATCACATAAATGAAAGGATTCATTGATGAGTTTAAGTATTGAAATTGAAAGGACAAAGAAAGGGTCAAACTTAGAAAATAGATGTTGGTGTAGTCCAAACTGGAACACTGTTCGGTAATTAGGTCATATCTCGAGTTCTAGATGTCTAAATGATCTCACATTTTAGGACAGATTTGGTAAGACATAGGCCTACAACTTTCATATGGAAGCCAAGATCTAAGAAGATCGTTTTCAAGTCCAAATTATAGCAACAACGGAGAAGTCCGAATCTGTCCTGCAACCCAAACACTTCTCTCTTGATTTCTCAAAAAGGGGTATAAAACTCCCTATCTTCTCTCCTTATGGTTCCTACAGATTTTGTTTTGGTGAGGAGAGAGTATTTATACTCTATATTTTCCCTTATTTGAATTTAGGCCCCCCTTTTCCTTTAAGTGTATTTTTTTTCTCTTCAATTAAATCCAACCCTCAACAGTACCGGGTTCATTATAATATCTTGAATTATTTCATCCGGAAATTCATATTAAAATTTTTTTGAATTCCTGTTTTTTATTTAACCATATGCATGAATTTCTTCACTTTTATTTATTTATTTTTCTTGGGGTTTACATTCTCCCCTCCTAATAGAAATTTTACCCTTGAAATTTGAGTGGTGTACCTGAATTTATAAACAAGTTGGGGAATTTTTGTCTCATTTATGATTCTCTCTCCCATGTTTCTTCCTCGATTTGTGAGCTTCGCCATAAGACTCTGATGATGGGAACTTTCTTATTACGAAGTTCTTTCTCACCCCAATCGAGTATCTTTATCGGTCTTACTTCAAGTGTTAAGTCTTTTTTTACCTCCACTGGCACTTGATGTAAAACTCTCGAAAGGTTTACATCAGCTTTTTGTAGCAAAGAAACATGGAATACATTGTGAACCTTGGCCAACTGTGAGGGCAAGTTTATTTCATATGCTACAAGTCTGATATGTTTTCGGATTTCAAATGGTCCAATGAACCTCGGAGCTAACTTTCCCTTCAAGCCGAATCAACATGTGCTTCTATGGAGCTACCTTCAGAAATACTTTATCTCTAGGACAAAATTCAAGTGGTCTTCTTCAAAAATCTGCAAACTTCTTCTGTCTATCCTAAACGTCCTTCATTCAATCCTTAATAATCCTCACTTTTTCAGTAGTGATTTGTACTAATTCTGCCCCATACAACCTTCTGTCCCCCACTTCTTCCCAGCACAAGGGTGTCCTACACTTTCTGCCATAAAGAGCTTCAAATGGGGCCATTCCAATTATTGTTTGATAACTGTTATTATACGTGAATTCTACTAGTGACAGGTGCTCCTCCTAGTTTCCACCAAATTCCAAAGCACATGCCCTTAGTAAATCTTCTAAGATCTAAATAACTCTCTCAAATTGGCCATCAGTCTGTGGATGAAAGGCGATGCTGATACTCAAATTTGTTCCCAAGGCATGTTGTATGCTCAACCAGAGACGTGAAGTAAATCTTAGGTCTCGGTCTGATACAATTGATGTTGGGACTCTATGAAGCCTTACAACTTTGTTCACATAAATCTTAGCCAACCTGTCAACTGGATATGTCATCTTTACTGGTAGGAAAAAGGCAGACTTAGTTAGTCGATCCACAATGACCCAGATTGCATCATTTCCCCTCTTTCCTCTGGGTAGTCCTGACACAAAGTCCAATGTGATTATCTCCCACTTCCACTCAGGGACTGGAAATGGTTGTAGCAGCCTTGCCAGTTTTCGATGTTCTACTTTTACTTGTAGGCAAATACTACATTTTGCCACGTAACCAACCACTTCTTTTCTCATATTTGGCCACTAATAGTATTGTTTCAGATCTTGGTACATCTTAGTACTACCTGGATGTATAGTGAACTTAGACTTGTGAGCCTCTTGTAGTAACTTTTGTTTAAGGGCTTGGTTGTTAGGCACATACATACATCGCCCCAACATTACTATTCCATCATCACCCATTCGAAAAAGAGTTTCACCCCCCGATTCCAGTTTCATTCTTACTTTTAACACCTTATCATCAAGCTGTTGTGCCTCTAATATTTGCTCTCGATATCCTGACTTCACCCTTAGTTGAGCCATTAAGGATCCTTTCAGACTAACACTTAATACTGCCCTCAATCTCTTTAGTCCAATCATGGTTTCCTCATTCCTATTCGTTGGTCCACCCCTAATTGCCTTATCTTTACGGCTGAGAGCATCCGTGACTACATTTGCTTTTCCTGGATGATAATCTATAATGCAGTCGTAATCTTTAATTAATTCTACCCATCTCCGTTGTCACATATTCAACTCCTTCTGTGACATTAGATATTTAAGGCTCTTATGATCCGTGAAAAATTGAACCTGGGATCTATATAAGTAGTGCCTCTATACTCGTAAAGCAAAAACTATTGCTGCCAATTCTAAATCATGAATTGGGTAGTTGACTTCATAAGTCTTCAGTTGTCTCGATGCATAGGCAACTACTTTTCCATGCTGCATTAGAACACAATCTAGTCCTTTTCTTGAAGTATCACTATAGACTACAAAGCCTTCTGTTCTGGATGGAAGGATTAGTACGGGTGCAGTAGTAAGTCTTCTCTTCAATTCTTGAAAGCTCTCATCGCACTCCTTTGACCACTCCCATCTTATGTTTTTCCTGGTGAATCGTGTCAATGGAGTTGCTATCGTTGAAAATCCTTCGATAAATCTTCTATAATACCCTGTCAATCCGAGAAAACTATGAATTTCAATTACCGTAATTAGCCTTTCCCATCTCAAAACTGCTTCCACCTTCTAAAGGTCCACAAAAATGCCTTTTAAAGACACCACATGCCCCAAAAAGGTAACTTCCTTTAACTAAAAGTCACATTGATCCAACTTGGCATACAACTGGCGATTCCTCAAAGTGTGTAGTATTTGTCTCAGGTGCTGTTCATGCTCCTCATAAGATTTGGAGTAAACCAAGATGTCATCGATGAACACAAAAACAAACTTGTCAAGGTATGGTTGGAATACTCGGTTCATTAAATCCATAAAAAGTGCTGGAGCATTAGTTAATCCAAAGGGTAGCACTAAGAACTCAAAGTGTCCGTAGCGAGTTCTGAAGGCAGTTTTCGGCACATCTTGCCCCTTGATTCGCATTTGGTAGTATCCTGATCTTAAATCAATCTTTAAGAATACTTTGGCACCCTTCAACTAATCAAACAAATCATCTATCCACGGAAGTGGATATCTGTTCTTTACTGTCACTTTATTCAGCTGACGGTAGTCTATGTAAAGCCTCAACGTTCCATCTTTCTTCTTCACAAATAATACAGGTGCCCTCCAAGGTGAGGTGCTTGGTCGTATGAACCCTTTGTCTAAAAGCTCCTGCAATTGAATTTTCAACTCTCCAATTCTTTTGGGGCCATTCTATACAATGGTTGGGCTATAGGAGACACCCTAAGCAATATATCTATGGTGACTTCAACTTCTTTTTCTGAGGGTAGTCCTGGCAATTCTTTTGGAAATACATCCGGAAATTCCCTCACAATTGGAGTGTCAGACAATCCTAATTTACCCTTTTCTGAATTTATCATATAGGTAAGGTATGTTGTACAACCTTTCTTTAGTAGTTTTCTCGCAACCATACCCGAGATCATATTTGTAAAGTTAGAAATTCTCTCCCCTTTAAAGACCATTATTTCACCCTTAGCCCTTTGGAAGGTTACCGTTTTTGTAAAGCAATACTATAGACGAGCCTTATTTTTTCCTAACCAATTCATACCTAGAATTATATAAAAATCACTTAATTCTAGGGGTATTAAATTTGCTTCTAGTTCACTCTCATTAATGTTAATTCCCACCCCTTCGAATACAACATTTGTTTCCACAATTTCACCCAAAGGTGTCCCAATAATAAATCCTTTTTCTACCTTTTTTGTTTCTTTACTCAATTGCAGCATACCTGCCACCACATTGGATGCTACTTTGACATCCTCTTGGGTCATATGGAAAACCCTTCTTTGATCCTTTTCATTTTGCACTCTAGGTCGTCCCCTATTTGAGTTAGTCCCTGTTTCCATAACATGCAAACCATGTTCCCTAAACATGCTTATATCATAAACTTTCAAGATTAAATCTAATATTTATTCCACATCATATATCTCTCACGTACACATCAAATTAATACACAATTTCTCTAATTTTCATTCAATTTCTCCATTTCCCCAAACTTCCATCATGTATCACAACATGTCAATATCCATTAAGTAAAAAATTCCACTTCAATTACCATTTCTAAGGCTTCCATATAATTCCATGAATGTGCATATCACAAAATCATACCAAATTTCACATACATGATTTTCCCTGCTCTTATACTGTTAGAGAATAATATAAATCATATATTGAAACTTCACCTAATAGCTTAAGCTTTTGGGTTGAGATGGTTCTTTGACATGGTATCAGAGCCTTAATGACCAAGCGGTCACGAGTTCGAATCTCACCATCCCCATTTATTTGATAAAAATTATACACAAGGTAATGTGGACCTGTGCAAGTTTCAAGCCCAAAGGACTTTCACTTGAGGAGGTGTGTTAGAGAATAATATAAATCATATATTGGAACTTCACCTAATAGCTTAAGCTTTTGGGTTGAAATGGTTCTTTGACATATACAACATAAAATCCACATCAAAACTCTTTCCCAAATATAGTTTACTCATATCTATACATTAAATGGACATACATTATCACACAATTTAAACGAAGTTTTTCATCTCCTACAATATTCTCCATGGTCGGCCCTAATGACACCTATCTCCCCTTATTGTGTTTTGAATTTTTCTCTTAATATTTTCTTCCAATCATCATTTTCATGTCAACTTAAACAAAATCCTACAAACCATCCTTTTCCTCAAAAACTTTTCATGAACCCTAGAATTAAAAATTGTGAATTTTTTTTTCTTCCCCATAAAACAAAGTATCTTATGGGTTTAATTGAGAAAAAATCTTTTACCTTTATTAGAAAACTCAATTGAATGAGCAAACCTCACCAAAATCCAAGCTCTCTCTCTCTAGCTTTTATATGTTCCATCACATTCTCTCTCTTTAAAATACCCCCCTTTGATTTGTTTTCCTAGATAGAAACATTTTTAAACCCTCTTAACACTCAAATCTTGGAAGATCACCATTTAATTTCTTAAAAAAAAAAAAAATTGAGCAAAATCAAACTTCTCCGCCCTTAAAAGAGCTTTCAACTAAAATAGTACCAAAAAAGTACCATGGGAAATTGTTTTATTAAATTATGACAATTCCATTACCAAATATCTATATGATGTTTCTCTGTATTTTTTTTTCTACTATTGGCTTTATCACAAGGCCTTTCTAAACTCCGATTGACTTGAACTTTTATTCCAAGATAGAGAAATATGTAATGAGATTCATTGTAAGATTTCAATCACATCCAATAGTTAAATTGAGATTTATGCTTGATATCGTAAAACTAAATAGCAGGTAGTTTTATGTAAAAATTCAAATTTGCGTATTATTTTATTTACTTAGATCCTCAATATTTTTGAATTAATTCATTGGGCACTCTCATCCATAATCACAATAAGATTTTCCTCATAGTATTCATCACTTTTGGTCAAAATAGTGTGATTGTATGATGAGCTTATATTGGCGATTAGTATTTTTTCAGGTATAAAATCATACATTATTTTTATTTATAATTCCACTTTATTATTATTATTATTATTTTCGTAGTGTGGAAGACGTTGAATGGTGGATTTGTCTCCTGGATTGAGGTGATTTTAGATGTCTTGAGATTAATCATAAAATTATGATTAATAGGGTTTATAGATCGTCATCTAGTATTTTGATCAATAGAAAATCTAATGGTCTACAAGAGTCTGGGTAAGTAGATTAGTTGTGTATGGGCAAAACGCATCACCCCTCATGCACCCTACCTATGGTAAGCTGCATTATTGATTGATTTGTTTTTTCCAAGTCATGTTTCTATTCGTTGATATGTCTAAGGTTAAAAAAAGGTCATTCTCGATAAGGATATTTCTACTTTATAGGGCTAAAATCTAACCATTCTAAGACCAAGATTTTAATGGTGTATTTAATTCTATTTTTGTATCTTTAATACAAGGAGATATACTTTATAGTGTGATTTTATACCCTCAAATATTAAAGTCTATAATTAATTCCTAATATTTTTTTTCTAATTCATTTAATTTAATACTGAGAATAAGCATTACATTGTAAAATTCACATTCCAAATATTAATAAAAAAAATTATTTTTGTGGTGTTTTTAAAATTTTGGTCAAATCTTAATAGATAATCATAAATTTATTATCATACTCGTTAATTGATTTTTGTGTTTTTTCAAAGTATGATAAAAATACAATATATTTTTTTTATATAAAATATGCATTAACATTTTTAGAACTTGGTCACATGCACACAAATAAAAACATGTTTTTTTTTTTTCAAATAATGATATTTCTTATTTTTTTGTATCTTTCTGAATTTTTTTTAAAAAACAAATATATTTAATACTAGATTAGTATCTTACAATGTAAGTTTACAACCCAAATATTAAATAAAATGGTGGGAAAATATGCGAGGGAGCCACAAACAATTTTAAAATTGTCTCTAAATGTTTTCTAGAATTTTTAAAAACTATTTAAGGTTGTTTGGCAAAATCACAAAAGAGAAAATAAACATTGCTAGAAAATCAGTAGGACATGTTTGTCAAACACGCTCTTAACTAAAAAATAAAAGCCTTAAAAAATATCTTAAGGTTGTGTTTGACAAACACCATTTAAAGATAAAAAATTGCATTTTTTTCTTTTGAAAATTTTTAAACCATCAAAACATTATCTTATTATAAATGGACTGAACCCTGCCATGTGGGTTGGCTTCTTGGCCCAACCCAACAAACACGGCCCAAAATCAAAAAAGAAAGAACGAAGATCAATAGAGGGAAAACCATTTTGAATTTATTCAAGAACATGAAAAAAAAACCTAGAAAATGTAGATTAAAAACTAGATCAAATCACGTCAAATTGATTAAACTCAAACCTCATGCTTGCAACTTCAAATAAACCTAACAACCTACTCAAGATAGACTAATCCAACAACAACATTAATACTTAACATATCTTTCCATGATTTTAAAATTGATTAACTAATCATTAAAACATGCTAAAAATGTATGTTAAACTAACATTTAACACTCCAATAAACAATCTTAAACATCAAACTAAACCTGAAACAAAAATTAAACATGCATATGTTTACTAAATCATGGCATAACTAAACATCTAAAAACAAGCATCCATTACATTTAAACTAAAAAAAAAAATTCAAAGGAGGCCTAACAAACATTTTGAGTAGTAATTTAAAAAACAAAATAAAGGTGGAAGGAGTGTGCTTATTGAGCTCCATGGCTTATTTTGATCTAAAAAAAAAGTATTATTTTTCTTGTAATTGTTTTAAAATGGACTTCTTTCTTTCTTAGGTTTGGTTTTTCTTCAATCTTTGGTTTTGGTTTGGCTTGTTGGTTAAAAACCTTTATAGGTGTCGTAGAGACAACCATAGCTTCTTTTGATCTTGCATGCTTTATATCTTTCTTAAATTCTTTCTTTGTTTCTGAGGATCACTTAGGAAATAGCTTATATACTTTGCTATTTGGATTTCCAAGTCATAGGCTCTTGTAACAAGTTGTTCAAAAGTGAACGACATATTCCCTTAAAGACAATATAAAACTCCCATTGCATTTGATGTACACCCATGTCTATGAAAGAGGCTTCACTTATCTTCTCCTTACAACCGGACTAAGTTTATCTATTTTACAATATAGTCCAAGACTAGTTCTTCCTTTTTTTGGCTTAGAGCATGCAACTTCTAGTAATCTTACAACTTATTGAGTGTTGTAGAAGAGTGTTAGGGATTCTTACTTTAATTGGTCCCAACTATCTAGTTTTCCAACTAGAATCTTAGTGTACCTGTTTATAACAACTCCTTTTACGAGCAAAATGTTTCACCATCAGGTCTCTACATATTTATGCATTGTTACAAGTCTCTACATATTTACCTCAAATGTCCTTTATCTAGAGGATATTTTAAAAGAATTGATATGAAAACTACTTAAAATACCTTGAACTTGAGGGATATTAAATTAAGAATCATGAAATGTAATTGGACTAAGTTTTTTAATTTAATGTGAGTCCAAACACAAACAAATTTAATTTATTTGGTATTAAAGAACTTGGATCATAAATAGAACTTGGATCATAAATCAGACTTGTAGAGATTTTAGAGTCTACATGATAAAAATGATTTTTGCTTTAATCGCTTTTCTTTTAAGAGAATCAAAATGAATTAAAATGATAGTTTCATGCCTTCAAACAAGGATTGAGTTTCTAGCGATCACAATTTTCCCAATTAGAATAATGAAGTAACGAGTGAGACCTATTCTATTATGTAGTTTAAAAACTAGTTGGGTTTTTCACATAAATGTTCAATTAAAGAGAGAGAGAGAGAGAGGGAGAGAGTAGTTTATAAATAAATAAATTATATAAGAATATTTATCCGAATTGATGTAATAAATGATAACTGATGATCAAGTCATATTTTCTAGAAACACTAAATTCTTTTCATAAACATGAAAATATACTTGTTCTATTAGTTTAAACAAAATAACTGATTATTTATATAACATTTCTATATATAAAAGTGAATATTTTCTATGAGAAAGAGAAAATAGTTATGTCACTTGTTAAGAAGCAATATCTCCCAAGACTTGTTTACATACAATATATGACAAGAAAAATGAATTTGGTAATACTAGACGCTGATAGTTTATTCAATATCTAATCAATTAAGAAATGTTTTAATCATGGATTCAAAATCCAATTTTTCATTAAAACTTACCCAGGAATTGCTCAAATAAATTAAACAATGCTAACTATTGTTTTGTATATCCAATATGAATGGTATGCTTTTAAATGAATTTAGTGTAATATCAGCCACAAGCTAATGCTGTAAAGTTTCTCCTTTTTTTTCACACAGAGAGTGTTCATAGGGATCAACACAATCACTAGAGTTTCTTATCGGGATGAGCCAACAATCATAGAATGGGAATTAGTGAATGAACCACGCTGCCAGGTTGACTCCTCAGGAAAGACTGTAAATGTCAGAAACAATGTTAGCAACCATGAATAAGTACAGGTAGCCATCGGCTTAATTATAATATTATCTGCTAATGAGTTCAAGAGATGACACCCTATGTTAAATCCATTGACAACAAACATTTGTTGTCAATAGGCATGGAAGGCCTTTATGGGCACTCGATTCCTAACATGGCGTTTGTGCAGAACTTCTGGAAAAAGGTCCTTCAAGAAAGAAGCGATCTTGATTTTGAATTTGATGTTACTCTCATGTAAAACTAATCATAATTTTTGAATTTTTGAATTTTTAAAAATAATCATCAAACACAATTATGCTATATGTTTCCAATTTTAATCATTTATGTTCTTTTCTTAATCTTGATTAATTAACGTATAAATTCACTAAAAATAGAATAATAAATTTTAATAAATAAATTAGAAACACGAATTCAAGTTTCTAGAAGACTTACAAAATGCGTCTACTTCTATCAAAACATGTTCAATGCTAGCAATATTCTCACTTTAAAACAAATCAATCTCGAGAGGTTGATTGATCTGATGGTTAAGAATGTTTCATAGTTTTTAATTTCTTTGTATGAGCATCTAAAAAAATTTATTAATCCATCAAATTAATATAAGCTGAAATTCCCAGAATTCTCTGATGTTTCATTTCGTGATGCATGAGCTCCATGAGAGGAGGAGGGATGCCATAAGATATCATTTTCTTTGAACTTTCTCCACTGAAAGTCATCTTTCTTCACAGTCTAACTTGAAACATCCTTGAAACTTTACCGCTACGAGTCCTTGATCCAGAGAAACCGGAGAAAAAACAAACTCAAAAGTAATGGGAAAGAAAACAGAGAGTGAAAGATGGAAGGTGTAAGAGTGGCAAAGTGGAAAATAATTAGAGAGGGAAAAGAGGATTGGAAGTTATATAGTTATGAAGAGACCAAATGAAGAAAGAATTAGGCCTTGTAACATTCTGCGCTTCTCTATTCAATGCTTTCCACACTTTGTTTATGTAGTACGTACATGTATACAGCGTTGCAACGATCATTCAATTTTTTAGATTATTAAAAGTGATTGTGAATAATATAAAAGAAAACGATAATTTTTTTTTTAAATCCTTTTATCAGTAGAATAAAAAAATAAAAACCACCACCTAGTATTTAACAAATGTCCATATAATTTCAACACTTTTCCCTATTTCCATATCATGCAAACCATGTTCCCTAAACATGCTTATATAATAGCTAGTTGAGGCAGAGATATAGAGACGATCCTTCGACCCATCCGGATTTCAATCTGGATTTGTGGATAGAGGTAGTATCATCGGTGGACCCGATAAAAATCAGGTGTACGGGCTCTCTAACAGTATAGCCGATAACTTGCGGGCGGCCCATAGTGTTTCAACCGTTAGGAGCGCTCCCAATTAGTATCGAGCACCCAATTTAAGGAGTTTGTAGCCTTGCAGTAGCACACGACTCATCTCACCAAAAAATACAAGCAACTATCGGTGAATTATAAATAACACACAACTCATCTCATCAAAAAATACGAGCAACTCTCGACGAATTATGAACAACTCCACCAAATGATCATGAAATTACATCATAGAAGAGTGATACATGTGCTTTCTCTTTTTGGCCGTATGGTCCCGGGAACAACCAGCCTCCTCCTCTTCCTCCTCCAGCTTCATCATTGTTCTAGTTTAATATTTTTTTGGAAACACATTAAATTTGTAATGAATATTATTTAACTTTATTTTTTTTAGTTTTGATGTTTAATAAAATTTTATTTGCATAATTGGTTTTTTTTTACTATTAATTTATATAATTTTATATTATTTATTCTAAATAGTTATTTTAAAAATATATATTAAAAAACCCCATCGACGGATTTGCCGATGAAATGTCTCCGTCGGCATTTCATCAAGAGTTGAGAAATATGATGCAACCGTATTAGTTGATAGTTTCATCCACAGTTAACTAGTGTTTTGCCTATGTTTTATATATAAAATGTCTTGATATTCTTTGTTTTATGTTTTGAAGGCACTTTTGGATGAAAGATGCAAAAAGAAGTAAATTGGAGATAATTGGCAGATTTGACCTTTAGTCGAGTTTTGTGCAGAGCGTTAGCTATAGAGGTTGAAATGAAATGATTCTACTGGCATTAAAAAGCTAGCATCCATACCTTTTTGGAAATCTATGGCAAGAAAATAAAATAAGGAAGAGCATGGAAATCACAGCCTTCAAATTCAAATCTTGCAATCTGTCAATGTTGACCTTCGGCCATTCCGACTTGAATATCTGGAGCTAAAGAAGTCCAATTGATGCAAACTCAATTGTTTTGGATTCCTGACTCAAATACCTATAAACTCTCCAAATTTAAGCAAAAAAAAAAATGTCATATGAAGGAGATATGATTTTTCAAAGATGACAACTGAATTCTGCCGGTAAATAGGTTTCATAAAGAAACGAGTCCAAATTACGTTCCAAAACATATAAACCAATATCCAAGTTTTTATTTCAGCAATTTAGCTCCTCTAAGTCAAATATTGAAGGTTTCATGTAAGGCCATTTCTCATTTTTTAGAAAAATAGTTATTGAAGTACTTAAATGTAAACATTCTACTTAAGGGAGGACTATTTTGTAAAATAGAGACTAGGGTTTCCTATGATATAAAAGGAATGAGAGAAGAGAAGGGGGGCAGCTAGCTAAGAGGAGAAAAACACCCCCCCTCCTCTAAGAAACTCAAAATTATGCATTCTTCCTTCTTTTTTATTAGTTGTTCAACAAACATGCAAGGCTAAACACTTTTTCTTGGTTGCAAGAACACGGAAATCATCGGATTTCAAGAACTATGAAATTTATTTTACCTTTTCTTTTCAGTTTATATGATGAATATGTTTATTCTCCTATGATTATTTTTTGTATGATTGTTTATTTTAATTGCTAGAGCGAACTCTAAGTTATTATTGTAGACAATCTGTTGTTAAGTTTGATATCAAAACTGGAGTTGTGGTATATGAACTTGTAAAGCAACTGAGTTTAATAATTGTGGCGGATCTACGTTATTAATCTTAGGAAGAACATTCAATCAAATCAAACATAGACTGCGGACAATTATGTTTTCTTGATTAATAAACTTATCTAGTTCTTAAGGCTGCCATTGAATTAAATTACTAGTGCGGACACTATGGTTGTTTGATGGTTAGGATTAGTTATACGACGGATCCGTTAACTAACCAATGTTAAGAAGAGATAAATATTCAGAATATAAATTGATGTTTCGTTTCCATGATCAATTCTGATTTCTGTAGGTGGATGTGTGCTTGTGACTAAGGTTTGTTCTCTTGATAATTTTCTAATTTTATTAAATTTTGTTTGATAGTTTTTTGTTTTCTTTTGCTTTAGCCTAAATAACGTCCAAACCCCCCCAAATTGCATAACATCTAGCATAAAAATCTGACTTGAACCTTCCTTGTGGATCAAGCCCTTGCTTGCTCTATACTATCATGTGTGTTGTGTTTGAAACTAGGATAATTAATTTGTGCAACCGCGACATCGCAACAAAATATTCACTAAAAATGCAACAATCATCGACGCCTTCACATACGGATGAAGTCCATCGTCATTTTACTGAAAGTTGAGAAATATTTACTAGATATGCCACTATCACTGACGAAATATATCCATCGGTATATTTCCAACGGGAATTTGTTTTGGCCTGTATTTTCCGTTTGTAAAACCATCAGTAATTTTTTTTCTCCAACAAGCTTAGTGATGTAATGTGGTATTATTAATTTTTTTTTCTCCAACATACTTTAATATTATTATTTTAAAAAGAATAAATCAACAAATTTAGAGTTCACGGTAGCCTTTTTTTCATAAAAAATTATGTGCTTTTTTTATTGTTTCTATAGTTTCCGTCCGTATCATATAATTTACATAAAGTTTCTAAATCAAGCACGCTAGATGTTGATGGTTTTTTTATCGATTTGTTTTTTCGATTAATTTTTTCCCTGTTGTCCCTTCCCCCTTCCCACCCATCCCTCCCTCCCTGCTCTCTCTCCCCCCTTCCCCTTTCCTTCTTTCTAGTTGCCCCACCCCTCCCTCTCTCCCACTCCCTCTCCTTTGTGCTCTTTTCTCTCATATTGTAAACCCCTGTAAATAAAAATAAATAATAACAACAATAATAAAAAAAAGAAAGAATAAAAAAACAACACATAGGATCGAAGTAATGACGTTTCGATGAGTAATGGATATTCGATATGAAAGAAATGAATAAATAGTAGGTGATTAGTACTTTAAAGTGCATGTTTATCAAGGTTTTATATCATCATTTTGCACTTGAAGTATCAATAACTCCTTAACTAAAGCATGTTTTATAATAACAAGTTTGATACTATAAGATACCTTAATTTATGGTAAATGCTCATCTTAAATGCAGGCCTATCACATAAATAAAAGGATTGATTGATGAGTTTAAGTATTGAAAGTGAAAAGACAAAGAGATGGCCAAACTTAGAAAAGAGATGCCGGTGCAGTCCAAACCGGAACATTGCTTAATTGGATCATATCTGGAGCTCTAGATCTCGGATTTAGGTCCATTTTATATGGATGGAAAGGTAAGACAAAGGCCTACAACTTTCATGAGGAGCCCAAGATTTAAAAAGGTTGTTGTGAAGTCCAAATTGAAGGAACAACGAAGAAGTCCGAAGTTGTCATGCAGCCCAGACACTATTTAGTGTTCAGCCCATATCTTGAGTTCTAGAAGTCCAAATGACCTCATCTTTTTTTTGTTGAAAAGCTGAGACAATTTCCTAGAATATTCCTAAGTATTCTGGGCAAATTATGATGTTAGCAATGACGTCTTGTTCAGAAAAGAAGATAAGGATTGTTACCAAGTCAAGATGTGGCCACCCACTCATCAATTAGTCAACAAATCAATAGTTCCAAATTTTGGCCTATAAAAGGAGGCACTTACCATGTATTGAGGCATCTTGGTTTCCAGATCAAGATCATGCTCTTGCTTCTCTCTTTGTATTGCTTATGTTTTGCTTTCATTAATATCAAGTTTATGCACTTCATTTCCTTTCCTTTACTTAGTCAACTTCTTTCTCATTTATGTTCTTATCTTGTTCATTTATGTTTCTTTCTTTCATTATGTTTAGCTAAGTTAATTATGTCAAGGTGAAAAGGGTACATTAATGGTATAAGAATAAGTATAATATAAACTTAACATGGACCTTAACGTTGGATACTAACATGTTTTATATTTGTTATCTTGTTCACTTTTAATACTTTGCTTGTTAAATGGTTAATCTAGATTTATGTTGTATAACACTTGGTACAACAAATACTTGACACTTTCATAGCCCATACTGTATGGTATAACCGACACCTGAGCTATGAAAGGAACTTGATTTGTTGTTAACATAAGTTATAATCATGAATGCCTGCCAACATTTATAAGTATTAGCTTTATTCGAATAAGATAACTAATGTAATCATGTTAATAATTTATAATCTGATTGGAATCTCCTTTATGTGTGGTTTCCAATTGAGTAATAAGAGTTTATACTATACTTGTTTGAAGTACCATTAGTGGATCCTCTAACCTTGACATTTGTTTTTATCATTGTTTAATCCTTACATTAATCTTCCAACTCAAAGTTCTCATTAATTTCTTCCATCTCTTCTTTATTATTGTTATTATTACTATTACTATTACTATTACTATTACTATTACTATTATTATTATCTGTTCATAAACTCAGTATATAGGCTGGAAACTTGTGATCCGATCTTTTAGATCATTCTCAGGTATAACAACGCCACGTACTGAGTATTATTATTATTATTATTACTATTACTACTACTAATATTGTTATTATTATCGTTATTATTGTTATTGTTGTTGTTGTTGTTGTGTTGTTATTTATAATTTATACAATTAACCTCTCTGTGGTTCGATCCCGATCTTGTCGGGTTATTTATTACTTCGACACTCCTGCACTTGGGAGAAGACATCAAGCTTTTGGTCATGTCAGTAGGAATAACAATAAATGTGTCATTTGAGAGAGAGAATGATCTCCATAAACAAATTTAAAGATATTGTTGAAGTCGAAAAGAGAGTCATGATTTTTTAGTTTTAAAACTTGTAATGTTGGCGAAACCAGTGATGAGTTTCAATGGATAAAAGAATAAGAAAAAAAAATAGAAGATATGTAAACCCCAGTCAAAACACGTATTCTGACAAATTAATGATAAATGTGGTAATATTGAATTTATTGAGTATAAATTAAGGGGAAATGTCATGAGGATCTAAGTAAATAAATTAATGCATGAAATTCAGATTTTAGTGTAAAAGACACTAATTGTCTAGTTTTACGATATCGATGATATATCTCAATTCGACCGTTGGATCGGGTTGAAATTTTGTAAGGAATCTCTAGACATATTGTTTTATATTAGGTTCAAATTTCGTGTCAATCAGAGTTTGGAAAAGATTTAGGAAGAGTACTGAAAATCGGGTAAATGAAAGAAGATGACACAAGGGGCATTTTTTTAATTTTATCAAAACAAATACTCTCCTCTCCTTTCCTCTCCTCTCTTTAAAAACAGAGCACGTCCTCTGCAAATGAAAAACAAACAGGAGGGAGACCATTTTTTTTGTCCCATTATCTTCATTTTCTCTTCATTTCTTCAAGCTAAATCAAAAGGGAGTGTTCATAGGAGGATTCTATCCAAGAAAACAAATTAAATAACAACTTAGAGAGTTATAGAGCTTGAGAGAAACAAAGAGAAGAAGCTAGAAATTGGAAGAGGAGGACATGATTTTTGTAAATTTTTGCAAGAATTCATTGAAATAAGTTAAAGTAGCAAAGGTAAGCAACATACCCTTTAGTGATTTCGTTTTTCTCTCTTGTTCTTGCATGAGGAGAAGAAAACCTCCAAGTTTAAAATTCTAGGGTTCATATAAATATTTTGGGGGAGTAATTTTTCATGTGAATTTAGAGATTAATTGCATGATAATGGCTTAATTTGCTGAAAAATAGAAAGAATAAATTGATTTGAAACTATGGGTTTTGGGATTTCAACAGGGCAGGCACTTCGGCAGCCATAGTTTGACTTTCCACTGTTGGATTAAATTGATTTTTGGATATGTTATTATGCTCAATGTCATCTACATTCTGACTGGAGGGATTGTAAATATCAGACTTCGTTTGAGGGTTGTCACCGGAGGAACATTTCTAGAAAATCACCCTTCAAGACAGCTTTATTCGTTAGCTGTTATATCATCATTTCACCGTTGGATTGGTCTGGATTTTGGATATGTCGTTCATCTAGATGTTATATAAATTCTGAACAGTTTAGATCCAAAAATAACACTCCTATCAGAAATTGTACTTCCTGAACAGCAGGTCTCCAAATTTTAGGTCAGTCCGGTATTGTTCTGATATCAGAAGTTTTAACCATTGGATGTATGTTAATTTTGGATATGTTATTCTAATGACGATGATGTATAATTCCACCGTTTGGATGTATTGAATTCTAAATTTAAATAATGATTTTTTAAGTTTGGTTTGAGAAATATTGAATGAGAATATGAGGGTTAGCATAAAAAGTATGTTTTGGGACTAAGGATAAGGATAATGGTAATGGGTTTAATGATGATGGTTGTGTTTGTGTTATGTTTAAGTCATGTTTGATGTGTTGATAAGTGATGGTATAGTTAAATTCTATAAAGAATAGTGATTGACTAATATTTTGGTTGTGTTAGAATGGGAAATCATGTTGTAAGTTGAATTATGATATAAGGAGTCATTTTGAGTGTGCTTTTGGAAAAATTTGGCATGTGTAGTCATTGATGAAATTTAAGTTAAATTACATTGGTTGGTGATTGATTAAATGTCTTGGGACAAAAGAAAATCGGTGACGAAAAGTCATGCCCTTTAGACATTGAAGATCATTGGATGAAGAATTGAATTAAATGGGCGTTTAATTTAAATGACAATTACAAAAATAAAATACATTCATGGAAATTGTTTACGAAAGTATTTGATTTTGTGAATTAATGAATATTATGAATGAATCGGGAAGATTCAATAATGATTCAGGATGTTATATTAAAAATGTAGGAGAGGCATTCACTCGACTTCTCAGGAGCTCGTATAGTAGGAGCTTTGTAAGAGGGGCACAACAACAACAAGGAAGAGCGAGTTGAGCTTCTACAGCTGGTAGGTGTTCTATACCTACACTTTTTACGTAGCGTTAATTTACGAACTTATTAAATTCTTGGTCTTTGCATCTGTGGGTGAAACCACAAAGAGAGGATAAAGTGAAATAAACGAGAAATTCAAAATGGATTTGAGTACTTGACTGGGTTAAGAATATGAATTACATTAATAGACTTCGTTGATGACCATTCCTCGAACTTGATTAGCCGGTCTCGAATGCGGAGGCTAATGATGTAAGGTTTACTAACATCGGGCTTAAATGTTGACAAATGGTTGATTAGCTTCGGCTAATGGAATCCGAATGGATGGCCGGGATGAAGGACTGATTAGCTTCGGCTAATGGCATCCGAATGGATGGTCAGGACAAAGAATGATTAGCTTCGGCTAATGGCATCCAGATGGATGGCCAGGACAAATGAATGATTAGCTTCGGCTAATGGCATCCGAATGGATGGCCGGGACAAAGAATGATTAGCTTCGGCTAATGGCATCCAGATGGATGGGCAGGACAAATGAATGATTAGCTTCAGGTAATGGCATCTGAATGGATGACCAGGACGAAGGACTGATTAGCTTCGGCTAATGGCATTTGAAGGGATGGCCGGGACAAAGAATGATTAGCTTCGACTAATGGCATTTGGATGGATGGCCAGGATAAATGAATGTTTAGCTTCGGCTAATGGCATCCAAATGGATGACCAGGATGAAGGATTGATTAGCTTTGGCTAATGGCATCTGAATGGATGGCCGGGACAAAGAATGATTACCTTTGGCCAATGGCATCCAAAGTGGATGACCGGGGTGAGTGAATAGTTAATGATATTGATCGGTGCTGTCAATATCGACAATCACACGAAACTTGATTAGCCGGTCCCGAATGCGGAGGCTAATGATGTTAGTAAGGTTTACTAACATCGGCATAATCATCCCTGAAAACGAGGGATACTGAACTTGATTAACTTTTCGGGTGAGAATAGTTAATGATATTGACCGGTGCTGTCAATATCGGCAATCACATGAAACTTGACTAGTTATTCCTGAAGTAAAAGCTAATGATGTCAAGAATCTTGACATCAACATTTCCGGAAATATTCCAAGATATTATGGAAAGAAAAATCTGATTGGCTATTCCATGTTAGAAATAGTCGATAACATCAATCAATGGTATTAATTTTGACGTTTATAATGAACTTGATTAGCCGATCCTGATATGAGAGACTAATAACAATAAGGAGAATTTATTAGTATCAGCATTCCCTTCCAAGTTTTAGGGGAGAGGTAATAATTAAAAATATTAATGAAATGGGGATTGAAATCTTGATAGGATTATTCATTCGGCCTTGAAGAGGCAGATATTGATTGAAAATTACGGAATAAGATGGGCAGAGGAACTAGTTACCCGGTGATGGGCTAGTGGCATTAGTTTTGTTTTCTAATGACCAGAATATACAACTTGAGTTAAACTTACTTGTGTGGTGTTAATATTGTCAGTGCGAGCAACTAACCGTGCTTTATATCGGGCGACCTGACCATCAACATGTCTTTTTATCTTGTAAACCCATTTACTGCCAATCACATTCATAGTTGGATGGGGAGGCACCAACGTCCAAGTCTGATTAGAGTGAAGTGCCCGAAGTTCCTCCTGCATGGCAGTGTCCCAAGTCACATACCTGTTTGATTCCTTAAATGACAATGGCTCCTACTGAGGTAAGGTCGTGACTCGTGAGACAGTTGCAATGCTAAGATTAGCATTTCTTTCTAGCCGTGGGCGAAGCACCATAGGATGGGTGCGAGCCCGCTGAGATGGAGAGGAGACAACGACATGGACGTGTTGAAGATTGAACTTAGATAGATCAACACATACGTTAATTCCAGGAGGGGAAAGAGAGGAAGAACCTGTGGGTGAAGACCTCAATAGAAGCGTAGACCGTGGTGGAGACCAGCAGAAGAAGCACCCATAACAAGGGAGCGAACAAGGGGGAAACCAGGGGAGCTGGCAGCAACATCGGACGATGCTTGTGAGTGTGAGGAATCTGAACCTGCAATTGAAGAATGATCATAATAACATGCAGATAATGGTAAATGATTCGAAGGAGGTGTAGGCAGTGTATGGGGCAGTGGTGAAGGAACTGACGAGGGTTGCATGAGAGGAAGTAAAGTGACGGGTATAGAGGGAGCAGAGGGCTGTTTGGGTGTTGCTGCAATCTGTTCAGTTTTATCAAAAGGAAAAACAATTTCATGAAAAAGGACATGACGTGCAAGATAAATTCGTTTGGATGACAAATCAAGACATTGATAACCGACATGCGAGGTACTATATCCTAGGAAAACACAAGGAGTGGACCGAAAATCTAATTTGTGAGCATTGTATGGATGAAGAAAAGGAAAGCAGAGACACCCGAAAGTACGAAGAAACGCATAATCAGGAGTCGATTTTAGAAGATATTCAAACGATGACTTATTTTTAAGAACTGGAGTGGGCATGCGATTAATCAAATAAACAGAACTTTCAAAAGCATAACTCCAGCATTTAAGGGGAGCATGACACTGCCCAAGGAGAGTGAGTCCAGTTTCAACAATATTTCTACGACGGCGTTCAACCATGCCATTTTGTTCATGAGTGTGCGGGCAGATCACACGATGATGAATACCAATCGTTTTAAAATATGTATTTAGTTTTCGATATTCACCACCCCAATCGGTTGGAACAGACTTAATTTTTAAGGAGAATTGGCGCTCCACAAGCGCCTGAAACTGATGAAAAATTGCAAAAACATCAGACTTAGCAACCAAGGGATAAAACCATATAAACTTTGTATGAGCATCCACAAAAATAACAAAATAGCGAAAACCATCAGATGACAACATAGGGGATGGACCCCAAACATCACTAAAAATCAAGTCAAGAGGAGCTCGAGTTTGATGACCCGTAGTTTTTAGAGTCAGACGAGATGACTTGCCCAGAGGGCACGTAGGACACTAAAAATTAAACTGATTGGACGTACATGACACTTTTTTATTTTTCACCAGCAAATACAGAATACGTGGACTAGGATGTCCAAGGCGACGATGCCAGACATCAGCTAAAGTAGATAGACAGGTAGAGAAAAAAGCTTGAGGCAACGATGTTGTGGATGACTTGGACAAAACATATAGACCATCTTTACTCTGACTGGAAAGAAGAACTTCCTTTGTCATGAGATCCTTAACATAAAATAGAGAGGAATGAAATTCAAAAAACACGTTATTCTCATGAAAATTTTTTTGAACAGATAGCAAAGGTTTTTTAATGGTAGGAACATGTAAGATATTGAATAAAGTAAACATGCGGTTTGGTGAGCGAATTTTAGAGTGAGCTATATTTGAGAAAACAAGGCCTTTACCATCACCAACATGCAGATGATCATTTCCAAGATAAGGTTCTGAACTCGTCATACTTACAAGATCCGGCGTGACATGATGATTTGCACCTGTATCAGGAAACCAAGTAACAAGAGTGGAAGAGGCAGGATTAAATGCAAGATTAGCATTAGCTTGCATGTGATGAGTAGCCAACTGAGAACACTGTTGAGCAGTATGCCCATATTCATAACACAGCTGACATTTTATATTGCGAGGATAGCCACCAAAACGATTTCCTTGCTGCCCAAAACTACCTGTTGGCCGTGAGGTGCCAGATGAGAACCGGTTTCCATGTGGACTATATTGTTGTCCTGAATTATAATTGTTTGCTAGTCCATTGCCACGATAAAAATTGCTATGATTGTTAGGTCTCCAGCCCCTACGAAAATGACCCCGTCTGCCAGATTGATGCTGCACAAAGAATGTAGCTGGCTGCTGCGTTGGAGTTGGTAACGGAGGGGCTGTTACAAATGGCTGAAGAGAGGCTTTGTGAAGGAACTCATGTGTAAGAAGGCTGCTATAAAGATCAATATAGCTGATGGGGGCATCCTTAGTGGACAAGCTGGTGACAAGATCCTTAAACTCACTGCGCAATCCACGAAAAACATACAAGTTAAATTCTGCCAGGGAGATTGGTCTGCCAGTGGCAGCTAGTTCATCAAACAAGGCCTTAGCCTTTTGCAAGTAAATGCTGACAGTATCATCATTCTGTCGTAAATCCTAGAATGAGCCGTGGAGCTGCATAATCCTGGAATTGGAGGGGGAGGCAAGAGCTGTTTCCAGCGTTGTCCAAATGGCATGGGAATTGGTACAATCTACAACCAGGTGCAGAACTTCCACCGAGAGAGAAGATAGGAGGGCACTCATGATTAGGTGATCTTGCTGCTTCCATGACAAATATGCAGGGTTGACAGAGAGTGTAGATGTCTCAGCCGATGCCAAATGTGAAGGAGGACATGGTGATGTGCCATCAACAAAAGAATAAATGCCTTGGCCCAAGAGAAAAGGTTTCATCTGCATCCTCCAACACAGGAAATTATGATGCGAGAGTCTTAAAGAGACTACCTGGTGTGTGTTAGGAAGAGGAATAATGGAGGTAGTAGTCGTTGCCCCATACATAACTGATTGCGCCACAGGAGAAAAGGAAGATTGAAGAGCTGATGCAGCGCTAGCAGACTGTTGGAGTTCTTGATTGTCCATGTTGCTAAGGAGGAGAAGTTGCGGTTTTTACTTCGTGAGAAGTGACAGAGGAAGAAGATGAGTGATCTCTGCTAAGGAGAAACTGCTGCTTGTGACTCTTAATAGAGGAAGAACGGCTGCTAAGAATTAAGGAGGGCTGCTGGTTTGAAACAGCTATGCAGGAGAATTGCAACTGTTGCGGAAGAAGGCTGCTGAACAATAACCGCAGCTTTGATACCAAGTTAGAATTAGTTGAGAGATAGGTTTGCGTTTAATTGTGTTGGATGCATAAGAGTAGCAGCCATCCTTTGTATTTATACTTGCAGGGTTGTGTACAATATAATGGAATGTTAATATTGTCAGGATGACTGACTTGTCAGATTATAAATGGAATGTTGGATGATACCTAATTGTTTTAAACAAAAAATGGTAATTTGTGTTTATGTTATGGATTATTGAAGAAAAAAAAAAAGGAGAAACTGATGAAGATCAAATTCTTGTGAAGGATGGAGGCAAAGCAAATATCGTATCGCTTGGGATGTGAGAGTAGAAGTTCATTAACCATGGTAGGTGTTATACACTTAAGGAATGCAATGCAATGCAATGCTATATATATATGATGTATTTTGAATTAATTAAGGAATTGTAATTGATATAATTTGAGAATCATGTCCTGCGCACTTGGAGGATGTTAAAGAAATTATGACCAATAATGTAAATATGTTGTATTAAGGTTTCGTGTTGTTCCTGGCATGATAAGAATTTGGTGATAATTATAATAGTGTAATAAAATGCCAATAATATTCATATTATTTGAAGATGGATCGGATGTGAATATTGTGAAAATGATGGCAGGTTCCATAATAATGAGAGATTTTGCTGAAAATCTAAAGAAACATTGGAATGTGTTGAAATAGGCACAAGAAATATGTAAGTTGAATATATTTATAAACTAAAATTGGACCGCAATCATGATGAGTTTGACAACTTATGTGGAAAAGCCATAATGGGTATAATAGATGTTGGGATTGAAATTGATATAAAGAGATAGAGTAAGAGGGAGAGAAATCACATGGTAGATATTATAATGAACTAAATGCGCTCATGAGGTGAAACAAGACACAAAATGAAAATGTTGAATGATTCTAGGAAGGATGGATAGAGATGTAATAATGGAAGGATAAATGAGAATTTCAAGGAACTATGATTGCATATCGTTGAATATATGTTTAATTTCGTGCATGTATTGTGTGATTTTTCCTTTTATGCTATATTTATTATATACATTATGAAATTTCAGGTCCTTCAGATTCACGCCAGGAGTAGCGTTTTAGGTCCTCTAGTTTCCTTTTGCATGATTGAATCAGAAGATGACATTAATGTATTTTGTCTTTAAGGAACTAAATGACTTATTATGTAATAGTACTCTTTTTACATTAAGTGTCGGGACATAAAAATGTATTATTCTGTATTTGTAATCTTAGTTTGTTTACTTGCAATTATTATGAATTATGTGTGTTAATGGGAAAGAAATGAGCATGCGAAATGTGAGGCATGTACCGTGAGTGATGTGTTGTTGAGGTTCTACATGATTATGATGTGATTGAGAAATAAGTATAATTGTACATGATGATTGTCGATAACTTGGGACCTCCAGATATAAAGAAAACTCTGCCAAAATTTCAATGGAAATTTCGGCAAGTCTCAGATAAGTTCGGTGGAAAAAACAAAACCCATTTTTTAAAAAAAGTTAATGCTCAAAGTTCTTTTATGAATGTACTAAATTACAGGGTGTTACACATATTGTTGTCTTTCTCCTCTGTTCCATTTCTTGTTCTTTTTTTATCGTTACTATTGTCTTTCTCTCATATTGTTGTCTTTTCTCATTTACTGATGATTTGATGAGACAAACCCTAATCCTGTTCTTTCTAGCTAAAGTTTGTACTCTCTGCTTTAGTTTATGGCAAAAAACTTGGATAAAATCCTTGTTTTGGGTTTTATTAACATGCAGTTCTCCTAGTGAGGTCCCAGTAGTTTGCGGGATGCTATTGGAAACTTTGTTAACATATAGTTGTTCTAACTTGGATAAATCCAGTGATTGGGATTCGAGTAAGGAAGATCTTTCAGATCTCAACTAAAGGGCTCAAATTCAAGGTTTTTAGCAAGGAATTTTTTGAATTTGATTCGGCCAAGTTTTTTCTTATTTAATTGGTTTTGGTTTTTCTAGTTTTTAAGGCTAAAAAACCGACCCAAACTGAACAAAACCAGTTTGGTTCAGGTTATATTAACAAGGAATGGTATTTTCTGGTTGGGTTGAATTTTTATATTAAAACTGGACCAAACCAGACCGTGAACACCCTTAGTTATTATAAAGTCCAACTTTTGCTTTGTTGCTTGCTTATACCTATTGTCTAAAAATATCCATTATGTAAGCTTTCCCCAATCAGTTTTCCATTTATTAGTCATTTGCTCTGGATATCTTAGTATGAAAATTTAAAGATTAATTGCCCGCTCAATCCATATCTAAGTTTTAGTTTAAAGGATAATTAATTAGGGCATATATATGCCAATCCTACCCAAGGAGAATCTTCTGTCCATAATTGCATGCATTATGTGTCCACAAGCAGGAAACTTCAGTTTAAGAGGATGTTTGTAAATGTAGTTATAGTTTTTTTTTATTATTTAAAAATTTATTAAAATAATATTTTTTAAAAAAAAATTTATTTTTTGATGTTAACACATCAAAATGATCTAAAACATAAAAAAATATTAATTTAAAATAAACAAAATAAAATTTTATTAAAATATTTCAAAAGCACTTTTGAAATATAAAAATAAACGAGGTATAAATATTATGGTCATTTCAATGAATGTACATTAAATTAACCAATTTAATTACATTAGGTTTTTGCTACATACATTAAGATGAGTAGTGCTGTAAATGCCCATACCTATAAATTTGATTTTATATATCTTAATTTTAATCCTTTATATATATATAATATATCTTTTAATGCTTGTTTTCTTTTTCTTTTTTATGTTTAGAGTTTAGAGTGATGGTAATAAATGTAAAAATATTACTTTTCTCCTACCTGTTTGTAAAAAATTAGAATCCTAAAATAACTATAAGAAAAAAAATCCAATTCTCGTTTGGAAATTTTCAAGTGGACTAGGCATGTGTTGGCAAGAATCAATCAATCATACATCAATATTTTTTTTTTTATTTTGCTTATAGATTATAATAGAGAAATATGCATGGACCAATTAACTATAAAGTATTGTTTAATTTTTGTCAAGTAGACTTGGCATCTGTTGGCAAGAATCAATCAATCATACATTAATATTTTATTTATTTTGTGTCTAGGAAATTTCCCATGAATCATAATGTAGCTGAAAATTCCATAACATGTGAAGTACGAGCATGAAATACTGGATTTGCAGATAAGAAGGTGGCCCCTAAATTATCACACCATAACATGGTCACAGTCGAAGAAGGAATCCAAAGTTCTGTCAATAATGAGCGAATCCACAAAATCTCAGCAGTACCATCAGCTAAGGCTTTGTATTCCGCTTCAGTAGAGGATCTCGCAACAATGCGTTGTTTCCCGGATTTCCATGAGATAGGGGTAGAGCCAAGGTACACAAGGTAACCACCTGTGGATTTTCGATCATCAATACTACCAGCCCAATCAGCATCTGTGAAACCATGAAGAGACAGGGGAGAATCCCTAGTGATGTGTAGACCATAAGTTGTTGTAGCCTGGAGGTAACGCAGGATGCGTTTAACAGCAGACCAAAGATCCTCAGTGGGGGCATGCATAAATTGACAGACCTTGTTGACTGCATAGCAGATATCAGGTCTAGTGAAGGTAAGATATTGTAATGCCCAAACAATTTGTCGATACCGTGTGGGATCAGAGTAGAGAGTACTAGGTATGAGTCCTAATTTGGAGGAGGCAGATAGAGGAGTATCAGCTGGTTTGCACGAAGTCATACCTGCTCATTGGATGATATCGAGAGCATACTTATGTTGGCTTAATAAGATAACCATAGCAGTAGGTTTAACTTCAATGCCCAAGAAGAAATGAACAGAACCCAAATCCCGAAGCTTAAATTCTGATTGCAGCAAAGTAATCAATCTATGAAGCATAGCTGAGTTACTTCCGGTTAATAAAATATCATCAACATACACAAGCAGGTAAATCATGGCACCATCATGAGAGAGAGTAAACAGAGAAGTATCACCCTTGGATGCCTGAAATCCAATGGATAGTAAGAACTCACTCAACCGGTTGTACCAAGCACGAGGGGCTTGTTTCAAACCATACAGAGATTTATGGAGACGACACACATGAGATGGGAGTGCCGGATCAACAAACCCAGGCGGTTGCGCCATGTATACCTCTTCCTGAAGAATGCCATTTAGGAAAGCATTATGAACATCCAACTGATGAATGGTCCATCCATATGAAACAACAATAGTGAGCACAAGGCGAACCGTTGTAGGCTTGATCACTGGACTGAACGTCTCCAAATAATCAATCCCTTCTTGCTGAGTGAAGTCGCGAGCAACTAACCGTGCTTTATATCGGGCGACCTGACCATCAACATGTCTTTTTATCTTGTAAACCCATTTACTGCCAATCACATTCATAGTTGGATGGGGAGGCACCAACGTCCAAGTCTGATTAGAGTGAAGTGCCCGAAGTTCCTCCTGCATGGCAGTGTCCCAAGTCACATACCTGTTTGATTCCTTAAATGACAATGGCTCCTACTGAGGTAAGGTCGTGACTCGTGAGACAGTTGCAATGCTAAGATTAGCATTTCTTTCTAGCCGTGGGCGAAGCACCATAGGATGGGTGCGAGCCCGCTGAGATGGAGAGGAGACAACGACATGGACGTGTTGAAGATTGAACTTAGATAGATCAACACATACGTTAATTCCAGGAGGGGAAAGAGAGGAAGAACCTGTGGGTGAAGACCTCAATAGAAGCGTAGACCGTGGTGGAGACCAGCAGAAGAAGCACCCATAACAAGGGAGCGAACAAGGGGGAAACCAGGGGAGCTGGCAGCGACATCGGACGATGCTTGTGAGTGTGAGGAATCTGAACCTGCAATTGAAGAATGATCATAATAACATGCAGATAATGGTAAATGATTCGAAGGAGGTGTAGGCAGTGTATGGGGCAGTGGTGAAGGAACTGACGAGGGTTGCATGAGAGGAAGTAAAGTGACGGGTATAGAGGGAGCAGAGGGCTGTTTGGGTGTTGCTGCAATCTGTTCAGTTTTATCAAAAGGAAAAACAATTTCATGAAAAAGGACATGACGTGCAAGATAAATTCGTTTGGATGACAAATCAAGACATTGATAACCGACATGCGAGGTACTATATCCTAGGAAAACACAAGGAGTGGACCGAAAATCTAATTTGTGAGCATTGTATGGATGAAGAAAAGGAAAGCAGAGACACCCGAAAGTACGAAGAAACGCATAATCAGGAGTCGATTTTAGAAGATATTCAAACGATGACTTATTTTTAAGAACTGGAGTGGGCATGCGATTAATCAAATAAACAGAACTTTCAAAAGCATAACTCCAGCATTTAAGGGGAGCATGACACTGCCCAAGGAGAGTGAGTCCAGTTTCAACAATATGTCTACGACGGCGTTCAACCATGCCATTTTGTTCATGAGTGTGCGGGCAGATCACACGATGATGAATACCAATCGTTTTAAAATATGTATTTAGTTTTCGATATTCACCACCCCAATCGGTTGGAACAGACTTAATTTTTAAGGAGAATTGGCGCTCCACAAGCGCCTGAAACTGATGAAAAATTGCAAAAACATCAGACTTAGCAACCAAGGGATAAAACCATATAAACTTTGTATGAGCATCCACAAAAATAACAAAATAGCGAAAACCATCAGATGACAACATAGGGGATGGACCCCAAACATCACTAAAAATCAAGTCAAGAGGAGCTCGAGTTTGATGACCCGTAGTTTTTAGAGTCAGACGAGATGACTTGCCCAGAGGGCACGTAGGACACTAAAAATTAAACTGATTGGACGTACATGACACTTTTTTATTTTTCACCAGCAAATACAGAATACGTGGACTAGGATGTCCAAGGCGACGATGCCAGACATCAGCTAAAGTAGATAGACAGGTAGAGAAAAAAGCTTGAGGCAACGATGTTGTGGATGACTTGGACAAAACATATAGACCATCTTTACTCTGACTGGAAAGAAGAACTTCCTTTGTCATGAGATCCTTAACATAAAATAGAGAGGAATGAAATTCAAAAAACACGTTATTCTCATGAAAATTTTTTTGAACAGATAGCAAAGGTTTTTTAATGGTAGGAACATGTAAGATATTGAATAAAGTAAACATGCGGTTTGGTGAGCGAATTTTAGAGTGAGCTATATTTGAGAAAACAAGGCCTTTACCATCACCAACATGCAGATGATCATTTCCAAGATAAGGTTCTGAACTCATCATACTTACAAGATCCGGCGTGACATGATGATTTGCACCTGTATCAGGAAACCAAGTAACAAGAGTGGAAGAGGCAGGATTAAATGCAAGATTAGCATTAGCTTGCATGTGATGAGTAGCCAACTGAGAACACTGTTGAGCAGTATGCCCATATTCATAACACAGCTGACATTTTATATTGCGAGGATAGCCACCAAAACGATTTCCTTGCTGCCCAAAACTACCTGTTGGCCGTGAGGTGCCAGATGAGAACCGGTTTCCATGTGGACTATATTGTTGTCCTGAATTATAATTGTTTGCTAGTCCATTGCCACGATAAAAATTGCTATGATTGTTAGGTCTCCAGCCCCTACGAAAATGACCCCGTCTGCCAGATTGATGCTGCACAAAGAATGTAGCTGGCTGCTGCGTTGGAGTTGGTAACGGAGGGGCTGTTACAAATGGCTGAAGAGAGGCTTTGTGAAGGAACTCATGTGTAAGAAGGCTGCTATAAAGATCAATATAGCTGATGGGGGCATCCTTAGTGGACAAGCTGGTGACAAGATCCTTAAACTCACTGCGCAATCCACGAAAAACATACAAGTTAAATTCTGCCAGGGAGATTGGTCTGCCAGTGGCAGCTAGTTCATCAAACAAGGCCTTAGCCTTTTGCAAGTAAATGCTGGCAGTATCATCATTCTGTCGTAAATCTTAGAATGAGCCGTGGAGCTGCATAATCCTGGAATTGGAGGGGGAGGCAAGAGCTGTTTCCAGCGTTGTCCAAATGGCATGGGAATTGGTACAATCTACAACCAGGTGCAGAACTTCCACCGAGAGAGAAGATAGGAGGGCACTCATGATTAGGTGATCTTGCTGCTTCCATGACAAATATGCAGGGTTGACAGAGAGTGTAGATGTCTCAGCCGATGCCAAATGTGAAGGAGGACATGGTGATGTGCCATCAACAAAAGAATAAATGCCTTGGCCCAAGAGAAAAGGTTTCATCTGCATCCTCCAACACAGGAAATTATGATGCGAGAGTCTTAAAGAGACTACCTGGTGTGTGTTAGGAAGAGGAATAATGGAGGTAGTAGTCGTTGCCCCATACATAACTGATTGCGCCACAGGAGAAAAGGAAGATTGAAGAGCTGATGCAGCGCTAGCAGACTGTTGGAGTTCTTGATTGTCCATGTTGCTAAGGAGGAGAAGTTGCGGTTTTTACTTCGTGAGAAGTGACAGAGGAAGAAGATGAGTGATCTCTGCTAAGGAGAAACTGCTGCTTGTGACTCTTAATAGAGGAAGAACGGCTGCTAAGAATTAAGGAGGGCTGCTGGTTTGAAACAGCTATGCAGGAGAATTGCAACTGTTGCGGAAGAAGGCTGCTGAACAATAACCGCAGCTTTGATACCAAGTTAGAATTAGTTGAGAGATAGGTTTGCGTTTAATTGTGTTGGATGCATAAGAGTAGCAGCCATCCTTTGTATTTATACTTGCAGGGTTGTGTACAATATAATGGTAGGATGTATTACATAGTATAACTATTACTATATAGGAGTGTTTACATTGTATTCAAACTCTTTCCTTAATATGTGAAAATTCTTTGATGTTTCGTTTTTGACTTGGGAGGCACTGCCCAGACTTTTGCTAGAAAGGTGCCACTTGACGGACCACTTGATGGTTAGAATAACAAGTTATCTAAGTCCAATGCGTGTTAGATTCCACTTCCGTTTTCCTTTGTCTGCATTGAAAGTAATCTTCCTTCCAATCACATAAGAAAAAATCCAGGACGTTTACCGGCTGTACGAGTTTCTGCTCTAAAGAAACCGGAGAAAAAACCGAGAGTGAAGGATCGAGGGTGTAAGAGAGGAGAAAAATCAGAGAGGGAGAGGGGGATCTGGAAGTTACACAGTTGTGGAGAGGCCAGAAGAAGAAAGAATTGGGCTTTGGCTAGATCTGTCATCTCTCTACTCAACTCTTCCCACACGGTTTGTCTCTGCTACGTGTATTAGAATTATGTTCCAGCTTGAGTTTGCCAAATCTCTTGCTCTTAACTTTTTGTTTCATGTTTGAACTCAGGAGAACGCTAGCTAAGAGTTAAGAAGACTAGAAGGAATCAATCAGTATTAAATTACAGCTACTGGGATTCCCATGGCTTCATCCAGCATACAGAAAGCAACCTCATCTTCTTATTCTCCTCCCCAATGGATGTATGATGTCTTCCTTAGCTTTAGAGGCAAAGACACACGGAATAACTTTACTAGCCATCTATATTCTAATTTGGTACAAAGAGGCATCGATGTATACATGGATGATAGGGAGCTAGAGAGAGGAAAGACCATCGAACCTGCTCTCTGGCAGGCCAGCAACGAGGTTATGGCCAACAACCTACTGCCAACCTGGTGCAGCGCAATCTCTCCTTAACCGGTTCTGTTGATTGGTTTCCAGATACCGGTGCCAATCAACACGTCACACCTGATCTTGCCACCTTGACCGCTTCAGAACCGTACCTTGGTAATGATAATTTGCATGTTGGTGATGGTAAGGGCCTTCCTATATCTCATCTTGGTCATACAAAAATATATACACCACATCGTTCTTTCACCTTATCTAATGTTCTTCATGTTCCTGCAATCACAAAACCTCTGCTCTCTGTTCAGAAATTTTGTCTTGATAATAATGTTTATTTTGAATTTCACCCTCGTGTGTTTTATGTCAAGGATTTCAACACCCATGAAGTCCTTCTCTCAGGTCAGAGTAAAGATGGTCTCTATGCCCTGACCAAGTCTTCCGTCACGTCAGTTCCTCAAGCCTATTGGTCTCCCTGCACTTCTGCCTCTGCCGATTTATGGCATCGTCGACTAGGTCATCCTACTTCACGTATCTTTCAATTGTTAATCTCGAAAAATAAGATTATTTGTAACAACAAACGTCTTAATTTTCAATGTCAAAGTTGTCCTTTAGGAAAATCATCGCGTTTGTCTTTAGGACCTACTGGTCACAAAACTTCTGCTCCACTTGAATTAATTTTTAGTGATGTATGGGGCCCTGCTCCTCTTTTTTCTTCAGATGGCTATCGTTATTTTTTTATCTTCGTTGATGCTTATACTAAATATGTATGGTATTATCCTCTAGTTGCCAAGTTGATGTTTTACTCTGTTTTTCATAAATTTCAAAACTCTTGTCGAACGTCAATTTTCCTTAAAAATAAAATCTATTCAAACTGATTGGGGTGGTGAATACCGAAAACTATCCACATTTTTTCAGACCATTGGTATTCATCATCGTCTGATTTGTCCCCACACTCATGAACAAAATGGAACAGTAGAGCGTCGTCATAGGCATATTGTGGAAACAGGTCTTACTCTTTTAGGGCAATGTAAAGCACCTTTTCGATTCTGGAATTATGCTTTTGAAACCTCTGTTTTTCTTATAAATCGCATGCCTACTCCTATTCTTGCCCATCGCTCTCCGTTTGATTGTTTATTTCAACGGTCTCCTGATTATCATTTTTTGCGTGCCTTTGGGTGTCTTTGTTTTCCTTTTCTGCGTCCATATAATAATCATAAATTGGATTTTCGTTCCTCTCCATGTGTGTATTTTGGATATAGTTCCTCGCATCTTGGTTATCGATGTCTTGACATTGCATCTCACCGTATTTATATTTCCCGTCATGTCCGCTTCCATGAACATGTGTTTCCACCACAACCCCCACCCCACCCACTACTGTCACCCTCCCAAATTTGCTAAACCACCCATCGCTACCCGCTTTCACTAGCTACCCAAACAGCCCACAACACTCCGCTTTGCCACTCCAAAAAACCACCCGACCACAGCCTCTACCCATCCCTTGGCCATCATCCCATGCTTGTTTATCTAACCCTTATGATGCAGGTTCAGATCGTCAATTGGTCTCCTCTCCTCATGGCCTTGGGGCACTTTCTAGTCCCTCCTCTGCTTCGCCCTCCCTGGCTAGCACTCCTGCCGCTTCAGTCTCTACCTTCAGCCCCTCCTTTACTGATAGTCCTATGCTTGAGGCTACTTCTTTATCATCCTCTCCCGCTGGTCTGCAACTTATGGTTGATTTGTCTTCTTATCAGCTGCCACAAGTCTCCTCGCTACAACCATCTTCCCCTGCGTCTCCACTAGCACACAACAGACATCCTATGACTCTTAGACCGCGGCAGCCGAAGACAGCTAATCTAGTTGCTTCCACTGCCGTTACTTCTACCTCCACACGGGTACTATATTCTCCCTCTTCTGAGCCTTTTGCATTCTTTGATGCTGACCGATATGCAGTTTGGCATAATGCTATGTGTGATGAGATCGCCGCTTTACGCGAAAATC
Source organism: Populus alba (assembly GCF_005239225.2). Taxonomy (NCBI): domain Eukaryota; kingdom Viridiplantae; phylum Streptophyta; class Magnoliopsida; order Malpighiales; family Salicaceae; genus Populus; species Populus alba. Next base: position 10,806,780 of record NC_133296.1, on the reverse strand, counting down.
GCACTTGGTCTTTGGTTCCATTTCATCCTTCGATGAACGTTGTTGGTAGTAGATGGGTATATCGGATCAAACATCATGTTGATGGTAGTATTGAGCGCTATAAAGCGCGCCTTGTTGCTAGATGTTTTACCCAGCAGGAAGGTATTGATTATTCTGAAACCTTCAGTCCAGTTATTAAGCAAGCCACTGTCCGATTGGTTTTCTCTATTGCGGTTTCGCGAAATTGGAAGATTCATCGGCTTGATATTCATAATGCCTTCCTCAATGGTGTTCTTACTGAAGAGGTCTATATGAAACAGCCTCCAGGTTTCGTTGACTCGTCTCTTCCATCTCATGTGTGTAGATTACACAAATCATTGTATGGTTTGAAACAGGCACCGAGAGAATGGTACACTCGTCTAAGTGATTTTTTGCTCTCCATCGGTTTCCAAGCTTCCAAGGTTGACACCTCCCTGTTTATCTTATCTGATGGTACTAATATCTTTTATCTCCTGGTGTATGTTGATGATATTCTGCTCACGGGTAGCAACTCTGCTATGCTTCATCACCTTATACAGTTACTCAGCTCTGAGTTCAAGCTTCGTGACTTAGGTGTTGTTCACTAATTTCTGGGTATTGAAGTTCAGTCTACTAGTATGGGTTTAATGCTGCGTCAACATAAATATATTCTTGACATCCTCACTCGAGCTGGTATGACTTCCTACAAACCAGTTGATACTCCAGTCTCCCCTTCGAAAGTCATTTTATTATCGGATCATTCATTCTCTGATCCTACATGATTTCGTCAAATCGTGGGTGCTCTTCAATATCTTACCTTCACCCGTCCAGATATATGCTTTGCTGTTAACAGAGTCTGTCAGTTTATGCATGCTCCTACAGATTCTCATTGGGCCGCTGTCAAACGTATTTTACGTTATCTTAAAGGTACGGCATCTTATGGTTTCCATATCACTCGAGGCTCCTCTTTTGCTCTACATGGCTTTACAGATGCAGATTGGGCTGGTAGTATTGATGATCGCAAGTCTACGGGCGGCTATCTTGTCTTTTTTGGTCAGACGCCGATTTCTTGGAAATCCGGCAAGCAACGCACTGTTGCTCGCTCCTCTACTGAGGCTGAGTATAAAGCCCTTGCTGATGGTACCGCTGAAGTCATTTGGCTTCAATACTTGTTAAAAGATTTGCAAGTTCCCTCAGTCTCTGCCCCTACCATTTGGTGTGATAATCTTGGTGCTACCTATCTCTCAACAAATCCTATCTTTCATGCTCGTACTAAGCATGTTGAAGTGGATTATCACTTTGTTCGTGACCGTGTTGCCAAGAAAGAAATTCAGATTCGTTTTATTCCCTCTCGAGATCAACTTGCTGATGTCTTCACTAAACCGCTTCCTGTTACATCCTTTACTGCTTTTCGATTCAAGCTTCGGGTTGATCCCCCACCCTCAGCTTGAGGGGGCATATTATAGAATATGATTCTAATATAGGATGTTGTAATCATTACAGTTACTCATGTATCTATCAGAATAGGATTCTAATATAGGATGTTGTAATCATTACAGTTACTGCAGTGTTCTACTGCCTCTATATAAATAGGAAGGTTTGTTAACAAGCCAAACCAAAAACCAAAGATTGAAGAAAAAACCAAACCTAGAAAGAAAGAAGGTCCATTTTAAAACAATTACAAGAAAAATAATACTTTTTTTTTAGATCAAAATAAGCCATGGAGCTCAATAAGCACACTCCTTCCACCTTTATTTTGTTTTTTAAATTACTGCTCAAAAATGTTTTGTTAGGCCTCCTCTGAATTTTTTTTTTTAGTTTAAATGTAATGGATGCTTGTTTTTAGATGTTTAGTTATGCCATGATTTAGTATACATATGCATGTTTAATTTTTGTTTCAAGTTTGGTTTGATGTTTAAGATTGTTTATTAGAGTGTTAAATGTTAGTTTAAGATACATTTTTAGCATGTTTTAATGATTAGTTAATCAATTTTGAGATCATGGAAAGATATGTTAAGTATTAATGTTGTTGTTGGATTAGTCTATTTTGAGTAGGTTGTTAGGTTTGTTTGAAGTTGCAAGCATGAGGTTTCAGTTTAATCAATTTGACGTGATTTGATCTAGTTTTTAATCTACATTTTCTAGGTTTTTCTTCATGTTCTTGAATAAATTCAAATGGTTTTCCCTCTATTGATCTTCGTTCTTTCTTTTTTGATTTTGGGCCATGTTTGTTGGGTTGGGCCAAGAAGCTAACCCACATGGCAGGGTTGAGTCCATTTCTAATAAGATAATGTTTTGATGGTTTAAAATTTTTAAAAGAAAAAAATGCAATTTTTATCCTTAAATGGTGTTTGTCAAACACAACCTTAAGATATTTTTTGAGGCTTTGATTTTTAGTTAAGAGCGTGTTTGGAAAACATGCCCTATTGATTTTCTAGCAATGTTTATTTTCTCTTTTGTGATTTTGCCAAACAATCTTAAATAGTTTTTTAAAAATTCTAGAAAACATTTAGAGACCATTTTAAAATTGTTTGTGGCTCCCTCGCATATTTTCCAACCATTTTATTTAATATTTGGGTTGTAAACTTACATTGTAAGATACTAATCTAGTATTAAATATATTTGTTTTTAAAAAAATTTCAGAAATATACAAAAAAATAAGAAAAATCATTATTTGAAAAAAAAAAAACATGTTTTTATTTGTGTGCATGTGACCAAGTTCTAAAAACTTTAAGCATATTTTATATAAAAAAAATATATTGTATTTTTATCATACTTTGAAAAACACAAAAATAATTTTTTTTAATTAATATTTTGGAATGTGAATTTTACAATGTAGTGCTTATTCTCAGCATTAAATTAAAAGAATTAGAAAAAAAGTATTAGGAATTAATTATAGACTTTAATATTTTGAGGTATAAAATCACACTATAAAGTATATTCTCCTTGTATTAAAGATACAAAAATAGAATTAAATACACCATTAAAATCTTGGTCTTAGAATGGTTAGGTTTTAGCCCTATAAACTAGAAATATCCTTATCGAGAATGATCTTTTTTTAACCTTAGACATACCAACGAATAGAAACATGACTTGGAAAAAAAATCAATCAATAATGCAGCTTACCATAGGCAGAGTGCATGAGGGTGATGCGTTTTCTCCATGCACAACTAATCTACTTACCCAGACTCTTGTAGACCATTAGGTTTTCTATTGACCAAAATACTAGATGGCGACCTATGAACCCTATTAATCATAATTTTATGATTAATCTCAACACATCAAAATCACCTCAATCCAGGAGACAAAATCCACCATTCAATGTCTTCCACACTACGAAAATAATAATAATAATAATAATAGAGTGGAATTATAAATAAAATAATGTATGATTTTTATACCTAAAAAAAAACACTAATCGCCAATATAAGCTCATCATACAATCACACTATTTTGACCAAAAGTGATGAATACTATGAGGAAAATCTTATTGTGATTATGGATGAGAGTGCCCAATGAATTAATTCAAAAATATTGAGGATCTAAGTAAATAAAATAATACGCAAATTTGAATTTTTACATAAAACTACCTACTATTTAGTTTTATGATATCAAGCATTAAATCTCAATTTAACTATTGGATGTGATTGAAATCTTACAATGGAATCTCTTGACATATTTCTCTATCTTGGAATAAAAGTTTCAAGTCAATTGGAGTTTAGAAAGGCCTTGCGATAAAGCCAATAGTAGAACAAAAATATAAAGAAACATCATATAGATATTTGGTAATGGAATTGTCATAATTTAATAAAACAATTTCCCATGGTACTTTTTTGGTACTATTTTAGTTGAAAGCTCTTTTAAGGGCGGAGAAAGTTTGATTTTGCTCAAGTTTTTTTTTTTTTAAGAAATTAAATGGTGATCTTCCAAGATTTGAGTGTTAAGAGGGTTTAAAAATGTTTCTATCTTAGGAAAACAAATCAAAGGGGGGGTATTTTAAAGAGAGAGAATGTGATGGAACATATAAAAGCTAGAGAGAGAGAGCTTGGATTTTGGTGAGGTTTGCTCATTCAATTGAGTTTTCTAATAAAGGTAAAATATGTTTTCTCAATTAAACCCATAAGATACTTTGTTTTATATATGGGGAAGAAAAAAAAATTCGCAATTTTTAATTCTAGGGTTCATGAAAAGTTTTTGAGGAAAAGGATGGTTTGTAAGATTTTGTTTAAGTTGACATGAAAATGATGATTGGAAGAAAATATTAAGAGAAAAATTCAAAACACAAGAAGGGGAGATAGGTGTCATTAGGGCCGACCATGGAGAATATTGTAGGAGATGAAAAACTTCGCTTAAATTGTGTGATAATGTATGTCCATTTAATGTATAGATATGAGTAAACTTTATTTGGGAAAGAGTTTTGATGTGGATTTTATGTTGTATAAGTGCAGGGAAAATCATGTATGTGAAATTTGGTATGATTTTGTGATATGCACATTCATGGAATTATATGGAAGCCTTAGAAATGGTAATTGAAGTAGAATTTTTTACTTAATGGATATTGACATGTTGTGATACATGATGGAAGTTTGGGGAAATGGAGAAATGGAGAAATTGAATGGAAATTAGAGAAATTGTGTGTTAATTTGATGTGTATGTGAGAGATATATGATGTGGAATAAATATTAAATTTAATCTTGAAAGTTTATGATATAAGCATGTTTAGGGAACATGGTTTGCATGTTATGGAAACAGGGAAAGTGTTGAAATTATATGAATAATTGTTAAATACAAGGTGGTAATTTTTATTTTTTTATTCTATCAATAAAAAAACAAGAATTTTTATTTTTTTTTGTCCCACACCCATTCTCAATCATTTTCAATTTATCATTTTCAATTTAAAAAAATAATCGTAACACCACCATATACACGTGACAATAGAAACAATTAGTGTGGAAGCATAAACCATTGATTAGAGAAGCACAGGATGTTGGCAAGCCCATTTCTTTCTTCATTTGGTCTCTTCATAACTATATAACTCCATGTTCTCTATTCCCTCTCTAATTATTTTCCACTTTGCCATTCTTAGACCATCTCCAATAAAAGATGCTATATTAAAAAGTCAAATTAATAAAATAACTTTTTGAATGGTATAAATATAGCTTTTTTTGTTCATGTATAATTCAAAAAGTAAAAAGTTATTTTAGAAAATCCAATTATATTTTAATATATTTTATATTAAACTAATTTTAATATAATGATATAATTAATTTTGTTATTTTTTATAAAATACAATTATATCATTTCAATGTCCTTTCATTTACTTTTAGCTTTTCTATAAAGAAGTATAGAAATAGCATTTCAAAATAAGAATAGACATTTTAGCTATTCATATAGCTTACTTGTTGGAATTGTTAAAACTATAAATAAAAGGTAAAAATATAGTTTTATTTATTTTGACTATTCTTTTAGCTGCTACGATTGGAACACCTACCATCTTTCACTCTCTGTTTTCTTTTCCCATTACTTTTGGGTTATTTATTTTCCCAGTTTCTTTTGGATCAAGGACTTGTAGTGGTAAAGTTTCAAGGATGTTTCAAGTTAGATTGTGAAGAAAGACGACTTTCAGTGGAGAAAGTCCAAAGAAAATGATATCATATGGCATCCCTCCTCCTCTCATGGAGCTTCATGCATCAGGAAATGAAACATCAGAGAATTCTCTTATTTTATGGAATTTCAGCTTATATTATTTTGATGGATTAAGAGAAAATTAATAAAAAAAATTTGTATGTTTCTTTTAATCCTATGTTTCTTTACCAGAGCAATAAAGGAAACACCTACATGTAATCATTATATCAACCAGCACAAACATACTAATTTTGATATAAATTAAGCTAATATTTCTCAATCAATTAATGCTGTCATTTTTTTTGTTAACAAATTAAATTGTTTTTTCATTCTCAATGAAAAGAAAGTATATATTGTAAAAAAATAATAATTAAAAAAATCATGATTAGTTTTCCTCAAGAGTAATATCAAATTCAAAATCCAGATGGTTTCTTTCCTCAAGGACCTTCTTCAAGAAGTTTCAGCACAAACTCCATGTCAGTCCCGTGAAACCTATTCCCAACTGGCCAATCCATGCCATTCACACTGAAACAAGATTTCTTAGTGACTACCAAACATTGAATTTAAAACTCTCTTCATTGTACACATGGTTTTGTCTGTCCTTTTTTTTTTCTTTTTAATACAAGCTTATAAAATAATTAATAAAATATCATTAGATGAAACACTATAAAATTATGCACAAAAAATAGTTTTTAATCTTTCATAAATGCCATGTTTCTATATGTAGATAAAACAAGACTAAACTTCCACAAAAGGCTTAAATACACAAGAGTTTTGTGAACATGGATTTTTGAAAGGCTTTTATGGTGTGTTTGAGATTGTTTTAATGGTAGTGATTTATAGTATTTTTCGCTTAAAATTATATTAAAATAAAAAAATTTATTTAAAATTTAAAATAGCATGTTCCTAACCCACCTTCAGTGGTTTGGTAATTAAGTAGATGGTAAAGAAAAAAGAAAAGGGGGGAAGTAATGATTAATTACCTTTTCGATGATTCCGATCCAGATGAAATGGCAAACCTCCGTAAGAATATCCATCCACCTTTCGTACCTTTCTCCATATCTACACTGAAAATCTTCTTCATCCTTGTCGAAGACGATCGTCTAACTCTCTGCTTGTGCATTTACCTTTGGACTGCTCGAAATTATAAGAAACTGTTGAAACTGGAAAAACAATGTCCGATTTCATCTATTTCATGAATCCAACAATCTTTGAAAAGTTCGACAAACCAACAAGCTGAACAAGCATAATCTCTTGCAAATATAATAAACTGATAGCCCCACTCTTTGATGTCCTTAGGAGACTCGATTCAATTACCCTTAGATACTCTAGTTCTGTGTCACCTCGGATAATGCCTCTCTGGACTAGAGCTGTATATAAATGGGTGAAATTATTACTAATGTGCTCACCACTAAAGCTAAAGAAGACATCATGCATCCATTGATAGTAAGATGAAGAATTAGACAAAGCATCAATATATGAAGAAGCTGCTTCTTTGCTTGCAACAATAAGATGGCTAGTAGGTGATTCCCATGATGGAGTGTACGGAGAATTTACCAAACGGACACCACAATTCTTCACCTTTACTCCTCGCTCGTAAGAATGAAACGACAACTTGAGTTCGCTTCATTCTCCCGTTCTTTAAGCTCTTTCAGATAATCAAAAGATAAATAGAATAATCACAAATGATTTGATAGAGCTTGCATAGAGTTACAACCTATATACATGTGCGAAGGATAATTCTCTTTTCCATCAACTTTGAAATGACAAAAGGGAGGGCTTTTTCCATGTGCACTGAATGCAACACATGCAGCAAACCCCATCCACCCATTATCATCACCATCCGGATAATTAGAAGGCATCTGCACCTTAATTGAAGATTCCTTACTTTTATAAGTAAACCAGCCTGGGATTTCATTTCCAAGAACAACAATACCAAATCTAGGTCTTGGTGATGAGCCCTGTATCATAAAACAAAAATGTTTCAGAGAGAGAGAGAGAGAGATTGGGTATGGTGAAGAGAAGACCTGGAGGTATTTTTCAAGCATGTTCAGACCCATGTTGTTTTGGCCATTCTGCATGTATAGTTCCCAACAGTTAAGACAATTGAACTCTGATCTTTTTAGATTGCTTAGCTTTATTGGATCTGGAATTTCTTTTAGTATTAAACAGCCATCCAATTTTACTCTTTGAACTTTCAAGGGAACCTCAGGCAATGATTCAAGCATCACGCAATCCTTCAAGGCAAGCTTTTCAAGCCTAGAAAGCTGATTTATGCTTTCAGGCAAGCTAATGAAGTTATTTCTGCTCAGATTTAGAATCCTCAATAATGATAAGCAGCCAATATCTTCAGGAACTGCTCCTTCTCCTAGATTACAAGCACGTAAATCCAGTTCTTCTAATGAACACAAACCAGACAAAGAAGGCAATACTTGATCCGTGAGATTCACAGCTATTCTTTTGCATCCATTAAAAGACAATACTCTAAGATTCTTGAAAAGAAAAATAGACGCTGGAGGCTATTTAATTGAAGTTTCACTTGCATCAAACTCCTCCAAACTTTCTACTTCCACTAAATTCTCTAGTATGTTCTTAAGTTCAGAGCAGTCAGACACATCAAGTATTTTGAGGGATTTCAAACCACTTATGCTACTAGGAATACTTTCAAGGTTCATACAACTGTTCATGCTCAATATAACTAAACCAGCCAAATAATGAAATGATGAGGATAGTTCTGCAATAGCAGTCCCATCTAAACGAAGCTCCCTCAAGTAGTTCATGTTTCCTACTATATCAGGAAACTCATCAAGTTTCGAGGAGCCACTAAGAGTGCAAACTTCTAATGATTCCTGTAACGCCCGACGATTTTGTAAGCATTTAAAATTAATTTCCTACAATTTGGTATGTAAAAATACGAGTTTTTTTTTTTTTTTTACACTATAACGGAATTTCTATCAAAATTTTGACAAAGTCTCCCCTATACCAAGAGGTCCCAAGTTATCAACGACTCATTCTGTACATGTTCATCCCATCATCAATGCATATCCATATCGCATTGTGACCATAATTATTATTAATCATAATATTTTGCAAATCCAGGAATTCATTTCGAACATATAATTTACAACACAAACTAATAGATAAAATTAATATTACAAGCATAAATTCTAAAGGTCTCTATGATTAAGATAAAGGAACACTAACATTGTTCCTGTCATATAATTATCTAAAGAAAATACAACAACATCCATTTCATCCCAGATTCACACAGAAGAAATAAGGATGCTAACCCTAAGCCATACAAAAGGATTGTACATGCTAATTCCTTAATTCATACAAAAGAATTAGACACCTAGGACACTACTCCTGACAGGAATGAGAAAGACCTGCAACATCGAAATAAGAGAATAATTATATTAAATAAATAAAATACAATCAGATAATGGAGGGTCACCACCACGTGTAACTACGCATATGTGTACTAACTCGATAGGGCATAATCACAGTTGATCCGCAAAAGAAGATCCTTTACTACATCTAACGCCTATCCTTCCACAACCTACTTATGGTTTCCTTTTCAATTATCATACATTAATTTTTGTTTGATTTACCTTTTTTCTTATCCGTCCCAAATTCCGAGGCAATCGTTGCCGACACTAATAACTCCTATTAGTGTCATTAGTCACCCTTAACCGGATAGACTAATCAATTCCTTAGCAATGCCGGCACCAACTTAATCGATCAATTCCATTGAGCTATTTCCAACCCAACATAGTCAATCAATTGCTCTCCATCACTTGGAGATGTTTCTGGAAATGCTGATGCCAAGTTCTCTTGACATCATTAACTTCCTCCTTAGGAAGTTAATCAAGTTATAATGGGTTTACTGATACAAACATTATTTGTCAGTATCATTAACTATTCGTGATACGAATAGTTAATCAAGTTCAATATTCATTATATTTCCATCAAGGTCATGCCGATGTTAACAATATTTGTTAACATCATTAGCCGCCCCTATTCAAGGTTGGCTAATCAAGTCCATAGATGGTCATTTTCTTTCTTTTTTTGTTTTTTATACATGCATAATACAGACCCATATCCGAACTCCGAATCTCAGAGTCTACGATCAAAATTCAGATTTCAAATCCTTGTCCATTTCACTGTATCTTTCCTTTCTTTAGTCATATTCACCGGGTGGACATATTCATATGATAATATTATTTCTCGTGCTTGTAGGCAACATTCACATAGAATTAGTATTTGTATCCCTGCCCGTAGGCAACATTCACATTGTAATAACATTTCTTGCTCATTGGCAATGTTCACACAATAATAATATTTATCCTACTTGTTGGTAACTTTCACGCAACAATATTTGTATTGCCCGTAGGCGATGTTCACATAGCAATATTTCTCATGATACACATTAGTACAAAATACACATAATGTCTATCATATAACTAGCATTACAAGAATTTAAACAATTTAAAGAAGCAAGGGGGCAACCCTTACCTTGAACTCCTGTTGTACTTGCACGTGAGAAGTCCACTCCCACTCTATATGCTTCTCCTACATTCCAGTAGAACATCCTGAATCAGTACTCAGACCCCTTTCTGATTCGTTCATAATATCTATTATTTCACATGCCCAATTAGTTTCGAAAACAAGTTCATGAATAAGCTATTTTTAGTCATCACTTTAATTCATTAAATCAACATCCATTCTCACTAATATTAAATGTCCAACCAACTCTTTCTTCTACCTTGGCCGAATATAGGCCTTATTTCTACAATAAATCCTGTTGTGTTTATATTCAAGATAACATTATCAATTCTCATCTATATTACCACGCATATTACATGTCCAATCAAAAATGATCAAAATTATTATTATTATTATTATTATTTTGCTAGAACTATTCATTAAGCACAACAACAAGATGAAAGAACTTTCTTCCTCGATATGGCTACTTGCTAACAATTCTTGGTCAAAACTTCCTAAACACTCATGTTAAATTTTCTTTTACTCAATACCAAGCATTGCTGAGCATGTCAAATGCCTTAAACCATAACCCTTCCCATGTTGTTTTCTTTTTGCCGAACATGCTTAAGTGAATTATAATGAATTTTCTTCAATTCCTTTCATTATCCACTCTAAGCAACATTACCTCACCTAAACATTTTCATATGTATATGATCATTAATAATTGTCTATCTAGAGATGTTCACATTACGCATATAATTTTATTTGTGCCTCTTGCACATTTTCTTCTTTCAAACTAATATATATACCCACAAGTGAATTCTTATGGTTTCTTACTCCTTTCATTGAACAATGTATATTAAGATGGTATCAATACTTCCTTTAAAATATTGTCACTAAATGTTTATTTCTATTCTTTATACAGGGTTATTCAAAGCAATCGTTTCTATTTTTCAAGCAACATTCACCAAGAAACTTGTGTTCCATGTCCTCATTAGTTCATTCATTTAAATCACATCATTTTCTTCATTTACAATATATGTTATCATACATATAACATATACCAATCTCTCAAACAAGAAATTATAAGGGATTCAACATTTATTCATACAATTTCAAAGAACATCAACACTTTTAACTTCTGTTTCAGCCCTGTTTTCCTTAAATATTTGTTCAAGATCATGAATCATTGAAATATATCTTCAATTTTCTCCTCCCCCCTTCAAGTCCCCTTATGGCCGGCCCTAATGTAGGGTTTTCTCCGTAGTTTACATCAAGTTTTTCTTACTATACATTCTTTGAAATTTGTTCTTTCCTTTATAAAATTTCTTGTTCACAATATTAGTTTTCAAAACATTAATATGCACAAAAATCCTAAGTTTTCATTTGGGTTGTTCACCCTTTTCAACAAAACTCACTCAAGACAACAATGGAGATTGAAGGGTTGTTCTTACCATATGAATTAAGCAAGGATTAAGGATGATTTTTTTGACAACTCTATACGTGTTCTTCGTGTTCTCTTCCTTGGTTGATTCTTCTCCCCCTCTTTCTGCCTTTAGCCATGAATCTCTCTCTCTCTCTCTCTCTCTCTCTCTCTCTCTACATCTCTATTTTGTGGCCTTTCTCCTCACTTTCACTCTTCATTCACTCTAGCATCGTATGGATGAAATGCAAGAGAACACTTTGTGGAAATTTTGTAAGAGAGGGGGCTGCTAGGGGCTGTCTTGGGCGGCAATAATGGGAGAGGTAAAGTCACCTTCTTTTCTCCCATCTACTTATACTCCCTCTTAAATGAAATTCGGTCTTGTTTGGTTTGGTTCAAATTTTTTTTTTCAAGGCCGGTTATCACGTTCATTTTTGGGTTGATAACCGGGTCAAATCTTCCTTTACATGCTCTTCTCCAAAACTCACTCATTTCACTCTTATTATTAGTTTACTCTTTCTTATATATATTATTCGCACTTATTGAATGTTACCAAGTTGTTGTTGGGTGAAACTTTTAAATGGTTTCATGTCAGGTTTTATAAAAAAAAACTTCATTCCTTGAAACTCTTTTCTATTCTCGCTAATATTATAAATTTTAATCCAAAATTTGTAACATTCATTACAACTTCAACCATACTTTTAAATTTATTTATAGAGCTTATTCTCTCCCTTACCCATTATAGTTATTATTATTTCTATTATTTATTTATTTCTTTTCATATTGAGTCTTCATTACTCATTGGGATCTTTCTTTGTTTCTTTTTTTTTTCTCTCTACGATCCTATGTTCATGCAGGGGTTTACAATTCCATTTTAAGATAGTTTGGGAGAATCCTAAGACTATAACAGTTCACAAGATTCACAAATTGAAGCTTCTTGTGAAGTCCAAATGATGGATGGACCTCAGATAAACTTGCACAACTTTCAAGAATCAAAATCTCGAGATTTGGAGTTCCAGAAAAATCTGGAGTATTGGTTAGGTACAGTGAGTTGCTGAGATTGATAGTTTTCAGATTAACTAAAATCTGTAATCAAGACATGAGAGAGAGAACAAACATTAAATGGTGGTACTATACATTCACTATGATTTAGTTTTAAATAATAATATTTGACAAAATAAGATAATTTCTTTTGAATATTATTATGTGATGTTTTGTTCTCTCTCCATGCAAAAAAAATGAAGACAATAAGAAAAAACAAGATAGAAAAAGAAATGAAAACAAAATTGTGTTTAGTAAAAATTATGTTTGATAATAATTTATAAGACATAATAATTAAATGGTGGTGGTACTATGCATTCATTATGTTTTAGTTTTAAACAATATTTGACAAAATATAATAATTTAGTACTTTGAAAATACACATTTTGAAGTAGCGTTTAGTTACTATACTAATATAGACAATAAAAAAAAAGGAAACAAAACAGAAAATCAGACAAAAACAAAATTATATTTGATAATATTATACATGAAAAAATAATTATTTATATATCATGTTTGATTATGGTACACAAGATATAAAAAAATTTATTTTACTATTAATATGTATTATTATCAAACTTAAACGTTTAAAAAAAATAGATGTTTCTTTTTACTTTAATTTATATTGAGAGTTAAAATTCATAATATTATAATAATTCTAATTATAAAACCCGATCTGACTCGGTAGGCCGATCTGATCCTAATGGAATTAAATTCATTTGGATTTAAGAAAAAAATAAAAGAGAGTTTGACTGGACCGGACCTAACCTAGTAAAAAACTGGATACAATATGGATCAAAAACCTGTTAATTTTTTTTTAATCAAAATGAGGTTGCTTTGGTTCTATTTTTTTAAAAAAAATTAGGTCAACTTGGATTGACACTCCCAACCCGTGACTCAAGACCCTGGGTCAACTCTCAAGTCGGGTTTTAAAACTATGATAATAATTATTTTTATCTATATATTGACTTGTGTCAACCCAGATTAACTCTCTCGACTCATGACCTGGGATTTGCTTTGGATCAACCCTTGAATCATGTTTTAAAACTACGATAATAACAACTTTTATCCTTATGTTGATTGGGTCAATGATCAACTTCACCCGTGATCCATGCCTTGTCCCGGATCGACCACCTAGTTGACTTTTAAGACTTTAATAAAAATGTTAATCTTACGTTGACTCGGGTCAACTTAAGTTAATCTTCTTCATTGGTGACTCGGGCTTTATCCCGGATCGACCTCCAAGTTGAGTTTTAAAACTATAATAATAATTATTGTTATTATCCTTACATGTTTTAGTTAAGAATTTTTTTAAAAGATAGAGTTTTTTACAAAGATATTTTAGAAATAAAGATAATAAATATTGTCTCGGGAAATATATTCCTTCTATATTTCCTGTTATGAAATTATAGAAATTCATACTTAAATTATTTTAGGGATAAATTTATTTGTATCTCTATATCTTTAGTTTTTCAACTAAATATATTTCTATTTTTATTGACTCTTATGTTTTTATACTAAAAGAATAACTAAACATTAACTTAGAATTTTAATCAGGTAATTCATAGGAAACGTGACAAAATAAAGGTAACAAAGTGCCATGATTTGTCATTTTTAAGTTCTAACTTGACAAATTTTATTATTTTCAAATGTAACGGGAAACAAAATTAACCAAGAGAATCTAAAATAAAAAATAATAATAAGTAAAAAATGATAGTGAAAATAAATTAAAGGGCAACTAAAGATTTATATTAGAGGGTAAATTGAGAAACAAATCCAATAAAAAAATTAAAAAGGAACAAAGAAATAGTAACATGCCATAAGCTTGAATTGAAGTGTGAAATTGAAAATAAATAAGGTTTTTATTAAGAGCTAAGAAAAAAAATAGAAATAAAAAGAATATGGACCAAATTAAAAATAATAGTACATAAGAAATTGAAGTTAAATAACTAAATTTAAAAAGAAATAAAACTTTTACAAAAAAATCAAGAAAAAAAAAGAAATTAAATGAAAAAGGATAAAAGTAGAAATATAAAAAACAATGAAGATCAATATGTAATTTAGGAGGGGGAGAAAATAAAGAGAGAGAGAAAATCCACATGTGATAAAGTGTTTAATCACCATTAACACGCGTCACAACACAAGGAAAAATGACAAGACAACACATCTAACGACACGATAGAAAGATAGTTTTTACAACAAGGAGGTGTTACACGCGTTACACGAAGTGCACAAGTGCCTCACAAATGCTAATATGCGCAATGCACATGCCAACAACTTTTTAAAATATAATATTATATACTTTTGGATAAAAAAACTATAATACCCTCAACAACAATAAATAATAAAAAAATCAGTTTGAAAAGACAAAAATAATCCTTGACTGAAGGCTCTTTTTTACTATAAGGGTACTTAAGTAAATTTACTATACACGCAAGAGTGATAATCCAAAATTGCCCCTAAACCCATGTATATGTATATTTTGCTTCCTAGAGCACTTTAGTAGTTTTACTATTTACAAAAAATCTAGAGAAACTATCTTACCCTCACCATCGAGGCTAAATGTTATTTGATTGAGGGGCAAAATAGTAAATTTTATTGTATTCCATGATTAAATGAGTTTGGTGCTATAGTAGAGGTAGTATTCTCACCACTTCCATTTCCAGTCTATTTTGTTATATAAAAAAAGGAAATCTCTAAACTTTTGTCGTCCATTATCATTTATACCCCAATACTGTAACAAGTATTTAATAGTTACGATATTCAATTGGCAAGCAAGCAACCATTAATATGTAATCTCCAGTTTCGATGTTTTTTTTGTTTTTTCTCTCCTTGATGTAACCTGAATTAAAGTGTAAAATTAAAAATCAATAAAGTTTTTATAAAAGTCAGACATAACAGTTGGAAAATTAAACAGTAATAGTTCAAAATTAGACTGTAACAGTTGAAAATTAGACAATAACAGTAAACTTTCACGTGAATACTATAAATAATAATATAAAAGAATTGAGTCATAAGAACGCTTACACATTGAGATAGTAACTCTAATAATATACATGATATATGTATGTATGTTATTTTAAGGAAATGAACATGCATAGAAAGTAACATATGAGTAATGGATGAATATGAATTCTCTATAATATCGACTTGAAGGAATCATAACCAAAAAACTTCCTTGTGATTCAGGAGGAGCAACCAGGATTGAATCTTCTGTTAGGGGAGGTCGCGAGCGAAGCAGATGCATGATTTTCCTCCTATTTGCCCTTATATAATTCAAAATTCATCTAATGAATGCAATTACAATAAGTGTCGTGTTCAATATAAATAAAATCTGGCGTAAATACAACATTAGCTTTGGCTAATGGCATTCGTGATAGGATTGTCGGGAGATGATTTACAAGATTAGCTTCGGCTAATGGCATCCGTGATAGGATTGTCGGGATACGAATTACAAGATACCGAGAGATGATTTACAAGATTAGCTTTGACTAATGGCATCCGCGATAGGATTACTGGGAGATGATTTACAAGATTAGCTTCGGCTAATGCCATCCGTGATAGGATTGCCGGGAGATGATTTACAAGATTAGCTTTGACTTATGGCATCTGTGATAAGAACGCAGGGACATGGATTACAGGATTAGACCTTGCAAGGTCACCCAGTTCATGCAAGTAAATAAGATTATTCAATTAAGAATATACAAATGAGTGTTAATTAGGTTTAAAAGATTTACAAGCAAAATATAAGTTCTCTGTTAGAATTCTTATGGTTCGATAGAAAGTTAATACTTCATTTGTATTCATTACATGAGCATACATATATTCTTTATCAGCATAATGGTATATTTATTTATGTAACAGGCCCATCAAACATCCAGGAAGATCATTAGTTTAGGACTCTACTTTGTGAAGCTTATGTAAATATTTAACTTAAACAAAAGGGAATTAACGTGTTTATATAGTATACTTTTGTGTAAACCTTGATGTATTTATAAAAGTTCAACTTAGCATTTAGTATTTTAGTTATCTTGCAACTAACCCTTTTGAAATATTTAGGAACACTTATTATGTTGTAAATATTTTCTTTACATGTTAGTATTCCTTTTCTCTTAAATTTTATGATATGATGTTTGGACTATGTTCATATTGATCTTACTCGTAGGATACATACATATATATATATATATATATATATATATATATATATATATATATATATTGTGTGAAATTATGAGGTTTGATACAAGGTCTGGATTTTTAGGATCTTAAGATGATAGGTTGATTGAGTAAATTGGAGTCAATAACTTGGGATATCCTAAATGTAAAAGAAACTCTGCCAAATTTATTTTTTTAAATTCACCCTCAAATAAAAAGGATATGTTGTGATCTTTTAACATTGATGGAGTCATACAGTCGGATTGTTACAGTTGATATTAGAGCCTTGATATAGGTTCTGGGAAGAGATCAAAAGAGGTTGTTGATGTTCATTAATTTATTATAGGATGGTACATACTCGTCAAGAGATTAGAATAGATCTCTCCTCTGCAGGGAGGGGGAATAGAAATATAGATTTTTTCGAGGGGCAAGAAGAGAGCCCTTTGGAAGATACTGCTTCACATGCACCGGTAGTATCGACTTAAGCAGGGCATGAAGAATCGTTGGGGCCTCAAATTAGACAAGCACCAAGGCAAACTAGGGATGTTCGACCGACCATGTCAGCCCCATGAGAATGAGTAGAGGAGCCCCCTCAGACTACACCTGCAGGGCCATATATTTCCTATGTTAATCCAATGCTCTTGCCCTAGCTCGTCAAAGCTAATGGAAGGTATGGCTAATATTGCCACTCCTATGCCAATACCCCCACCTGTACCCATCATACCAACCATTTCAGAAGCAGCTACAGCTACTAACGACATGGTACAATTAGTTTGTTTAGTGAAAAATATGAGAGAAATGGGTTGTGAACCCTACTCAGGTGAACAAAATGCTGAGGTGGCGGAAAGGTGGATTAGAAAGGTGGAGAAAACCATGGTTCAAATTAAGATACCACATGATCTACGGGTAGATTGTGCTACTCAATTACTATCAGAAGGTGCTATGACTTGGTGGGAGACAATTCAGTTGAGGAGGGCTACAAAAACCCTATTCTGGGATGATTTCAAGATAGAGTTTGAGAATCAGTATTACTCCAAATATCATCGAAAGATGAAAGAACAAGAATTCATAGCCTTGAGACAGGAGGGAATGTCAGTACTTGAGTATGAGAGATGATTTCATGACCTCTCACTATTCACACCATATTATGTCCCATTAGAACAACACATGATAGAAAAGTTAAGGGATGGCTTCAGACAAGAATTGAAGCAGGGGTTGATTGCTTTGCAATTCAAGATAGTAAGGGAATTGATTGAAGCAGCACAAGTCTTGGAGGCTTGTATGGAAGAAGGCCAACAGAGTCATGGGGGTGTAGGAAAACGAAAGGATATGGAATTTTTAGGTAGGCCGCCGCTTCCAAAGAAAGGTAGAGGCGAATAGTTCCTTCAATTCAAAAAGAAAGTGGGGACATCAACTAGCTTCTGATAAGATATCGGTGGGAGGTCAGGAAGTGGTTAGACCCACTCCAGGGCTATAGCTACAAGGGGGCATAATGACCAGAAGGAAATTGTCTACCCTCAATGTGCTTAGTGTGAAGAAAGACACCCTGAGAGTTGTATGGTTTCTCCTGGATGATGCTATATATGTCGAGGAGAAGGTCATAAGTGGAAAACCTGTCAGTACTTGGGAAGAGGATGTCATCACTATGGTGAGAGGGGTCACTTTAAAAGGGAATGCCCCCATTTAAGCACTGAACAACCTCAGAGACATAGGCAGCAAAGTCAGAGTCATCAACAATCCATCACAATAAATAGACCGGGAAGGTCGACTTAGTTAGGAGCTAACTCAAATAGAAGACGACCTAGAGTGCAAAATGAAAAGGATCAAAGAAGGGTTTTCCATATGACCCAAGAGGATGTTAAAGCAGCATCAGATGTGGTGGCAGGTATGTTGCAAATGAATGACTATCAAATGCATGTTTTGTTTCATTCTGGTGCCACTCACTCCTTTTTGTTAGGATTGATATAATCCTTTTTGTTTAGTCATTATTTGTTCAATTATGTTACATAACAGCAGGAGATAATGTTGTTGTTACTTGCATTTAAAGCTTTCCTTTTCATTGTTTTTCTACATGCTGAATATCAATAAAATAGTGAAGTTCTAAGAAGAAGTTTGATATTTGTTAGCTTTTGCATGTCATTCTGTTAAAATCCTACAAATTGGTATTAGAGCTGATTCCTTTCTTGAGAGATCTGTGAGGCTGAGAGAGCTTAAACACTTACCCTAAACACTTATTATCCCTCTAAAAAACCAATCAATGTAAAATGAGTTCAGAAGCCTCCGTGAATTTGATGGCACCACCAGTATTTGATGGAACAAACTATCAAGTGTGTGTTGTTCGAATGGAAGCTTACCTTGATGCAAATGATCAATGGGAAGCTATTGAAAACACATATGAGGTTCCTCTTTTGCTTGACAATCCAACTATAGCTCAAATGAAAAATCACAAGGAGAGTAAGGAAAAGAAATCAAAGACAAAAGCTAGCTTACTTGCAGTTGTCTCATCTTCAATCTTCACTAGAATCATGACTATAAAGACAACAAATGAGATTTGGAACTCTCTGAAAAAAGAATATGAAGGGAATGAACAAGTGAAGGGCATGCAAATTCTAAATCTAATCAGAGAATTTGAGTTGCAAAGAATGAATGAATCAGAAACCATCAAGGATTACTCTAACAGACTTCTTGACATTGTAAACAAAGTAAGACTTCTTGGTACTGAATTTTCTGATTCTAGAATTGTTCAGAAAATTCTTATCACTGTTCCTGAAAAATTTAAAGCTACAATATCATCAATAGAAAATTCAAATGATGTATCAAGCATCATTTTGGCAGAGCTACTAAATGCACTGCAGGCTCAAGAACAAAGAAGACTCATAAGACAAGTAGGTTATGTGGAAGGTGCTTTTTTTGCAAAATCACAAAACAACATGCAACAAAGAAACATAAATTATAGCAACAGTAACACAACATTTCCATCGTGTTCTTACTGCAAAAAATCCAATCATCCATAAAGCAAATGCTGGTGGAGGCTGGATATAAAATGTCAAAAGTGTTGTCAGTTAGGACACATTGGAAGGGTATGCAAATTTCAACAACAACAGCAGCAGCAAGGAGAAGTCAAAACTATTGTTGAACAACCTGAAGAAGAACAATTGTTTGAGGCATCATGTTTTGTTGCCAATAACTTAACAGAGAGCAAGCTTATAGATAGTGGTTGTACCATCCACATGACTTATGATAAAGAGCTTTTCAAAAGGCTTGACAGAACTGCCATTTCTAAAGTGAGAATTGGAAATGGGGCATGTCTTGCAGTAAAGGGTAAAGGAAAAGTAGCAATCAAAGGCAACACAGGTTTAAAATTAATTTCTGATGTCTTATATGTTCCTGAAATTAATCAAAATCTTTTGAGTGTTGGTCAGTTGCTGGAAAAAGGATATAAGGTGTTATTTGAAGACAAGTTTTACTTGATTATTGATGCACAAAACAAAGAAGTATTTAAAATTCAGATGCAAAGTAAAAGCTTTGCTTTCAATTTTACAGAAGAAGAACAAGCTGCAGTACATGAAGAAAATAGCAGTACAATGCTTTAGCATAAAAGATTGGGGCATTTTCATCATAGAGCTCTACTCTTTATAAAGAAGAACAATCTTGTGAAAGGCCTACCTGATTTAGAAGAAGAACTTCCTTTGTGTGCAACCTGTCAATATGGAAAGCAGACAAGACTTCCTTTTCCACATAATAAAAGCTGGAGAGCTACACAGAAACTATAGCTAGTGCACACTGATGTGGGAGAACCTCTGAAAATATCATCATTGAACGGTAGTAAGCATTACATTACTTTCATTGATGATCATACAAGAATGTGCTGGATTTATTTCATGAAGTATAAATCTGAAGTTGCTGACATCTTCTGGAAGTTCAAAGCTTGGGTGGAAAAACAAAGCACACACAAAATATAGGTGGTTAGATCAGACAATGGAATAGAATATACCTTAGAAAAATTCAACAAGTTCTGTGAAAAGGAAGGCATTGAACATCAGCTGACAGCACCTTATACCCTTCAGCAAAATGGGGTTGTTGAGAGAAAAAACAGAACACTCATGGAGATGACAAGATGTTTATTATATGACAAAGTATTGCTAAAGAATTTATGGGCTGAGGCTGCAAACACAACAGTGTTTTTTTTTAACAGATTGCCAACAAAAGCTCTGCAACAAAAAACTCCATTTGAGGCATAGTATGGCTATAAACCAAAGTTGCAAAATTTAAAAACTTTTGGTTGTCTTTGCTTCTCTTACATTTCGCAAGTCAAAAGAGACAAACTTGATAAAAAGGCAGAACTTGGAATCTTTGTAGGCTACAGTTTAGTCTCCAAAGCCTATAGGATTTATCTTCCATAAGACAACAAAGTGATTGTTAGCAAGAACATCCAATTCTTTGAGTCAAAAAGCTGGAACTAAGAGAAAAATAAGCTTCAATTTCAAGAGGAGAATGCTGATGTTGATGATGAATCTGTTACAAGAATCAGATTGCTCTCTGATATCTGTCAGAGTTGCAATGTGGCAATAATTGAACCTACAGGATATGAAGAAGCTGCTGCAGATCAACATTGGATAGCTGCAATGAAGGAGGAGTTTATGATGATTGAGAAAAATCAAACTTGGATGCTAGTGAACAGACCTGCACATAAAAAGGCCATAGGAGTCAAATGGGTTTATAGAACCAAGTTCAATGCTGACAATTCTATACATAAACACAAAGCAAGACCTGTTGTCAAGGGATATGCTCAGATGTTTGGGGTGGATTTCTCTGAAACTTTTGCTTCGGTTGCTAGGCTTGATACTATAAGAATGTTGCTTGCTCTTACTGCTTAAAATGGCTGGACTATACATCAAATGGATGTCAAATCTACTTTCTTAAATGGATATTTGAAGGAGGAAATATTTGTGGAGCAGCCTGAAGGTTTTGTCATTCAAGGAGAAGAGGAGAAAGTATATCTACTGAAAAAGGCTCTTTATGGTTTAAAGCAAGCACCAAGGGCTTGGTATAGCAGGATTGATGCACATTTGTTAGACTTAGGCTTTACAAAAAGTCTAAGTGAATTGCTTGTGGTTTCTCTTTATGTGGATGACTTACTTGTGAGATGAAGTAACATGGAGCAAATTGATGAGTTCAAAAGAGAAATGAAGAATGTCTTTGAGATGACTGACTTAGGGAAGATGACATTCTTTCTTGGCATGGAAGTTCAACAAAAGCATAATGAAATCTTCATATGCCAGCAAAAATATGCCAAAGAGATTTTAAAGAAGTTCAACATGGAAAAGTGCAGATCAACAGCAACACCAATGAATCAAAAGGAGAAATTTTGTAAAGAAGATGGAGCTGCAAAGATTGATGAAACACTTTATAGAACCTTAATAGGATGCTTGATGTATCTTACTACAACAAAACCCGACATTATAACTGCTACAAGTATACTTTCAAGGTATATGCATTGTGCAAGTGAAATTCATTTTCAAGCAACAAAAAGAATTGTCAGATACATTAAGGGAACAATTGACTATGGATTGAAGTTTTTTCAAGTTAAAAACACCATACTCCATGGTTATTCTGACAGTGATTGGGCCAACTGTGTTGATGACATGAGGAGTACTTCAGGTTATTGTTTTAGCTTTGGTTCTGCCATTTTTTCGTGGAGTTAAAAAAGCAAGAAGTCATAGCTCAATTCATAGTAGAGGCAGAGTATGTTGCTGCTACTGCTGCCGTGAATCAGGCTATTTAGATTAGAAAATTAATGGCTAATCTGCAGATGGAGGAAAAGGAAAGCACACAGATACTTGTAGGCAATCAAGCTGCAATTTCAATTGCAAAAAAATCCTGTGTTTCAAGGCAAAACAAAACATTTCAAATTGAAACTTTATTTCCTAAGAGAAGTTCAAAGAAAAGGTGAAATACAGCTGATTTCTTGCAAAACAAAAAATTAAAATGTTGATATTCTAACCAAGCCGCTTCCTCAAGCTAAGTATGAATTCTTTAGACAGAGACTTGAAGTCTACAGCTTCAGAGCCAAAGATGAGTGTTGAATTAATGTCTCAGAAGCTGCTGATGAAGAAGTTGCTGATGTGGAAGCTGATATGAGTTTTAGTTTTAATAAAACACTTGTTGTTTTGAATTTGTCAATTTCTGTTAGGATTGATAAAATCCTTTTGTTTAGTCATTATCCTTTCAATTCTGTTACGTAACAGCACGAGATAATGTTGTTGTTACTTGCATTCAAAGCTTTCCTTTTTATTGTTTTTCTACATGCTGAATGATCAATAAAGCAGTGAAGTTCTAAAAAAGAAGTTTGATATTTGTTAGCTTTTGCATTTCATTCTGTTAAAATCCTACAAAGAAGAACCTTTTTAAGTCGCATCCTGTGCTTTATCAAATCAATCCTTCTTGAAGAATCCCGTGCGGTGGGAAGCTCCATTGAGATTTCTGAAATAAGTTGCTCCTGTAAACGACACAGTCCATCTTTCTCTGCAAAAACTTCTCTTACATTTGCTAAGAAGCAGCTGCCTTGGAATTGCCAACGAATCCTATCATACATGACTCTTGCAACAATTGGCTTTCCCATGCCACCCATTCCACATATCCCTATAAAGAGAATATCATTTGCTTGCTCGTCTATATATTCATTCAATACCTTCAGACGAGAATATATTCCAACTACATTTTTGCTAATTGTTGGCAAAGTGAAGCTTAGTTTGCACTGTATATATTCAACAATCTTTATAATTGATTGTGGCTCGTCCCTGCGTAAAAGGGGCAAAAACATTAAGCATGCTGTGTGCGAAAACATGAAATATTGTTACTTGAAATATATGCGTGGTTGTTAACGAGAAATTAATCAATCAACCTTCAATAATACTTCAAGAAGGAGGAGGAAAAGCACTACAAGATTTAACAGTTTTACCGATGGAATTTTTCCGTCGGCGTAAGACACATATTCCATCGGTAATTCATTTACCGACGAAATCATCGACGGAGAATTTCCGACGGTGAATCTTTCGTCGGTAATTTTTTTTCCGTCGGTAATTCTGTTGTAATAATATTTACCGACGGATTTACTGGCGGAACAGATGCGTCGGTAAATTTTTTTTTATTACCGACGGATTTACTAACGGATTTACCGACGGAAATTTCCGTCGGTAAATCCGTCGGTAATTATTTAAAAACATTTTAAAAAAATTCATTTTATAAAATAATTAAATTAACATAAATCAACATTGTATAATATATACTCAAAATGCTTGGCAAAAAAGAATAAGAAAATCAACTCAAACAAATTTGCAACAAAAAAATTAATTCAACTAAAAAAATTCATATGAAAAAAATGAAGTTGCAATTGCTAAAAATTTAAAAATCCTATAAATAAATCAACTAAAAATTGATCTCATATGAAAAAAAAAATCTCACAACAACATTTATACAATTATTAAGAACAAAATCAATTAAAATTAAATAATAAGAAGAAGACATACCTGAGCATAGAGGAAAAGAGAAGGAGATGAGGAGAGAAAAGGAGAGAAAGAAATAGATATTGATGTTTTTTACATATAGTGAAGAAGAAGAAGAGGAAGAAGAAGTAGACGTAGAAGAAGAAGAAGAAGAAGAAAGAAGAAGTAGTAGAAGAAGAAGAAAAAGAAATAATGAGTCTGTCTCTTGTGAAATAAGTGGATTCAGGTTTTTTATTGGGGTGCGTTACCGATGGATTTACCGACGGATAATTGAATATTAATATTTTTTAATTATTTCGTCGGTAATATTTAATTTAAATTTTCAATTTTGTAAAAAGTTTTCAGAAACCGCAAAAAATTACCGATGATTTTTCAATCCGTCAGTGATTCCGTCTGTAATATTTAAATGAAAATTTTAAATCAATTGAATTTTTTCAGAAAACCGCCAAAATACGCCGACGCATTTTCAATCCGTCGGTGATTTTGTCCGTAAAGTAGAACAATTAACAGTGCAATTGGAAGATGAACAGTTCTGGAGCTCTCTGTAAAATACTGACGAAATTTTTCTGTCGGTAATTCCCTTTGTAATTGACATGATGAACAGTGTTCACGGTTTACCAACGGATTTCCCGACGGAAAAATTCCGTCGATAATTCCGTTGGTAAAAAATTACACATCATCTTTTTTTTTGCTTTGTTTTAATTTTTTTTCCCACGGTAATTCCCTCGGTATATACTGAGGGAATCTTTCCGTCGGTACAATCCCTTGGAAATATTTTTGTCGGTAAAATCCCTCGGAAATTTACCGACGGAAATATTCCCTTGGTATTTCTGTTTGTATTTATTGATTTTCTGGTAGTGAAGGAAAGAATAATTTGAAAAGGAACTAGGATTCTGTGGATGCACAAAATGATCGATCCTTATAATAGCTAGCTTATTGCACATAGAATAGCATGCATGTAAGAACACAAAAGCCACTAAGTATGGTTTTGACAGGCAAAAAACCAATCACTTCTTAAATTGCCATGTCAATTTATCAACTTATCTTGCAATGATTTGCTTTTATAAAAGAACTTCTTAGATTTTAAATTGTTGAGTTTTTTTTTCGAAAAGATTATTCGACATAACATTTCTTTTATGTATTGTCATTTGTCAAGATCGCCATGAAAACTCAATCACTTGCCTATTATTAGCAACCTGTGCGTGCGCTTGGTCTGCCCAGCACTCAGGCAGGCAGCCCAAGCACCACGTGTCCCCACGTAATAATTTTTAATTTTACCTTTCAATTCAAATTTATGGTTGTTTTTCAATATTAATAATATTGTTTTCTAATTTAGTAATTATTTTATTAATAATATTAATTATTATAAAAAAATAATATTTATAACACAAAAGATAATAATATTAATTATTATAAAAAATAATAACATGGAGTTGGTTGTGGTCGCATCCAGGTTCAACATGGTTGTGGATGCAATCGCGTCCAGGCCTAACCTAGCGTTGAACACGATCATGTCCAAACCCAATGTGGGGTTGGGTGCGGTCATGTCGAAGCTCAAGGTGGGGTTGGGCACCAACGTGTCCAGGCCCAACATGACGTTGGACGCAGTCGTGACTAGACCCAACATGGTGTTGGGCGTGGTCGCATCTGGGCCCAACATGGTGTTGGCTACAGTCGCATACAGCTCCAACGTGGGGTTGGGTGCGGACGCGTCCACATCCAACATGGGATTGGGCAGGGTCGCATTGAGACCTAACGTGGAGTTAGACCTGGATGCACCCGCGCCCAACCAGGTTGTTGGGCTTGAGCATGTCCGGACTCAAGTTCGGTGGTCTATTTGTGCATTGTAGGCAAGACAACCCCAGCACCACGTGGCGCGCGGGTCTAACCCAGCACAAAGGCAGGTAACCCAAGCGCCATGTGTGCGCAAGGGGTGTGCCCGACAAATCTTTATTTTATTAATAATATTACTAATTATCAAAATAATAATATTTTTTTATATTAAAACTTTGAATTATTATAAAAATAATAATATTATAACACAAATAATAATATATTTGATATGAATACTTTGAATTGTAAGAAAAATAATAATATTTACAACGCAAATTATAATATATTTGATATGAATACTTTGAATTGTAAGAAAAATAATAATATTTACAACGCAAATTATAATATATTTTGATATGAATACTTTGAATTGTAAGAAAAATAATAATATTTACAACGCAAATTATAATATTTTTATATTAATACATAGAATTGTTGAATATTTTAATAATATTACGCCGCGGGCTCACTTTTTATTTTTATAAAAAACCATAAAAATTTATAATATAAATAATAATATGTTTTCAATATTAATAATAATATTTTCTTTCAATTTTATTAATCATACTAATTATAGTAAAAATAATAATATTCCGAAAACAAATAATAATATTTAGAATCTTAGGACGCAGGAACCTTTTGGCTTGATGAAGGACCTAATAGAATTGGGTCCTTACACAAGACTCATTTATCTTGGATCCTGACGCCGGACTCATTCCCTTTGGGTCCTGCGCCATGACCAAGTGCCACTTGTCCCTAAGTGGGGCGTGATCATGGCTCACCCATTGCAGCCCAAGTGTCACATGTGTGCTAGGGAATGCCCAACCCACAAGCAGGCAGCCCAGCGCCACTTGTGAGCTGGGGTGTGCCCAGCACTGAGGCAGGAGCTCAAATGCCACATGTGCTCTTTAGGCAAGAGTCCAAGCGCCACATGTGCACAAGGAGTGTGCCCAACCCCTAAGTAGAGCCCAAGCGCCACGTGTCCACATATAGTTTTTCTTCGATAGTAATAACAACTTTTTAAATTTTATTAAAGATGATAATGATGATGATGATATGATGATGATAATTTTAAATTTTACCTTTCAAATAAATCCATGGTTGTTTTTCAATAGTAAGTATACTCTTTTTTTTCTAATTTAGTAATTATTTGATTAATAATATTAATTACTATAAAAAATAATATTTATAACACAAAAGATAATATTTTTTATATTAATACTTAGAATTTTTGAATATTTTTAATATAACTACACCGCCGGCTCACTTTTTATTTTTTATAAAAAAATATCATAAAAATTTAAAATATAAATAATAATATGTTTTCAATATTGATAATAATATTCTTCTTTCAATTTATTAATTATAATAAAATAATAATATTTCTCACACAGGAATCAACCCCAAGTGCTACGTATGCGCTTAGTGTGCCCAGCACACAGGCAAGCAGCCCAGGAGCCTAAGGCTGGGCAGACTGAGCGCCAGGTGGCTGCAGCCTGGGGCATGGCCTACCTAGCGCCAGGTGTTCATAGCCCAAGTGGGCGCACGTCCAGCCTAACACGTGGGTCTTGGAGGCAAGAACCTCACCACATGCCCCCACCAAACAATGTAGTCCACAATAAAAGCACTCACAATCTATAGTACCCATGCTATAGTGCAGAACAATGCAATCTATGGTGAAATCCACTTAAAGTGCACAGTTAGCCCGCGCGCTACAATAAAAAAACTGATCAATTTAGTTATAGTTAATTGGCATATGCCCTTATTATCCTTTAAACTAAAACTAGATGGATTGAGCGGGCAATCTTTAAATCTTTATGCAAATGAACTTAGGCACTATTTGTTTTTGCATTTTAAAAATGTTTTTTGAAAAAATTTAAGGTTCTTTAATTTTTTTTTCTTTGTTTCAAATTAATATTTTTTTATGTTTTTATATCATTTTGATACCCTGATATCAAAAATAATTTTTTTAAAAAAAATATATTATTTTGATGCATTTCCGAGTAAAAAACACTTTGAAAAGCAACCGTAACCACTCTCCCAAACACACTCAGAAAATTGATTGTCGTAGCACATGATAAGGGGAAGCTAAAGACAATAACAAACAAAGACCACATTTTTTCTATGAGCAAAAGGGGTGGCAGATATGAACCCTATATTCACTAATTTATTCTCTCTAAAATAATAATATTGAAATTTGCCCCTTTAAAAGGTTTACAGAGCCTTAAATAGGCTAGAAACCTTATCTTAAATAGGAAAACAAAACAAAAACTTGAAATTACAAAGGAAAGAATAAAATCCGAAAGAAGTAGGAAATCCAAAAATAACAAGGAAAATCACAGAAATTGTCAAAATCAGAGCCTTGGGCGAGATTCTTGAAATCTAAAGATCTGACAGTCAGAGTAGCGATTCCATATTATTTTAAGGAAAGTCCTTAGGATACTTTTATAAATATTTGAGCATGATCCAACGGTTGGATAAAAAATTATGACCTCTTGAGCCTAAACCTGTCCCACTGGTCCATAAAAGTATTTGCTAGACTATTCATGTAATCTATCTAGAGCAGATCCCATATAGTTATGGCAGACTCATATCTGACTACTCGAAATCACCTATTATCATAAGCCCAACTATATCATTATCTCCACAAAAACATGTGTATATTGGTAGGTCAGCCTCAAGCTTTATTAGAAAAAGTGAGGACAGGCATGCGATCCAACTTTTTGTTTAACAAATATGCTTCATTCTTTTCAACTAAACATCCTTCTTTGAATAAACACCATAAGTTTTGTGTGTTCTTGGATGGTAGAAATAAGAAATTGCATGTTCTAGAAATTGTAGTTAAATTCATAAATGTTTGTACGGTAAACGATAGCGTGACTAATTGTTGAAGAGGGGAGGCAATTATTCTTATGGTATTGAAGCAAAGGGTGATATGTATGGAACATTTGCAAAAAAAAATTAAAATTGATAAGTAGTGCTGGAAACACAACCCTAATCTAGTGTGAAGGGGGGGAAAGAACAAAAGAATAGCATTTGCATGAGCATCGGTAAGAAAAATGAAAAACTTTGGGTTCCTCAATACATTTAGAATCCGTGAATCAGCAAGTAAAATGAGAATAAGAAATTCCATGAATTTTGCTCATTTAAACACTAAGCCATTAATTAACAGCTTAATTGAGCCATTTGATTTTCTTAATGATGATATTATTGATAAGGTTTCATTCCTCAATAAATTTGGAGATAAAGCATGCAATGGCTCCTTGCCACGCTATTTTTTAACTGATTGGTTAACTTCCTCATGTGACAAGGCTGAGAGGACTTGCTATAAGAAGTTTGATTGCAAAGTTAGAAATAGAACAACATCTAAGCAAGAGTGATCTTAGCAGACATGAGAAACTGGCCTTTGGTGAGAAATGCAAGAATCAAAATCCAGTTTCCTTTTTGCACTAGGTGACATGGCATGCATGAGGATTCAACTCTATTTCTATGGCAGTTTCTTCGAAAGATACAAGTTATAGGCACTGCGGAATAAAACCCTGATGTTGTTGTTCTTGATGAGGCAGCACCTGTACCAGCTTTTGAAGGCCTGTCCGATGCAAGTGGCTGGTGTTGTTATGTGTTAAGGGTCCCCTCGATGTTGTCTGATGCAACTTTGCAGTGATTACTACAACTACCAGAAATTCAACTAAAACCAACCACTACGAGATTTCATAGTTTTCCCGACAGACCAAATCCATTGGTGTGAGATTTAGACTTCATCAGTAATTTTTTTAACGACTAAATCACCAACGAAAAGTGTCCGTCAGGATATCTTTCGTCGGTTATACCACATTTTGTCGCTAAGCCTATCAGAGAAAAAAATTACTAATGATTTTACAAACGGAAAATGCGAGCTAAAAAAACATTCATGGTAGAAATATAATGACGGATATATTCCGTTAGTGATGGAGGCATTTCCGGAAAATATTTTTCAACTCTCGGTAAAATGCTGACGGACTTTACGCGTCTATGATGGCGTCGGTTGATTAGTACTTAAAAGTACATTTTTATCAAGGTTTTATATCATCATTTTGCACTTGAAGTTCAATACTTCTTAACAAAAGCATGTTTTATAATAACATAACCTAATAATATAAGATACCTTTAATTTATGGTAAATGTTCATCTTAAATGCAGGTCTATCACATAAATAAAAGGATTGATTAATGAGTTTAAGTTTTGAAATTGAAAGGATAAAGAGAGGGCCAAAAACTTAGAAAAGAGATGTTGGTGTAGTCAAACTAGAACATTGTTTTAGTAATTGGGTCATATCTCAAGTTCTAGATTTCCAAATAACCTCAATTTTTTGGATTGATTCGATAAGATATAGTCTTACAAACTTTCATGTGGATCAAGATTTAAAAAATGTCATTTTCAAGTACAAATTATAGCAACAACAGAGAAGTCCAAATCTATCCTGCAACCCAGACATTGTTCAGTGTTAGCCATATCTCAAGTTCTAGAAGTCCAAATGACCTTAATTTTTTTTTCTTGAAAGATAAGACAATTTCCTATAACTTTCATGAGTACAGGTGGTTCCAGTTCTGATGCTAGCAATGACGTTTTAT